>NC_142845.1:19375000-20000000 GCF_061612785.1 Hesperophylax consimilis
TAATTTTCCTTACTTAATTAATGTTCTATTAGGGTCATTGGTTCTTTTATTGATTTGTAATTGTTCAAGTAAATTTAATCTAAGGCCATTTCTTTCTATGTGCAAGGGTTTAACTTCATCATTGTCAATCGGGACGTGATTATTTATTATATTTGAGAGAGCCCTTCCTGTCTGTCCGATATAAGTAGCGTTGCAGTCGGCGTGGTCACATTTTAATTCATATATGCCACTATTATTGAGTTTAGGATTTCTACTTCTAGATTTTTTAAGGTTTATTCCTATGTTATTATTGGTTTTGAAAGCTATATTTAGACCGCATTTTTTTTATTTCTTTTGCTATTTTTATGGATATTGGACCGATAAATTCGAGACATGCAAATTTTTCTATATTTTTATTATTTGCCGGATATATTAAATTAATTTTATTTTTATATTTCTTATTTTTTATAATTTTTTCAATGTTATTTATGTTGTATCTATTATTAACCGCGATGGTTTGTATCGTTGCCTTTTCTTTCTCATACGCTTTATTATCCAATGGAATGTTAATGAGTCTATGTACCATTGAATGGTAAGCTGATAATTTATGCGAGCAAGGATGAGTTGAATTTGCATTTGTTGTAGTGTTTGTAAAAGTTGGTTTTCTAAATATATGAGATTATATTTAGAAACCCTTAGCATTCAGCTAAGATTTTGTTGAAAGTTTTGTCTTTCAAAATTATAAAAATAAAAATACTCTATCTGATAGTATTATTACGCTAGCGTCTGGACGATCTAAGCCCTCTGATTGGTCGAATTAGAATCGTATGTTTCGGGTAAATCCCGAATAGGGGGTATGCAGGCAAAATTCGAGCACTCTGCCCCTCTGGCGGAAGAAAAACGAACCAAATGACTGGCGCGAATATTTAAAGATGCAGCTACTTAAAATACTTCACACAGGATATAAAGCATCGCGAATAAATAATTTATATTTTTATAAATTAGAGAACATCTTAATATAAAAGCAGATATAATTAACAAGTTTTTTTTAATAAACTCTCTTTTAAATATTTTCCAACTCAACTGGTCTTTCCCGTCTAACGATATTGTAATTCCTAATTCTGATAAACCCCGCCCACTCTAACCCCTCCCCCCTCCTTCCCCTTCTTCTTTCTAATTGTAATCTATATTTAATTTTTGACTTCGCAGTATATTTACTCCTGATGAGGTGAACTTCGTAAAGTGATGTAAACAAAGTTATTTGTGTTTTAATGAAATAAAGTTAAATAAGATTACATTATTTTATCTATTTCCGTTGTATATCAATGCATATGTACGCAATAAAATGTAAACATTATATTTATTTGTTTATTGTACAATTTGTATAGCGCCGCTTTTGTGAGATATCACCTCAGGGGCGATATATTGTAATAATCTATTTACAATATATACTCACCCTCTCTCTGTGAATGATCACCTATTAAATGTAACTGTTGTTAGTATCACTTAAACTAGGCGAAACACAACTAAGTGCCGCCCGCAGGGCCTAGCAGCAAAAAACGCGCCGAGCGGGTTTTTAACTGCTAGTTATTATTAATTCAAACCTAGAATAACAGCATTCGGAAACAAGAAAACTCTAAAGAAAAGCACATCCTAATCTGAAAACAAGCAAACAAATTGCGAAAAAAAAAATTTTAGATCAAAAATCAGTTCAATCTCTTCTCACTTTTCATTCTTAATCTGACTTTTACTTCTTTTCTCAACACCACCTCCCTAATATCAGTTTTATTATTTATGAAATAGAGATCTACAAAAGGAAAAGAAAATACAAAGGCAAACGCGTTTTTAATGAGAAATGAGATAAAGTTTATGAAGTCCATGATTTTCCCAGTTTCCGAACTAACGTTTTGCTTTGTCTTTGTCCTAGAATAAAGCAGGTGGCCCCTTCCATTATAGGAAAACAATTGCAACCAATCATTTTGATTTATTTATAAAAATATATACCACCTGTTTAAAAGTAGGTTTATTATGATTTAGTATGTATGTTATAAAATTAAATACCGTATCAAGCCATATTTTGTATGGATATTTTAGATTCTTTTTCGTATTGTGTAGGGACCACGTAATGCAGTAGCAATGGAAGTAGTCTTTGAACCCGTAAGCCAGACAATGATTGGTTCACTTTCGGATAAAAGTATTACCCAAAACTTTACTGGCCAAAAACACACAACAAATGTGGATCAATGTATTAAAAAATTTTTTTAAAAAAAATACGTGACAGATATTTTATGTTTTGAGGTTATAAAAAAATTAAAAATTAGTACACAATTCAGGATAGAACAGCTGAAACTCACGTATCAGTTAAAAATGTCAATATTTTTACACGAAACATATTTTCTATTAAGCCACTCAGTCTTTACCATAGACATATGAATATTAGTAGACCTGCCCTAAGTGATTAAAAGCGTATTATTCCCCACTCCCCATACCGGTTCCATTGGAGTCGGCTGGGCTCGCGTATGGCTTCCCGTGAATCTTGAGAATGTGACGTCATCATTCTTGTTCGAACTAGCGTCGAGCTATGGTCGAGGCATTTTATGAAATAACACGGCAAAATAGTGGCTTGTGATATGAAAACTTGTAAAAATAGATGTGAAAAAGAGAATAAACCCAATTGTCGTATTACTTTCCATATGTAAGCATCATTTTAAGCTTATTCACATCGTATAATATGAATCAGTTGTAGAAACATATACTATTACATCGAGATACATCTGGTCGAATGTAGCGATTCCGAAGTGTGCGCATCGTTGTTACTGGGAAGTAAATTATGAACACTTATAAAAGTGTCTTAACTAAATACGTAAACAAAATATTCGACTCTGAAAATAGAAGAATTTTTTTTTGCCGAATTTGGACATCGCAAATTTGTTCATAACGTGGCGAGTAATTTGCGCTCCCATGTAAAAATGTCTATTCATTCAAAAGCAGATATTACTTTTAAGAACTAAATGGTGATATTAAAATGCGAGATGCCTATATACTGTCAGATTGATTTATTGACGAATCACAGTCAGCTTTACCCCCTTCGTTCTTCAACAGTTGATTTTACCCCTCACCTTTAATTTCTAGTCTATATATTCTTATGTCTGTGGTCTTTACACATTTTGCTGGTATGGGTAAAAATTTCAAATAATTTTTTAAATATTATTTTTTAATGATAAACTAATGTTTACAAGACTAGGTTTTATGCATATCACAAATGATAACAAATTATTATTAGCCTTAAACATCCAAACAAATTGAAAAAATCCTCCAAGAAAAAATAAATGCCGCCGACGGGAATTGAATCCGCAGCCTTCTAATTACCAGTCAGCTGCGCTAAACACTACGCTACGTTAGTTAATTTAAACACGTCGTTTAATTCAATATGTACTTTTATGTATTTTTATTAAAAAATTATTGCTTCTTAAATTTTTTCATCTGAAAACAACCAACTTTATTATTTTAGGAAAGGCATTGTTAAATACTAAATCTTCTACTAGATGGCGTCGAGACATATTATATATATATATTATACAGCACAAAGAATAACAAATTTTATAAGTAATAATTACTAGCCCAATATACACATACAAATTGGAAAAATCTTTGTAATAATTATTGCTTAAAATAATATGTTTTCATTTTTTTTTAATGTTACACGATTTCTGAGATGATCTGAAATTTACGATTTTCGCAATCAATTATGAAGGTTCACTTCTGGTATTTTCCAAAATTTTCTCTGCATTACTAAAGCAAATATTGCTTCAAAGCAAATTTTAATGAGGTTTAAATAATTTGAAAACATTGATTCAATAAAATATTCGCGTTTTACTACTACCGATTTTGGGTATTTTTTAGCGTCTAGGATAAAACTTTGTATTTTGTGTCAATGGTGTCGCTCCCTTTGGATTTTCCTTCCACCATTTTCCACAAGGCTAACCATAGTAGAGCCTGGGCAAAAATCCACAAAATCTTTCCTAATAAATATTTCCTAATGTTCCGTAATAAAGTTGAAAGCCCGACTCGCTACTCGGTACAAACTGAGAACAAAACGGACTTGTAATTACAGAGCGATAAAGCGTACGGCACGTACGTAGTACGTACTTGTTGGTAGGCACTACGTACAGCTTTAATACACTATTAATATTTGTTGCCATTGTTGTTTGTTCTTTTTGAAAACTCCAGTTGTTATTAATACAGTGTAGGTCTAGGCGCTGAAGCAGAATACCCTAGATGGGTTTATACAATTAAATACCTAGGTTAGCGTTGGAATTAGACTACTCAGTCTGTTGTTGTTGATACTGCAGTACCTATGTATCTTTATTCTTGAGTAGACTTTAGATTGTAGATTGTATAATATTATAATGTTTTACCTAGATTTTATAAACACAGATCAAAATTATTGATTGTTGTCTGCACTCCTTTCTTGCAATGATTATAGAAAATTTGGGAAAAAGATCTTACTCTGCTTTTATAATTTAAACGGTGATATATTTTTAAACCAGAAGTAATTTGCGAACTAATGGTTTTGTGCAAAGAACATTTTATATTTTTACAAATGACCGCGAGTTGATTCAAAATCGGTCAAGTAAATCAAACTAAAATACAAAACAAAATACTTTGTTAGTGTTAAATTTCCCACTAGATGGTGGCGACGCCTTTTTTTCTACATTTTATTGGTCCAATATTTTGACTTGTCAAATTTATTTTTAATGATAAACTAATGTTTTAAAGACAAGGTTTTTATGGATAGCACATAGTTATTAATTATTACTTAAAATAATTTGTTATCCTTTTAAAAACGCTGTCATTAAACATTGGTTCATAATTAAAAATAAAATTTCCCTCAAAAAAAAGATAATTTCCCTCAGGGTCTATGTCATATTATGCTGTGAGGAGTGATTTTTTGAGAAAAGGAAGGAGTCAACATGAACAGTAGCTTATTAATCCCTAGTTCAAGATAAAATGACTTATTTTATTTTCAGTATTATAGACTGTTTGTTCCTCATTTGTAAGTTCATACTTTATTACAAAAATTAAGTTTCATTAGAAGTTTTTTCTTTGGCCAAATTAAGTGATTTTCTCTTTTTTCCATGGCCTGCAATCAGGTTTGTGAAGACAACACTGCCAAACCTTTAATTAATTCCTGAGGGAGATTGGGACGATAGGGGATAGGCTGAGCCCAAGGATAAGTCAAAGTGGCCGATTGGAAGTCTTTTAACGCTTCTGGCACAATGCTTCCTTTGTCAGGCTTATCGGCTGAATTCAATCGAAGCTTATAATTCAAAGCCTCATTCAACTCAAGCTTTTAAAGCTCCCCAACTTAAAAAATTTTAGGATTTAAAAATGAGACATTTTTTCACCCTTAAATGGAATATTAATCATTCTAACTATTCCAATCGGGTGATTTTGAGCAGGCTTCATTACTGAGTCCATTGAATTCCTCATTACGTTTTGAGATTTTCTTTTGAATTATTATTGAATTGAGATATTTTGAAATCATTCATTGGAGTGCCTCGGAAAACTTGACCTGGATTATAAATTACGGAGTTTTTAAAGCCGGTTTATTTTGGTGATATTATATTTTTTAAATGTTAATGAATGAGTTACTTCAGTGATTGTTATAATTCAATACGGGTTTCATTATATCCGGTGCATAGTTTAATAACTTAAACAATTATCATATTATAAGTGATGGTGTATATCGGTATTCAGTTACTAATTCCATGAAAATTACTGTGCACTGAAGAATAATTATTGCAAAATTTTAAAACGATAAGTAATAGATATCACCCCATGTAAACCCATATCACCTATTTTCTGTATAAAATACATTGCTTATCTATTTTAACTACTTACACTTATTTCAAATCTACCAAACATACAATGCAATTATTTCTTACTTTCTCATTGTAATATACTTACTACAACACGTAATACCTATCATATTATTAATTTCTTATAAATAATTACAATAATGTACTGCGCACTCCTATTCCAAACACAAGCTAACGCTTTTATGAAAGATTAGTATTCAAATCTCTTAATATGCGACAGCAAAATTTAAATACGATTTTAAATGAAAAAAATATAGAAATTAAACTTAAGTTAACAAATTATAACATATTAAATTACGTATAATTATAATAAGAAATATAAGGGATCTGAAAATAAGACAGATTAAAAATATGTTTGGATATCTACTCTAAACTTAGACGAGCTATGAGAATTGAAGATAATTCGCACTTGAGAATATTTGTCTAAAATTAATAACAATGAGTTTATGCATTGCAATTTTGTGGTAAAGTAACGCTAGTGCTCCTAAAAGGCATATTATAAAGACAATTATGTTATGTAGGCTATTTAATATATATCACAACAAACTTTTTTTTTTAAATTTACGTGTTACAAATAAAGTGAAAATATTTAAAAATCTCTTACCACTATCACAGTAAGCGGAAAATGTCACTTGTATCGTGATGGAGTAATAGAAAGCCGAAGAATTGAACTGACACCTGGGTTTCAAACAAGACACAATACAAAACTCAGCCACTGACCGGTCATCATGCATATTTACATGTACAGGTGAAAACGCATTAAAAAGAAACAACGTAATTCCATCAAATTATGATGTAATTGGACTCATCAAAATAAAACAAAAACTCATAAAAGTATTTGATGAAATTATTTTGAGCAGTTTAAAAAAAATGCACCAAAGGAATCATGATTTTGCAACCCCTGCCCAAGGGAGCAAACTCGTACATCATCGCTAGACGGTAGATCCACAGTATTACTACTAGCAGGCATATCGAATCATAAATATCGTTTACCAATTTATGAGCTCCACAATCAAGCAAGGCAAACAAGCTTGTTTATGATATTCGTATGGTTGTTTTCTAAACAACGTACGTTGTTGTGCGTTGTAATACGCCTCCATTCTCTTACTGGAAACTGTGTTACGCCGAGTAAATCAGAATTAAATTTGGGTCAGCAAATACTTTACAGGAGCAAATATTCCTTAGTCCAGGAGGAGCGCAGGGATTTCACAAAAGATATGTGTTATAGATTATTTTGAAGTTGTTCGAAAAACGAACAGGGGTTGGAATAGCCGACTCAAGGGCTATTCCACACAGATAACAAATCAATTAATTATACGGTTTTTGACAGGCGAATGCGGAAACACAATGCGTAACGTTACTTCACAAGCAACTTACCGGTGAAATGATGGTGAAATCTGCATCAGCCTCATCTGTCAGCACTGGAACTGAACTGTCGTTCGTTATCACTCGTTATTTTAGATTAAATTGCGATAATAAATACGTATTATGATTATTCCGATAACACAACCGGGGATCGATAATTGACAGGTCGAACCGTTTTTGTGCAACTGGCTGGGCTCACGGCTTTCCGTCGTTTTAGCTGACTTGTGCGAACTTAAACTAAACAGTTCAAATCCTGACGATACGATTGGTTAGTACACGGCCTGTCAAAAGCAATTGGCGTTACGGAACATTCCGCCCACCAAAATACAACAACGTGTATTTTAAATAAAATTTAGAAACAAAACGGGCAATGCTGTGGAACGTTGCGTGAACGAAGAAACAGTGAAAAGAGAGAAGAAAAAGAAAAAAAATATATATTAATAATAATAATGAAAATGATAAGAAAGAATGCGCCGCGGAAGCGAAAATGATTAGTCACATTGACTAGGCAATGGACACAATTTGGGTAATGGTCTCGTGAGAAGAGAACCATTCGATGTACGAACCGTAGCGATACGAACAACGCCGTCGGGGCCTGGATGACAATGTTCTCGATGTAGAGCGTCTATCACAAGAGAAGTAAGCTTAGATTCGCGAGGAAATAGGGCAGGATGTTTATACTCGAATTCGAGCCCAGATTGAGATAACCTGCCACCCACCCTGAGCACACCGTGGTCGTCAATGAAGGGATTAAGCTTCCGCATTTGTTTCGACATAAGGTTGCCCTCTTTCAAGCGTGTGATATCATTATTAAAATGTACATGATGAGTGCGTTTAACTACTGTCAAAAGTGAAGTGTGAATTTCGGCACGGTTTAATGGAAGATACAAACGACGAGATTCTTTATTCTGTAGGTTGTATATGAATCTAAGACAGTAACCGAGAATGCGTTGGATCTTCCGAATCGAAGAAAATTTAACTAATAATAGGTCCACCAGATTTTCGTCCTGTTGGACAAATAAAGATCGAACTCGTTCCTCAGAGTGAAGTTCAATTTCGTCGAAATTGCCATCGAACAACGGCCAAGAATCGGATGACTGGATCAGCCACGAAGGCCCCGCCCACCATAACGTGTTATCGATCAGATCGGCTGGAGATTGACCACGAGAAGCGACATCCGCTGGATTATCTCCAGATGACACGTGATGCCAGGAAGTCCCTTCGAGGGCATCTTGAATGTGACTGACACGGTTAGCCACGAAAGTCTTCCAGCGACACGAAAGAGAACGTAACCAGGCGAGCACGATGGTTGAATCCGACCACGCAAAGGTATTGGAGATCTGAAGCAATGGTACGTATAAATCTTTGACGAATTTTAATAGATCTGCTAGAAGAACTGCCGCACACAGTTCAAGGCGAGGCAATGAAATCTTTTTTGTGGGGGTGACTCGAGACTTGGCGCAAACCAAATATATTTGGACTTTATCGTTAACATCCATGATTTGCAAGTAAACTACCGCGCCATATCCAAGTTCCGAACTATCTGAGAAGCCATGAAGTTGACACGACTCCATGTGAGGGAATGACACCCATCGAGGGATTTTGAACGACTTCAAGAGCGGTAATTGTTTAGTATAACGATCCCATTGACGAACAATTTTAACAGGGGGGGTGTCATCCCACCCAACCTTTAGAACCCACAACTTTGGTACTAGGGATTTGGCGAAAAACGTCAAAGGGCATAGAAAAACGAGAGGGTCAAAAACCCGAGCGACTTCACTGAGGATAGTGCGTTTAGTGCACTCGCGATCGAGGCATAGGACTTCGAATGAAAATGTATCATGTCGTGGCTCCCACTTTAATCCCAATACCTTGAGAATGTGAGAGTTATCAACATCCATGGACACCAAGTCATTGAGGCAGTATTCCGGAGGCAGATCGGCGAGTAATTCTGGTTTGTTACTAGCCCACTTCCGCAATTCGAATTGACCTCGTTTAAACAGCTCGATAACTTCGGTTTTCGTTTGTTGAGCTTGTTCTAAGCTGTTACAACCGGTAACGATGTCATCTATGTAAATATCCGAAGTTAGCACACGACGCGCTAGCGGTAAATCATAACCTTCATCTTTGGTCAACTGTTTGACAGTACGACAGGCCAAAAATGGGGCGGAGGAGACACCATAGGTTACAGTGTTTAGTTGGTACTCGTGGAAGGGTTCCGACGAATGAAAACGCCAAAATATTCTTTGGAAAGCGCGATCTGGTTCTAGAACCAATATTTGGCGATACATTTGTCGTACATCAGCAGTAAACACTACCGATGGTATACGGAATTTTAGCAAAAGCTCCAGCAGGTTCTTTTGAAGCTTTTGACCGATAAGCAAGGTATCATTTAACAAGGATCCGTTAACATCCGTCGCTGAGGCGTCGAAAACGACTCTTAAGTAAATGCTAGTGCCGCCTGGACGAAGAATGCAATGATGAGGTATGTGATACTTTCCCTTGTGCAAATCTTCTCCAGGAACACGAGTCATGTGACCACTGTGTAAATAATCAGTCATGAAAGCAGAATATTGTTCACGTAAGGTTGGATTTGCTATGAGTTTGCGCTCGAGTGAATGGAATCTACGTAAAGCGATCTCACGCGACCCTGGAAAAGAGATATCCCTTCCACTTTCTCGGAAAGGCAAGGATACGATGTATCTTCCCGAAGATCCGTCCCGTGAGTGGTCAGTGCAGTACATTTGTTCACAAAGTTGTTCCTCATGAGTGAGGTGTGAAGACTGGGGAATGGTGTCTAACTCCCACAGTCGCTGGACCTCTTCGTGGAGCCGGTCCTCGTTAGTAACGATGAAAGATTTCGTTTCGTGAGCAGTGTCCGAACCAATTGAACCTAGAAGAAGCCAACCAAATGCAGAATTGAAAGCTGATGGCTGACGTGGACCACCATTCACATTACCAGGTCTCAGAAGACAAGAGAAAACCTCAGCACCCAGAAGAAGATCAATCGGTCCCGGTTTGTGACAGTCAGGATCGGCAAGAGGCAAGTCTCTCAACTGATGCCACGATGACTTATCTAGACGAACAGTTGGCATGTTGCCACAGATACTTGGCAGCGTAAGTGCCTTGATGTTGAAGAGAACCCGTCCCTTAACACCGATCTCTAATTGAATGACTCCTGACGTGGTTGCGGAAGATTGGCCTAAGCCGCTAACTCTCTGAGAACTGGCTTGACGAGGGATGCCTACGAGCTCCGCAGCACGATCGGTGATGAAGTGAGCTTGACTGCCCGAATCGATCAATGCGCGAAAGGTTTGGAAACGGCCGGATGAATCGCGAATGCCAACATTGGCGGTTGACAATAGTACTATGGACTTGTCTCCTAAGTTGGTGAGGACCTGAATTTTAGAGTCGGAAGAAGGCTCCTGGTCCGTAGACGCCGTGGAGTGTTGATACTGATCTTCCAAAGAAGCGTTTTCGTCTCGATGGAGCAAAGTATGATGTTTTTGCTGACATTTTTGACATGTAAACAAAGATTTACAATCTTTAAGATAATGAGAAGAATGAAGACAATTGAAACACCAACGGTGTGATTGAACAAACTGTAGGCGATCCTGAACTGACTTGAGTGCAAATACCTTGCACTTGGAAATGGAGTGGTCTTCCCCGCAACAGGAGCATTTCAGATAAGTGGTGGAGTTCGAGGACCTATTTGTTTTAGGCTGTCCTTTATTAAGATCGCAAAGAAGCGCTGAAGTGCGTTTTTTGGCAGCCTGATTAAAGTTCCGTGCAAGAGGTTTGTCAATAGTACTGCTATCGCGAGTCGAAAAATGTAAGTCTCGTACAAGAGCTTCGCATTTGTTATAAAGAAACTCTTTGAGTTTCAAATATGAAGGCAGGTCGGTAGGAGACTGCAGTTGTTCGAATGCGCATCTTGTAGGTGAATCTAATTTCGACAGAATTAAATAACAAAGCACGAAGTCCCAATTATCTATTGGGAGATCCAATTCTTTTAAAATTGTTAAATCCTCATTAAATACATCGAACACGCGACGAAATTCAAAAGGATCGTTAGGCGGAAAATTTAAATTTAGCATTTCCCGCCAACACGTAAAGGCGAGTTCACGCGCGTTACGATAGCGCGCGATTAATCTTTGATATGCTTCAACGTAGTGAGCTCCTTGTACTGGAAATGTCCGAATTAACCCTAAAGCTTCTCCAGATAAACATGAGAACAAATACTGCATGCGTTCGATGTTGGATAAAGATTTGTTTTCATGAATCAGAGCGTTAAACATGTCGTAAAATTCGGGCCATTGCTTGACATTTCCAGAAAATATTGGAATGTTTATTTTTGGTAATTTAACGTTTGTGCACGCATTCGCGGTCTTACAATCGAGAGGCTGACTGGTTAACTCCTGGTAAATTTCGACAATTTGATAATACATCTCGTCAAAGGTTTCACGAATTTTATCCTCATCAATTTCGTTTGTGTCATCTAAAGCTAATATTTCCGCGTGAGACGTTTCAAATTCAAGAACTATCTTTTCCAGAGTAGTATAATGCGCTAACAATAAGTTGCACTTAGTTGCATCGTGCAAAGCGCTTTTTGCTATTTCATGTGTCTTGACTAACCTATTATTCGCTAATGTCCGTTTCCGGCGCAATGTTTGAATGGCTGGGGCCATGTTGAATAAACGCGATTGGAAACGTACCTAAAAACGAAACGAAATAAATGATAATAATTTAATCTATTATAATTATATACGCGGTAGGTCGTAAATACTATGAAATCGTAAATACTATGGTCGTAAATAAACGAAATAAATGATAATAATTTAATCTATTATAATTATATGCGCGGTAGGTCGTAAATACTCAAGAGCTAGGTACCTACCTAATTACTGTTCGAATTGATTATTATTCAAAATTTAAGAAACATTCCACAGCATATATCCGTTTTGGCATAGATAGATTATAATCTTAAAGTTCCCTAGTTTCGGCACCAAAAATGTTCGAAAAACGAACAGGGGTTGGAATAGCCGACTCAAGGGCTATTCCACACAGATAACAAATAAATTAATTATACGGTTTTTGACAGGCGAATGCGGAAACACAATGCGTAACGTTACTTCACAAGCAACTTACCGGTGAAATGATGGTGAAATCTGCATCAGCCTCATCTGTCAGCACTGGAACTGAACTGTCGTTCGTTATCACTCGTTATTTTAGATTAAATTGCGATAATAAATACGTATTATGATTATTCCGATAACACAACCGGGGATCGATAATTGACAGGTCGAACCGTTTTTGTGCAACTGGCTGGGCTCACGGCTTTCCGTCGTTTTAGCTGACTTGTGCGAACTTAAACTAAACAGTTCAAATCCTGACGATACGATTGGTTAGTACACGGCCTGTCAAAAGCAATTGGCGTTACGGAACAGAAGTTATGGAACATTTTTCTTGGGAATGCCATAGATATTACTAGTATAGCAGCTACCGTATAAAATGCTTAGTTACGTAATATTATTGTTTTTAAAATTCGCTCGACACAAGAAGCCTAAGGAAAAAAGTCATCTCTGGGGATACTGTGTCTGGGTCTTTTTAGTGACAGAAAGAAGAGGATGTTCTAGGAAGGAACAAGGTATCAGGAATATCCAAGTAGGAATCTAGAGGTCAATGTGTCCAGGAGTGAAGGATATATGAATCCTGTTTTTATGAAAGTAACAAAACATTTAACCACGATATAAATCTATCATGAGAAGAAGATCATTGGTCCTAAAATATTAATGTCGACTGAATCAGTAAACAGTGGTTGCAAAAAAGTATTTAGTTTACTTATAATACACTAAATGACGTTTATCCGGTGTTGCACGGGGACTTGTGTTTTGTGGTAAACTTTTGAGTCTGTGAATTCTGGTAAACCTGATAACTGGGTACATTTCTAAGGTGAAAATAATATTATTGTATTGTAATATTTAGGCATTTAGTAAGTATTTATTTCACTTGATGGTGCCATGTCATCCACGGGCATCCTCAACATCATCAACCACTCACTCCCAAGTCATACATTCTAACTAGATCTCTTTCTTCGTTTATCACCATAGACTAATATACCATCAATGTTTATCACTGATGGTTAATTTTAACATATCTAATGATTTGATTCATGTTTTCCTTGGGCGTCCGAGACTTCTAGAGGGCTAATATTTTTTAAAATTTCTAATGTTGTTGTAGCTGAAAACGATATTTTTATTTTTTTTCTAAAATAATTTTTTTTATGAAGATTTTGCGGAAATTTTAGTTTAGAAGTGCACCGCACGGATTTCCTGAAAACCTTAATACAAAAAAGAATTTTTCTAAAAAAAATTAAAAATCGTTTTCAGCTACAACAACATTAATAACGCCATTTTTTGTAATATTAGAACTCTAGTAACCCAAAAGTCATGAGCCGCCAGTGCTTCTAATACCTTTCACTGCATGTGTATCATGAAACCGATCTTTGAACACAAATAAGAACAAACTTTGGAACAATTTCCATCACCATTGGATGAATGGTATGGTATTTATAAGTTTCGCTTATGGGACAAACAAGGAAACATTAATTTTTATATTTATTACTTAGGTTTCAAATGTTATGTTCTTTGCTAACCTTGTACAAGTATGCCGTCACGATTGGTTTGTAATTTTAAACTCTCTGAAACACAATCAAAAATGAAATTAAAAATATATATTCATACGTATGTATATTCATTAAATAATGTAAATGCATTTATATAAGCGCTACATACCGCTGTCTGAAAATGAATTAACAGATACAAACGATGTGTTAAAAGTAAATAACGTGATACGAAGGTTTAATTTCAAAAAGTATTGTGTGGGGTTTGCAATATACTTGCAATATTATGCAAATATATATTTTTAAACGGAGATATAAATAATAATATAATTATTGCTTTTTCTATAAAAAGCAATGAGCAATTAGAAATTTGTGAGCCTATGCTCACAAATTTCTAACATCAAACATGTTTTCATAAATGTAACAATCACAATTAAAAACATGAAAATCATGATATGTGTGACGAGTGATGACCCTGCACGTTGATCCTAAGAGCAAACAAATTTTCAGTATTTGGTCTGGAAAATGTTAATCAAACGTTCATTCAAGGCCAATTCGATATAAATGTTTACCAATATAATTCGGGGGAATGGGGTCATTGATTGATTGGTTATTAATACAGTTTGGAGTCCTTTGTACTTGACTGATCAAAACTTGACTTGAAATGCCAATAGCAATAATTATTACTATTAAATGTAAGTGCCTCGTTTACAATTCGCTGTTTCCACAGCCAACAAGCTTCCTCGATATCGAATTACTTTAATAATTTGAATAATTTTAGTTATTATGATTTTTAAAAAGAGTTCTAAAATCAAATAAGGATGGCGGCAATTAAAATTTTGCTTTCTAAGACTACAAACATATTACCATTTCTTATTTCGACTACTGGCATTATGACTAGCTCTCTCATTCAAAAATTTAGGCGTATTAGATCTGTCAAAGAATTGATATATAAAAATGCAAAAATCAGTCATTTTCAATACATGTAGGATCACGATTTTTTTTAAAAATATTTATATTAGTAGGATTTATAGGTCCAATTAGAAGTTCTACCGAGCCGAACCCTATGATAAGAAAATATCCGGAGAATCATTTTCCCATTTGATTTCTGGTGATTTGACTTGTTGTTCTTGTATTCTTTTGTATATATTATGCTTACATAATGCACTTGCATAAAGTGGATTGACTAAATGATCATTTGTGTAAAAGTGTGTGGAAGGGTTGAGTTTTTCCTGTGGGGAATATTTAACCCGGACATAAAGTCGTAAAAAAAGAAAGTATAAAATAATTTACTATAGAAAGTACGTGATCGGTGAAAATTACGGATTTCGACTAGGTTTCGGTAGCTCGATCGGCAGAACCACCAATCCCTTATAGACTAGAACTAGAAGTTTTGAGTTCAAGTCTCCATTGCAATCATATCTGTATATTTTCTGTGTTTTCTCAATTATTATTCAATAATCAAAAATTTAAACCTCAAGAAGTCAAATTAATTCACTGGTGGGTTAAAAATGATGTAATATAAAATTATCCTGATGATGATTGAAATTTGTACAAGCGAAACCTCGTCAGAATCTAGTACATTATGTATTAACAAATATGTTATTGTTTAAAAACGAAATAGCAAGCTTAAAAATGGGTTTAACCAAACATTTACTAAATTCCTTTCAATTGTCCCATTTAGGTGGAAATAATACTTCTATCGTAAAGTTTTCTGATAAATGGATTTTCGAAAATCAAGAGCTCTAAGTTATCAGCGGAAAACATTCTATGAAGATGGACAGTAATGGCTCAATTCAGAAAATTTCATATTTTTAGCAATATTATTTACAAGAAATGAAAGCATTTATCAGCTAAATATAAAATCGGATACGAAATATAATAATAATACAGTATGTGAGATAAAAAATATCACTTTTTCTGATTATGCTCACTGATTTCGAGCTAACACCCATTTTATGAAAGCAAGAAAGAATTCTTATTACAATATCTATGTATATTAATTATTATTTTCATATTAACTAAATCACGTAAGTAAAATAATGAGTTCAATAAAGGAAAGTATTTTTTTTTGTATGGAGAACATCTTTTATTTTGTTTGGAAAAAGTTTTCTTCATTCCACTGCAATTAGAAAAGTTTCTGATAATTGCTTTCAGCTTGGCGTCCGATGCAGACGACGTTGCGCTGTTTTTAATTTCACTGTGTGAACAAATAGTTTGAATATCAATTTTTATAGTATTTAAAAAAAACAATAATGAAATGGTGAGTTCCGTGGACGAAATCAAAATCGTATGTAAAGTTATTATTCCTCAAGGAATTCGGGGTAATGATATCTGTATCCATATATGGAGACGGGAGATGTCCAAATATCCTCCATATAGATACGGCTGATAACGCACATTTTTGTGTTTATCTTTTTTTATTTAAATTCCGCATTTTTTGTGCATATCCATTTATTATAATTTTTCTTTTTCTAATAATATATTATTTCAAAATATTGAATGTATTGCATTGCACTACCCCTGCATTCATTCTGAAATAAATTCTTATAATTATTATTTTTATCTAACTCCGGACAATTGGAAAATATCCGTAACAACATAAAAGATTTTCTAAATATTTTCAGTTCAGAAAGGATACAGTTATTATTCGGTTAAATGAATGTAAAAAATATTACTTTAATAGTTATTCCAGTCAAGTCATTGATTTAAAATATCAGGTTAATTTTTTTTACGTTGATTCCATTTGTCACTTTGCGTGTGATAAACGGAACCATCAACTTTCAAAAAGGCATAAAGAATCAGGAAAGTAATCAATCCACAGAGCGCCACATCGAAAATTGTAGGTAAATTTTTCTAAACCCACTTAATTTTTTTGTTATCTTTCAGACCACGAACGAGCGAACGCCATCTATGAGATATTGCTCTAATTACCGGCCCGCTCCGACCCTGGTGGTTATTAAGGCCGGCCTCTAAGCCAGAGAAAAATGACGAGTACTTAAGCCTCTCAGTTCAGTAGTTACTGGGCTTACGGAAGATGGGGCCAGGGGTGTAAGAGGGTGGAGCAGGGGAAATAATTTTATATATTTTTTTGCCGGCGATAAAAATGGTAGAACACAGAACACTCGCAACCGATACTTTCGTCACACAACAAGATACAAACACTGAAAGGTATAGGTAATTCTAAAACAAGACATAAAACAACTACTCTAAGTTTACTAGCAAAACGTTGCTCAGCTAACGACCGTTGAAACGTCAAGACTCAACTTTAGACAGTAGGGGACGGCGCACATTGGGTTTTGGAATTAGGTTCTCGTCAGTGGGCCTGTGACAGAAATAAAAATTTATAGTTTTAATTGGTTTTTTAAATGTCACTACAGATCAAAATGCCATTTACATTTCTTACTTTAAATAAGCTCAGGAATCTGTAGTCAAAGTTTATCAGGTACGTTCTGATGTACCCTGTATATTAAATGTTAAACTGTAGCCGCAAATCAATATTCGCGTTCTCCGATTAATAGTTGAAGATAAGTTCAGAATATTGATACAAACTCACCATGAACTATTCATATTTCCTAGAAAATTAGAATTGCTAAGCGGTTGGTAGTTGGTAAAGTTAGTCTCCGAGTAACAAATATGAACCGGAAATCCGCTACTATGAAGGCTATCGTTTTATTTTTTGGTATGGCTTTATTTAGTTATATAAAAATGCATTTTTATATCAAGTATAAACCTTTTAACAACCTATTTATATTACATTAAGGATATTTTTCAATACACCTAAAACTTATTCTTTATATTACAAGGTTTTTTCAATAAGAAGTGTTATATTAAATAGCCCGCTATTTCGGTAGATGTTACTTTTGAAGCTTTCATTTTTTGACAAGTAGAAACTACGCCATTAATAAAAATGGAACGATACACGCTTCAACGACGCATTGAAATTATTAAATTGTTGAAAAGCCTCTCTATCCTCAACGTGTGACTGTTTGGTGCGGTTTATGGTCCGGCGGAGTCATTGGACCTTACTTTTTCGAAAATGAGGCTGGAGCAACAGCTACGGTGAATGGATTGCGCTATCGAGAAATGATTGATGATATTTTATGGCCGGAATCGGATGGTATTGATCTGGACAACGTTTACTTTCAACAAGACGGCGCTACGTGTCACACAAGCAACGAAACTATTGATATTTTACGATTGAATATCAAAATAACACCTATTATACCCTGTATTTAGGCATTACCCACGATCGTTGTGTCAGATCATTGATTCAGTTACTTATCTGAAAGATTTAATTCCAGATATTCTTACCGATATTGACAAGATATCGGTGAATAACGATACCAACATTATCTCTTACAGAGAAAAATTCTTCCGAATGAAACCGATATTGGCAGCAACTTAGAATTCTGCAGATTGAACTCTAGGGCACACGGTTATTCTTAACTTGTATCACGCATGATTTTTTTAACACAATACGTATTTATTTTATTTTTTCTTTCAGCACAATAATGATTTTTTTAACACCAGCGTATTCGGCGTTGCTCGGGGTTTCAAAAAATGGTTTGGCGTAATGTTATGTGATAATTCTAGTGTACCTGAAACTGGGTGCCATGTCTTTCTCGTGCGTCTGGACTTCTTACAAAATTTACTTTGACGTCATAAATTCGCCTTACATCACTTTCTTCTTTCATCCCATTTACCACATTTTACCATACATGAGTATTTGATTCATTTTATTGTGCCATGTCTTTTTCAAGCGTCCCTGTCCATGACTTCTTCCAGCGTTAACTTTAACGTCATACATTTTCCTTTCACCCCTTTGTTTGTTCATTAACTTAAATATTTGATTCACTTGGTGGCACCGTGTTTCTTCTATCAATCTCTACTTTAAACCACATTCTTACTGTTAAAACACTACATTATATTGACTTTAATTCGACATAGTATCTCATTCTAGGGAAGAGATAATGGGTTAACTCTTCCTCGGGCGTCAGCAATTCAAACTTCTCTCTAAACTGGCACAAACAAGAACAAACGGTCCAGTAATTTTTGAGTCTATATCAGTCATCGTATTTTGAGTCATTATTTTTAACTAAATCAGGCACACGGTCCTTTGATCACATTCATGATTTATTTGATTCACTTGGTCGTGACATGTCTTCCTAAGGCGTTCCCATTATTATTTTAATTTTTTAATGTGAATGCCGCACAAAAGTCCCAACTGCTCCCAACCGTGGTTCTCCCCCAGGAAAGTGGGGGAGAACCCGGTTATTCAGATCCGGTTACCAAACATGGCTAAAGCCATTTCAAACAACATTTCAATTCTTAATGGTGGTCTTACACCACGGCGATACTGTAAGTATCTCCCACTATGGAACGTGCCGCCAGTATTCTATATATTATTTTAAATAAATTCATTGTGAACTAACACAAATTCATCAAATAAAATTTACTTGTGCACGCCGGGATTTTAACCCGTGACCTTTGGATTCCTAGTTAGAAGCCTTACGGCTCGAATATTAATCCTTATTCGTAATTTTTTATTATGGCTTATGCGCAAATACATTTGTTATTAAAACGACGTTTGTTTATTGTCGTTTTTACAAAAATACGTAAAAAATAATTATTAGTCAATCATACATTTGCAGCCCCTGTATTTACGAGCGGTCTTTTGTTGGGAAAATGACTCGAGAGACCGGGTATTATAAGAGCGTTTATCGCTTAACTAATGGCGCTGCAGGGAGCTCAGTTTATCTTGTCCGTTTGATTTGTATTTATTATTGATGATGATGGCCGAACGAACAATCGCCCTCGCTAGAAATATCTGCGAAAGCCTCGCTAAAAAAGCGAAGGGCCGGGATCATGATATGTCGTAATTAATGTACAAGACCCTGGAAATGAAACGCCAATATCGCCGGGAATGAAGGGAATACATAAAATATATTTCTTATACAGAGTGATCAAGACTTGCATTTACGAATAAAAATGTAGATCCATATTTCTGATTTTGTCAATTTGTAAACGTATTTTGATATTTTAGTTTTTTTTAATTTTTTTTATTTATTTTTATTTCTTTTATTTTTTCGTAAAGCCATTGCAGAGAATGTAAATGCGATCACAGTATGTACGTGATCCAAAGGTGTATATTGCTAACATACAGCGTATTTCATACTCGTTATTTGCTTATCTTGATGTATTATAATCGGTAACCGGTTAAATAATCACAATGATAATTCATCACATCTTTAAAAAGTTATAAAAAGTCATGGAAAGTGATGAAACAAAAATTTTATTAACTGGGTTATGTAGGTTAGGTTGAGTTAGGTTAGGATATGTTAAAAAAATAACTTTCCATCCTTTCTAATGACTTTATATTTTTAAAACTTTTTATTTTTAACACTTTACTTTTTAAAAGTGTGTTGAATTGTCACCGTGATTCCATCTCTAAATTCTGGTTACTAATCTTAATATTTAAATTTCAGGATTGTACTCGCAAAACTCGATAAGTAGTCGACGGATTTCGCTAAAAATTTCAAAGTTTGTTGTTATTAGTGCAAGGAGTGTTTAAAGATGTTTAAATGGTAGTAGAAGTCGGGGACGCCCGAGGAATATCTCTGCACCGTAATGACAAACGGTGCAGAGATAAAAGTCGATGTAATGTATTTTTGAAACTGTAAGAATGAATGGTGGAAGAAGTCGGAGTCGCCCTAGAAAGACATTAGCAACTGCAAAGTATTGCGGGGTCCACTAGTGTTAAAAAATGTACGAGCTATTAGCTAAGTTCACAACCAGTTATTTTACAGGTTGTTGCCTAGCACCTAGCGGTCAGAAGCAAAACTAGGGCCTATAGATAAAACAGGTGTTTTAATTACCAATTGGCTTTTCTTTGACAGTGTTTTGTTTTTGATCATTAGCTTGTCAGTGTGTGTTATTTGATTAGGCTATAAAAAGCCTCGCCGAGTGGATTTTTCACTTCTTCTCTCCTAAAAATAGTAACAAGCGGTCATTATGGTTAACTGACCGTTATTAAAAGTGTTTTGTCCGGGTCGGGAATAATTTTTATCTCGTAACATTAAATAAATTAAAAATGCAGTTTGTGCAGTAAAAACGAAAACCATGCGTCTGTTATTTTGAAGACTTCATCAAGCCCCAAACTATTCTAAACAGCTAGTATTATATAGATGTCACTTGCGACAAATAAAAACATTATATAGATGTCACTTGCTACAGATAAAAACATTATATAGATGTCACTTGCGATAAATAAAAACATTATATAGATGTCATTTGCGACAGATAAAAACATTATATAGATGTCACTTGCTACAGATAAAAACATTATATAGATGTCACTTGCGACAAATAAAAACATTATATAGATGTCATTTGTGACAGATAAAAACATTATATAGATGTCACTTGCTACAGATAAAAACATTATATAGATGTCACTTGCGACAAATAAAAACATTATATAGATGTCATTTGCGACAGATAAAAACATGTTTTTTTTAAAACGCGCCATCTGTTGAACAAATATGTTTTTTTACATCATAGCCATCTGCAGGACGTAAAAGCAACATGCGCTTTTTGTTTCTCTGTCTACACAGAAAGACTGAGGCACAATAACGCATAGCGGGGTAAGGCTAGTTTTTTTTTTATATAATTGTTAATGTTACTACATAAAAAAAAATGGATGAACGGTGAAAACTTTTCGAATGCGTAGTTTATAATTCATTCAATGTAACGTATACAGGTGTTTTCCATTTTTATACGTTATAAACAAAATGTTGGGGTAAACAAGACGCAATTCTTTTTCTCAGTGGCGCTTTTTTTATAAGTAAGTGTTGTCTGCATTGGATGTCGACTTTTATAATCGAAACGTTGTTTTAAATGGTTTTAGCCTTGTTTAGTGAAAGCATCTGAATAGCCAGAAACTTCCCACATTCCTCACCCCCTTCCCTTTCCCAATCCTACTACCTTCGAGGTTACAACATACATATTGAGGATGCCATAATCTCACAGGCTTCAGACAGTTGGGAGCAGTTAGGAAACGTGTTCGGTGCTCACATAAAAAATGAAAAATTGAATTAAACTGTTAGCTTGAAAAACGGTCAATTATTAATTTGGTATCCGAACTAAAAGTGGTTTTATTTTACATATTTAACATATTTTTATTAAGCATAAAATGAAACAAAAGCTTGATCGGAGAGTGAATCGTGAAATGGAGTGATCATTTATTCAGAACTTGAAATTATTTTAATACTCCTAAGAAATTGGAAATTCCACTAATTCCATTGGACATTTTTATATCTCAAGGTATTTTTTTTTGCAGCTTTGCGCAAGAAATTTTTAAAGTAAATACCGCTCATATAAGCTCACCAATTTGAATACAAAATAATGGTGTTACGAGTCCCAACAGCGCAAAGCTAGTGGGACTGTAGCATCTCAAAAAGGATATGAGAGAGGAAGCAGTTTGAATACAAGAATAAGTCACACGGATCGTAGTTTTTGATTCAGTACCTACTGCATCGGTTTCAGTTAATAACAAATAAATACTTCGTGGGCTTTGAGACTTGTTAACCTTTTTCCGCAACATGGATTTTGGCAAAGAAAATGTCGAAAAGCACAAATGACGGTATCTCTTGGGCTTTCGACTGCAAGTAAATTTTACGTAATTAATTTGTTTGTTTCACAAAAAAAAAAAAATGATATATTTGGTTTGAGTGAGAGATACTATCAGGATTGCTCAGGTGAAAGACCACCATTCAGAATTGAAAGATTGCTTTAAATACCTTTAGCTGTGTTTGGTGACCACATTTTAATATCCAGATAAAACCTCATATTCCTCTTTCTCCTACTATTTTCAGCTTCACAACTCACGGATGCCATGATCTTACGATGACTCTAGACACTTGGGAGTCTTTTTGGGTATATTAAATAAAAAATTGGGAGTTTTTTCTGATATATTGCAAATGTTACTGGCTGAAAAATACCAACAAATAAGTATAATAATTGGCAGTGAATACGTTTATTCATTTTTTAATGAACAGTTATTATGAATAAACTGTTTAAAACTACTTCGAATGGATGTTCAGAGTGCAACGCTATATTATTTATTTATTTATTGGATGATTTTTATAGCGCCGCTTTTGTGAAATATCACCTCAGGGGCGCTTTACAGTTAATATGAACTAACTTGCCCGACAAGTTTAGTGTGCGCTGAGAACTATGTTCTATAATGTCCTATGTCTTTCACATAATTAAATTTTTGTAATGTTAATCGTATTAAATTGGTTACTGTCGGTGATATATTAACGTTTAGCGGCCTATGAAGTTTATTCCCCTTCTCCAAGAAAATACATTTTGGCAAAGAGGATGCTGTAAAATACTTTGGAGAATGGTTCCCTAATATCTTTTACATTAATGTGTATTACTACTTCAATTAAATTTTACAATAAACGCTTCAATTAGATTTTAGAAAACCCAACGTTGGGCGCCAAATTTTGGAGAACCACGCGACAGGAACTAAACTTGTTCAGCACAAAGTGCACGCTTAGCGCTGTGTGCTGTGCAGTGGAGGATTAACTGTAATTATTGCGGTGGCACCTACAAAAGTACCTACACTCTACAGTACAGAAGAGTGGGTGGTTTATTTATGGTAGAGTACGTGTTTACGTACGAGTTTACGGCAGACGGCAGACGGCATACGGCTGGCAGTAGTCCCTGCTTTGCGTTATGAGGTCTATAGTTTATGTAAATATGGACTGATATGTGGAAATGGACCTTGTAAACGGCTATAGTCCTGACAAAATTTGATTGAGAATTGAATTTTAATTTATATAAACCATAGGAAAATTTTATTTTTTTATTGTAAGATAAATAATATGGGTTAAATTATACATTAATATTGTACAAAATTTAATATTAACATAATTTCTTTTACGTATTAACCACGATTTGGAAAACGTTAAAATAGATCTTGAAATTGAAGATCGTCATGGTGTGGCGTGGTTTCCACTGTTTTTCCGATTTACTGATTAAAATCATGTTTCCAGGTTTCCTTCAAAAATTCAATCAGGTTTCCTTCAAAAATTTTATGTGAAAAGTTCTCAATAATTGTTTGAAGCCATAGCGTCGATGGTATCACCAATTTAAGATTAATGCGAAACGATAAAGAAGGGAACAAGAAGAAAGATAAAAAACAATAAAGATATAAAACCTATTTTTTTATAATGAAAGGCAAACATTTCCGAAAATATTTGTTAAACTCCTACTACTGTCATACTGAGTGAAACTGTTGCTTGAGGAGGATAGAGGACTTTAACCATTCCAACCAATGCTTCATATTAAACTCCTACTATTACCATGACACTAAGTGGAACTGTTACTTGAGTCGGGATGGAGGACTTTGACCATTCCAACCAATGCTTAATTTCTGATTGGTGGTGTCTCATCAAGACGATGCTGGCAGTATCTTTAACTCTGGGACAAAGTGAAGACATTCCAAAGATTTGTTTAAAAATTTTAATTTATACGAATACATTTTTTTATTTAATCTCATAGGAACTCGCACCAGCGGCCTCTATGTCTCTCATGGATGTGGTTTTTTTAAAAAAAATTCTTTATAACACTAATAATTACTCTATTTCAAGACTTCCAACTTCAAATAATGTGGCCCCTTTGAGTCAATGTTATTTAAAAAAAACTTTTTACGTCCAATTTCCTGGCAAAATAATTATTTTGCTTTGGTTTTCACACACTAAAAATATAACAAAACCTTCGAGGAAAATACCTGTTTAAATTTAGACACACTATTTAAAACATACTATCTTTTTACAACATTCTTTATAATATTATCATAAAAATCTGAGATGTATCACTATTGTCCCTCAAAATACCTGGGAATAAAACACTTTAAAGTTAATATGAGCAATATGGAATTATATAAAAACGATTTGAACTTATAGCGTAAATTGTTTCCCTGTTTATTGTCCCTCGACGTATCTTCCATCCTGGAACTATTTCATCAATAGATTTTTAAAAGCTTTAATACCCACGAGAACACGAATAGCTGCTGTAGAAACATGAATAAGGTTTTTCTCCAGTATGGGTGCATAAATGCACTGTTAGATATGACTTGCGGAGGCATGAGTAGTTGCAGTGGGAACACGAATAAGGTTTTTCTCCAGTATGGGTGCATAAATGAACTGTTAAATATGACTTGCGGAGGCATGAGTAGTTGCAATGGGAACACGAATAAGGTTTTTCTCCAGTATGGGTGCATAAATGAACTGTTAAATATGACTTGCGGAGACATGAGTAGTTGCAATGGGAACACGAATAAGGTTTTTCTCCAGTATGGGTACATAAATGCACTGTTAAATATGACTTGCGGAGGCATGAGTAGTTGCAATGGGAACACGAATAAGGTTTTTCTCCAGTATGGGTACATAAATGCACTGTTAAATATGACTTGCGGAAGCATGAGTAGTTGCAATGGGAACACGAATAAGGTTTTTCTCCAGTATGGGTACATAAATGCACTGTTAATAATGACTTGCGGAGGCATGAGTAGTTGCAATGGGAACACGAATAAGGTTTTTCTCCAGTATGGGTGCACAAATGCACTGTTAAATATGACTTGCGGAAGCATGAGTAGTTGCAATGAGAACACGAATAAGGTTTTTTTCCAGTTTTGGTGCGTAGATTAAAAATAAACTTTTGAAGTAAATAATTTGTAACACAAGAATATTTAACTCCTTCAACTTTTCATTGACTTTCGAATAACTTTTTTTCTTTAGTATATCTCATCGCTCTATTTTGTAGCATTGTTAATGGTATCATATATCCATAATCAACTTGGCATATTCACTTTAAATTAAAAAAAAAATGATGAAAGTACTTTTTCTGAAAAGAATTCATCAAACAGTATTTAATTGGTTGGCGTGTGGTGACATTTTCTTAATTTTTTTATGCTATTAGTGTTTTGAGATATATTTACTCGTATATTTAGTAAATCAAACTCAATAAAGAATCAATACTAACAAACGCTTGTAAGAACTTTAACGAAAAAGCCGTCATTAAGAAATACTGGATACCTGGACACATAATTAATTAATGATTTAACCAACATGCTTTTAAAAACCATTCTGAAAATTTAGTCCCTTTAAATATACAAAACAATTAAAAGCACCGGCTCGGTTTATCAAAGCAAGTTTTAAAATAAATCGTAGCTTTGAATTTGATAAAACAGATTCGAATAAAATCATCCCTTGGGTCGTTAGGATTTTTTAATCCGGTAACATTAAAAGTGGTCAACCCTTAAATGGTTTTCACAAATTAAATGTGCAGTAAGGCGTGACGTGGTTATAAAAGAGGTTTTAACGATTGAAAGTGGATAAAGAGATTTTCTTTGTATATTCTTTCAAATTATGGTTCAAAGATAAAATATCAGCTAGATGAGCTCTCCTAATATAAGAACTTGAGTTTAAAAAAATGGGAATTTGTAAGCCCTAAAATAAACCCCTTATACTGCTTATAAGCGCATAAAACATAAATTTGTGGAGTATATTTAAACGAAGCCAATTTTAAAAATCAGGCGAACCAGGGAACTACAATCAATATGGTCAGAAACTCAGCGAGTTCATACCATAAGTTATCACGGAAGCTATGTAAAATGTCTCCGTTTTATCAACACAAAAAACTTAAAAGTGTGATTTCTTTTTTAATTAGTGGTCTAGTGGTCTAGAGCGTTGGGTTCGCGTTTAGGTGTTGTGGTTTAAATCTTCAACAGCAAAGTCCTCCATCATTGCATGAAAAACAATTTCCACTGATAATAATGGTAGTACCTACACAGAAGAAATTCACAAACAGGTTCAATTCAAATAAGTTATTGGTAATTCGGAAAAGTTAATCTTAAAAAAATTACGTATTCAATATTATTTTTTTAATGTTTTAACGGAATAATTAAAAATATTATGTTTTTTCAATGATAAATGCTGTATCAATAAATGTAATCAGTACTAAAAATTACAATCAGGGTAAGGATTAGAAAAGTGATTTGGAATTGATTTATTTGACAATATTTCGAACTCCAAAGGTCAATCCATCGTAATCTGTATCAATGTCGCGATGGGAAAGTAGGCCACGGGCCCAATGGCGACATCGCCAGCACTTAATATTTTTTGTAAAAAGAAATCTAATTGGTTTCAGCTTTTATGAAAATGGCTGCGTGAATTTGAAAGAATTGTAAAATTAATTTGCATTCAACCAATAATTCAAAATCTTAAAATAGTTTTATTATAGGTGTCAATGAAACCCGCCTACCGATTTATTTATATAAGGGAATCCATTCAATTATTCATTTATGTATTAAATAACACATTTTCATTGACGAAATTGGATATTGTATTATACTTGCCAGTAGGTAATCGACGAGTTTTATCAAGAACATTTCAAACAATGAAATATTTTTTTTTATGCGGCGTGTTGATTGAACCTGCAGAATGATGTAAATTGCCTTGCCACGGATGTTGGCGTTTTGAAAAGGTTTATTATATATGCCATAATAGAGACTATGAAGTAATATTTGTATAAGCGCTTGAGGTCATTTTTCTCAATAACGACGCTATACAAATTTTTTGTATTATTAGTGCTGAAAACCAATACAGTAAAACATGTTAGTGCCTACGAATACCATGTTATGAAATCACGAAAATCTGAAAAAAAGAACACACAAGCAAATGGGCTGGAGAAAAAAAAAAATAAAAAAAACACTAGATATATTAATTTTTAAGCCTTTTTAAAATAAAACCATCAAGTAAGGGCAAAAAATAACAATTTTAAAACGTTCTTATTTAGACAAATCTTCAATGCTCTGAAATATAATTTATTCAGAAGGTCTGCACGGGGTTCCCTACCTGCCCTCCACAGATTTACCTTCACCCGCCCCCTGTCCCTTTCATCCCTCGCCTCGGGTCCTCGCACTATAGCAGCATTCATACTTCTGGAGGCTTCGCCTGGGTTTAAATACATAATGCCCTGGTATTTGAATCAGGTAGCCCGGTAATGCACCGAGTCAATTCTTCATGGTTTTAGATACAACTTTTGCAAATTATTTTTGAGTAATTGATAATCATTAAAAATAACTAATTTACCCTTCTAAATATGATGAAATATAAAATAAAAACATGAAAATTAAACAAAAGTATATTTATGGGCCTAAATTTAAAGTACAAAGGAACGATCTATAATAAAATTCGAATTTTCGCATATGAATTAAAATTTCCACCCAAAAAAACGCATTTTCTCCGATGTTGTATTTTTTATTTCTATTTAATTTATTTATTGATAATGTTGGTTGGGCAAGATAATTTTTTATGGTGCCTAGTATATTTAATTTTAAATTCCTCTAAAATCATTCAAAATAGAAATCTTTAATGAACTTTGTGTTATACTTCAAAATACAAATAAATCAAATGGTTAACATCCGTACTAGATGTGATTATCTAAATCTGAAAAAAAAATCATTTCTGTTTGGTGTTTTGGTCTCAAATCTAAAATTGAGTTTAAGTTAATTTGTGACTCTCAAACCCTAAAACCTCTGTCAATTTGCAATGTACTGCTCTTAGAACTTTCAGAATACAGTTTCATCGGAAATATTTATTTACTTTAAGTCTTTAAAAAGTCTCTTACCTATGGTTTTTACTTTGTAAACTGTAATTATTACCTACTTTATACGAAAGTAAAAAAAAAATCAAGTTTATCAGAAAAATAGATTTATTATGAATGTTATAGTCACTTAATTTTTTTTTCATGAAATAATTTTATTTGAAATTTTTCGGGATATAATATTTCACACTATAACAATAATGAGTAAGCATATATATCTCCCTAAGCTGGGATATATATCTCCCAAAAAGATTCTACGGTTGTTTATTATCTGTGAAGAATATGTCCTAAAATTGATATGGTACCACGAGAAGAAATAATAATTTATACCAACCCGTTGGTGAAATCATAACCCACATAATATAACGATTATAAAAACGTGGTTTTCAAATTTGGGTGAAATATTGAACATTTTTGCAGTGTACGTCATAATCGAAATACAATAAAGTTCGCGGCGGAACCAAATATCGAAGAAGAAAACACAGGCGCAGTCATTTTATTTTATATTCCATTTGGAGCAATATTTGTCACTGTGAAATGTGCCACATAATCAATGACTAAATGAAATACCCAAAATAATAGAGAGGTCTTGGCATACAAAACAAATTAAATGACATATAAATCAAATGCAGCATCTAATTCGACAATTAACCGAGCTCTTCATACTATAAATAATATTTGTCTTAACTCTAAAATTGACATTTTTTCGGATTCATTGCCCAAATTCAAACGTGGCATCAAGTCAATAATTTAAACTATTCAATGCGCATACATACAGACACATACACACAAACACTCACACATACATTACACACGTCACACACACACCTATAAACTACACAAGGTAATTCCTAATTCACCTGGTAATTAAGGAATAAACATACCACTTAGCAGACATTACAAAGAAACATATCATAGGTATACAACATGAAGTATCTTATTCCTATATATTGTTTCATCTTTGTAAATAATGTACTGTTTATTTCTATAATATAAAATAAAAAAAATACCAATAAAAAATTCTGTCCAAACAGCAGCACAGAAATGGCTGCCAAGATGGAAGCAAAGCCAGACCGATTCCATGGTTGTTATTCAGTGGCTTGACATTTTAT
This sequence comes from Hesperophylax consimilis, assembly GCF_061612785.1. Taxonomy (NCBI): domain Eukaryota; kingdom Metazoa; phylum Arthropoda; class Insecta; order Trichoptera; family Limnephilidae; genus Hesperophylax; species Hesperophylax consimilis. The sequence goes on from NC_142845.1 coordinate 19,404,640, forward strand.
TGAAAATTGGAGGAAACAACATTTAGTTCAAGAGAATATCAACAATGGCGTTACACGTAATACTGGACAAACAACAAACAGTTGGAATTTAACAACGTAGTTTTAAAAAAGAACATAGGCGATGAAACTATTCTGGTCTCTGTCTAACAAGGGTTGCACCATGGTAAGATAAATATTCAACGATGCGATGCCAATAAGTAATTTATTTGTTTTCTCTCTCTGTAGTATTAGGGCGATTCCTGTTATTCTCTATTCAATGCGTTTAACGAAAGAACAATTATTTATTAATGCGTCAAAGTACAGGGTTTTCCAATAAGAGGTGTTATTTTGATATTCAATCGTAAAAGATCAATGGTTTTGTTGCTTGTGTGGCACGTAGCGTCGTCTTGTTGAAAGTAAATGTTGTCTAGATCAATACCATCCAATTTCGGCCCTGAAAAATCATAAATCATCTCTCGATAGCGCAATCCATTCACGGTAACTGTTGCTTCAGTCTCATTTTAGAAAAAGTAAGGTCCAATGACTCCGCCCGACAATAAACCGCACCAAACAGTCACACGTTGAGGATAAAAAGGCTTTTTAATAATATTCTTGGGTTTTTCGAGCCCCAAATGTGACAATTTTGCTTGTTGACGAAGCCACCAAGGTGGAAATGGGCCTCATCACTCAAGATGATTTGCATTTGATTCACTCAAGTGAATTTTAATAATTTCAATGCGTTGTTGAAGCATGTATTGTTCCATTTTTATTAATGGCGTAGTTTTTACTTGTCAAATGTCAAAAAATGACAGCTTTAAAAGTAACATCTAACGAAATAGCGGGGTATTCAAAACAACACCTCTTATTGGAAAACCCTGTGTAAATTCACAATTGTATTTGCAGAAATTTTATTCCGCGCTCACCAGCTTATTGAATTGGCTCCTTGATTTTTTATGTATCTCCTTTTGGTTAGCGCTCTCCCATACAAAAATTTCATTAAATTTTTTGCGGAAGCTCGGAAATGATTTGATAACAAGCAAAGGAAGAAGGCGTCCACCTAGAAAAACGATTTAGTTGTTGATTTAATGAGGTTCTTGTTACAAGAATTTATGTTTACATCAATCTTGCGCTGGATTATTCAGCCGTTTGTTCCGCCATCAAAAATCTTAATGCGCATTTTTTTTAAAAGGAATAATAATGCGAAGGAAGTCATATTTCAAGTATTTTATTACGACCGCGACGTGCGGAAAAAATTAGCTTTCTTATCTCATTTTTTAATATTATAAAAAATATTGAGAAATGTTCCCACATGTATTTAAAAAACACAATCTCGTATCAAAGATCTTATTGATAACTTGCTGACTTGCTAGGGGTTATCTTTTGGAGATAGACATATTATATGTCTATCTCTATGGTATACCATAGAGGACTTTTCTGTATGCCTTTTTAAGATATACAATTCCGTAGTAAATTATTTTGGTCTTATCTCATAAGGTTTAGCCAGCGTTAGCAATGAAAGGACCCAAAAATATTTTTTTACGACTCGATTACAAAACATCGACGTTTCTCTACTTTCTATAAATATAATATGCATGTATTTAATATGGTTCCATGATAACTCAACACAGTGACAATTTAACACACTTTTAAAAAGTGATATAAAGTCATTAGAAACGATGAAATTTTTTTTTAACCTAACCTAACCTAAACTACTTAACCCAGTTAAAAAAGTTTTTGTTTCTGTTGTGTTCGCACAAACAGACCTCCAACTCATCTTGGAAGGAGTTTATAAATGATAGGTTCTTTATATTAATCAGGGATTTATTAATTCTCCGCGTATTATATTGGTGACTCGATAGTCGACCTAGCTAAAAGCTGGTTAATTGGAATCTGGACCAGTGAGGTTGTCTGAGAGCCTTCGCACTGTCTATGGCGACAACTGGCCACTGGCTCCATCTCGTGAACTTCCCCGCAAGCTCTATGCACTGCCATCTGTGTGTGCATCTACAAAGCTTCCTAACAGTTTCATAACTGTCCATGACTTTATATAACTTTTTAAAGATGTGATGATTTATCCGGTCACCATTAAATATATATATAAACCTTTCGGAAGAAATTCTCTAACTGATAGTGAAAATTCTATCAAAATACGTTACGAAGTTTAGAAGAACTAAAAATATATAACAACTTTATTTTATACTATTTAGAGATTCAGTCATTTACAAGAACATATTTGAGAAAACAAGTAAATTGGTCTCCGCTACGGAAAACCTTGAATATATATATATATATTTTTTTTTTTGAGGGATCTGATTAGGGCCTTAGGATCAATTGTGTAAAACACGTTTATTAGTAAGGGAGAATATAGAACACATTTTGAAAATATAGTTATTTTTGCAAAGGAAGTCAGATTTATTGCTTTCAATAAATCATTTTTTCGAATCGCACCAGAGATTTCAAACATAGAATTCATTCAGCGGAAAGATTTTTTGTAGTTGTTGACTTAAAGAAACTATTGTCCGGTGCCAAAAATGACCAGGTCGTTAGACAATAAATCACACAACAAACCAAAACGTAACCAGCTTCTTTCCGCCATTTGCAGCCACAAATCCATAAAGTGAAGAGACTCGTTGTGTGGTTAAATGTTGACTCTATTCTCAACAAAAGTAGACGAAAGAATTAATGAAACTCAATTTTTCAGTCTTTTAAATAAGCGTACCTAATGTGCAACGGCCCTCTTTACAAGTGGCTTTCAACCGTTACTGTTCGAACCTCTAATAGTTATTTGCTAAGAACTTACATAACTTACATCTTAGCATTAACCTAATTTAGTCGGCTAGAATGTTATATACCGAGGTATTAAGCGAAGTTCAGTTAGAAATGCAAAATCACAGTAAAACTTGTTTTTCTTAGAGTGACACAGATGTATTTCAGAATATCAAATTAAAGCATAAATCTTTAATCAAATAATGCATGCTGAGCAAAACTTGTCGGTCGAGAAATTCTCATGTTGTTTACAAGAGAAATATAATTATGTAAGGTACGTACATCATTATGCTTCATCATATTATTTACAGTGGATTATACTTTGTTCGCACCCATTTATTTTGAGGGAAAAATGCAATGCAGGAAAAGAGCTAAATTGACATTCTAGAGGTGGAAGAATTGGAGGAATTATGATTGCCAAAGGAGAACACGTAAAGGCTTTTTCACTCTGATGTTCGCGCCAGAAATGCGCCCTGGAAATGAACATTTACCGCCGGGGTCTTCCGCGTTCCCGTACCATGGTTTCTAAAGCTGTTCAGAAACCATGTGTTTTTATCAGTTTTTAATGCTAAAAAAAACCAACTTCTGATAAACTTTATCTCTCTCAGTAAATAATCGTTTTATAAGACTTGATGCAGTGATTGACAAAATAATTTAGTTTAACCAGGATTTAATCATAAATAAATCACCGATTCTTACTGTTCAAAAGAGTTGAATATGTGGAGAGGGTTGTAGGAATACATAATATAGGATATATTAGAGGAGAGAAAAATCTAGGCTTTTAGAGGAAATTGTTGAAGACGGGCTTTGTAACTTCGTTTGTAACCACCAAGGATGGAAATAACAAGAGGTTAATCACACAGAGAAAATCCATGACGATTAATGTAATTCAACATAACTTGAGTCACGACACAAAATAACCCTTCGTTCTTCAATCTCAGACACTGATGTAATAGATATGTCACTTTAAGTGAGGAAATTTTGAAGCTTTGACCCAGATCTCAGATGCCTGATGCTGTATTCCGAGATGTTGCTGGCTGTCGAATGGAACAAAATCTCTTACTAACCTATACGATGTGAGCAGGCGGCTTCACGCTCCGATTCAAATCGCAGCTCACAAATCTCAAACATTATTATACAATATATATTGATAGGTTCCCAGCAAATAGTCATGTCGTACGCCTGTTATTATTTACATACGTATTTTAGGATTATGTACTCCAATACCTATATGAGGTTATTGTGATAAAAAAGGAATATTCTTTTATCTGAACTGGAGCGGATGATAGTCCAAGGATGGTGGGTCGGTGGTTCAAGGATGGTAAGATGGTGATCCAAGGATGGTGGGATAGCGGTAGAAAGATGGTGGGATGGGAATCCAAGGATGGCGAGATGGTGATCCAAGGATGGTGGGATAGTGGTAGAAAGACGGTGGGATGGTGGTCCAAGCCTTGATACCAAACCAACCCTTAGCTTAATATTGAGTACTATATTTGTCTTACACCAAAAATAACCATTGTAATTTAATTATCAATTAAATTTCCTGTTTTATATACAAAATGATTATTTCCTTTTACAATTTCTTAGCTTTTTTTACTAGCTTAACTAATTAAGAACCTATCTACGAGTTGTCGAATTATTTTTTATGTCCTAATATCCTGAGAAATCCTTGTTAAGGGTTATTAATGAAATGTATTTATAACGTAATATCGCTGAAGGACTGACTCCTTCGAACCCCTCGACAGTCCTTATTAGTGGTACAGCCAACCCTGTCTCGCGATTTCGTGAAATATTAGAATCATAACTTCTTATTATTAATGAGAATCTCAAATGTTTGAGAGCTTTGCTCCTGAATTCTGAGATTATTATAAGACAACGCCGAAAATGAACGCACTAAGAAATAAAATAACGAGAAATGTCTACGTTAATGTCAGGGAATATATATCTTGGATTTAGGGAGAATTTACTTTTTTAACTGAACGACTCACATTTATTTTATTCGGAAGGTTTACGATGATTATCTATTTACCTTTTAGTGACGTGGTGAAAAAAACTTACGTAAGTGACGTCATAGGTCCCAGTACTCGCATTGTTCAAAACTACTTAAAATAAAAGTTATAGTTTATGCGTACTTTTAAATTTTTATTTTTAATTATTCATAAAATATAACATCTTCATTATTAAAAAATATGTTTACGTATAATAAATAACAAACTTTTAAAATTTGTGTACACAAATCAACAATAACTTAGAACACAAAAATAATGACAGTGGGTATTTTTTCACTAAATGCAATACAACTTGCAGGATCTGGGAATGACCGGGCACGAGCCTAATATTTTGGTTGTAGACAACAAAATAATTGTAATCATTTAAATTTTCATGAATAAAGAAACACAAAAAAAAAACCTTCAATTTATACTTCGTTTTACAGTTCCTTTAATAATAGCCAACGCTCGATAGTATTTATCTTTGAGGTGAATATTATATTAAAAGTACTTGGTAAGGGGTTTTGACTCACCATCTTGACAATTAAACTGGAAAAAAAAAGAAAATTATGTAAGTGACATCGTGGGTCCTTGGGACCTATATGAATCCTGTAAATATACTTTGTACTTATGTGAGGAAGCTGTCTATCCTCCAGCGTGATTTCTGTCAGAATGTGGGAAGGTACTGTAATGTATTAGTGAAAGATTACTAAATTACATTCGCAAAACATTTTTGAAAGTATTTGCACAATGCAGAGAGTAAAAAAATGATTTATTTTCATATGGAAATGCGTAAACCTATTTTGTGTTACCTTTAAATAGTCATTTGTAATACCTTTGTGTTCTGATTTCCAAAAAAAAACACGTGGATGTCAGTTCAAATGCAACGCAAATTGTCTGCATAACATAAATTATTCTACCACACTAAGGACGGGTTGTTGATACTAGTTCAGTTTTGTGAAAAAAATGGCCAGTAATGATATAGTAACAGAACTTGAAAATTAACTTTCAAATGTGATAAATTGTTCAAATTCTGTGAAACAACCCGTCCTAAGCGTCAGTTATGACACCGAAATGACAAAAAATTGAATAGCGTTTCACTCAGATAAATTGGTGAAAACGGAGATAAATTATTACATTGAGATGCTCATTGTATTGTTCAAATGTTCGATCGAAACTAATTCGGATCTTAGATTAGAGTTTAACGCAATCTTATTTATAGTAGTTCAAAACTAGTTAAGTGGAATAATTAATAGGATGTTATATTGAATGGGAGGCAGAGTGGTACTGAAGTAAATATCCCAGAGGAATCAGAGGTACAGAAGGGCAAGGCCACCTTGAACCAAAACCACACCAACCAAGGCCGGGACACTCAATTTAATCGGCCTCTTAGTTCAACAAGGTGCCTTACTGTACGCTAGCGGTTGGACTTTATAACATTTTTTTTAATTTTGTGAGTAAAAAGGTAGCGGAAAGAAAATGAGACAAGTAAGAAGAAGGTGGGGAAGTACCTGGCTTTTAAGATCTGGAGATTAAACACAAAAATTTGAAATTTTCAAATCATATATAACGTTAACGTTAATGTTAAAGCCATTTTAAAAACAAGTCAACAGTGAATGGAGATATTTCGCCTGGGCGATAGTGAAAGAGTCTTCCTTTAAAATGTGTTGATAAATTAATGGTTATACTAGGCAGAATGGCTTATAATATCACATAGGGGGAACTTATAAAAAAAAATGAAAAAGTAGGGCAACTAGTTAAGTTTCCTGGCCTGGGTTGGAACGGTCTTGCTTAACTCGCAGGATCATAGAGATAAACAAGTTGGGCGGAAACACGTGGCAGCCGTAACCAAGCAGTCGGAAGTAGCTTGGGGAGCCGTCATCCTCCGGCAAATAGACTGGCGGTTGTTAGTATCTAAAGGTTTTGTACGTTTCTGTTTTAAAATCGGATTTTTGTGAGCAGCTTTTCTTCTTCATCGAATATATGGAATCACGTCATTTTAAAAGACTGCAGATCTAGAAGACCGTTTCGAAAAGAATTAGCACAATTATTATATTATTTTTTATAAGTGCCTTATTGACATAGAGACTTGAAATAATATTTATAATTTATGGACAATAATACGTCATAAATAACAAGTGGCAATAAATATAATAAATTTTTAAATACGAAAATAGCATTTTACTAGAAATCGGTGCATTTTAAAAGATCTGTGAGTGCTAGAAAGCCTAAGAAACATTACGCTATACGCATCAACGCTTATTTGGACGTGGCCTATACATATTATATGTTCAAGTGTCACACTACGCTATAATCTTCCTCTCCCTATAGTAGGAGAGGGGGTCAGATTAGTTGCGGAGCTGCCGAGGAATATCATTTCTTTTATACAGGATTTGTCACATTGACAGCTGACAGTCGTGTGATCATGGCACTCCCTAAATTGATCTGACCCCTCTCCTGCGGTAGGCAGGAGAGGGGGTCGCATTATTTATTGTTGTATAATTTTTTTAAATGTTTCTCTTATTTGCGGATGACAAAAATATTCCTCTTAATACAAACTTTGGACAATTGCTTGCAGCTATAAAGCAATATAAATTCTATCGTCAAATGGAGTCACATCAATAAACTGGGATTTAATTTTAAGAAATGCTCCTCATTATGAGCTACACCAAACTACAAAAACGATGTACTATGTAAATGAAACACTAAATGTCTTATTCATCTCTTAAGCACATCGAAATGAAATTTAATACGCATCTAACATTTTATGTCCACATAGGAACGATATGCAGCAAAGCTTTGCGACTGTTAAGCAAGTCCAGCCATTTTTGCAGCTCACCCACTATAGCTTAGTACGTGACATTTTGGAAAGCGGCTCAATAATCTGGGGACCAGTGGATTTTACTTACTCTCTAGTGGTAGAGAAAGCAAGTTTCTGGGGTATTTATATTTTAGAGACTTCGGGTATTATCCTTGATTATATCAATCAACGTTTCTGTCCGGTATGCTGGGTATAAATAGCTTCGCTGATAATAGTAAATAGTTTTATTTCACTCATACGGTTAGCAAATTAGCAATATAATTATACGTTAATGTCAGCTCTTAGAGGGTTGGAGATCGCAACACGGTATCGCATTTTCATACATAAACACACATTTCACGTCAACCTTAGATTACACATCTGCCCTGATGATGGACACTGCAATGCTGTCCGAAACGTTGGCTAAAGAAGAAGGTAGCGCAACACGGCATAATACCCCAAAAACAAATCACCTTAAGCAAATTTGAGTTTGTCCACCCATCTTATATAAATCCATGTTGTTTTTAAAAATCTATAATTAAGCAATTCTAATAGTTTGGGTACTTGATTGGATGCACCTTAGATGACTTCATGATATCACCTTTATTACAAATAGGAGTAATGCAACTTTCTTTCCACCTCGAGTGGAAATGTCTAGTAAACAAAAGGTTAAGAGGATGTGCAAGTACATTTGCGCAGTGCTGATAGAAAAATTGTTTTTCAAATTTATATATGGAATCTTATCGTCAGGCGTAGGCATAGTTCATCGTAAACCTAGATAGTAACTTGTCCCCTGACATAGATATTTTTCAATTCAACAATAGAAAATTATAAAATCTTTTTATTCCTTAACTAAGGATAAAGTGTATTGATTATTGGTACAGTGGAGTAGTGGCGCGCTGTTCAAACCGTTGTAATATATATACAGGGTGTTAAGGGACGTACTTGACTTACTTTAACCCAAGGCTGCCTAATTGTGGCCCGCGAACGAATTATAAGTGGCCCGCGTGAATCATTTTAAAAAAAACATGCCAATTTGAAAAAGTGTCGCGCGCCCGCGCTAAAACAAACAATGCAGCTTGCGCGCGGTTATGTGTTTAGCTATTCCGCTCGGAAAGTGACAGACCATAGATATCAGAAATCAGAACATATTATATGACAGACAGAGAGAGACTAAAAGTAGATGCTTATTACAGTTGTTTGAAAGCAGATTCCAGGACTTTGAAAGTACAAAACAAAATTTAAATTTTTTTGTTAATCACACCAATCAACCTTTCACAATCAGTTTGACTGAAATAATTAGTTATCCTGCCAATATCCAGTTGGAACTCACTGAACTGCACAATCATTCTGCACTAAAAAACATTTTTCAGAAAAAATATTTTCAAAGTCACAAAGTTCTTCAGAAGAATTTGGAGATTTCTGGAAATTGGTGCCAAAGGAAAACTTTCCCCTATAACTGACCTGGCCTTTCAATTTTTAAGTAGTTTTGGATCAACGTATGTTAGTGAAAAGTTTTTTTCTAATCTCAATTTTGTAAATAATAAATACCGCACATCTCTTACTGAGCAAAATATGTCTGAGTTATATATAGGAGAATTATTAAAAAAAAACAATGTCAGAAATCACATTGATTGTACCAATTACTTGAATTTAGATTTTTGCTACATAAAATGTTGTTTCGTTGTTTGGCAGTAGATGCTATTTATTTTATTATTTCTATAAACGGCAGTTTCAATATGTTAACTTGTTTTTTTTTTGTATAAAACAAGACTTTAAAAAGCTTAGGTAACAAAAATAGGAACCGTCAGTATTCAGTGGCCCGCCAGTGATTTTTAAATCGTCAATTTCGCCCAACTAGTGATTCTTGACAGTATTTGGAGTAAACAATGTAAATTAAATTTTGGTCTCCGGAGACATTTTTTATGGTTTTTTTCAGCAAAAAACAAAATAAATCGATGGGGATTGAAAAGCTAGGATTGATGTGAGGGGTTTGGTTGTTACTCGGCTGAGGGACAAGTGTCGGCATGTGGAATATTAAAAAATATGTTTTTGAAAAAAAAAGTCACCTGATATTACATTTTTTTCATCACTTTTTACTCCAAATAATTAGTGTCCCTCCTTATATATATTCCGAGTGAGTCTTATTCGCCGTTGTTTTTATTTAGGGGTTCACTGAATTTCTGCACGTTAAAGAAACCCACCTCTGACATGGAGAATATACAATGAAAAAGTAAATGGTAGAAGAAGTTAGTGAGAGCGAGCTTTAAAAAATATAAATAAATCTTTCATACTTTCATAAAATATGTGTTTCAACAGGACCAACATCTGAATTTTATAAAAAAAAATATTTGTATTTTTTGGAATGACTTTTAAGTAAAACCTCAAATCGTAATATTTAATTATTGAAGACAATATAAGCGATTCTTAAACGAAAATTTGAAAAAGAAAAAGATACGGTCACATCTAGGACTCAAACCTAGGACCCTTGCCTTGCCGGGGCACGGGGCAAGGCAAGGGTTCTGGGTTCGAGCCCTAGATGTGACCGTATCTTTTTCTGTTTCAAATTTTCGTTTAGGAATCGCTAATATTGTTTATAATAATTAAAAAAAAATCAATACGGTGTGAAAACAATGTCGCATATATTTTTTTTAAATAACGCTGTATCTGAAAATTGGTAACCGGATAAGAAAGATAAAATATTAGGTTAGGTAAGTTTAGAAAAGTATTTTTTTCAATATTTTTTAATTACTTTTCTTCAACGAACTTTTTTGTGATGAAATCTTGAAAATCAAGATTTCATCAAAATCATAAAATTCAAGATTTATCTTTTTTCCCTTCCTCCTAGGAAGGTATTTAAGCTGCAAGTACATTTTAATTAATTTATGGTATATTTCAGTCCCTCTGTCTTATTTAATACATGTATGGTATATTTGAGTCGTGCTGCCGCCTGTAATTAATTTATGGTATATTAAAGTCTCGCTATATCTTCATTCCTCAATCGATACTTGGTCCATAATGAGACCCTCAGAGTTGGGAGTGGAGTGATTTTTTCTCTGAGGCTCAACTAATTGAGTTGGCCGGGACTACGCAGATAAAATGGCCGGATTTAAGGCAGGACGACATCTTAAAGTGTGTAAGTTGTACGGAGAGACCGATTAAGGGGGCTCCTTCCGCAGCTTAAAGCCCTTAAGGAAGATTAGAACTGAAATGTTACGGTGGCCCCAAATGAAATGGTAAAGAGACTTACAGTACTGGACAAATTAAATGAGACACGATTTTTACGAAAAATTCAGAAAAATATTGATTTTTTTTAAATACTGTAGTTTCACCTTCATCGATCAATTGTGAAATATGGAACAAACAGATAGTCTGTTCAGGAAATTTCAGTTTGGCCGTGCGCCGCCCGGGTTTCCTGAAAATCTTCATACAAAACATCGTTTTCAGCTTTTTTGTATTTTTGTTTAGCAGCACAAGAGACCCAAATGCTCCCAACCTTCTGAAGTTAGTGAAACTATGCCATCTTCAATTGCAGTATGTTGTGAGACTGAAGGTCGTGGGAAGGTTAAGGAGAAAGAGTAGAGGAACGTAGGAAAGTACCCGGCTTTTCTAAAATATTCACCAAACTCGGCCAAACCAATTTCAAGCAAAGTTTCAATTCTGAATGGTGGTCTTACACCAGGGCGATACTGAGAGAATGTACCATTCTGCAACGTGCCGCAAATATACTATATACTAATAACACAAATTTATCAAAATAAAATTGACTTGCGCAGGCCAGGATTTGAACCCTCGACTGCTTGTTTACTTAACCCTCAGCGGCGACTGTCTTATATTATGTTTTTAACAGCATACACAAATTAAATTCTACACTTTTTACAGTCTCATTGAAGATGTCTATTCCTAGAAAGGAATCATATTCATATTTTTTCATATTTAATATTTCGACTACCATAATACGGACACGTGTCTAGTGTGGTGGTCGAAAAGCATGTAAAAAACTGTATTCAAATATATTTTATGAATAAAGAAAAAAAAAATTAAAGATGTAGAATTCTAAAATCATAAACTAGCTGCAAGTACACAGGATGTTTGGTGGTAAAGGATACGTACTTCGGGAGATGATTCTACATGAAAATTAACAATTATTAACCAATTATTAAAAAATAATTCCGTGTAAATATAAATTTATTTCACACAAATAATTATACTGATTAATCTTTTTTTACTTGCCGAAGTTTGTGCACATTACCCCCAGACACCATGTAAAAGATTATTTATTACTATTATTTATAAATTGTTTCTTTAAATATACATACTTATTCACTTGAACCTATGTCTAATTTCACTTGAAAATATACCTTAGTTTTCGGTGTCCCGTTAATGGTTATAGAGACACAGATTATTGGGAAATTATTTTCCAATAAACGAACTAAATTCATTTTTAACCCTTTAGTTCATTTAACATTTTTTTTCAGCTTGCACTGATTTCTATGATTTCCAAATATGCCATATTCATCTCATTTTTCTAATTTTCCGCAAAAACAAATACGGTTCTAAAAACAAAATAAAATAATCTTTCCGGTGTATGTTATTTTTTTGTAATGATAAACTAATGTTTATAAGAAAAGGGTTTTTATGCATAGCACAAAGGATAACAAATTATTTTAAGCAATAATTAGTCGCCTGAAATGTCACGTCGGTGGCATTTATTTTTAATCGGGAGATTTTTTCAATTTGTATGGATATTTCAGGCGACTAATTATTGCCTATAGTAATTTGTTATTTAAAAAAAAAAATAATATCAAACATTAAAAATGTTGTCAAAAACGCTTACCGAATTTTTTTATCACAAACGATATTTCGAAAACACATTCGTTTTGCTTAGGCAATTTGTTAGAAAATCTTTACCTATTTTCTTGTTCATCCAATTAAACAAATATCTAAATCGAATGTTACGTTGGCAAAGCAAAAAACGAATTATTTACTTCGGCTGATTTAAGATTTTTATACATCCATTTTAGGCATCCAGTATAAATATTTGAGGCTAACTGAAAATAATAATTATTTCGACGAAAAAAATTTAAGTATTATATTTACATCTAACCAATTTCATCAGATATCAATCGAACAAATAGGTTACACTTTTTTACTTCCTACTGACCTCCAACTCTCCCAACGCTCTAACTAAAACTGCTGAATCCGATCTACACGCACCACTTATAGTGGAACAAGTTTCCACGAGAATTTCCGCATGATAGAAAAAAACAAAAAATAACTTTTATAAAATATGGACATCCGGTCATATATGACAGTAAAACGATGGAGGGGTTTATCATAAGTGAAATTATACCGTACGTAATGTATAACGGTTTCCTATAATAATACGCGTTTAATAAAACAAAATAACATATAAATAAAATAACAATACCTTCACTTATACCAGAATGATATGCATTTTTCTGAAACGTTTGATGATGCTAACTACTGCATTCTGAAAATTTACTAACCAGAATGCTAGTGTGGTTGCAATAAAAAAGTTAGAACGATCTCGTCCTGATAAATTTGGCCAGCACTGCACGCCCGACGTTTTATGGACTTCTCGAAGTTCGAGACGGTTCCTTTTGCTTTGGCTGCTTTTACAATTCGGGTAACTAGGTTTACTTGTATTTAAACAATGTCGTCTGCAAAATGTCAGGAATTAAGTTTTTGAGGGGTGATAAGCTTAGAATAATTTACGAAAAGATTTTGGAAGATGTCTCGGTTCCTTTGACGACTCTGTTTGCGGAGATGGGACTTTATCTTCACTGGGACTTCACATGGAATTGAACCATTTCTAACAAAGTAATAATCTCAGACCTAAATCTCAGCTCTTCAACGTTTTCAAACAGTTTAACGATGCTTTTGTAAAACGAAATAGCTGTCACGCATTAAAACGAATGGTAAAGGCAGAGATTTTAGCAATCGTGTTTGATTTTCATAAAGATTTTCATAGTTAGGTTTCATGAGATAATTAGATTTTTGTTTTCATGATAAATTAAAAGGCCTAGTAATTTTTTTTTGACCTTTGACATCGCGCTTGGGTCCCACTCAGGCGTAGTGTGTTCAATTCCTCGGCTGGTTAAGTCCTCCATCACAACACAAGCAACATTTTCAGCTTACTGTGGTGGTAGTAGCCGATTTTCAAATATTGTCAGGTTATTCGTAACCCGGGAATGTTTGTCTTTCTTTAAAAAAAAATAATAAAACAACAATGTAAGAATGTTTTATAGTTTTGCCTTGATAAGTGACCTCCCTATGACGATACAAAGAATTTTCATTGAAATCCAACCCGTTTTAACCAGATTTACCATAAATTTGAAGAGATAAATTAGCAACTGTCATTTTTCTTTTTGAGTATTTTTATTTTGATCGATATGAACAATGTTGAGTGGTCTTACGACAATTCATGCATTTGGAGTATGTTTTTATCTGATATAATACAAAAAATAATTTCACTTACAATGTAATTATTATGTGTTCTAAAAAATTAACTAAACAAATAATGCGAAAAGAATAATTTCTCGAAATAGCAAAGATTTTAAGGATATCATTTGAAGCTATGAAATAGTTATATGAACGGCCCGCTAAAATATGTCCATTGAACCTAGTTCAGTAAACCGAGCGCGTCTCAGTAACGAACCTTCACTCTTTTAATTCATCTGCTTTATCCTTTGTTTGACATGATTTATACTAATCGGCTCCAATTTTGAAAATGAAATGTTCATTAAACACAAATAAATCAACGTATCATTCAGAAATACGATACCAAATCACACACCCATACACCCATAATAATAATAATAATATTTGGCTCATTTATAAAGCGCCGTTTTCGTGAAAAATCACCTCAAGGGCGCTGAATCAGCCCATACACCCATACATCCATATACCCATTCACCTATACACCTATACACCCATACACGCACACACCGACATCCAGAATAAGTAGGTTTAATTAATAATAATTGTCTTTTAATATGTTGATTAGACCTTTCGACTCCTGGGCATACAACTCGTTGGAACCTGTTCCACTATTCGAACACGATAAGCTGTACGCGTAGACCGAATTCGATAGTTTTTGTGAGAGTGTTGGGGGCGCTGGAGGTAAAAAAGTAGAACCTATTTTTCCGCTTCATGTTTCTTCTAAGAATAATACATCAATGTTCCTAGTCACCATGAAAGGCAAATGTTTGAGACTAAATCGAACACACGGACACGCCCGCTGCAGACTACCATCGTTCAGTGGTAAGTGTATACCTAGTTATTGACTAATTATGGACTAGTTTATGCCTAGTATGGACTACTTTAAACATATTACATTTTCTTAAACAGATAAAGAAAAACGGAACAAAATGGAGAAAAATTTAAATACTCCAGTATTAGTAAAAATATTTAAGTACTTATTACCCTTTTTCAATTTAATACAAAGTAATATAATATCTTTTTGAAAAGCACAAGAAGATAATCTAAAAATACTCATAGTCAAACGAATCGCGAACAACTCAAAACGAACAAACGTTGCCCTTGCGTTAATAATGTGAAACAAAAAACAAACGGAGTTCATATTATTACAAAGCGCTGTCAAGGGCGAGATTGCGCGGATCGTTAGGTCATCTCCAGCGGAGGTTTTGCCTGATTTCTGAGTATATTAGCGTCCACCATTTTGTTAAAAAAATACATTTACATACTTCGATAAAATGATAATTTCAATGTCGGGAATTCAGCAACATTTGTTTATCTTTTCCAAGTGTACTCCTAAATCTCAGTTATCGATCTCTTTAAAAATCTCAAATACATTTAAAAAATATATAATGTAGTAAAAAAAACATTGTTTTTGACCGTTTAATTTTTTCACAGGTGAAGTCGGGTACTATATTCAATTACGAATAAGTAAGTTATGTAAGTCTTGTAAGTAGCTATAATACGGTTTGAGAATGTCTTCAACGCCACGTTCAAGAGTAACTTTAACCAGAATATCCATAAACAGAAAAATTGATTTAATGAAATCCACGGAATAAACACAAAAAATATTAACTGGATGAATTAATTTCACTTGTAACCCTTTGGTAATAGGAGGACTAACTCTTGATACCATCATAACGAAATTTGCCCTCGTTATTTCATGTGAACGAGAGGGTTAAAAAGGGTTGTGTTATGATAATAAGAACGTATTATGCTATAATAATACGATAAGATGAAGTCACTTCAAGGAGAGATCAATTTTTTTAGTTAAAGCATTAAAAATTGTGTTTTTTAACATACAAAAATCATTACTTTCTTTTTTTTACGTTGATCAAAGCGATGATATGCCTTCAATTTTAAATCAATGTTGAATATGAATTTAATTATCAATTATCAACCTCTGCTTTCTTCCAATACAAATAATTTGTATATGTTAATTTATTATCAATATTTCAAGCTATATAGGAAATTTATTTATTCGTGTTCTGTATAAAACGGTTATGCACCTATATATTACGGAGAAGATTACAAATTTGAGGTGCATGTAAGTACAAAAGGTCATGGGGGCTGTTTTAATATTTTGTTACATACTTCAAAAGATAGTTTCTGAACTATCTATAAGTGACGTTAAAAATATAGATGGTCAGTGCACAATCGTTATAGGCAGAAGTCCTTGCTTTCGTATTATGAAAAAGAGCATGGGATCTCCCACGAGTATACTTTCTATTAATCAGTACTCATAGTAATAAGGATGGATACAGGAACGGATAGTATGATATATAGGAAACGCATAAACTTCTTTTGTATTTTTTTATATATCTAAGAAATGGTTTTGTTCAGAAGGGGCCCAAATAATCGAATTATATTTCAGGGTACTGTGATTTACACGAGTACGAACTCATGAATTTAATGTTGTTAAGATCAAATTATTTATATGATTTAAAATCTCTACAATTTTTTTTCCGCTTTTTATTAAAAATAAAAAGATAAATCATTTTAAGGATGTTCAAATAAATAAAAATATGTAATTGAAAATCAGTACTTAGTAAATTCTTTATTCTGTGCTGGTGTGATATAACGGTAATATTTTAACATACTCGTAGTTTAGCCAGATTTATGCAACTAACATCTAAGTTAAACCACAGTTTTAATTTTTTTATTTGATATACGTTCTAGTAAAAAGTAAATTGTTTAGCTTTTTATAACATTTTGGTTATTTAGAGGAACAAATCAAATTATTAGTATGTAGGAAATAAATTCTTGAAATATAATAAAAATCTAAATATTGAAGACAATATTAGTGATTTTTAAACGCAAATCTGAAACAGAATTAAATATTATAATTTGAGGTTTTACTCAATAAGTTATTCCGAAAAATAATAATAAAAATCTAGATAATTTGGTTCAATTTGGAAAAAAAGGAAAACATTTAAAAAATATTTTGATTGATAAAATAAAATATTAGCGAGGCGTTTCTATAAAGTTAAAACGAGCTAACAATGTTTTGTACGGCTGTAAAAACATACTGAAATTAAAACAGACAATGTTGATTTGGCATGATTTGTTGCGGTTAGCATTCATTATTTAACCAAAACACTGGCCGTAGCTGTTTGATAAACGAAAATTTAAGCTAATTTGCTTCACCTACATACCTACTTTATTTTATACTCATGCTTTCGATATAATAATTGTTTGCTGGTTGATATAATAAGAAACTCCAGTACATATACCAGAATATATATTTTTTTTATTGTTACAGTTAATTTTTATGGTTAAAATATTTTTCAAAGTTTTAATTTTTTGGATCACCTGAAAATGCACAAAATTTATGAATGTGATCCGTGACGTCACCAGTCACCAGTCTCGAAAAGCCTACGTTTTTTTTTCTTCAAAAAAACCGTACCTGTATTTTGTATATGAGTCGAGATAATTCTTGATTACCCGCTTTTAACATTAAAGATCACTAAGTAAAATATTAAAGTCTCGTCACTTATATTTTTGTATTGAAACAAAGTGCAAAACTACATCAATGACCACACCTGATTTTTTATTTTTATTTAGGTTTTTATTTTAATTTTTTATTTTATAATAGTCATAATAGTTTCATCGGTTCTGATGTGAATGTGTACCAGAATAGATGTTGGAATTCTCCACAAGTTATTTTACATTAAAATGAATTAAATTCTATTTAAATTAGAAATTATTTTTTTTATCTATTAATTTTTGTGTTTTCTCTTTCGTTAATATTTAAAAATTTGCTGCGAAAGAAAAAAACATATAGTACGTTCTCACAAATATTCAAAATATAATTTTTCAATACAGTTGAATAATCAAGAAATGCCCAGAATCCCCGCATTTTCCTCCCAAAAAGTTATCCCCGCAAAAAACCCAATCCTTGAAAAATCTTAAGAATTCTCCGAAATTTGGGAAAATCCTCGATTGGCAAGTCCGGTGTGGATACTGTAGACCATAGGTATATTACTCACGTAGACTGGTTTTGATGAACCACCAGATTCAGTCGTACCAAACAAACGCTGTGTTTGGTACGACTTGGTTTTTAAATGATGATTTATTTATTCTACGTATATTTTCAAAATCAGCCTTCGTTGATCTGCAATTAAATTCTATATGAATATATATTTTTGAGCCATAATATTTTTTACCAAAGTTCCTTATTAGTTTCTATTTTTATTTAACGGCCAGTCCTTGTCATTAAATTTGCACAGAATTTTCCGTCTTGCTTTTCAAGGTCATCAAAACTATTGTAGATTGTAACGTCATTTCGATCACTTGTAATAAATCTGGAATCGAAGTGGCGTACGATTAGTAAGTTCTAGACACTGTATATAAAAACCCATAGAAGTGTGTTGTGAGCATGTCTATTATGAAAGAAGTATGTAAGGACAATTTTTCCTCACTTCCTGTGAAACTCATTAAACTTTTTGAAATACCATTTTTTTTAATAGTTAATAAATTTAATTGGCCTCACTGGTCTTGTGTAAATAATATAGTCATATTTTGACGTAATAGTAAATCAGTTTCTTTCAAAATATTAGGTAAAAATCACGCAATGAATTTTCTGTTATATGTTCACCATGCCTCTCTGCATTATAAAGTGTTTCAATGATATTTTTAAAATGTGTGCTAACTGTAATAATAATTTTGCAAGCTTAACAAAAAATGGTATCAAATTATTATACGCATTAATTATTCACCTGTAATATCTATAAAATATATATTAAAAAAATAAATAAGGTTGTTTAAAGGTGAAAAATAGTAAGCAGTAATTGTCGATTGAATTACTTGTACATATTGAATTATTTGGCGGGTTAGGATAAGCTGACGTAGCTGAGTTAGTCCAGAGCACCTGATCGGACATCAGAAAGTGCGGTTTATTCACTCGGGGATATTTTCAATAGGATTAATGCTTATAATTTTTTTTATTCTTTGTGCTATGCATAAAAACCTTGTCTTATAAACATAAGTTTATCACAAAAAAATCATATATCTGTTGCTTTGCTAAATACTCAAAGCTCTTTAAAAAGTTTAGTAAAGTAATCACAATAACCCCCTTTGTTTTTATTTCCACATTTTTCTACCTTTTCGCGGTGAATTCAAAGCGCGCAGCCGGATAAAAAAGAAATGCTTTTTTGTTTTCAGATTTCAGCCAGATTAGAAAATACGAGAGATTTGTACTTCTTGTACTGCCCGGCTTTAGGTTATTAAGTTTTACTCGTTTTATTTTATGGAGTGCTAATTTGATATTTAAACGAGGTCAAGCGATTAAATATTATTTAGCGGAAAGTAATGCGTTTTTCAATTTCTTACTAGGATCGCAGTGGCTTTTAAATTAAACCAAATTAAAAACCATAAACTTTAAAAATATCTATTTTTTACATTTTATCCCAAGCACGCTTAAAGTTACTGCAAACCACAGCCGCAGACTGCTAACTTAAAACTAAATGATAACAAATAATTAGTCGCCTGAAATATCAATACAAATTGAAAATATCTCCCGATTAAAAATAAATGCCGCCAACGGGAATTGAACCCGTACTTTCTGATGTCCGGTCAGGTGCTCTGAACTACTGAGCTATGTCGGCTTATTTCCAACCCGCCAAATAAATCAATATGTACTAGTATCTCAATCAACAATTACTTCTTTTTATATTTTTTCCTCTGTAAAAAGTCAACTTTATTTTTGTAGGAAAGGCTTTGTTAGTGCTTAATTTCCCAATAGATGGAGTCGGAACATATTATATCTACGAAATATTTTGACTAGTCAAATATTATTTTTTAATGATAAACTAATATTTATAAGACAAAGCTATTATTAGTTAGTAATGATTTATTATCCTTTATTCTATTCATAAAACCTTGTCTTATCAACATTAGTTTATCATTAAAAAATAATTAAAACTAAATGTTAGGTTACTAAATAGGTTGTCTATCACAGGGTGATAGTGAGATTATCTTTCATTCAAAAACGTGTGGCAGATATAAAAAATATTATATTTATTAAATTAAATAAGGTATTTTGAACCTCTGATCTTCGGATTCATAGTCGAGAGCCACAATTTGATCACCGACGTCATCGTGTATGATAGTAAATTTTTTTTAGAATTTTAGTATCTAATAATAATATGTTTTATTGAAAAAAAGCAGATACCTAATATTCAGAAAACTCACTTAAAGATAACTGAAGCGATTTTCAGGCAAATATAATTCACGTTATGTATTGCAAATCGCTTTGACCTTTAAACGTTTTACTATTATTAAAACTAATAACCTTGATAATTTACGTACTTCAATGGAAAGGAACATACTGATTACTGATTACTTTTTGAATCAAAATACCTGGAACATTTAATTTAATTGCAAACTTGTCCGTATGTGGTTTCACAATTTAAAAAATTTAATCAAAGGCATTTTTTGAGTTGTTAGTTACCCACTTGAAACTAAACATTTACTCGCGTTTTGCACGTTAACTTCAATTAAAAACATACGACTGAGTTTTCACTGCGAAACTGAATTTATACTTTAGTAGGTACGTATCAACATAATACGATTTTTTTCACAGTATTTAGAATAAAGCGAGAAAAAAACCTAACGTTTTTTGTTCTAGACAGAATAAAAAAATCATAATAAGTTGGAAAACGGGAGGTTGAGGGCAGTTTTCGAGGGTAGTTGCCTACACAACGAGTAATTTGCTTTAGAAAAGGTAGGAAAGAAACGGATTTGTATAGCTTTTGGCAAACACATTTCCAAAACCGATTCCCGGAACGCAGGAGTTTAACGTAGTTTCTTTTGTAGCCAAAATTTACATTTGATAAAATATTCAATTAGGGAACTTTGCGGCCGGAGCAATAACCATTACATTAAATGACCTCTGCCGGCGAAATTCGGAAAGAATTTGGGAAAACTCCGAAGTTAGTTTAAAAAAACTTCGGAAAAATTGTGAGAATTCTTTAATTTGTCCGGCGTCATCCCCAGTCATGGAGTCCACCCTTGGGGAGTAGATAAATAAGGGTTTTATTTGCAGAACGGTTTAATTATTTTTAAGTTCGTTTATTGCTAATAATTAAACTATTTGTTTTCCGGCGAAAACAGAAATTAATAAACGAGCGTGTCAAATTTCCAAACGATGTTGATTCGTAAAACTTATAAGATAATTAATTTTAATAGCTAGATAACCACAAATATCTCCTACGCTGAAGTACGAACCTCGGTTGAATTCATATTTTATTTATTTTATTTTATTTTTGTTTATTGCAGAAAAAAACAGTACATAATTACATAGATGACAATAGTTACAAAGTTATAAAAGTTAGTACAATAATTGGTACCAATGACATGTCGCCGACATATTACATATGAGGTATATTATACATTTTACGGTTAAGTTACATTTTTAAGTTAAGTTGATTAGTGTGCTGGGGAAGAAGAGAGGTGTGTGTGAGTGTTTGTGTGTGTGTACGTGTGCATGTGTGTCTGTGTGTGGTTGTATGTGTTATGTGGGCGAATTCAGTGCGCTAAAAAAGTTTTTCTTAAATATAGGAAGAGAATCAAAAAATATATAAAGATAACTAAAGCGATTTTCAGGCAAATATAATTCGCGTTATGAATTGCAAATCGAATAATAAATAAATATGTAATATCTTTTTAAGAATATGAGCTTATTATTCAAATTAACGAAATGATTCAGCTGAAGTATTCTTCAGTTCCTTGTGCTTCAACTATTTTTTCTTGCTTTGATCTTATAAATCCTGATTGTGGAAAACTACTATTACATGGTCATCACCAGATCAATAACAAAATACGTCCAAATCCCCACCAGTGCCACAGATTATCAAATCTGTTAAGCCGCAGACCTAGTATCTCACGAATGAATAAAATATATTTAAGTAATGTTTGATCGAACTGTACAAATATCTTCGTGTTGAATCAAACCCATAAAATGGTAAGATTCGTTGATTTTCACCTTCAGTTTTCACTTACCAATAAACACTTTAGAAAACCAATTTATTCCTTTTCAATTTGACCGACTTTCTTTCCGCCTTCGTCCACTCTGTTCGTTCATCTCAAAGCCTTTTTTCACCCCCGGTAAATATTTACGGGGTGTTTTATCGGGTGAAATTGATTTACTCAACCCCTCCGGATACCACAATTAATGGCAGTTGAATGTTAATATATTCTGGGATCTGAAGGGGGGGGGGGGATTGGGTTGGTGGGGGTGACAGGATAAAGGAGGAAAAAACTCCAGATTGGGCGGTTGTGTATCTTTAAGACGCATGGCTGCCCAATCTCCAAACCAAAGTGTTTTTTTTTCTAGATGGGACCCCTATTACGTCTTTATCAAACCAAATGTATAATATTTTGAAATAAGTATTTTTCAAAATATTAATTAATATATCCAAGTTTATTTGCTTATATTCTGTCATTAAATGAATAGTAAAAAAGACACGGAGGAAGCTAAATAATAAAATAAAACATCAGGGGAAAAAGGTAGATACAAGTAAGTTTTCGAAGCTGTTCGTAAAAAAACTGCTATTTATATGTATTATCTAATCGAAATCAGATCATTGCTCTGTAGTGTATATGTGTCTACATTAAATAATTTATTAAAAAAATTTCTAAATAATCCAGAAAACAAAAATAAATTTTAGTTAGTTAACAAATCGAATTGCTGAAAGAAAGCTGAAGCAGAAAGATTCCTGAAAAACCGAATTAAATTTCGTAGCGCACCTATGGTTTTATGACAAGGTTCGTAGCACTCCACGGCTATGGGCGCTAAAAGCACGTTTTTAACGAAAGTGACAAGTGACAACGCTTTACCGAAGGAAAATAATATATGCTTGTAATCTCCTTTTAAGTTCAGAATTGCATGTTATATTCCGTGCGGAAAAGGCGCTTTCTAAGCTTATTTGTGTGTAAATTATTCGATTTTACTTGAGGGATCGGAAGAAGATTCTGAAATGTACTAAGCTTTATGATTAATACAAAATAGTTTTACTACTTGCACGAGAAGGATTATAGTTGATTGGAGAAATTTAGGTGGAAAAAGTAGGTAAAGAAACGAAAATTGGCGAAAGGATGTGACTTATATTCACTTATTTTAGCTACAAAAATATAGCTTAATCAAGTTCAAGATACATTAGTAATATTCTAAATATTGTTTTGTTTCAGAACGAATTGCCAAAAAAAAACTGTTTACTTTAAATTTTGTCGGATTCAAAACACGTCTTTAAGTCTAACAAAAATGAGCGTATCATTCTACCATGGAGCGTTACTGCTAACATTTTTTTCAGTATTAATATATTATTTTTTGAGTGTTTTAGCAGGCTTAAGAGAAGTGAACCTTAATTTTTGCTGCAATTATTCATTACAAAAGTTGAAAAATTTCTGTCATACACCATCAACAACATAGAAAATAGAACAGTTATTTAAAATTATCATCAGAACCAAACATTTTGCACTTACGTAGATACCCACGGCTACAAAAAAATTGCCAAGTATATCCATAACCATGCGCTGCACCATTGAGTATTGTGTTTATAATAACTTTAAAATTTAAAAAACAAATGCTAATACGGCAATGATTCTTTCTACATATATTTAAACACGCACAAAATGAGTGGAAAAAATTATGGTTGAATTTTTTACGAATATAAATATGTTTATTACTACATTTCAGAATCTGCTCTTTCGTGTTTATAGATAACCCCGAGCGACGCGACGTTTGTTAAAACCTTTATGAAAATTCAGCGTGTCCCGCATTTGTGTAATGTGTGTATATGTTTGGGGATGGGTAGGCAGATAGGGAATGTTCGGATGAATATTTAACACAAGGATGATGCCATTCAAAAAGCACTTAGCGCGCCTCAGTGGTTTGAAACCGGCCCAATTTGTGGAGGGTCAGAAACTAACTGAAACACTGGCTTAACTTTGTATTGGGTTACATGGCAAGCTAGTTGCATTTGTACACGATCTAATTGATTGTACTAAGATAATTAAACTCCAAGTTAAACGCGTAAAGAGTGTCATTAAACAGTTATAGCATATGGATGAATTATTTATCACGTGGTTAAAAAAATATATCATTCACTATGAAAAACCCAGTGCTGTTATAAGTAAGATATTTAAGAACAATTTAATTCCCGTACCAACGGAAATTCACACTATATGCACAAAATACAATTAATGTTTTTTTTTGTTAATTTTTGTATTTATTTGTTTAGTGATGAATTGATAACTTCAAGAGGAGCCAAAGCATTTTAAAAATGTCGTATAGATAGTATAATAATATAATTACAAACGAAAAACCAGTTTACAAAAAAAATTGTTCTCATTTAGGTTCTCGATTTTATTTGCTGTGCTTTATCTTTTAAAATCTATTTATTTATTACATAATCCCCTTTAGCTTTCAATAATTGATATTAAATCAATCCAGTAGACTCAGGTTTTACCAGCCTAGGATTCTGGGTTCGCGTTCTAGAGCACCCTTCATTGTTATAGCCGCTAAACAAACAAGTAATTTTAAACTGCTTGATAAATTCCCACATCTTAATGCGAGGATTGCATTCTAACCCGTCCGGATTCCAACGATTGCAATACGTCAGATCGGTAAGAGTGCAATCCGTCAGTTAAGACAACAACAACTGTTGAAAGATTTCCCATTTTTGCACAAATTCTAGTATCGGAAGCAACGGACCATAGTTGATCACAAACTCAACAGAAAAGCATGAGTGTTTTAGTTTCATTTTAAGTTTACCTTCAGAGATAAGTACTTTGTTATTCTTTGCTTTAAAAGAAAATCATGTTTAAGTAATTTGGAAAACTGTTACTCGTACTTCTCGGTGGCAAATCTGCGCTGAACCAAATGACTTTCGATGCTGCCAACGATTGATAACTGGCGAAATAATTCTATTATCCCATTATGACCACACACAATTTCCCTTCACCAGAGGATGAAGAAGATTATAACATAATATGAGAAATGTATTTGTGTAGTATAACTAAGTTACTAACGACAGGTGCACGAGATACAGAGAAAAACTTAAATTCGAGATATATTTGTATAGCATATTTGATAACAATGGAAAATGAAATAAAAATAAACGGATAAAAACATATCTGTGAATCTCAACCCCCTCCTTCGCCGGTTAGCGTGTTTGTTAACATAAAGTGATATCTATTAAGTATTCTTTCCTTACAAACTCTTTCGCAATTCCAGAACCAGAAGGTTACCCATCTATCAAATTAACTAACTCCATTTCAAATGAAATTGCGCATCGCAAGAAACACATTCATCTGCCACAAAGTTTAACGGACACATTTTATTTTTTATAGTTCTCCCGCGGAGGTGTGATGTACGATCCATGTTGTAGGAGCTACGAGCGTTAAAGTGAAGTGATTCAGTTAGCGCCCCCGCGAGGCCGCCTGAGTTACGGCCTGTTCCGGGTAAGTCCGGGCCAGTCCGGCCGGGGCGGGGGCTGTTTTAAAATAGGCGGTTCCGGGTTTTATTACCATCGCCGCTCAAAATAAGGAAAACTAGGGGAAATAGCCACTGAGATGGATGTTGTGAAAAACCTACTTTGAAAAAGGTTGAAATACAGGGTTGATCTTTAAACCAAACAATATAATGACTTATACCTCGCAATATTTGTAATTAAGACGCCGGCGATATTGTATTTGAGTAGTGTGTGTGGTTAATGCATAAAAAGCCATTTGGTATCAAATAACACAAGCTATTTTATTATAAAAAAATAGATCAATATGAATCAGTCTACTGTGACTATGTAGTCTTATCACAGATTTATAAAGCCAACGAAGGTCAAAAGGGGCTATCTAGATCTAGCCTGAAGTATAGCCGAGAAAATTTTAATAAAAAAAAAATTAAATTAAATGAAAAAAATACCTACAAAAACTACTTTTATTGAATTGAAAATGACAGCCAACCAGGTTTTGCTTATCGCAAGCTTCGTCAGTGCAGTTAATACAATAAGCCCTGACGAAACTTGAGATACGCGAAAACTGGTTGGTTGTCATTTATTAATTCAATAAAAATGGTGAATTAAAAAGTGATTTTTTTCATTTAATATATAATGTGACATTCCAAAGTATTGTCTAATATAAATAATTATATTTAAAATCTAATTATAATCAATAATATTGGGAGCTCCACCAAAGAAACACAAAACCATTAAAAAAACACTCCTAACATTAGGTAAGGTTAAAAGGAACATCCTGTATATATGACCGAAATTACAAACACGGAAATGGAGGGGTCAGTAAATGGAATTCAAAACAAAGCAGGGTAAACGATATTTTTACCGACACGCCACATCCCTACAGCCTACAGCCTCCAGGATAGGTATAACCCATAGAGCCCAGGAGCAAACAGCCTTGACGGGTATCATGTCTCCCTACCCTAATGTAGGTCCTTCCGAAATAATTTAAGTTTCCCGCAAAATAACGACTATTTGAGAATGATTACCCTCGTAAGGTAGCGAATGAGCCCCGGGATTAAACTTTATTATCTTATGTAAAACAAGAAATTACGACATTATTTATGTAGGTTTTTGTAAAATGGTTATTTGTTGTGCAAAAAAATACATTAAAAATACTGACCTAGGTGATAATAAAATAAAATGTGTTAACTAATAACAAAATGCTAGTTTAGGTCACTACCGTATCTTCATCAAGGTAGTGTAACAACTACTTATGAGATTAAAAAATAATTATGTTTAATTTATTTATTTATCTTTAAATACAGAATAAAACACAATTTTCCAAAAAAGAATATAAACAAGTTTGCAGAGTGAACATAATAATATGTTAAATAATTTTTAAAATTAAAATTTACAACAGGCTATAAGAAAACACAATGTTAACTACTAACTATTGTCAAAAAATACGTGAAATCCTTTGTTGGTAACCTTTTTCAGTACTATTAAAAATATCTTCTAACTGTGCATATTGGTAGCTAAGTTGTGTTTGTGTGATATAATACAGTTTATAAACGAATTGTTATTGACATTATTGTTGCAGTTAAATAATTTTATTTATTTCATGTGACTCCATCAGAAAAAAAAAACATATTAGTAACGTTCCGTCACATTACTAAATGTAACTAACTAACATACTAACAAACTTAAAGAAAACCACAAATATCCATGGATCTTATAATAACTGGATTGTACTGTAAGTCGTCATCATCATCATGTTGTTGGACTCACTCAAATTACTACATAAAGAGAACCAATGCTGCCAGTGAGTACCCTTTATTGCGTAATACTCTGTTTGGCGTGGGGCATTTCAAATCTGTATCAGGGATCACAGGTCTTCGTTCGGCAGAGAGGAGGAATAATTTCCTTTTCTCTGACCAGTGAGTTGGCGAAAGCAACCGCGTTACCGTACGGTTATGCACCTGCTCATTTTTTGTTGAAAAATTCACATTAAACTTTATCTCAAGGGTTCGAAAATAAATTTTTGGCCGATGTCAATTAAATAAAGTTTCAATTTAGGGTGCCCATAATCAACAAGAAAACAGTTTTAAAAGAAAAATAAAATTAAATGAACGACCGTCATTAGAGAAAAGTGGTCCTGGCTGGTAACCACGTGTAATTAATAATTATGAAACAAAATAAAAAATGTGACTTAAAACTTTTCCAACAAATTTTGAAGGATTTTTTTATGAAAGATAATTTTAAGACTTCTTAAATACTTGTTTTTTGAATTATTATAATACTACTTAAGCCAGTTTTTAATAGACTGACTTTAATAGGAAGAAAAAATCACTTGGGTAAACGTTATCTTTATGCTTGGAAAACTGCAAAAAAACAAAATTTTAACAAGACGTTACTAGGTATCACTGGTTAGACGGAAAAGGGTTACTGAAAACGCAAATTTAAACAGTTATTCAAAACACTTTTGCAATAATACCTTTATGTATATTTCACCTCCATGTTAAAGTTACGAATCTTGAAGACAACTTTTCACGGCCAAAAAAATTATTTTTATTTTTGATTTCATTTTTTTGTGTCATGGTAAATGTTTCTTTTATTTTTTTTTGTAAATTTACCAGGGGCAGATTCGGATGACTCTTTAAAGTTCGCAATTTAATATGTTTGATAACTCCGTAACCTCTGGAGATAGATATTTGTTGATTTGCCACTGTGTGGCCACCACAAATTCGCAACTTTAGCATAGAGATGACGTTATGAAATATTATGTAACCACCTGCCATGTTGTGTTTATAAATAAGCATTTGCAACTAAACAAACATGCAAAAACTTTAAGTTTCTCGATTACTCCGTTTTGGCATCCACGAAAATTGTTCTTGAAGTGAGAGCTGGGATGTTATACAGTCGGTAAATAATGCATTCTACAAGTATGTTGCTCGGTAATTAATCAATTTATTTGCTTGTGCAATTCATCTATTGTTAATCGAATTTAATTTATTTTAATTATTCATATAATGTTAACACTAGCCAAGTTGTATTGTGCAGATAGTGTGAAACTTATTATTTGTAAGACTTATTATTTGACGTCGAAAAAAAAAATTGGTAAGTGTATTGCACGCTTAAGCATTTACGCGTATTTATTATTAAATAGTCTAATTAACATCATTGTTTTTACTACAAGAGCTGGAACAATAGATAGTATCCCTCAAGGCCTGTGTCATCTTGGAAATGTTGTATGGAGTGTCTATTTCATGAATGCAACAAGTGTACCTGGGTTTTTATGAGATATTGTAGGAGGGAGGAAACATAGTAGCTGGCATACAATTCCATGCACTCACCCATTGCTTTATCCATTGTCTTGTATTGACTAATAGATAATAATGATATTATCTACTCCTGTTCTGACTTTGACTTGACCAAGACACAAAACGAACATGCACAATGCACATTGTATAAACGTACGTGTTCATGACTTTAATTTTTTAGATTATTTATATTATTTTAAAATAAAAAAGCATCTCTGAATTGAAAATTTTACTCAAATGTATTTTATTTACAGTTTTGGGTTTATGCGAAGCATATCACATCTTATAAAGTGCACCAACGATACTACATACCTATTGTTATTATTATTGATATAGGTGAGGGGCGATTCGATAGATTAACTACAGACTTGCGGTTGAATGCAATTTAATACAGTTTGCTCAACTCAGTTGCTAAACATTATTATTCGAAACTCTAGTTAAACGTTTTGATTGAATTGTGGGTACTGCAGTGTAAACTGTATGTAAAGTTGTGAACGCTCTCAATTAGTATAGTGGCAAGTACTTTCACTGTGGACTCGGAGAGACGACCATGCACTCGGAATCTAACTGTTGAACGACAAGTTTTTTGTTTTATTTATTTAAGTTTTATTTTTATGTGAGTATATATATTTTCACGAGTCCCAACTGATCCTAATCATCTAGAGCCAGTGAGACTATGGCATCCGTAATTTCTAAGAATGTTGTGAGGCAAAAGGCAATGGAGGGGGTAAGGAGGTGGTAAGAGGAAGGTGTGGGAGTACCTGGCCATTAAGATCTGGTCACCAAATACGGCTCAAGTCATTTCAAGCAACGCTTCAATTCTGAATTGTGGCTTTACACCAGAGCGATACTGAGAGCATCTTCCACCCTGGAAGGTGCCGCAAGTATACTATATATTATTTTAAATGATTGAATTTTGAAAAATACAAGTAAATAAAATAAAATTTACTTGCGCACGCCGGGATTTGACAATGTGACCTTTGGCTTGCTGGTCAAGAACAATATCCCTGTACCAATACCCCATCGTTTTTAGTGACCAGATCTGAGCTGCTAGATATTTTCATCATTTTCTTCCCCCATATCCTTTCCCTCCCCACTCTCTTCAATCTCACAACCTTCCCCAGTTTGGAGCAGTCAAGACTTGTGCAGTATTAAAAAAAGGATAAATTAATGTTGAATTTGAATAACGCGTTCCGTGAGTGTTTGTTGTGGACTTCATTTTCGTTTTGGTAATGTTATTTTGTCCAGCCTGTAATAAATACACACTTTGTTCATTTTGAAACCACAATCCTTGCGTAAAGGGCCTTATATAAAGGTGAAACGAAGAAAATGGACAGTAGGATGCTAAATATACCGCTGCGGGTTCATAAAATAAAACGATCCGTTAACAAACAAAGCTAAGAGACGGGCAAATACTTGGTAGAGACGACAACTTCAGGTGAACTAGAAGAGAGAAGAGTGGAGAGGGCTCGAGTTGAGAGCTAGAACAACATGGTCACAGAAACCTTAAGGACCATCAACCCCGGTCTGAATCTGATCAAGACTGATGCTGGTACTCGTATAAATAGGTGGGGAACAAGGCTGGCTGATGATGATGATGACGATACTGTATAAAAACTAACTTATTAATCAACAAACACGTCGCTTTCCCATATCAGTTGGTAGAGAAGATCGACTACCAAAATCTCTCTTAGATCATACTTATTTTCTATGTTTACTTTTTTACGTCGCCTCTTACATATTATTCTATTTTATTTTAACTATTGATATGACTCGACGCTATCTGTGAAAGTGTCAACTTGATCGTGTCATGTCTTCTTTGAGTATCCCTAACTTATTCTACTATTCGCTTTTTCGTCACATATTCTTCTTACTCTACTTATTTAAACCATCTAAGCATCCCATTTTTAAATATAATAATTACCTGTACTCTTTTATTTTTAAAAACATCTTTATGAATTTTACTTTTGTTTTCGGTAATGAATGAATGCCAATCTTGAAAACGGGAATTAACCTACTTCCTGAAATCATACCGACCGAGCTGAAACTCGACAGATAGACTCGTTGTCAATGAAAATGCATCTTAATGACATGGCAATCAGATACACATACGCGGAAATATAGGCATTTAACTGAAATAAATCTGTTGATTTCAGTCCATGGGAAGGAATGTACAGGGTTTTCCAATAAGAGGTGTAATTTTGATTTTCAATTGTAAAAGATCAATGGTTTCGTTGCTTGTGTGGCACGTAGCGCCGTCTTGTTGAAAGTAAACGTTTTCCAGATCAATATCATCCAATTCCGGCCATAAAAAATTATTAATCATTTCTCGATAGCGCAATCCATTCACCGTTACTGTTTCTCCAGCCTCATTTTCGAAAAAGTAAGATCCATTGACTCCGCCAGACCATAAACCGCACCAAACAGTCACACGTTGAGGAAAAAGAGGCTTTTCAACAATAATTCTTGGTTTTCCGAGCCCTAGATGCGACAATTTTGCTTGTTGACGAAGCAACCGAGGTGGAAATGGGCCTCATCACTCAAGATGATTATAATGATGACACTCAGGTGAATTTTAATAATTTCAATGCATTTTTGAAGCGTGTATCATTCAATTTTTATTAATGATGTAGTTTCTACTTGTCAAAAGTTAAAAAATAACAGCTAAAAAAGTAACATCTACCGAAATAGCGGGCTATTCAAAATAACACCTCTTATTGGAAAACCCTGTACAATACAAGTAACGTAGTTGTCTTCTCTAGTTCCCGGGTAGGAAGGTTCAATTCTCAAAAAAACTTTTAAGTTTTACGTGTTAATTTTTTGTAAATACAACATAATAATAACTTCATAAATTTTAAATACAATTAAATAAGAATAACTCAAGTAATCTTTTAAGAAATTAATAAGGAAGCAAAGAAATAAGGCTTTCTTATATTTTTTTAGTCGTCTATCTGAATGAGAAAGAATTAAAAGTACGTAACTTACGCCGTTATATAACGCAATAACATTAAGTAAGCATACTGTTTCAAATAAACGAAGCACGTTAAATTTAAGCCGAACACTTTTCAGCTTACTTAAACGATCCGACCCAAATAAAAGATATCCCTTAATTTCATAATTTTCTATTTCGTTATTATTAATCTGACGATAATAAGCGGAATGAAAAACGAGCCTCAAAAATATGTTTAAATTTTAAAAATTTGGATTATTCCGAGATGTTTGAGTTGAAAACAAATTTAAAAAAAAACAAATTTCAACATACACAAAATATCACTAACAGACCAGTTAGACAAGCGTACAAAGAAAACATAATAACTCCGACGGTAAATACAAGCTTTGGACAAGGACATTATCAATATCATGATATAAAAGCATTCAACAGTCTGACACTTGAAAATAAAATAGAGGAAAACAAAAATAAGTTCAGACACAAAATTAAAAAATGGATTAAAGAACAAAAAATACATATTACCAAAATTTCATAACATAAAATAAAAAAAACCCACACGTAACACACAAAACCAATATAAAATACACATCACTCACAAACACACAACATATAGGTAATAAAAATATACTGATTTTAACTTTATTTAAATTTTATTTTACTTTAATTTAAAATCTTTTAGTTTAAATTTATCTTAATCTTAAGTTTTTTTTTCTTCACCACCATTTTATATATATATATATATTTTTTTAAATGTATTATGTAAGCCACCCAGTGAGGCCAACATTACTGCATTGTACTAAGAAATGTAAAATATTGTATAAAAAAAACAATCCTCCTTAGTCGACTGTTGTACGCCGGGACATAAGATATTCTTTAACTGGCGGGAAATTAATTCTTTATCCTCTAACCCTCAAAACCTCCAGTGAGAATATATCGCTAATTTGCGTCAGTTAATTTGGGCCGCGGTAGAGCCATTTTGCTCACCGTGAGGCTATTAGATTTCCCATTACATACGTTACTATTATCTTTGAGCCGTTGAAGCACAGGTATTTTCGTGTTTTGTATTTTCTGGAATTGTATTTGAACCACGGTGAAGAGTTTAAACGAATTAACACGTTAAGCAAAGATTTAAAACATTTACATTAATTTAATAATTAACATATGTATAGTATATTTTGAACAAAAAACATATTAAGTGTAATTTTGAATTGCGAACCAATAACAAGAAAATAATGCTAATAATATTTTTAACCATCTATACATGCGTGCAAAGAAGTGTCCCGCCGTGGGATTGCTTTTAAAAAATTTATTCCGAATTTTGAAAATTTTGTGCACTCGACTTTCTTTTGACAATTTTTTTTTTTGGTGAAATTTTGCATACTTGAAGTTCAAAATAAGAGGAAAATTCCTGTCTAGTTGATTTATCTGATTTTGAAAAAACTTTATGTAAATCCCGGGCTACGCCGGGAATTTCAGATAGTATATTATAATATAATGCTTGTTGACAGGACACCAATATTATGACTAAGTGGGTGTCCTAGTACAAGCTATCAGAGTAGGACATGAAGAACTGAGAACTGGAGGTGAATGACAATGGACTGCAGCCAGCGCACGGAGAAAACTTACTGATATAAAATACCGTTAATTTATTAAAAATCTGGTCAAATTATCGGTACTCCGGTTAAAAACGGGACTGCACGCCTTAAGCGAATGAATTGACAGAGTTCCTAACAAAGTATCAGTTCAAGCGAATGTTTTATGAACGACGGAACACGTGTTCTTACAAATATTGACATACTGATATTGTCTCATTCCGTCATGATATTTATTAAGAGTAGAACACGTGTTCTCGATATATTCTGAATGACTAACATTATTATTTTTTAAACATAATTCTTTTTCTGCGTGTCGAAAGTAACTGCGGAGGAAGCCAAATCCCACCCTGCGATCTACATCCGTTGATCAGGATAACTCTTATACAGAGTGGCGACAGCATATAGCGATAAGCGATAAAAAATATAAGAATCAACCTATCATTTCTAATGAAAAGTGATTTAGTAAGCTTATACGTAAAGTAATCATTAGGCGGAAAAAGCTAACCATATTTGAATACATTTTACAGGCACTACTCAGCAATAAAAATGAAAAACGTTTAAAATTTAAGTAGCCGTTTTCCCAAACTAGATTCTTGATCACGTGACGTCTATCATTCTTCATTTATCATATTAAAGAAAAGATATCCCCCCTGATTTCTGCCCTCCCCTACAGAAAGTGGGTTTGGGGTGGGAGTGGGAGGAAAGTCGATATGTCAACCTTTTGCAAAGCCTAGGAAATATCCAACGCAGCCTTTCCATTCAAGCTGTAGATTTGCTTCATTTGAGAAAAACTTCACGCGGTGATTTCTCAAACGTAAGTGCAGGGTGCAGTAGTAAGAAATATGATATTACGATGAAATATTATATTCAAGACAAAACTATAATGAAAGTGTGTAAATAAGTGCATAAATAATATTACAACAGATAGTTCATACTTTTGTACATTATTTTGTAAATATATATTATAATGATAACAATAATCACTGTTTTTCAATTCAAACGCTTTCATATCCTGGTACATTTTTTTAAATTGAAAATCATTAGGTGCAAAATGCTAATCAAAAATATGTTTGGAAAAATCGTTGAAAAGCGCTTATTTTATAAGATCTATCTGATCTATCTATAAAGAACCTATTTTTTTTTATGAAATAATGCTTTTTTTTAAACCCGTAGAAATACTTTCATGTCATTTTTCATCCGTTTATTCAGGAGGTTATTTTTCATGGTTCAGTTGAAGTTACGGAAGTCTTCAAAAATGGATGAAATTTTTTATGAAACCACGGTTGATGATATCCAGTCGAAAAGTGAATATT
Organism: Hesperophylax consimilis; assembly: GCF_061612785.1. NCBI lineage: Eukaryota > Metazoa > Arthropoda > Insecta > Trichoptera > Limnephilidae > Hesperophylax > Hesperophylax consimilis. Next base: position 19,439,305 of record NC_142845.1, read on the forward strand.
ATAAAAGGTTTCATATATATATTTACTAGACATTTGCTGGATTTTAATTTATTCGTTGCGGTGAAAGTAAAAATAACATTTTATAATTAATGATTTAAGATTTTCCTCCGTCAGTGAAAAAGGATATATTAAATTAGGTTTTAAAAATATTTTTTAAATTTATTTACTGGATTTTAATTTATTCTTTGCGGTGAAAGTAAAAATTACATTTAACATTTAACTCTTAAACCCTACCACTCTGAGAATGTAATTATTCCTACCACGGGGTACTGAAGTACCCCACGCAAAAAAAATGAATAAAATAAAAGTCTTTGAAATTTTTTTAAATATTATTTTCATTATGGCAAAGTAATAAGAAAAGACAATAAAATTTATAAATAAAAACTAATAGACATTATTGTTATTATATGAAGGACAGATTTTGTATTGATGGTCCGCAGAAATATGGCTGCGACAAGTGTTACAGACAGATCGAGATTTTCTGTCCTTTGTGCGCGGACAGAAGCAGCAGCGACCAGGTTTGGGATTATCAGGGACCGGCCTATGATCTTCATTATGAATATTCAAGACTGCACGTATAGTTTCTCTGATATCCCGGGGTAAACTTGGCTATTGTAATTTTGCTCTCATATGAGGCTTTATGAGTGCCATTGACAAACTCTTAAGAAATTCACGCCACTTGGTTATTTTCTCTTTATCAATGTTAATTGACACCTTGAATATGACCCAAGAGTTGACACCAACGGCATTTAGCAACCCGTAGAAGAGACACATGGACCACCTTTTAGTCTTCCTAGACGTTGAGTATTTCTTAAAAAATTGTTCGAACACATCCACCCCGCATTTGGTTTTATTATAGAAATGTATTATTTCTGGAAGGTACACTTCATTATCCTTGTCAGTGTTGTCATGCATATAGACAGCATAATTACAACATTCTTCTTAGCTGACTTCAGAGGACAATACGACAAAAGTGTGAGAGGTCCATCGTAGGCAAACATTGATGTGCACATCTCTCGATTTTTAGTGTCCAAGAAAACAGGAGTAATTTCTCGTTTATTCTTCTTTACAGTTCCAACTAATGTTATGATTTTTTCCAGTAACTTCTTAGCTGAGGGTATAGACGTAAACCAATTTTCACATGTCATGTTTCTGTTAAGACGTTACCAGGTGGGTGCAACAAAATATTGCGGCGAGGCATTCTTGAGCGAGAAGGCTTAACACCAGTCCACTTATGTCGATTATTATGACCTTTTCCTTACATAACTAATGGAGAATCTAGCACACGAACCAAGCGCCTACCTTCTTCATTTATAACAGCCCCGTCATTGTCAGGCTTAAATACTCTTCATCTCCTTCCACACTATCTTGATCACCGTCTTCGTGAGATACGACTTCAAAACGGTCGCGGAAATCCTCGATAACACCGTCGGGCTCATCTTCTGAATCTTCTCCTAGGTTGAGCTCTTCGTCGTAAGAAACCAACAAAGCAGCATCAGCAATTTCACCCCCCCCCCCCCTAAGACATTGAGTCTGAGATGCCATATCTGAAAACAATACAACACCTCATTACACTGCATACACTGTCATTATATTCATAACACATTCTTAGTCCATGAATGTCTTGTTATTGGGCGCAGGCCCTGCCTATTAACACTGTACACTAACCATTATCACAAAGTAAAGTAAATCATGAATAATGTGTAAACTTACCAGAGAGATGTCGAAAAACAACTTCAGTAATTCAAGAATTACTGGAAGGAAGAACTAACACTATTCCTACCACGGGGTACTGGGGTACCCCGGAACACCTGTGGACGCGAATGCACTTGCCGGGTGGTCACGGCTTACTGACGTACTTACGCGCCAATTATCCAGAGTAGATTAGCTAGAGCGATTTTTGCAACAGTGCAATATTGTTCAAATTGTTGATATTTTAAACACCAGGGGGGTACTCCAGTACCCCAGGTAGGGTTTAAGAGTTAATGATTTAGGATGTCAGTGATAGAAAAAGAGGCTTACCGTACAGCAACAGTGATTGTGTGACTTTTTGATTGATTGAATTTGAACTTACCTGAAACAAAATAAAATACAGTGATTAGCAGCAAGTCAAAAGATAAAACCAGATTTCATAAAATTTAAGAACAACAATGTTTTCAAAATATTTGAAATCATGGCTGTTTTCCGAGAGCCAACTTTTTTTCCGATACACAATAAAGGAACAATTATAACGAACTCCAGTAAAACATATTATTGCTAAAAAATATATAAATATTCATATAGATAAACAAACGCTGATTCTGAATACATAAGTTTTGCTATTTGTTTTATTATTACCATTTAAAATTATTAAAACACTATTACACTTAAACGAGATACTTGGTTGGAAAGGTTGAATCTGTTGATTCCGACCTCACGGGTTACGGAACCAGTTCACAATGTCCACATTTCACTCTCGTTTTGTATAGAGATCAAACCAATGAAATACAGTTTTTATTTTGTATTTAAAAAAAAATATTTATTGCACAAAAATACAGAGTACAAAGGGTAAAGCTTATAAATAACATCCTAATTCTTCCAGCTAACCCAACAAATACACACTATATTATTACATAACCCAACAATTACATGTTAACAAATGTATGTAAATAAAAAATAAAAAATAGAGGTATTTAATTTTTGTAAGGTATTCATTTAAAGTGTAGCGACATTTGTTTAAAAGAAATGTTTTTAGTGATGATTTAAATTTAAGTATGTCGGTTATTTGTTTGATGCTACGTGGAAGGTTGTTTTATACTTTAATGGCCGTGTAGTGTGGTCTTTTTTGAAATATAGTTTTGTTTGCTTTTGGGATTAGTAAGTTTTTTGTGAACTTTGTAGCGTGTTTATGTGTTGAGTTTTTTTGTGGGAACTTTTCTGGAGATGATCGAACTAACAGGCATAACTCCATTATATAAATGATGTTTTAATGTTTTCGTTGTACTTGTTTCACAATGTTTATGGAATTAAAACATTATTTTGGTCCTCAGTAAATAAAATCCGGGCGGAACATGACGGAAATCGGTTGCATTGGATGACACTCAAACTTTCTTACCTTGTTAATTAGTTAACGGTTATAATATTTATACAATAATCTGCTTACATTATGAAATATAATAAAAAACATTGTTGATTATAAAAATTTTAACTTAAGTAAATAAAGGAAAAATGCTAGAAACCAATACATTATTTAAAAAGAAAATATGCATTTGACTCGTTAAAGTGTAATCAAACTATGAATTTAATGTAGGTTGAATTCGTAGCAAACTTTATTCATTAGATCATCTAAATAAAACCATTGTACTTGAATCAAAATGATTCCTATAGCAAAATGCAGTTCATCTAAGTGATGTTTTTTTGTTGTTGGTTATTTTGATGGCGTCACACCAGTTTTTCGTGGTAAAGCAGGCTTTGGAACACTGATAAATTGTTAATCAGGTTCGGTTACGGATGTATTTTTGCACGTTTGTGCAATACAATAACAAAAGTGACTAGATGTTGACAAATAAACTAGGGTTTTTCAACATTAAAAGTGGTTAAACTCAAGAAATCTTGACTTCGACGCCTCCATACAAAATAGAGTACTTCTCGAAATAAAATGTAGGCTTCCTGTGACCGGTGACATCACACAAATACACACACAGTTTTGGTGCAATTTTCGGAAACTCGAAAAAAAAAAATTAACATTTTAACTATCTTTGACAGTAAAAAATATACCGGTATTGTTGTTAAAAAAATGAAAACAGGAACGTAGTTCCTAATCACTCACTAGCTTTCATATTATGTAACGAAACACAAATACCGTTTTTTGTTTAACGGGAATTGTTTTTCCGAAAATTTTAAATTTGATGCGTATTATATAATGTATAATATTAAAAAAGGTGCTGAGCAACTACTTTTTTACTGACAATTAAAATAACGTGGACTAAAAACAACTTTCAACGCAACGATAATGTTAATACCAATTCGTTTATAAACTTTCTTATTTTTTAATTTTATATATTTTTTTATATTAACTCCACACAGGAGGCCCTGAAGAAAATAATTTCCCTTAAGGCCTATGTCATCTTTGGGGATGCTGTGTGGAGGGTCTTTTTGTGGAGAGGAAAGAGTGAACGTGGGTCTTGAAGAGTCCCATGTTGTAGGAGGGAGGAAACACCGAGGCCGGCAGTTCGTTCCACAGCCGAGCTGTTGAACTTAAGAACGAATCGTAGAAGCGACCCGTTCTCATGTGACAAATGTCAACCGTGTACAAATGTTGGACGCGCGTTTGGCGTGTATCCCGACTACGCACCGGTGCCGAAGGGATCAATGACGCTAGTTCCTCAGAGCATCTTCCATTGTAATACGAATAGAACAAGGACAGCATACCTACCTGACGCCTGTGCTCTAAAGATTGCAGTCCGTTTGTTAAGATTGGGGAATCTATCAAACAGACCGCCCGTTTTTGCACAGAGTCTTTGCCAAATTCGACAGTAGGGCGCACCTGCGATTTGTACAGGATCAGCAGTTGTCTTATACCACGTTTACACACACATAAAGCTGAGGTAACCAAAACGCAGAAATAACAGATGTTTGGTGATTTAGCAGGGGGTGCCCGGGTTCATCGGATGATGTGTTTAGGACGCCTCTGCCCACCATCTGCGTGGTGAGCCAGATCAGAGAGAGGCTGGTTTTGGGTGACCCCTTGGCCTCTCCAACTGGTCTCTCGATGGGTCGCAGCGGAAGGGATATATTCATTCATCACTTGACACACTGATCTCAAGATTCTTACCCTCCCCTCATACTCTTTTATCAGAAAATCTTCTCCTTCCTACCCTTAAAAAAATAGTCCACACAGAATATCCAAAGCCGAGATAGGCCCCGAGGGAACTTATTTTACTCAAAACTTCCTGTATATTTAAGAAATAATTATATTTATATAATTATATATATCGGATTCATTCGCCAAACCCTGAAGGTTTGCTTCAATTCGCAGAATCTTTATAGAATTTTCCTTTCCCCACGCGGAAAAATAATCGGAAAATTTTCACATGGAATTTCGTGGGTGAACGCTTGTATTATATTTAGTAAAATCACCGTGGAACAGTCGTTCCTGGAGTTATAGAAATACGGCTGACGCATGTCGTATGTCATCAGGAGAAACCTTATTATTCCGCTGAAAGGTTGTTGGTAAGGGTATCGGTATATTCGAAACCTTTTTGTATTCTGTGATCATTTACTCTTTGTTAGTTATCATGTTCCTAGTAGGCACAATAATATATTGTGGCAGTTTCGTATGAAACTACACAATGCCCTAGAGTATTGAAAATAAATAATAGAGAAAAATTGCTTCACTGGAAATATGCTTAAAAAATATGTATTACATAAAAGCGATCTTTTGGAGAAAATATTTTCAAACAAATTATTAAAAAAAAAAATTATCACGAGAAAAAATAAATTCCGCTGACAAGGATTGAACCCGTAGAATTCTGATTTGCCAGTCAGCTACTTCAACCACTAAGCTACGTCGGCTTATTTCAAACCGGCAAAAAATTCAATTTTTATATATTAGAGTAAAGGTTATCTTAAAAAAAATGCAATTATGGAAATTTATGAAGATAATATAATCAAAAACTTTGAAACCCACCTATCAAAAAGATATCCATACAATGTCAAAATACCAAAATGTTTTTTAGGAATTTAGGAATAAAGTATTTCAACAACTTTCCGATTAAAATAAAGAAAATAAAGGATATCAACAAACTTGAACTAAAACTGAAGTTAAACTTTCAGAAATAATTAACAATATAGATAATCCAGAAGTTTCAATTGTTCCTGTTATATTACCTATTGCATAATGTTATTCTATTTTAGTTGGTGTAACTCGCTCACCAAGCACAAGAATCAGTTTTTTTATTGGTGAGAATGAGAATATAAATATATTTTGTAAAAATAAAAAAATTTACTAGTAGTTTTCATTAAACAATTATTGCTTATATATTTTTTCATCTGAAAATAACCTACTTTATTTTTTTGGGAAAGGTTTTGTAGTGTTAAATCCCCCACTATTTGTGTATTAACTGAGTTTTTATAACTGAATTATCCTCACGTAAGTGCGATCATGTGGAAAAACCCAGCATAAATAAATAAACTTCATTTGTGAACAAAGACAATTAAAATATATTTTTGCCGTTTGGGGACCAGATCAGAATAGCTAGATACTCTTCCACCTTCTTTTTCCCCATCTCCTACTCCTCTTCACTAACTTCAGCCTCATACACCAATCGGTGATGCCATAGTCTCACTGAGTCCAGGCGGTTTAGAGCGGTTGAGACTCTTGTGCTGTATTCACATGAAACAAAAAACAAAAAAACCACCCACAGACAACTTAAATTAGAAGCTTGATAAGAAGTGATCGTTAAACAACAAATTAAATCAAAAAAGGCAATTTTATTTATTTACTTATTTATACGTCATTGGGCTTTTACATACATAGTTAATAAAAAAAATAATATTCTGAAAATTGCAAGTTCACAAAAGTAATAGTAAAAATACATATAACCATATCTATTTGACATATTATAACAGCAAGTAAATAGTACAAAAATAAGAATATTCCTACTCCTAAGTTATACAGACTTAAATTAGTTAATAAGAAATGTAAAGTTTATATGTAAATGCTAGGTAGTGGCAGCAGTAATTGAAATCCAGTAAGCTAATAATAATTAAACAACTGGTACTCGACGGTTATACCAAAACTAAACGCCGATAACCACATTATTTTGACTAATTATTATTCTGAAATATCGGTACTAAGAGGCTTAAAGCGCACAACACAATATCACCTCTACTTACATAAACACAAATTTCACCACAATCTAAGCTTTTGTCCTGACGGTGCACACTGAATTGCTGTCCAAAACGTTGGTTAAAGATAGAGGAAGCGTAACCTGGCATAATAACCCAAAAAATAATCACGATATCAAAATATATAGTTACATTAATTAATGTTATTTTGAAATCATGGCTGGAGAGTATTTATAAGGGCACGAATGTCTGATATTTTGTCATTTAAAAGGAATACCAAAAAGTGAATAGAGACAAGTATGTTAAATCATTAAATAAAATCCCCGTTTTTGCAAAGTATCGAGAGTTAAAAATAAAGAAACGTTCTAATGTATGAAATAATACACAATAATAAAAATATGACAATATGGTATAAAATAAGTTATTGCCACCATTAAGCAATAACCATATCAGGAGTTATTCTTTAAATGGAAATAATCACTCATACATTAAACGTAATTCACAAATATTGTGGTACACTTAGGTAAATAAAAAAAATCTACGAAGAAAAACAAACGGATTTATGTAACTCAGATAACGGTTTGTTTGCTCATAAATATTGACATCCTTCACGCCACCAAGAAAGTGTGTTTTCAGATATCTACAATCAGAGAATAATTTGATGAATTCGTACATCAAAGGAATTGTTCTAGAATTGCAATGATGATCCCATTTTATAAGTCTTAGATTAAGGTTTTTTTCAACCCAATCAGTTTCACAGAATTTGAACAACTAATCAAAATTCAAAGTTAATGTTCAAGTTTTATGAAAGTCTTATTCTAGTTCTACGATAATCCAAGTATTCCAAAACCACCAGCCCATGATGAAATAATAACAAAACTTGAATATAACATTTACAGAACTTGAATTTTATTTTGTAAAATTAGACAAATTGTACAAATTTGAAGACATGTGAAGCAAAATCTTTCGGCGTTTAGAGTTACCATCCATAAAATAACTTTCATGTTTGTTAGGTTATAATCGGCATTTTCTTTTAATACATATATAAAGAGGCAGCTCCAATTTCTAAAAATAATTGAATTTTTCAAAGAAAGCACTTAACGCCTTTTAAAAGTTACTTCCGCCGTCACGCCGCGCGCCGGCGTCAATTTTCATTGACAGCGCCGCGGCGCTAGTGCCACTGAAGACGCTACCGACGCCGCTGCTCCGGTCGGGGGGGTAGAGAAGCTCGGCATTCCTTTTTTTAAATCTAGCGCCACGTGACATGGCGCGTAACGTTGCCGCCATAAAGCCTCTGAAAAGGAAACCTTTTAAAACGTACTCGCATGTGTCGACGGTATATCTCACTTGTCTCTCAGGAAGGAAATTTTTCCGCATAAATACGAGATGACTATTGACAAGCTAGCGGCGCACATTAAATGATGATTTTAAAAAACGACATTTTATAGAACAAGAAGGAATCTAAGTACCTATTTCAATTCTGAAATCATAGAGAGAATAGAAAACTTTCAGTGAATTTTTGTTGGAGAAATAAGACGAGATATTACTATAAAAAGCAACATTTTAAAACGAAAAATGCGAAAAACATGCTTGTTTTAATTAAGATACCAAACAAAACAATTGCAATCAAAGTTCAATTGTATAGTCGGTAATAGACCCAGTAGGTAGGTACAACTTAGTCAGAAACAATTTCGAGAATTGTATTAATTATTTATCATCGATTCTCTCGAGAGCCCTTAGAAAACTCTCACTATAGAAATTAAACATTTTCCAAGTAAATCGTTGTTCACAATTGTATCACACGCACAACTCACCCGACTTGCTTTGTAAATCTTCTAGTCTCATGGAAATGATTTTACTTGTTGTTTTGAGTTTTTGTATGTACGGTCATCAGAAAGATTTCGAAGTTCTTGAGATTAACAAATTAATTTTTGTTAATCTTAATTTTGTTATTTCAATTCATTTTAATAAAATAAATATTTATGAATGCTTCTTGTTTATTAAACAAAACATGGTTAGATAAGCTTAAATTGTAATCGAACCTGAAACCACCCCACTCAAAATGAAAAACGTGGACTAGTATGCTTTATGGCAAGGATTCTCAACCTTTTTGTACTCTAGAGCACATTCTAAAATATCGGTAGGGTGGCGGACACCACGTATTTTTAATCGACAAACTCGGGGCAGCAATCGCAATCAAAATGACAACAACGCGGTTGAAGGCGGGGAATGCTATTTGCACATCACTCCTTGTACACGCCAAAAACCCGAAGTGAGCCGATGATCGCCGAACCGATCGGGACGGTACGAGCACGTGACCAGTGTCAGTTTGGCTGTCGGGGCCATGCTTATTGCTTTCACTGACAGACAGAGCTGGTAGAGTCATGTGCCACGTGTTTTTGCGCCTTTGGCGTTCATCGGCTCAGTTCGTGGCGTTCGTTCACTACAAGGAATGAGCGATTAGAACTCTCCGTTTCAGGCTAGCGTGAAGAGTGCAGTCTGGCTCGCCGCTAGACAGGTTGCGACAAGTATTGTCAGCAAAGAAACCACTCATAATACAATATCGCAGACATACGAACGTATTTAATAAACCTAGGCACTCAAAAAATTAAAACTCTAACAAATAAATAAAAATAATTCATATTTTTAATTAATGTTAATGAAAAAATTATTTCACTGTAAAATAGTGGCGGGCACATACGAATCGGCACGGGGTTGGGAACCCCTGCTTTAGAGTATTGTCGCTTCGTCTTTAAAGTACCCAAGGTAATTTGATATGTACTGTTCTTGTTTGAAGAAAAGAAAGGAAAACGAAAATATAAACGACAAACAGAGGAAAAAAAAAATTTAAAATAAAAGGGTAATTCAACAAATTACTCATTCACCAAATTAATAGGGGTTTTATTATAAAATAGTAAGTGGTTTATTTTTAGGTTGCTTTAAGAATGAAGATTCATTAAAAATATTTATGTTATATACACATACAATAATAATCATTTTGCGTTCTCTTACAGTCTGACATTTAATAGACAAAAATTATTGGCGCTACGATTTTTTAAAAGGTTTTAAATGGCTTATAGGCAAATTAATGTACACATACCTACTTACTTATAAACACAATTTAAGTATAATGTGGCGCATAAGGTCGGAAGAGTGAACAACTTGACTTATTATCACGGCTTTTGTACTATTAAAACGGCCTTAAACTTGAGTTATTACCACGGCGTTTCTACTATTAAAACGGCCAGCTTTACTGTACCAACATTATACCGGCGACATATCAGTAAGACGAATTAAGTTTAAAAGTGTTTAAAGTAAGAAATTAGTGGTATCTACTTTTAGAAAGGAAATTCTACATCATTTAAAAAAAAATGTCATGTTTAAATTTTTTTTTTACTATTATTCATCGCAATTGATAATTTACTTCACGGTAAGGCGATTTTTTCTTATTTCTGAAATCTATATATTTACGCTGTTAAGGCAAAAGGGCTTTAGCGACATTTTAGTCAAAAAGATTTAATCATACCATTTTGATTTTATTTTTGTCTAATCAAAACTGTATAAATAACTTATTTTAAAATTGTCGCTTACGCCCCTTTGCCTTTGTTGGATATTAAATAAAAAGAAAAGAAAAAATATATCACATATCAGCGTTATTAATTAAAACAGCGTTAAAAATGTTGTTTTCCATTGTTTGAAACTAAACTTGAATGCGTAGAAATTTGATTTTGTAGAACAAATTTTAAAGACAAAGTGATTAACTTGCTGTTGACAATTTATGAAAATTTTAAATTTTAGTACAAATTTCATGAAATTCTAGGATAGCAGCCGACACAAAACTGATGTGACGACAGTTATAGCTACTGGATGGCGCTTTATTTGTTATTATTTTGTTAGCAAATATAAGTTTATTTCAGAAATTTGAGAAAACTATGCTACAAATCACTTCGCTAGGTATTAATTGATCAATGAAAGTAAACATCTAAATATTTTGTATTAAAAAATCAAATTATAGCGACAGAATCATTTAATTTAAGCCCAACAACTAAAACAAGTGTTAAGTAATCACTCGAGGTTCAGTGAAAGTGATTTGATAATATTCATTGTACCTCCCTTATGAAGCGCCTACAGTCATAGGAAGGTAGAAAGATCTGTAATGTAAAGATAAGGAAGAGCCTGCCGGATACCGGGAAGAGTGGTTAATTGATTTCAGGGCATTGTAAGTTAATGGAAGGCTTCGATTTTTCAGCAATCACGTGATTGGTGCTTTCCAATCCCAAAGCCTTCGCCACCCCACTTCTGGAGGTATTTTTTTAGGATGGGACGATTACTCTTTTTCCATCGTGTATTTTCCAGTGATGTTATTTCAGGGGGGTTTATACTTGAAATAATAGGGCAGTACAAATAATACATTTAGAGCGTTAGATAATAAAGCGTCAAGGAATTAAATACTATAAGATCGAAAACCATTTTCTGATAAGAAAATATACTGTAAATAATACTACATATAATATAAATATAATTATAGAAAATATAAACATGTGTATGTGAAGGGAAAGCTTAAAATGAAATAACCGTTTTATTACGAAAGTAATTTTCTGCGTAATTAATTTACTTAGTTAAAAATTGCATAACATGGCAAGAAGGAAATAATTTTACGATTTTCAATTCAAATTTTTAAGAAGCAATCTTTCGAAAAATCCATTGTTTTTTTTATGGTGTAACGCGTCACGTTATTCACTTTATCAAAAAGTAGAAAAAAGAGGTGATTTTTTATTTTATAAGTATTAGGGATCATTTTTAGAATGTCAGTGGCAGAAAGAGAAGAAAGAACATCAATCATCAGAATATAGATTTAGGTGTTATATTTTATGCATTTTCACAGATTGATGATAAAACAAACATGATTGACTGAGTGTAGCGAATTCCTGTTTTAATTCGATCGTTTTGCATTTCGTCTGTCTGCAAATCTGTTTGCACGTTCAGTTTCTGTTTCAAGATGGTGGCCGTTTTAATGATTCACTAAAGATTCTTTTAAAGTTACAGTTCTACAGCCCACGGAATGACTAGTTATTGCTGAATGAAGAATAACGATATACTGTCAACTATCTAACGTAATTATTTTTGTGAAAACAATGTTTTTTGAAATTCTCCCAAATGTTGAAGCCCTTTTAATCAGCGTTGTGATAAAATAGTGTGAGTCACAAAAACAACTCATACTCATCTTGGCAATCAAACATCCGAATTAAATGTCAGGATCACAGTGTGTCCGTTCCATGAGCCGAGCCAGGCCTAGCTTTGTCCATTGACTCCAGTAACGACCTTATCCTAACCCAAAAGATTTAAGAGAGATCCCACGCGGAATAAAGGACCCGAGGCTGAATGAACTCCACAATATCCTTAGGACACAATGGGATGACCGGGCCTTTGAGGATCATATTATATAAAAGAGAGCTTAATCACCCCGATCATGGAAAACTTGATGGTTATAGTCAAATATGACAGCTTTGCCTAGTGCTTTATACTGAAAAAATGTCTTTGTTAACATTAACATGTGTTTTAAAATTATCCCGACGAAAACATTATAGGGATTTTTATAATATTAAGGATGTGTTGTTTTACGGAATTGGAACAATTCATCAAATTTCATAGTTGATTTTCCAGTTCTGTCAAGGTTCTATTTAAGTTCTATTATTAAATCATTTTTGGCCAGTGGCTTCACAAAATTAAAATAGTAACAGAACTTGAATAAAACCTTATCAGAACTTGTAATTCGACTTTGAAATCAAAGCGTCAAAGCGTCTACCGAGACTGATATTCTTTAATGTTCCCCGGGACCTGACCGACGAAGATTTTTTAAGGATGGCTCTCACTGGTATTCCCAACGTTGAAGACATTGAAGAAACTATTGCAGGCTGTAAACTAAGTCACCTGGCTGGTGCTCGCACAGGTAACGCTTGTCACCGTATCTACGCAGTACCCGCTACCGTACGTAAATTTCTAGTCGAGCAAGAGAAAGTATTTATAAGCTGGACTATTTGCCGCGTCCGAGATTTTATTGGCCTTACTGTCTGCACCAAATGCTACATGATTGGTCACTCATACAAGTATTGCAGAGATACCAAACCCACATGTGGACATTGTGCTCAACAGAATCATACTGGTGAGTCCTGCCCAAATTCCACCATCAAACCAGTTTGCGCGACATGCACCAGATTTGGTAAGCCTGCTGATCACTCAACTGGAGATAGGGACAACTGCCCGGCCTACATCGCTGCACTCAAGAACGACCTTGCAACTATAGATTATGGAGTGTAACATACATGAGCATAAGTGCCTCACCATCGAGAATTATAATCCCGTGACGACCTGTCTACGAATAATGTATATGAACGCGAGAAGCATCCGTAATAAGTTTGATGAGATCGAAGAAAAAGTAAGAAGTTCGCGGTACATTGTACACGTGCTCGTCATTACGGAAACGTGGCTTAAGATTGGAGAGGAAAAGTTTTACTCCCTGAATGGTTACAAAAGTGTTTTTTCTTCTCGCCCCAACGAAGGAGGAGGCGGCGTAGCAATATATGTGATTGATACTATGAAGTGTGCAATTATTGAAAATTTCTCAAATGAAAATTCCTTTTTAGGTATAACGCTTAGTAGCAGTGATAGGAAACCAGTTAACATCTATGCTATCTATCGAAAACCCAACACAAATATGCAGGATTTTCTAATACATCTAGAAAAAATACTGAACGAAAGTAGACAAGATACATTAATATTCGGAGACTTCAACATTGACATATCCATATCCACACATTCTTCATTAAATTTTTGCAACATCTTACAATCTTACAATTTTTCAATACATAACAAAACATTTCCCACGAGAGTCACTGATACAAGCTGCACCTTAATAGATCACATCTTATCAAATAGGCAAAACATTCAGACTACTATATCGAATATTGATGATCCACTTAGTGACCATAATATACTTATTGTTGATTATAAGAACAACTTAAAAAAATGTTTTAATAATAGAACCAAATCCCGGATTACGAGACCTATCATCAACAGTATGTCAGTAAAATCCTATCTTCTTGATAACAATTTCACGATCAACTTAAGCAACTCAGAAGACCCTTTTAAAAGTTTCAATTATCACATTAAAAAGGCAATAGAATCAGGTACAACTACACCAAAAACAGGATTAAGAAGTCGGGTACAACTGAATACTCCGTGGTTTGATTCCAAATTAAATACATTAATCAAAGAACGAAACCAGATTCACAAGCAGTGGAAACAAGACCCTGGTAATCTTACTCTTGTAACACTTAAAAAGAGATTGAGAAATACCATTACTAATTATAGGCGAAATCTAAAACACAAATATTATGCGAACAGCTTTCAACAAAACCAAAATAACCCCACTAAAACCTGGAAAATCATAAACTCTATTCTATCAAACCGAACACATAAACCAACTAACGAAATAGAATCCCTCGTGGTAAATGACTGCGTAATTAAGGATCCGAGCCAAATAGCATCCGCATTTAATGAGTTTTTTCTCTCAATAGGAAAAAAGCTAGCAGCTACCATTCCGTCATTCGGATGACTGTAATACCGTTTTTGTGGAACCGAAGGCTTGCCAATCCTTGTACATGGCTAGGACAAACAAAGATGAGGTACTGAGGATCATCTCTAAAACTAAGCTGAAAGCAGCACCGGGACTCGATGGAGTAACACCATCAGTTCTTAAGACTTGTAAAGAAGAATTAGCGGGTCACCTTACAGAACTTTTTAATTGGTCACTGTCCTCGGGAAAGTTTCCAAATGAATTAAAGTTAGCGAAGATAATACCTATACACAAAGGAGACTGTAAAACATGTATCTCTAACTACCGTCCTATATCACTTCTATCGGTTTTTTCAAAAGTATTTGAGACCATAATCAAAGATAGACTCCTAAAATACATATCTGCGAATAATATCCTTACACCACAACAATATGGCTTTCGGAAAAATTCTAGTACTCAATGTGCCGCCTTTGATTTTATCTCCAACCTTCAACAGTATATAGACCAGGGTGAATATGTGGCAGCCATATTTATAGATCTCAAAAAAGCCTTTGATACGGTCGATCATGAAATACTCTTAAAGAAATTGGAATATTTGGGAATTGTTGGGAAGCCCCTAAATCTCCTCCGAAGCTACTTAGATGATAGATTTTGTCTTGTTGAAGTCAAAGGTGTCTCGAGTGGCTTAGGTAAAATCACATGTGGAGTGCCACAGGGATCAATTCTTGGGCCTCTGCTTTTCTTGCTATATGTCAATGACATAACTAAATGTGGTATCTCTGGAAACCTCCAACTTTATGCGGATGACACTGTAATCTATTATCACAGTACAAGCCTGAGTGACCTGGAGTCTCAAATGAATGTAGATGTCTCAATTCTAGCTAATTGGCTGCGTATTAATAAATTGAGCCTCAATATAAAAAAAACGCAATACCTAACTTTCGGTAATAAGGATTATGTGCCAATGAATATTACACTTGGAACTGAGAAGCTCCAAAATATAGAAGTCACGAAATATTTAGGGCTATTAATAGACTCTAAACTTTCGTGGAATTCCCATGTTGAGCATGTGAAATCTAAAATATCCCCAATAACCGGCGTACTGTACCGACTCCAAGGTCTTCTCTCTACATCTCTACTAAGGGCCACATACTATGCGATGATTCACTCCCATCTGAGTTATTTAGTTAGTATCTGGGGCACTATTACTAAAAAACAAATATCAGAAATACAAGTGATTCAAAATCGAGCAATAAGGAATATCTACCGTCTACCGTGGGATATACATATCAAAGATATATATTTAAAGACAAACATACTTCCTTTTACGGTTCTACCTAAATACAATATCACTTGTACAATATTACAAATCATACATAGATCCTCACACACTAACATCAAACCAGCATTTAATTCAGACATACACCAGCACAAAACACGGTCCCAAAATCTAATACACCTAGCATCGTCTACCCACACAACAAAATTTGGTATTAACTCATTACAATATATTGCATATAGACAATACAATGCATTACCTAATGAAATAAAGCAATCAGTAAAAACTAACAAAAAAATATTAGTTAAAACGCTTAAAGATTATTTCCTGAAAATGTTTTTAAACCAGTGAATTTTCGCTCGCTTTCATATGTTGGTTTACTATGTTTCATGTGTATAGATGTCTCTCAGTATTTCTAAAATCTCTATTCTTAACAATGTATTTTTCCTTTTTTATTTATTTTTCTTTTCCTTTTCAATATGTTGTATTTTTTTAAAAGTGTAATATCCTTGTAAAATGTATTTTATGTGTCTGTACTTCCCGTAATGAGTTTTATCTCAACTCATTGGGAATAATGTGTTACTTACCATGTTTTTTGTAATACATTATAAATAAATAAATAAAAAAAAAAAAATAAAAAAAAAAAATTATATGAATTGTTCAACGTCGTGCTTCGTGATCATGGACATCTATCTGCCCCGGTAAATGATACTGCAAGGTTATCTGAATAATTGGCTAAAGAGGGATAGAAAGTACAACACAGTGTAATACCCTAAAAATCAATTACTAAGATAACGATAATATTTAAAACTGCTTATTCGTAGTGGAAATTCATCAACAGCATTCACACCTGCTGATTGACACCTGATCAAATGCACCTAAAAGTACGGCATATTAAATTAATTGTGATATTAAATTAAAGATTAGCGGTGCTTTGTCATACATTAAAGATTCGAATATGCTACTTTACTATGAATATATTTATCTTTCGATTTGTATGTTCTATATAAAACCACAAAATACATAGTGTTAAGTTTTGATTGGAAGAAACTTGTAAAATGATAACACATCAGAAACTTTAAAAGGACTCTTGACTTTTATTTGCTCTATTTCCAATTACATTTTGAATATCAGGAGATCCAAAGCTACCCAAGACAGACCAAGGAGGTTGTCTTTACTATTAGAAGCGTTAGCGAAAGAAGAGAGCGGTACAATGAAAAACTGATCCTTTATAATCTTACTTGGGAGTTTGCACCTACCGACATCTATGCATAATTTCTACAACTAATTATCTTGGTTGCATACAATTCAATTTTATATACTTGGAGAGGTGTGAGTCCTAGATAAAAACTGCATTATTCAATTTTAAACACATAGGTTTACCTGAATAAATCACAGGTACATATTACATTTAACAGTGTAATAGTAATGAACACTAATTTTTTTTTACATAAGTTTCATACAGAAGGCCCTGAAGAAGTGGAAGGTCTTTTTAGGGAATGGAAGGAGAGAGAGTTCTGGAAAGGGAAAAGGTTATGAGGGGTGGATAGTAATTTAGAGGTCAATGTGTCCAAGAGTGACGGATGTATGAAACCATCCCTCCCACTGTGGTGGTAAGCGATGGGTTGAGAGACTCCGGATGAAGAAGTCAAAGGGTCTCCCTCGTATAGTTTCTTCCGATCCGGAATACAATGCAGTAGGCGGGCAAGCGCATCAGCCGCCTATATCTCGACAAACCTCACTTCTAGGCACCCAAACATAGCGAACCACTTGGGGCGACCTACGGCAAAGGTGTTGGTTATCTAATAAATGGTTCCCGGGGCAGTATGCTACACAACTAGCCTTTAAATTTGAATATGGACGTGATTTCATAATATCTTAATAAAGGGAATTTCAGGAATGATTCATGCCAAAATAAGACAGAATTTGTTTTTTTATGGAAACATTATATTAAAGTGCAAATAAATATAAAAATAAAAATCAAATAAATTCATTTTAAGTGTTACATTTTTAATCAAATATAAACAAATACACATAATATATTGACGAGGGACAACGGTTTTAGATTTGATATATTTTGTTGTGTCACAAATTAGCTTCTTAACAATATATTTAGAGGTGACTGTTGCAAAATGCCTATTGAGTTGACTTAACACAGGATGAAATAATACTATTTTGAAGAGTGTATTACGTGTTAGTTTGTTGTAATAGTTACAAAATCAAAATAGCGTCGATCGTTAATTTAATGACGATGTCAAATCTAACGGAGGTTCAAACATCCAGGCCTAATGCAAAAAAAAGCTAAAAAATTGCTTCTAATATGGCTCTGCATTGTTTAAAATTTAACCCGCTTTTTATGAATTAAATTCGTCGGAGTCATATTTTGCTGCGCGGGATTCCACAAAATTCTCATTTAGTAAAAAGAAATGCCAAGGAGCCGTTACTTTTCAGTTGGGCTTTAGTAATTAAATTAAATTACTCGAATGAATTACCCCGTGATGATATATTGCAATAGGGGAAGCAAATTAGTTTTTCAACGGAATTATGAGGAAATGGAGCGAGCGGATGTTTGCAAGTTTATTTATTCTGTTGGAACTTGTTAAGTTTATTCTGTGTGTCGTTGCTTTTTTGTGCATAACAGACTTTGTCTATTTACAATACACATAAACTAAAAAAGAAGAAAATAAAATATTAATAAAAGGTTCATAGTAAAACGGGTAATGTGTCGCATTTACTTGCATCTTGAATCCTTCAAGGCTACTGTTAAAACTGTTACAAATTAAATATGTTTTACATTGAATAAAATACGAAACGGTAAGAAGTATAATTATATTTGCATATTGTTCCATCGTGGAAGTACCATCAGATTAGTATTGCATCGGTGAAAGACCATTACCAGATGTGAAAAGCCGATTACTTCCTACCTTTAGCTTTCTTATCTCTGTTCTCTCCCAATTTTTTCTTTCTACTCATAACATTAAAAAATTATTGGAAAAACTAAGGATGGGTTTTTTTTTACAGAATTTGAACCATTCATCAAATTTCGAAGTTGATTTTCAAGTTCTGTGAAGGGAAGTCTATTCATTTCTGTTATTATATCGTTATTGGTCAGTTGTTTCACAAATCTGAAATAGTGATAGAACTTGAATATCTTCACAGAACTTGAAAATTGACTTTGAAATTTGATGAATTGTTAAAAATTTGGAAAACAACCGTCCTAAGTAAGCATTGTTCGAATTGAGAAAATCGAGTTGAATTGAGAGAAATAATTTCATATCTTAAACCGTCTATCATCACAAATCAGATTATAATTCAGATCTAAATCAGATTACCCTAGTATTTATATAGCTTGAACGAATAAGATAGGTATATTCGAATGACGGAGCATAAATCATGTTAAAACGGTTTTATGAAATATACATTGTGTATTATTATTATCGAGTTAGACAATCAATTTGGACAAAGCACTAATGTAAACATAATTTCATATATTAAATTGTCGAACCTTAAAGTGATTGCTTTAACGTAAATGCCATAAATTTTATTGGTTCAAATTTGATTATTCTAGGGGTAGTGTTTCTGTATTGGTTTTGTAAATGATCTATCTAATGGCTTAATACAATTTTAATGCTAGTTATTTTGAAGTTGTTTCTTCCATTGATTTCATATTTCTTACATTGAAAAAATTATTATACATTATTTTAAAATGTTTAAAGTTTTAACCAGCTCCTATGTAAATACGCACGGACTTATTCACTATCCATAACTTATTCCGAAAAGGGTGTAACTCGATACGTTCCAATTCTAGTAGAGCAACAAACTTATCAGGCTATCGAGAAATGGAAATTCTTCTATTTCCCTTTAAATACACTTTGGAAAGAATCCTTTTTTTCTGGAAGAATCAAGTTATCCCCTTTAAGAGAACTTTTAGAAAAAACAAGCACACCCATCTCTAAAAATACAAATGATGGAATCGTAAATTGTCTTGGTGTATTCCAACCCTTTCAAGCAAAAGTTTTTTTGGTACCTGTTATACGATTTAAATTTATATTTACCAGCCCTTCATTTCTAGCTTACACTGTTGAAAACCGCCATAAGTCTTAACGCTACCAAGTATTTTCAGTATCCATGTTTAACTAAGTAAATAGAATTGTAAATGTTTAAAAGAGTGCTACCTATTGTCATTTACTAACCATGTTCATACTAAATAGATTTGCAAAATGTTTTTCTGTCACGCCACCAAATAGTACTACCTATCGTCATTTGCTAACCATGTTTATACCAAATAATAATTCATGCTTATATGAACAACAATTTCATACTTTTTACTCAATTGATTTGGAGGATATTGGCAGATAATCTATTTTTATTTCACTTACTTAAATTCCATGTTACCTACGTTTCTAAACGCTTATGTTTCATGTTACCTATATTTTGTTAACCTATGCATTGTTAAATCTTATGTTTTAGTTATCTGTATATTCTCATATATTATGTAAACTCTTTATTTTCATTGTATTTAAAAAAATTGCATTGTATGTAAAAGCCCTATGGGCGTTTACAAGAAAGAAATAAATAAATTTGTAAATGATTTTCTGTCACGCCACCAAAGAGTACTATCCATTTTTGTTTGCTCACCATTTCTATACTAAATAGATTTGTAAATATTTTTCTGTTACGCCATCAAATAGTACTACCCATTTTCTTTTGCTAATAATTTTCATACTAAATATATTTGTAAATGTTTTTCTGTCACGCCACCAAAGAAAACTACCCATTGTCATTTACTAACCATGTTCATACTAAATAGATTTGTAAATGTTTTTCTGTCACGCCACCAAAGAGTACTTACTACCTAATGTCATTTGCTAACCATTTTCATACTAAATAGATTTGTAAATGTTTTTCTGTCACGCCACCAAAGAGTACTTACTATTTATTTACATTGTCATTTGCTAACCATTTTCGCGTTTTAATTATTTGAGACACTTTGCTTGCTCCCTTATCCAAAATGCTTATTTTCCAATCTCTTCTTTTGCATTCCATTCCATTTTCCATTATTACAGTCTTTCCAATCCACTTTATTAAAAAAAATTGAGCTCTTTTACTGTAAAAAATCCACTTATCAAGAAAAAATTTTGACACATTTATTTTTACAAACGCTGTTTTGCATTTCATTTAAGAATGACTTTGTGAATT
This sequence comes from Hesperophylax consimilis, assembly GCF_061612785.1. Lineage (NCBI taxonomy): Eukaryota > Metazoa > Arthropoda > Insecta > Trichoptera > Limnephilidae > Hesperophylax > Hesperophylax consimilis. The sequence continues at coordinate 19,460,187 of NC_142845.1, forward strand.
ATTCACACCTCTCCAAGGGCAAAACAAAAAGCAATTTAAGTCGCATTGAAAAAAGTTGATTCATGTTTTCTGTGAAAGTCAGTGTCAAAACAACGAAAATTTAAAGAGATTAACATAACGATATTGTGATGGACTCGCCCTGGGATAAATTTTTTTATTGTTGATTTATTATGGTTAGAAAGAATTTTTCAGTTGATTTCACGAAGTAGGAGTTTACCAGATGTTGGCCTTAAAGCTGCTTTAGAAACAAGTGTTTAGATTTATTAGGGTAGAGAAAAAAAAATAGGAACATGCGCTGTATCGTCACAGACCTCCGTGATGGTCGTTTGAATTCTTAGATTTTATTCAGTGGGGTAGCAATGGATTTGCCAGAGTAGGGGGGGGATAGGAAAAAAAACCTAACGAGGTCGATAAGAAACAATTCAACTAGGTTGAGCAATGCTACTAAGTGGCTTTCTAAGTATGAAATACGCCGTTAAATATAGTAACGTAATTTTCTAAGGATTCAGACGAATTATAATTATGAATAGCGAGGTAAATAACATTTTAACAGGACGAGTTTCGAATTTGCCTAATTAAATTAAAATCTCGCAAGAAGATTAAAAAAATAAAACTATCACATCATAATTATTTACTACATTCTAGAATTAGGTTGGTAATTTGAAAAGAGGCTAAAAACTGGTGGGCCAACACGCCACTGGACTGGGGGTAGTCAAGTTTCATCCTTTGAACGAAGAATTAGACATTTTACTGGAGAAGTAACAATTTATTGGTTTTGAAACGATTTAAAATTAATGTGACAGGTTCTAGGGCCATAATTGATGTGTTCCTTTAGTGCATTTCTGTCTTTTGAAAACAAAAAGCATTCAGAATTCAAAAGAACATAAATTAGAAATCGCATATGGTGATTTGGGGGGTTGGTTTGAGAAGGGGGAGTCTGGATTTGAAAGCGCGGGGAGACGGTCGGGACAGTTAGCGTTGAAGATCGGAAGGAGGAAGTCGATAGTCGTGGTTAGAAAAAGCGGTTCAAGACAGTCAGCGTTGAAGAACGGAAGAAGAAAGTCGATAGTCGGTGGTTAGAAAAAGCGGGTCAAGGCAGTTAGCGTTGAAGATCGGAAGGAGGAAGTCGATAGTCGTGGTTAGAAAAAGCGGTTCAAGACAGTCAGCGTTGAAGAACGGGGGAAGGAAGTCGATAGTCGGTGGTTAGAAAAAGCGGTTCAAGATAGTCAGTTTGAAAACTTTGGGAGGCGGGAAATAAAGTCAAGGGGGTCAGAGTTTCAAGGTCTGGGAGACGGTCAGGAATAATCAGGATCGGTCAGCGTTTTAAGATAAGTCGAGTTAGTAAAAACTAGGAAGCGCGTCAACAAGAATTAATCGTCGGGACGCGAATACGGCTAAAATCATTTAGTGTAGAAGGTGCGGTTTTCTAACAGCATGAGTTTTTCTGCATGTGACTGTGTTTGTTTTTTTATAATTATTTGGATTGTTGACACTAAGATGTATCGGTAAGTCTATTATAATCTAATTATTAACACTTATTTCCTTAATGTAAACCAAATAATCCAATTGTATTTTGAAGTAAGGGTATTTAACTTGAGCACTATAGGGACCCGTTAGCGAAGGAGGCCGTAAATTACGAGACCGGGTCTTGGCCATTAAAAAAGGGACGAAGAACGGTTACCCTGAAACCGCTTTAGATCATCCAACAATAGACATTGTTTATGAGTTTAAAATGATTTAATAATTCTCTAGTAGTTATATTTAGCGCCAAAATTTATAGAACACAAACCATTGTATTTATGCAGTGTTTTTATAGTAACGGATAGAACGGTAAATTAAATCTTCAATGCCTGTTATTTGAAAATGAGTTGTCGTATCCTCCTTGGGAATTCAACTTATTCTATACGGAATTCATAAAATATATTTAATTAAATATAATTTATTCAAACATCACTCTTTTCATTCATTTTGAATCGGGATAACGCAGCGGGTTACAGCTAGCCGCCGGGAGAATTCATCTGTCTGGCATTCCTATTCTATGAAGTGAGATTTTCATTTTTCATAAGTTTGGCGGGGACGGAGTGTACGAATTTTCCGTAGGCTGTCCTATCTTACCAAAGCGACAAAAGCGAAGGGAACGAAATTTGTAATTGGCTTGCCTAATAGGGACTCTTGTGTTAGCAAAGTCGATAACCCTGGATACCGATATAACGTCTATTTTAGTATAGCAGCGCCGGCTTTTTCCCCTGCTATTGGTGTGGTTGAGTTATTCCCGTAAAAGCACCGGTTTCTGTCGAAGGTGTTGGCGGACCAGCCTTAGATAGTCACCCGGAATAGACCCCTGTTTCGAGTATTTTCAGCTGGTGAGAGGACGCTTTCACTGAGTTCAGATCGAAGGGAACGAAAATTGCTAATGGGCTTTTCTACTTGAGTTAGCTGGTAGACGAAGGAACGAAGCGGATAAGGGCTATGCTATTCTTGGCTGGCGTGTGAGGAGGATTTTCTCGCTGACAGAACGAAGGGATCGTGACGAATATGAAGTTGTTTCGGCGCTTTCTGACGTCCTTCCTGTCAAATTCAATAAGTACTTACCCCACTATAGGAGGAGAAGTCATCCAGAATTAGGTTGGAAATTGACTCCGACTGAAACCGTTTGAGCTGACGGAGATCGGATGATTTCAGATTCACGACCTGATGATTCCAGTATCCCTGATCCTTAGCGCCGGAAGTCGAGGATATCAATTTCTACCATTCTTTGATATTTGAAGCGAACGGAGGGTAACAAACGATAGAGCGAATGACCATGACTTTGAAGTGGGGTAAAATCTCCCGTCTAGGAAACATTCGTTATGTCGGATGGACGCCCTCATCCAAATTAAATATTGACATGACTATTTTGAGTGTGGACGAAAGACTTGAAGTATGTTCTGTATTGTACATATGATAAATATGTGTCATTACCTCTACTGGAACGAGAAGCTGTATAGACTGGAGCCAGGAGCTATTTGGAGTAGCGTGACTGCAGAGGCGAAGTCGAACAAACTGAAGCTGAATTCATCATTATTTTTACGAGCGTAAACCAGAGGGGTGTTCACGGGACTCCCGAACTCCTGACGTTGCTGATGCAAACCACTTCAGTATATGTTTATGTTTGAGGTTAGTAGAGTGGACTCCTAATTTTCGGCATGCTGGCGAAGCTCAACTCATCATCGATTTGGGGGAGGTTGACGCGACCTAAACCTCGCGCTACCCACGTGACCCAAATGGTTCCTGACACCAGGCTATCATGCCACCGGACCAGAGCAGCTCCTTGTACCTAACGGTATAAGATGAATCTTCATCATTCATCATCAACATCAACATCAACAGCTACCACCAAGGACCCACATTCCACCTTCATCACCCTCCGGCAGGAGGCAAAACATGTCATTATCTCATCTGTCGCTGAGCGATATTCAATTCATTTCTGGAGGTGTTGGGATTGGACCATCAACTTGGCTGCTCTCGAGCGGGTCACGTTGATGGGTGGGATTTGGACGGAGACCAATCGAAAGCAACACATGTTTTGTCTCTAGCTATTCCCGAAAATACCTACTCATAGAAATAACTCACAAAACTAACAATCCATAGTCAAATCATTAACTTAGAATCTTGTGCATCTTGAATTGAATTGTCTATAGTGAATTTCATGTACTTAATTTGTAATTAATTGTCTCATTATATTAGCACATTATCAACTGCAGCAACCGGAAACGTTTGGGCGAGCAAACAAGGTAGGAAAAGGTAGTTAAAATCAGGGTAGTCGGCCATTGTCTTATTTTCAAACCATACAGAATGTAACACGCCTCATCTAAAAAGAACCAAAGTTACCACAACCAATTAAAAGGATCCTTCAATGAATTAATCCCTGTCGAAACAAAAAATTGACACAACGTGACATATTAATTCGTTAAGATTGAAGGGTTGATAAACCGCGAGAAGAGCCAAATCAAACGAGCAAAATATTAATCCGTTAACAAGAACTGAGGTAAGAAGATCTATCTGGCTTCTTTCCTTTTGTTTTGACCATAGGACGGGAAAACATTACAATATGAGTAATAGTTTAATAGTTATAATAGTTTATTACTTAACGCAACTTATCAAATCATCCTAACTATTAATCAAATGAATATTTCATTTTATTTGGTCGCCAGATCGGGCTTTTACATGGATTTTAAGAACAGAATATACCTAGTGAGCTATCAAAACATATACAATTTTTTTAAAGCATGAAGTAACAGTAATCTGATAAACTGAATATGAAGCATTATTGGTAAAATATGTATCAGTAACATAAAATAATAAAGAAACTACAAAAATACTATATATAAGACAAATCACTAAAACTACATTACAAAAGAGATTGGTTGAAGTTTTAACAATCAAATTGGATTAAAAATAAAGCTAACATCATGTGTTCATTTTAATGCCTGAGTGATTAAGAAAAAAAGAAATTTTATTTATTGTATCAACACAATTTATATTAAGCTACGTGGTAGGTGTTGCAAAAAGTTAAGTAGGTTCGTGAAAACAACTGAGTTGAACAGTATTTTTATTTAATTCATAAAAAATAAGTTGATACCTATTTAAATTTCTTTATTATTTAATCATTATGTTGTCCTAGAGAGTAGTTAAATAGTTTACTCGTATTTGGGCTCTAGATAGTAGTTTAAGTGGCTACCCATAGATGGACCTATCTGTCGATAAAGAAGGATCGAGTCTATAATAAATAGTGTCGTAACTTATAAGGTCTCGATCCCGCTTCAGAATATTTTTACCGCCGTCAGAGCTCATTGTATCTGTCACAATATAGTCCAAGTATTTTGCTGACCCGGAGTTTTATTTAAAGAGTTGTGACAAAAAATAAATTATAGGACATATTGAATTATTTGGTGGGTTGAGAATAAGCCGACGTAGCTTAGTGGTTCAGAGCACCTGACCGGCAATCAGAAGGTGTGGGTTCAATTCCCATCGGTGGCATTTATTTCTACTCTGGAGATGAATTTCAATTTGTATGGATATTTCCGGCAAGTAATTGTTGCTTATAATAATTTGTTATCTTGTTTAATACTACATGATGGGTTATGGGAACCAAGGTATGGGAACCGTGATGTTTTGAAGATAGATTTGAATAGAATAACAGAGATTTTGAGAAAGAGAAAGGACGTTGGCCTCCAGACCAGTGGTGACTCGTGACTGTTGCGTATACTAGAACGCTAATATTACAAAAAACATTATTGATATTGTTGTAGCCGAAAACGTCTTCTTTTTTTTCGACAATCGGTTTTTTATGAAGATTTTCACCCGTATGAAATTTGCTGAAAATCTTCATACAAAAATCGAATTTTCGAAAAAAATATGTTTGGACTAAACGACATCGATAATGTCAAATTTTTCAAACTTAGCATTCTATCACTCTCAAAAATCACGAACCGCCACTGCTCCAAATCATCCCATACACTTTTTTGTTCCAGATTATAAAAGTTGTTTTGTCTTATCAAAATACAGGAGGTATTATTTCAAACAATCCATACACATTAAAGTGGCGCAGCCGGTAGGAAAGCACGATTTAGAAGGCAGATCTTTCTTTATAACATCCCTGTAAATCATAATCTACCCTCATCAAATGAAAGGCGAGGCTTTTAGCAACTTTAATCGCTTTGTCCGAGTGCGCCGGTGTTGATGCTACATGTCCATGATTTACGCCTAGGCGCCTGATAGAGACTAGTAGCTTTTACTGTGCGGTGTCCGGATACATGCAGGGCGCTAACAGGCGTTTAAACGACAGAAATAGATGAAAAATGGACCAATTTTCAATGCAGAAATTCACATAGCTGCGCCGCTACTATTATTTTCGCCATCGCGAATTTAAATTGCCTCTCATTTAACAAATTATTCCATCCACGTAAAAATTCTAAAAATCTTACTTTGATTACATCCTGAGAAAATCGATAAAAAATGTCAAAAAAGTAAACTAAAATAACATTTCTTTTATGGCCACTAGGAAAAATACATTTTATTCAATAAAGTAATGTAGTTATTCCAATATTAATTATTTTATACCTGAAAATCGCATTTTATTGCGATTTCGTCAGATGGTTCTTATTCTATACACAGTTTCACATGGCCCATGTTTGACATAAACTGTTAAAATATTGCATTAGTAATTGTGCAAATATACTAGCCTAGTATCATGAAGATTTTATCTAAGCATAAAATGCATTTGAATGTTATATATACATAACATTGATTCAATGACAGTTAAATTTTGTTGTGTTATTCAGAGGACATTATATGATTTTTTAAATATTGAAGACAATATTAGTGATATCTAAACGAAAAACTGAAACAGAAAAATCAGAAAAGGAAACGGTCACATCTGGGACACGAACCCAAGACCCTTGTCTTTCCGGGACAGTGCTCTACCAACTGAGCTAATGGGACCCTATTCCCCTCGGTCACTTTTAACTTTATCATACCTCGAATAAGAACTACTAACAGTGTCTTAATTTTTTCACCGCACATTTTTATTGGCAACTATCTTTATGTATGATCGCAAGATTCAACCCGAACTAAATGCAATCCAGACAGCTTCTTTTTTTTAGATAAACCTATCTTATTTTTTATTTTTAATGTGTGACATCTGTTGACTTTTCTGCAAGTCTAGAATGAATATTTATTTTTCGGAATAACTTTATTGACACATCTGGGACCGTTTCCTTTTCTGATTTTTCTGTTTCAGATTTTCGTTTAGAAATCACTAATATTGTCTTCAATATTTAAATATTACAATTTGAGGTTTTACTCAATAAAGTTATTCCGAAAAATAAACATTATTTTTTATTATATTTAATTTTGGGAAAGTAACTACGTTTATTGGGCTTTGAATAATACTTTTTTTTCAACATTCCCAGTGTTAACACTTTTATTTGGGTCATCTAAATTCTACTAAGTAACTTTGATATTATTAATTGGAACACAATTCACAGTACAAAAAATCAAGTTAATGGTTCCTTTGAAAGATTCCTATACATTTGTTAGTGTAACATAAAAAAGGTGATGACCTTTGTCACAAATTTAATTTTTCCAATTTCCTGAATTTTGATTCAGACTACGCAAGGGGTTTGGTATTTAGAGGCAATGGGGGGAACATAGCCAGTCTTGTATGGAGGGTGAATGGAAACTTATTCAGCATAAAACGTTGTTTACTTTGTAGTTTAATTATTTTTATTTATTGAAGCTGAGACGAGGCACGGATAGTTCCATGGCCATATGCCAATTGTGCTATCTCCTATTTAACCTCATTTCTTGGAGTGTGTTTGGTCTCAAGAGGGTCCCAGTTTTCTTGCATATCAGATTCTCTGGAAGATCTTGTAGTGGTAAGGGTTTTTTCTATCGGGAGTTCCTCTTTATTTGGGTTTCTTAAAGGCCTCACAAGACGGTCTCAGTTCTCGTCTCCCTAGTTTTTCGTTTGAATAGTCCTATTTTGGTCCTACCAGTTTCTAAGGAAATAGAATATTCACTCCGCAGAGCCCCGACTGTAAGGTAACTGTACGTAAGGTCCAACTACTCCGATGTGACCCTGTATCCCGGTTTTGCGACTCTGTTCTCCAGCGTCATTCAGCCTGAGCACTGTACCTCACACCTTAACTTGGGATTGCTGAACAAGTTTCTATTCACAATTGGCACATTTATATCGGTGCATAAAATATTGAAGGCAATAACGTATGTTCAATTTGACCCATGAAATATAAAATTATGCTTTATTGTGTCCAAGGTAGGCTATCTTAGTACATCAGGAGGATGCACATGTTAGTTTTGCCATATCGCATTAAGAAAATATTACAGGTCAACCCCATGACGGTGCGTCTATTCGAATACCCTAATGTCTGAATTCCGATGAATGCTGTCAGTGCCCCGACATTGTGACACTACTTAAATGAAGTATCTCGGCCTCACCATAGATCCATACCTAAAATGGAATTTTCAAACTCAAATAATAGCAAACAAAATACGATTTTTTTTCAGAACAACCCGAAAGTTTCTCGACTAACTTGAAAGTGATCTACTTTGGTGTCTGTCAATCTATCATTGAGTATGGAATCTAGCACGGAAAGGTGGCAGTTCATCTACACTAGACCCAATCATAAAAGCACGGAAAACCATTATGAAAATAATCCTAGCTACCTCTAATTACAGACTCTAGTTGCGCGTGAGGTTTTAAAATTGAATAGCCTTAAATGTGTACCCTTCACCCCCCTTGCTCCTTGTCCCCTTTCCTTGATCCGAGCCAAAGACAAGGAGTATTGTTATCGTTGCATCTTACCCGCGAACATTCGTGTCATCTTGAATACCCGCATATGTTGAACTCGGCTGTGACTGTTTTTGGAGCACACATCGTCCAGTGAAACGTTTTTACCCGCCGCAGTGAATGTCATTGTTTTGTTTAGTGTTAAGTGAGCGAATGTTAAAAAAAGGGAATTGCCCCTTAATTGTATGCAAGCAGATAAGTGTAAGAAACCAGCCGCTTATGGAGGACGAAACCAGGGTAAGTCTTTGGCCTTTCCCAATCATTTCCTCTTGCAATCACTAAGGCAAATTCAATTCGTTTTTGTTTGTCTTAGTCTATATCGCACCACCGCATCCGCACCCCCGCACAATTGCAAACGAAAGATTTGCGCACTACCAGACTCGAACTTTATCTTTATTTTTATGAATGTGTTTGACGTTTGGCAGAGATACGTTACAAAAATCCTCACGCACTTATATATAATCATACATAAATACTGAACAAACATTTTAAATTCTCGCTGTACTCCGAATTCCTGTAATGCATACTACTTTTGGTCAAATAAATTTTAGGTAAATTGCAACAAGATTGTACAATACTCTTCCAGAGGACATAACAAGATGTGATACTTGAACAAATTTTAAAAATAACATTATAATTTGTAACAAAGGTAATAATAGGGCCTTTACCGGTGCCCTCACCAAAATTCGAAATTATTTATCTTACAAAAGGTAAGTAATATAGGTGTAGGTATATTTATTTGTATTTAAATTAACTTTTAAAATGACTACCTCAACACAGGCTAGCCGTTAGCCTAGTGAGGCAGGTTATGAGAAACCTCAACTTCTTCTATTTGCCACATACTTCCCATTGTTTTAATTTTCATACTTTCTTTTATTAATTATATTTACTACATAATTTATAAACAAATCTTAACTTAAATAAAGATACATTATTATTTATCATACTCAAGACATTTTATCACTGCAACTTTAAATGATCTAAAAACAGGGATGCTCGAACAAGAAACCCACCCAATGTATAATTTTAAGTATAATTTAATAATATTTAGTATAATATTTAATATTTAATAGTTAATATTTAAGTGAATACCGTACAACAGTCCACTCCTAATAGCTCCCTGCTAACCAGAGCAAATAATATTAACCGTAACCCGGCTAATTTTACTATTTACCAGTGAGACTATGGCACCCTTAATTGGAATGTGTTGTGAGGCTAAAGGGTACGGGTGGATACGGGGAAGAGGAAGATACGGAAGTAATTGAGTATTCAGAACTTGTTACCAAACACGGCTAAAGCCATATCAAGGAACGTTTTGATTTTGAATTGTGGTCTTTCACCAAAGCACTATTTAGAGAATCTACTACTTATGTTAATGCAAAAGCCGGTTGACATGTCACATATTGTATACCTACATAATGAACACAAAGTTAAATATGAAGAAAAAAAAAATCTTTAATTTCCCAATAAACTTTTTGCTTGATAAGAAAGGGCAATAATAAGTACATGTAATAAAGCAGTACATTCATATAAACATTTGGTCTATTTTTTACAGTCGGGTTTTCAGCAACAGAGAAAACTGTGTGCAATAGTTCATAAAGGCGTGGAAGGATAAATAATCTTAAGGGAATTACATCTAATTAAGTAAAGTACGGAGATGGTTGCAGAGTTTCCTTGGAAGTTTTCCCACCATTACGCGTATTGTTAATTCTGATGTTAAGAAAACCCAGGTCTGTGGAAGCTAATGGCTCGGGACTAAAGAGAGAAAGTGACAACATTTGTGAACAAATTCTGGTAATGTAGGCTAAAATTATTTTTGCAAGTTTTCATTGGTTCAAAACATTACGCTTCATTAAAGTATTCCACATTAGTTAACTGAGAAATATGACAGCTACATATATAAATAAGGATTTAGCGTCATGAATAAGATCAACATAAAATAAGGACGTGCAAAAAAATCAAAATACCAAAAAATACACCCGTAAAACGAGTTTTTTTACTGCAAAACATCTATTTTCAATTTTTAACCTAGTTGCATCATCTCTTGGCCCGGTTAGCAGCCAATTACAAAGATTTTTTTTTGGTTTGACTGAGTATTAAACCTTCCTCCCCGGGGAATGGAGTCAACCACGCTAACAACTGCACCAATTCCCATTTGATTAATGCCATCCAATTTCAGAGAAATACATACATGTCCGCGTGTGTATGCGTGATTGCCACCAAGAGTTGATAGAACAAATGGTCATTGACAACGAGTCTATCAGTCAATTTCAACCAATTCAGCTCGATCGGATATCGGAAAGTGGGTTAATTTCCACATCCAAGATATGCATTCATTCATATCTTTGAACTGCTAAATTGGTCTGCTGAAACTCAGAAAAACTAGACCAATTGATAAATGTTAAATGAGTGTAAGAATCACAAGAAATAAGATAAAATGATATTATATGTAAGTTAAAATTAGTAATTTGTAAATTAAAATGTTAAAATACCCTAAATAGAATAAAGGACTTATCGTCTACCACGTTCTCACTAAAAAAACTGATGACAGCGAATCGAAATGATGTGTCAATACTATTTTTTAAAAAAAGGTTCGTTTTTGAGTTCTGAAAGCATTTAAATTTTTTATCATTCCAGGCACATCAGCCATGTGACTTGTATTGTAATGTTTAGTCAAATGTGACATCATCATAATATAATGTGTCAGTTCTCTATGATACGCGAATAATTGTGTTGAGTTTTGGAGTAAAAATATTTTTTTAGGAACATATTTTTTTAAGCGCAGTGTCAGCATGAGAAAAGCGCTTTACATATCAAAAACTTTATAAATCATGCGTCATATTTTGGTTCTGAGAAATTATTAGAACAGGTTAACCGTGTATGAAAAAAAAAGTTTTTTTTTTTTTCATAAGAAGCAATTACTTTGTTGTTAGACATTATATTTTTTAAATTAAAACAAAAACTTTGTATTTAACCACGAATATTTATTATTTTACACATCGACTATATTCTATCTTTCGATTATATCCTGATGAAGCTTGGTTGAAGCGAAACCGGTCGATGTGTAAAATAATAAATATTTGTGATTAAATACAAAGTGTTTGTTTTAATTAAAAAAAAGTAAATATTTACACATAAAATATTCTCTTATAAATATTTAGAGGGTACTTATTATTTGTTCCTCAACAAATTATCAAAATAACAAATAAAAGCTATTAAGAAGCGTATCATTTTGCACAATCCTACGTACAACAAAAAGTTTTCAACCACAGTCCCTAATAAGTGGGACGGTTTTAGTATTAGTCGACATCATCGAATCAGTGCAACGAAAGTATCAGCGTAACCGTATCTACGTATAATAATCATCCCACACTTAGCCGCAGCTGTAGTTGTAGCCGTCCCTGTATCTACGCCATTAGGGATCTACGCCGCTACTGGCGGAGGGACGTTTGCCGCTGAGCGAAATTAGACGTTTGACTGGCCGCCATTTGCAAGACTTCCATTACAGACAACCAATCAGAGGCGTAGATGACTTGGTGGCAATGGAGGTCGTGCTAACGTCTCTTTCGAAGATTAGGAACACCAACACACCCGGTACTTACCATATGTAATATTTGGGAACAAACTTTGTTCAAAACCACATTATCTGTTGAATACATACAATGGTAAAGATATAAACATAGATTATATATCGATTGCTTAGAGATAAAATATTGTATCTCCATAAAAATTATATTGAGAATACTGAGCTTAAAGGTTTGCAAACCTGTAAACATTAGTTTTTTATGATATAAAAGATTCTTTAGTAACATATTACTGAATTTTTATCTATGTACATACAATATTTTAGCATGGAATTTTGTTTAGCTTAAACATAAAAAATGAATTAAAGGGATAGAATATATGTGCTTATAAAAACATTACTTGGAGGATTTACTACATATTTCAATATTTTTATATCTTTGGGACGTTAGGTTTAGAAGATGCATTATTTAAACATATAGACTATATTTGGCACATTTCTGTACTTCACTCATTTTCGACCGAATTGGAGATACTATATTTTAATTCTAAGCAATCAATGTATAAATTGGTAAGGTTTTATTAAGGATGTGTGTTAACAAGGTGAGAATATTTGAGGACGCAGCAAATTTATTTGATTAATTTATGTGGTTCCAAATTATTATTCGATTATTAATATTTTCTCAATAAAATTTCTAATATGTTTAAACTGATAATTTTTTTTTATTTATTCGGGTACTTGGCAAAATAAGTAATTTATCTTAATTTGTTGCAAAAACTTTGACGTTATGTTTGGATTCACTGATTTTTTAAATTTTATTGTCTGAATGGTGACACGGCAACCATGCCTTAAAATATAACCTTCACAGATTTTAAATAAAACAACATTTGACTGAAAATATTGATATTATTTATTTTAAAAATAATAAGAAGACACAAACAAAGCTTTTCTCAGAAATAAACAATTTGTCCTCAAAGTTTATTCTAACGTTTCCTCGACGCAGAAAAAGTTTTTCTTCCATTTGGATTAACTGCTTTTTACATGACTCCATTTAGTTCTTTTAACGTGTGTTTTGCTACAGTTTTTTTACACTTGTTCCGTTGATGCTCTTTTCGAGTTATTCTTCTTTCAAACATTTTCATTCCTAATTTGAATAATACAAACATAAAACAAGAGAAAATCTGAGAGAGGATTTTTTAACAAGAAATTCAAATTTAAAAATAATATTGGAAGTAAAAATATCCCCAGGCTGAACGAGAAAACAACGTAGATATTTTTACAATAATAAGGACAGAATTGAATGATATTATGAACATTATACAAACATTGACTATAATGAAAGTATTATGAACATGTTGCTATGGAGTTTCTTTTAGAAGTTGGATGAAAATATAAATAAACAACATGTTAACATATTATCATATTAATCATTGAAAAGGTTAAAGAGACAGCACTGTAAACTTTAGTCCCATTTAATGATATAATCATGACATGAGTCAATTGTAACGTAAACTGTATATGTTGTGAGCAATTACAAACTGTGAAAAATGTTCTCTTTTGATTTTGCAATAAAAAATATTTATATCCTTCGACGTTCAGAACTTCTTTAAAACTTCCGTTATAAACTAAAATTCATGTATAGGTATGGACTTATTATCAACGCTACAACAACCCCATCGTGTGTCTTTAATATACCTTAACAGAATTTTGATCTTCGAATATTAAACAATAAAATCGACGATACCGAACTTCTACACCAAATAATTTTAACAAACATTACATACCATAATATACAATTGAGACATAAACGCCATAGAGCAGTATTATATATCTAGATTAAAAATATATTATACATCCCAATTTATGAATAGGATAGGACTTATTATCAACGCTATCAACAACTCTAAAGTGCATATTTAGTAAACCTAAATACAATTTTTTACTTTGAATTTTAATCAATATATCGAGTGTACGGAACTTCCACTCAAAATAATTTTAACATACATATCATTGATACAATAAACTCATACCGCACTATTCCACACGCTTAATTGCAATACAAATGCAGCAGTTAAATTGCAAATTAACTGTTCTCTTCATAACTTCAATGATACTTACATGAACTCCAACAACGACATTTTTTCGGAATTCACTGCCCATATTTAAAAAGATGTCCAATTGCATAAACTGTTTAATGCGCAATAATATCCCTTCATAGATAACACCTTCTCACACCTTTACACTACATACGTCACCCGGTAACTATGAAATATACAATATATACATACCACAAATAAGACATTACAAGGAAACATATCATAGGTGCCTACCATGAAAAATTTAATATCTGCAAATTGTCTCTTCACTGTAACCAATTTACTGTTTTGTTTCCATAATATAAGTAAACAAAAATATTGAATAATTATTAATGATTATTTTTTAATGATAAACTAATGTTTATAAGACAAGGTTTTTATGCATATCACAAAGAATAACAAATAAAAAAATAAGAGCATTAATTACTCGCCTGAAACATCCATACAAATTGAAAATATCTCCCGAGTAAAAATAAATTCCGCCGACGTGAATTGAACCCACACTTTCTGATGTCCGGTCAGGTGCTCTGGACCACTGAGCTACGTCGGCTTATTTCCAACACGCCAAATAATTCAATATGTTCAAGTACTTCAATTGACAATTACTGCTTATTATATTTTTTCACCTGTAAACAAACAAATATATTTTTGAAGGAAAGGCTTTGTTATTGCTAAATTTTCCACTAGATGGCGTCGAGATATATTATATCTACATTTGTTACTGAGTAATTAATGCTTATAATAATCAATTATTGATGACTAATTTGTATGACCATGTTTTGACGAAATACCGTATAAAGACATTGTTGAAACCTTTTGACAGAAAACTTTAATGTCCTTTCAAATTTATTTCAATTGCTCTTTAGATTTTCGGAATGAACATGCAAGAATGAAAAAAAGTAACAAATTGTATAAATTTACCCAACCATTTATTGGAAAACCAACATCTCTGCCATAGGTCACCCCAAGTAGACATATGTTTTGAGTTTCACTCTGAAATGAGTTATAAAATTAGAAATACGTTGTTAGTGTGGAAGTACCTTAAAGTAGTATATTTACATCGATAAATGCCTATTTTTAAAAGTGTGAGGCCGGTTGAACACATGTTTATAAAATAATACCGTTTAGTTGCGCGTGAGGTTTAAAATTGAATAGCCTTAAATGTGTACCCTTCACCCCCCTTTGCCCCTTGTCCCCTTTCCTTGATCCGGGCCCAGAGACAAGGAGTATTGTTATCAGTTGTTATCGTTGCATCTTACCCGCGAACATTTCGTGTCATATTGAAACCCGCATATGTTGAACTCGGCTGTGATCATTTTGGAGCACAATCGTCCAGTGAAACGGTTTTACCCGCCGCAGTGAATTTCACTGTGTTTTTTGTTTTGTGTTAAGTGTTAATGTTAATTGTATGCAAACTGATAAGAGAGCAGAACCAGCGGCTTAAGGAGAACGAGACCAGGGTAAGTCTTTGGCCTTTCCCACTCATTTTCCTCTTGCAAACACTAAGGCAATTCAATTCGTTTTTATTTGTCTTAGTCTATATCGCATCCGCAATACCGCAACCCCCCGCACAATTGCGTACGAAAGAGTTCCGCACAACCATCAAATTGGTCCAATTTCGAACCGGGTTATATTGTATTACTTTCGTTCGCAATTGCAATCTATAATCATTATTTGTACCAAAATCATGGCATTTGCATTATAAATGGGTTAAAATTTAGTCCGTCAAATAGTTATATTAAAAACGAATTACATTTAATTCCTCGTGGCAAATTATAGGTTGACAATAATTTAATCGTGTATGTAGGTACCTGGTTTAACGCAAGGAATCGTATTGTGTAAGTAGGTACTTGTATTCAATACTGAATTCTAATAATACGAGTACATACTTCGCTAGCGTTAAGTACGTAGGTATGTATTAACGACCGCTAACAATAGATAGTAAACAGAATAATAATATTCAGTTGTTATTGAGTTTAATTTGGAAACACATATCAGAAGAATTGTTTACTTTGATCAATTACGCTAGCGTTAATTCAATTATAGCGTTATTTAAATTATAATTAATTATTTGGGTTAATTATTTATTGCTAAATACATAATGGCCACTAAAGAAAAAAAGTTGAGATTACTGACGGCTCAGCGAGATGCGTTAGATGCACGTCTTACTAAGTTATTTGAACTATCAAATAAAATTTCCGACTTGAGTATTCTAGAGGAGTTTCTTTCGTTAGTTGAAACTCTAGACTTGACTAGAAGTAAGTATGAGGACATATCTCAACAAATAAATATATTAAATTTGGAAATCGATTCAAACTTTGAACCTGATTTTGAAAGATGGTTCAAGTTCGACGATATGTACGGACATATCAAAAGAAAAATATCATTAAATCGGGAAAACACTTCGCGGGTGGTTAGTGAACAGAAAAAATGTAGTGTAAAACTCCCACCGATTGAATTGGCATATTTCGATGGGGAAATAAAAAATTGGCCCATATTTTATTCAAGTTTTATTAACACCGTACACAATAACGATACACTTTCGAATTCAGAAAAGTTATATTATTTGTTGGGAAAAATCAGTAACCGTGTTAAATCAACGTTCGCCGGGATCATTTTGTCGCCGGAAAATTACGAAATTATTTTTAACTCGTTGATCGATAAATATAACGACAAAAGAGTAATATCTTCTGCATACATCGATCAAATTTTGGATTTTAAATCCTTTGCTGTTGCAAATATTAATAATCTGGAATCCTTCATTGATCATTTTGCGTCAGCTGTGGCAGCCGTTAAAAATGTAAATTTAGATAATTTGTGTGACTTTATTTTCTTACACATTGCATTCAAAAAACTTGATATGGACTCGGTGAAAGGATTCGAAACATACAATAGGGAAAATGAATTCCCCTCGTTTGAAGACTTGGTGAAATTTGTTCGGGAACAAGTTAAGATCTTGCAAAGAACCGGTTCTTCAAGGAAATCGGTGGAAAATAAAAGTGAAACGTTAAAACGGTCACAAAGATCGACGCAAGCCTATATGAGTGCTGGTAGTGAGGAAAATCGTCAGCCTATTAAATGTTTACTTTGCAATAATCTATCGCATGGAAATTTGTTTAAATGTTCAGAATTTAAAAAATTGACTGTAAGGGAACGGTTCAATTTTATCAAAAGCAAGGGATTCTGTTTTAGGTGCCTTAGTGATAGACATAAGGCTAGGACTTGCAATTCAAATCAAAATTGTCATAAGTGTAATGACAAGTTTCATCATACAATGTTACATTTTGAAGAACAGGGTGCATCACACAAGGGGCAGTCAGACTCTCAAAATGCCCAAAGAATTGAAAACCAGAAAGCTGATCAATTGAATGATCCAAAACCGGGCTGCTCCAATTCTGATGTAGCTTTGTGTACTTTTTCAACTGTTCGATCTCATAATCTAAAGACTCATTGTACTGTATTGCTGGCTACCGCACGAGTGGGAATAATAGACGCACAGGGAAATGAACATCTCGTTAGGTGTTTATTGGACAGCGCATCTCAGAGCAATTTTATTACTCGGGATTGTTGTAGAAAATTAGGATTTTTTGAATATCAACGCCCGTCTTGTTCCACCGTTAAGGGTATTGGAGGTTCGTCTAAGCCCATTACAGGCTCCATACAGACCGAAATTTACTCTCGTTTCAATCGAGCAATAAATTATAACATTACTTCATTGATTGTGAATAAAGTTACAGAGCGCTTACCTACCGCCAAAGTTGATGTACCTTCATTGTCATATTTGAATGACTTACCGTTGGCGGATGAGTCATATGGAGAACCAGGAGAAATTGACATGTTGCTAGGAGCCCAGCTCTTCCCGCATCTCCTGTTGTCAAAAAGGGTTCAAGACCCTTTTCAGAAGCATAATCTGCATGCTTTAGAGACAGTTCTAGGATACGTTATTTTGGGATCAGCACCAACTCGGGTTGAGGATAATGTTAGCGTATCTTGTTGTGCCATGCTAGAAGAACCAGATGATATTTGTCTCAAAAGATTTTGGGAATTAGAAGAGGTAAACGTACCGTCTATTAAAAGTCCTGAAGATCGTGAATGTGAGGAAATATATCAAAGAACAACCACAAGAGATCCTGAAAATGGAAGATATATAGTAACTTTGCCATTTAAAGGGGATGTTTCAACCCTTGGGGATTCATTTGCAATGGCAAAGAAACGTTTTTTATGTCTTGAACGTAAATTGGAAGCCTCTCCAAAATTAAGAGAAGCTTATAATAATATTATCAATGAATATTTAGAGAAGGATTATTTGACTCTCAGCACTTCAAATGAAGGAAATGAGATGCCTTCATACATAATTCCGCACCATGGAGTTGTACGAGAGGATAAAATCACGACCAGTTTGAGAATAGTCCTGGACGCTAGCGCAAAAACAAGCACTTCCGTGTCATTGAATAATATTTTATATAGTGGGGAAAATTTACAGGGAAATTTATTTAATATAATTATGAATTTTCGTGTATTCCCAATAGCTCTTTCAGCTGATATACGCAAAATGTTTTTGTGTATAGGAGTGAAAGATAGTGATCGGAGATATCAACGAATCTTGTATCGCTTCTCGCCCAGCGAAGATATTAAAACTTATGAGTTTAACCGCGTTTGTTTTGGTCTTACATCCAGCCCATTTCAAGCATTACGCACTATCAGGCAATTGGCCTCCGATGAAGGAGAAGCTTTTCCTGAGGCTAAGAAAATTATTGAAGAATTTTTATATATGGATGATTTTGTATATAGTATGGAAACTGAAGAGGGTGCAAAGGAAACGTCCTCTCAGTTAATCGCATTATTGAAGACTGGCCAATTTGACCTTGTCAAGTGGACCAGCAATTCGCAAAATGTTCTGGAATCTATTCCAGATTCGCATCGCTTATCAGCGATAAAGGAATTTGATGAAGTAAGCATGCATAAAATATTGGGCTTATACTGGTCACCAAATTCCGATTTATTCTCGTTCGTCACTTCTACACCTAAAACAGGTTGTACAAAACGAAATATATTGTCTTGTGTCGCAAAAATATGGGATATTATGGGCTTCATCGCGCCTGTCGTTTTATATGCCAAGCTTTTAATTAAACAATTGTGGCTACACAAATGCGATTGGGATGATGAGCCTCCCGACGATATTGTAAGGATATGGACGCAATTCTGTGAGGAACTTTCCTCACTGAATAGAATACAAATTCCGCGTCATGCTGGCATCACGTCCAGTAGCATCGTAACCATTGTTGGTTTCGCAGATGCCAGCGAAAAGGCATATGGAAGTATAGTGTATTTCCATGTCCAAAATCATGAAGCAATTTCAGTACATGTTGCTTGTGCAAAATCGAAGGTTTCTCCTGTGAAAATTGTTTCTCTCGCACGATTAGAACTTTGCGCTGCATTAATACTTGCAAAATTAATGCATAACGTAATAGAAACCTTAGAAAAACGCTTGAAAATTGAAAATATATACGCATTTACTGATTCCACTGTAGCACTTTGTTGGATTCAGTCTTCTCCGCACCGTTGGGGGACATTCGTGGCTAATAGAGTTGCTAAAATTCAATCTGAATTATCAGCTACCTGTTTTAATCATATCGCAGGCACAGATAATCCCGCTGATTGTCTGTCACGAGGGCTTACCCCCAATCAAATTTTAGATCACCCGCTATGGTTTCATGGCCCACCGTGGATGAAATTTAGGCCTGATTGGTGGCCTTTTACCACATTTGATGTTACTATGTTGACAGAACTACCCGAACAGAAGTCTATTTCGTTAGTAATGACTTCTGGTTTAGAAGAATATGATATTCTAACCCTGTCAAAGCGTTTTTCCTCGTGGAATAAATTATTACGATGTTTGGTTTACGTATTTCGTTTTCTTAAGGTGTTGCCATATCGAAAATATATAAGTGGGTCAGATTTAGAGTTCGTTGAGCTTAAAATATTGCGCGAAATACAACGAGCGTACTTTCCCGGGGAATTGATAAATCTACAACAAGGAAAAATGTGTAAACCCGTATTTCAAAGTTTGAGACCGTTCTTGAATGACGGACTCATAAGGTTGGGAGGTCGTTTAGTCAATTCGGATTTAAATTATGATCAAAAGCACCCCATAGTTCTCCCGCGAAAGGATCACGTTTTAAATTTGTTGGTTGATCATTATCATAAAATTCATTGTCACTCGGGTCCCGCATTATTAATGTCTATTTTGAGGCAAAAATATTGGATACTGTCAGCCCGTAGTTTAATTCGAAATCGAGTACATAAATGCAATTCGTGTTTTCGGCTACGCCCTAAAACAATTGCACCTTTAATGGCGGATCATAGAGATTGTCGTGTCATTCAGTCTATAAAACCATTTACGCATGTGGGTATAGACTTTGCCGGGCCTATAAGGGTAACTATATCACGTGGACGTGGAATTCGTTCTCAAAAGGCGTATATTTGCTTATTTGTGTGTTTGACAACAAGAGCTATACACCTTGAATTGGCGTCAAGTTTGAGCACCGAATGTTTTCTGAACGCATTCAAACGATTTCTTTCTAGGCGTGGTCCTGTGTCAAATTTATACTCAGACAACGGAACTAACTTTGTAGGAGCCAAGAGAAAATTGAATGAATTGCACGCATTTTCGTCATCTTCACATTTTGGTGAAGAATTCGCAAGTATTTTGGCCAATAATAGAATAAGCTGGCATTTGAATGCGCCAATAGCACCCCACTTTGGTGGAAATTGGGAATCCAATATTAAAAGTATGAAGACTCATCTTTTTCGGGTAATAGGAGATCAGATTCTATCGTTTGAAGAGGCAACTACAGTACTTGCACAAGTAGAAACCATTCTGAATACGAGGCCATTGTGTAGAACGCTCTCTTCAGACCCCTCCGAGCCCCTTGCGTTAACGCCAGCTCACTTCTTGACGACAACTCCCTTAAAACACCTGCCCGCCATGGAAATCGAGAAGGATAATTTGAACCTTCTATCGCGTCATGATTTACTCGATAAATTAATTCAATCATTCTGGAAGCGATGGAGATTAGATTACTTGCATACTTTGCAAGTACGTCCAAAATGGAATACTCCTACTAATCCAGTAAAGGTCGGCTTAGTAGTAATAGTGGGAACTGAAAACGCCCCACCATTACATTGGCCGTTAGCTATTATTGATGAAGTTTTCCCCGCAAAAGATGGAGTAATTCGTGTTGCTCGTGTCAGAACAGTGCTGGGATCTTATATTCGCCCAGTAATACGGCTATACCCTTTGCCAACTCAATAGTAGTCTAGTAGCATTAGGTTTAGTCAATGTAGGTTAGGAAATTTAGGATAACTGTAGGTTATGTTAATTTGTTTATATGATAAATGCCATGACAATGCGGTTTTAAAAGGGGTGATTTCGCACCCTTTCAAGGCGGGGGGGATAGTTGCGCGTGAGGTTTAAAATTGAATAGCCTTAAATGTGTACCCTTCACCCCCCTTTGCCCCTTGTCCCCTTTCCTTGATCCGGGCCCAGAGACAAGGAGTATTGTTATCAGTTGTTATCGTTGCATCTTACCCGCGAACATTTCGTGTCATATTGAAACCCGCATATGTTGAACTCGGCTGTGATCATTTTGGAGCACAATCGTCCAGTGAAACGGTTTTACCCGCCGCAGTGAATTTCACTGTGTTTTTTGTTTTGTGTTAAGTGTTAATGTTAATTGTATGCAAACTGATAAGAGAGCAGAACCAGCGGCTTAAGGAGAACGAGACCAGGGTAAGTCTTTGGCCTTTCCCACTCATTTTCCTCTTGCAAACACTAAGGCAATTCAATTCGTTTTTATTTGTCTTAGTCTATATCGCATCCGCAATACCGCAACCCCCCGCACAATTGCGTACGAAAGAGTTCCGCACAACCACCGTGTTATTAGAGGTTGTACACATTTTATTCACGCAAATAAAAATTATAATTATCAGAGAGTTTACAAGCCGATTATTTCATCTCCTCTCGTCTGACGTTCGCACATTTTGTTGGTGCAAGTGACGCTTAAGCTTGCTTAAATTATCCCATACTAAGAATGCCTTCCTAGAATTCAATTCTTTTTTCAAATTATAATTTCAAATAAGGAACAGAAAAGGGAACGTGGAATACAAAGAGAATTTCGCAGGACCTCTGGTAAACGAAGGACGAAAAAAAACAAAATGGTTTAAAAATGTTAATGAACCCAGTTTTTCCAGGGAATGTGAACACAAGATTGACAACTAATTAGCAGTTGGTTCTCTTCGATCAATGTGTATCGGAAGCACAAAGTGAAACTAATTAGCAATTTATGCACTTATCGTAACGCAAAGAACCGTTACGTTACTTATAACATGTAACTTCTTTGTTACATTGTTATATGTAACTTTGTAGTTGTTACATGTAGCTTCTAAAACAAGATTATTATAAAATTGTTTAGGGGTTTATGCAGGTGGGTAAGCCAATTTAAAAAAAAAAATTATTTAGGAAACAAACAGTCATTTATATATTTAGCATAAACATCAATTATTTACAATATTAGACCAATAATGTTCAATTAATTCTAGTCGTTCATTCAATATTTGCACCTATACAATATATTTATTAATGACAAAGAAATGTAAAGAATCAACATTTAAAGGAATTTTTATTTATTTAGGAAGGTTTATTTCGTATAAAATAGGTAACGTGACACAAATATGTAACAATAAATTCATGTCAATGGAGAAATTACTTTTTACATAACATTAAATTCATAATATTGTGGAAATTACTTTTATGTTTACAATAAAAGAGAAACATTAGGTAAGCATCATAATTTTTTAGTGTTTCTATGATGTGTAACAATATATGCGAAAGAATTATTATTTAAACTGATTTAAGGCTTGTTTATAGTACATATTACTAGAGTTTGTTAAGCATGATGGGAATTTTAGGTCGAGAGACCAAATTTATTAAGTAATTAATAAATATACCTTTGGACAAAGACACCATAAATACCAAGCTATTAAAGCATTCAACAGTCTTCCACTTGAAACAAAAATTGAGGAAAATAAAAATAAATTCAAACACAAAATAAAAAAATGGATTAAAGAACAAAAAAGACAACATTACCAAAATTCTATAACATAAAAGAATAAAACATATACACGCAACACAAAAAAATATATAAAACTCGCAACACGCACAAACACATAAATCATTATAAATGCCGATTTCCATTCTCTTTTAATATTTTTCTTTTAGTGTGATAATTATATTTTAATTTTTAATCTTTATTTTTAGTTTAAATTTATCTTTATTTAAATGTTGTTTTTTTTTCAATGTATAAATTCTTATATTATAAAATGGGGGCCTCAACACGGGTAAACAACCCAGTGAGGCCAACATTACTGAATGTTGGCCTTATATGAAATATTGTAAATAATGTATCAACAATCAATATGAAATATTGTAAACAATGTATCAACAATCAACAATTAATTAATTACATGAACATACTAAACTGCTTGCTTTTTTCGATTTCTATGTATCGGGTATGAACATTTTTGGCACCAAGTAAGAGTATTGTCTTTGGGTGTCTTAGTAGTGGGTGGAACTAGTGGATTCCTGAATATGGTGTCGTGAAGATAGTCGATATAAGCGAATTGGTGACGATGTTCTTGTGTATGTAATATAATTTTTCTTATGTATAGTTAAAGTTGCCTTACATCAAGATCTCGTATTTAGTCGAATAATACATCAATGAGGTACCTAAATGGTTTCTTCAGAAGTGATTTTTGAGTTTTTGCCAAGGAATGGTTTTGGTAAAGATGCATATTCAAGTAAAGAGTTACAGTTGGAATAGTATATTTGTTTCAGATATTTTACGCAGAGAATATTTCTAATGGCCATGAATAAAGTACATATTCGCACCTTTTCAGAAATTTGTCTATGATAATTCCTAGATATTTTATACTATTAAAACATTCTAAGGTATTACATTTACAAGTACTTAGGTCATTGCAATTGTGTGTAATAATGATGTGTATTTCTTTTGGTGGTCCTGCTTGAGTTTAACTGAAGCAGATGAATTTAGTTTTATCGGAGTTGAGTGTGAAGAAATTATTGTCTAGCCATTGTTTATACCAATTTGTGCTTTTCTATGAACTACATTTCAAATTTTGCCTTAAAATAATAAAAATGTATAATTGTAAAAGGTAATAATGTGGTCGGCAAAGGAACTGTTACATAGTCATAAAAGTGGTCCTTGAGTACTTCCTTGAGGTACACCAAATATATTAATAGCTGGATCGCTTAGAGTATCGTTAATTAATTTATTTATTTTTATGTATTTATTTATATAATTAGTATATATATATATATATATATATATTACTATATTATATATATATATATATTTATACATAAATAGTGTGAGTTCATAAAAAAATTAGTGCGGCTTGCTCTACTATATAGAAGATTGTGATGACGTCCTTGAGTGTGCGACTCTGGTACAAAAAAATTTAATTGGGCCAGTATCTCATTATTAGATAAGTGACCGTTTATTAGTTGAAAAAAATATTTAAGCAAAGCAATACCTCTACGTGTCTCTAGGGAGTGGTAATTGGTCATTAGCCAAGGGTAACGTCCATAGAGCCGCGAGAATATAAACATAAAAAAAAAATTATGGACTCTTTCAATGCGTAAAGTGTATGTTAATTCATGTGGAGCCCAGATGATCGAGTTTGATTCAAGTACACTTAGGACTAGTGTGTTATACAATAACGTCAGTGTTTTTGTGTTACGAAACGGATATGAGTTTCTAATTACGAAGCCGAAAAGCCTGTATGCTCTGCTTATTAAATCATCGATGTGTTGGTGAAAAGTTAGTTTGCTGTCGTAAATAACTCCTAGATCCTTGATTTGGTTTAGGTGTTGGAGAATAATTTCATTGATTGTATATTCAAATACATGCGGTTTCATTGGTCTTTTATACGAGACGATATTGCACTTGGGTGTACTGAAGTTCAAGCCATTTATTTTGGCCCAGTTTGAGACGCAGTCAATGTCACGTTGAAGGAGAATACAGTAAAGATGGTTTTTTATTGAGCGATATAATTTCAAGTCATCTGCAAATAGTAAATACAGCGAATGTGTGATGACTGAACCAATATCGTTAGTAAAATCAGAAACAAAAGTGGTCCAAGGATAGACCCCTGAGGAACTCCAGAAAAAACTATGAATTCAAAAGAACTGGAACCCTTATAATAAACAAACTGTCTATGATTTCGAAAATATGAAGCAAAAAAACAGAGTAGTCTTTTGGAAAAACCAAATGAAGCTAGCTTATTTAGAAGAATGTCGATGTCAACCTTGTCGAATGCTTTTTCCAGGTCGAAATAAGCAACATCCACCTGTCCCCGATTGTCGAGAGTTTGTGATAAGAAATCTGAGATGCATAAGAGGTTTGATGTTACTGACATCTGGGGTCTAAAACCATATTGACGGTCATCAAGAATTGGATTAACGTGATTAAGTATATATTTATATAAAATTTTTTCGAATATTTTCATGATGGAACATAGAACGGCAACTGGTCGATAATTCAAGATATCGCGTTTGTCTCCCTTCTTGTAGATAGGGGTTATTTTAGTTAATCTCCAAATGTCTGGGAGATTCCCGTTTTTCAGGCATACATTGAAGAAATGACATAATGGTGGTATTAAAAGGTCGGAACAACCCTTTAGTATAAATGTTGGAATATTGTCAGGACCGATGGAGTGAGGTTTCTTTAAATTTGAGAGTGCCTCCATAACATCTTTTTCTGAAATACTGACCAGGTCGAATGAGGGCCCAATCTGTACAGTGTGAAGGGTAGAGTCAATATTCAGAGTTGGTTGGACATTTTTGTAAACAGATGAAAAAAAGTCGCAAAACTATTAGCGATTTTATCATCAGTAGTCAATTCCTCTCCGTCAAGAATCAAAGATAAAGACTTAAATGATTTGTTGGATTTTTTTAGATCCTTAATGTACTTCCAAAACTGTTTGGGATCGATAAACAATTTTTCTTCCATTGAAGTTAAATGATTTTTAAAAGCTTCACTGATTTGACGTTTTACGATGGAGCGATTGGCTGAAAAACTAGCATAGTCCAAGTTGTGACGTGTTTTTTAAAAATATGTTTAATTTTAATATTTGAAATAATACTATTGGTGTACCACTTAGGATATACTCTGTGTGCCGTAGTGCGAGGTGTGGAAATGGGTATACACTTGTCGAATATATTGTAGATTGAATTGTAAAAATTTGTACATAATGCATTTATGTCTGTTGAACTTTGGCAGACCGGTTGCCATGAGCATTCAGAAAGCAATTCATATAATAAGTGGAAATTTCGTTGAATCTCCAGGCGTTTATGGTTCTAGCTCCATGATAGAAGGGAACTTCTATTGGACTTGGGTTTAGACATGAACTTGAACCACCTGAGTGAGCCTCACTAATACTTATAGACAAAGCAGGGTGGTGCTTGTCCTCGTTTGTAATAGGGTCATTACATTTCTCAACACACTTTACAAGATCCTTGGCATTACATACTATATCCTGAGTGTTATTATAATCATTAAATATCAAGTTATATTCTTGCAAACCGTAGAAACATTTAAAATAATTATACATGTTCACAATATTGGAGTTACAGGAAGGGAGGTTCAAATCACCTAATATTAAGATATTTTTGTCATTGAGAAGATTATAATTACTTTCTATTTTTTCTAACATGTTGTAGTATAACGAAGTTGAAGAACGCGTTGGCACATATATCACACATACAAAAACAGTTGAAGATTTCACGGATAGCTTCACCCACAGGGATTCAGTGTCGGGGAGGTCCATTGAAGAAATCCTCTCAGCATGGGTTACAGAATCAACAATAAATCAGCTCGTGTGAGGCGGTCACGACGAAAGACAACATAATTTTCTGGAAATAGCTCTGAATTATGCACACTTGGTTTCAGCCACGATTCAGTGATTGCTATTAAATCTAAGCTATCTCGAGCAAATAGGTTGTTTTTAAATACTGCCAATTTTGTATTTAGCCCTCGAACGTTTTGATAATAGATAGAGAGGTAAGAATTACTTCTCACTCTTAGAGTGTTTCGTTTCATCATTGGTTGCAAAATTTCTCCGAAAAAACCACTCATTGAATGCAACATGATTTGGCCATATGTTCGGGTCCATATAAAACGAAAGCTTAGATTCCGGGACTCCGATCCGGAAAGAGGCGTATTCAGCTTTGGCTGTCAACTTGACAACATCGTAAACAATTTCTTTGTTTGTGTTGAGAAGAAATTTTACAATATCCTCAACCGTAGTGTTGACATCGAATTGCCAGGCATGAATATACTTGCGCCTTTCAACGGCTATGAGGCCTTTATGCTCAGTCGCGGTACCATGAAGTACTGGTCATCTTTTTTTCCTATGCGAGACTCGGCACCAATTGGAGTTAGCCGAAGTGGAGGTATAGGCTTCTGTTTCAGATTCGGATTCTGCTGTATCGGTTTTTGCAGTCTTTGATGTTACAGTATCGGTAGGTTGGGCAACGGGAGTTGACATCTTCTTCGGTTTAGATTTAGATGGGCCGGACAGCGGCCTCTTCCCCTTGTCGATGGTCCCAGAAACTTGAGTTGTTTCGCCTTCCTTTGTTCTAGCTGTGGCACGGGTAGACATTCGACCAATGTTTACGGTAACTTTCTGCTCTGTGCGAGCGGCCTATAATAAGCAATCTTTGGCTCCTGTTGTCTAAATATGTACCCAACCATTTGAATAGCTGGTCCTGAATCCCAATGCGCTGTAGTTTTTTCACAAAATTTTGTGCGAGATAGTGTCAAATCTTTGGATACATCCAAGAAGAGTGCAACGCATTGAATTCCTATATTGATGTTATTATAGATAATTTTTGTCAAGTTGACAAAGGCATTTTCAGTGCCTAAACCTGGAGGGAAGCCGTTTTGTCTATTGGAAAGGATATTATCGTTTTATAGAAATACGCTGAAACGATTCTTTTCAATTTTCTCAATAATTTTCGATACAGAATGGATCAAAGAAACATGCAGGTAGTTGTTTATCTGCGATTTAACACCATTTTTGTGAAGCAATAGAAAAATTGAATGTTTTAAATGATTGGGGAATATACTTGAAATAAAGCTTAAATTAGAAATTAACGTTATCGATGATGCTTTGGAGGATTTAATAACTTTTAACAGATTCGATGACCTTATCCGGACCGCACGGTCGTCAATTATTTTTATGACTTCGCTTGAAGTTGTTTGAATATTGTCTATTTTATGACCGAAATTAGTATTTATTCTGACAGTTATCTTAGCTAGATCGGTTTCCGTTTTATTTTTCCATGATAACTCAACACAGTGACAATTCAACACACTTTTAAAAAGTGAGATAAAGTCAATAGAAACGATAAAAAAACAAAAAAAATTAAACCTAACCTAACTTAACCTAACCCAACCTACTTAACCCAGTTAATAAAGTTTTTGTTTCATCACTTTCCATGACTTTATATAACTTTTTAAAGATGTGATAAATTATCATTGTGATGATTTATCCGGTCACCCCGTTTTATTATTTTCATCAAGATTTTTTTTCGGAAGCGTGTCTCCCACTGACGTGAAATAATTATTTGCAAACTTCACCATAGGTAGTTTTTGAATCTGAAATAATCATATTATTGGTATACTCAAAAACATCTATGGGAAGCATTTGGTAATATAACTAAAAAATATAATAAATCTTCCGAAATTAAATCGTGGTACATTAATAATATGATTGATCACTTTTTAAAGGTGTGTTGAATAGTCACTGTGTTGAGTTAGCATGGAACCATTTTTGAGTTATTTTGGTAAATTGTTTTTTTTTATAATAGCTTTCTTTAGTCGATTTAATTAAATTTTTGCAAATTTTCGTATATTTTTTATGGTGACCTTGTATTATAATATGCTCTGGGCTTTTCGCCTCTTTGTGTAGTTGGTTCCTTTTGTGAATTGATTTGACAAGACCAGGGGTGATCCATCTCGCAATTTTTAATTGCTTATTTGATATGCGTTTGTTACTAGTGTGTTTAGATATATACGAATGTAACTTTGTGATGAATTCCTTCATTGCTAAGTCAATATATTTAGTCCAGAACGTTTTGCCACTTTTCTGTACCCAAATCCTCAAGCAAATTGATGAAGTTTAGTAGAGGGACGTATTTAATTTTGGGAGCGGTGGCAGTCTTATTTAAAGGCAAAGTGCTGTAGTGTAGTGGTCTGAAATTGTGGCGTGTATAACAAATGAGTCGAAATGGTTAATTTTTTTAACGTTGATGTGGTCTAGACAAGATTTAAATGTGCCCTGTTCTTAATAAAGGCTGTTAATTGTCTGAATGAACCAATTTTCAGTAAGCACACATAAATATTCGTTGGATCGATGTTGGTATTCAGGAATAGTATTAATATTGAGATCGCCTATAATGATTTGCCGTTGTAATATTTTTGATCTGTTGATGATTGATTGAATTCAATGAACAGTGACATTTTTTTGGAAAAATATGTAGTTTGCGAAAATACATAAGTCATTATTCAATACTACTTTCAGGCAGTTTGTGTGTACTAGTAAAATTTCATCAACTTGCGCTTGAAACCCGTCTCTGATGTAAACTACAATCCCACTGGATTTATTTAAATTTATGTTTTTGTGGTGATCAGAGTAATTGTGAATCACTTTGGAGGTGTATTCTTAATTTATCCAACATTCCGATAACATTATAACACCGAATGAGTCATTAATTCGATTAAGAAAAATTTAAAAAATCATCAATTTTTAAAATGCTTCTCAAGTATAAATATTCTGATGTATAATTTTTAGATTGTACGAGTCCCATTTATAGTTGTTTAGTTTATTCATATCATCGATAATAATTGAGTCGCAATTCACAAAATAAAAATAGTTAACAAGAGTTATCCAAGGTTTCGGTTTTTTTTTACGGTTGGGTATAATTTTTTGTGATTTTTTTTTATTTTTTATTTTTTTATTTATTCACATTTAAACCCGCTAAATTACTTATGTGGTTTGTCAGCAGCGACATAGAGACAACATTTATACACTCATAAGATACAATTTGAACGGTACATAATTAAATAAATTGGTTACATTGCAGAAATGTTTAAATAGCAGCATAAAAGCCTTATATAATAAGCATGTAAAAATAAATGTATGAACAAATTATTATTATCAACAAGTACATCAATAGTTTCATAAATAGAGGTAGGTAGTCAGGTATTACAAAATAATTGTTTTTCCATTTTCTAAGAATATGAATTCCATTTCAGGGGCATCAGTATAGATTATTATTATCCAATAACCATTTCCTTAGATATTTAACATTAGCAGTATACATGTTATTATTTTTAATTGTCATTGGTAATAGGTTAAAATTTTTGGGTACTATACCAATTATAAGTACTATACCAACTTCTTTAAAGTTCTTTCACCATATTTATTAGTACATTTCGGAACTACCAGTCCTTCATTTTGAGTGAATCTTGTGTTATGTTTATGGCAAACTCTTCCCCTATACAATGAATCAGACAATATAACATGTTGATATTATAAAACAATAATCCTCTGACAGGTAAAATATTCAGAGACTTGTATATTAATTTAATGTTACTTCTGTGTTGATTGGCATATTTATGGATTAACAATTTTATAATGGTGTTTTGTAATGTTTGTATATAGCTTATATTAGTTTTACAAGAATGTCCCCAAGAAGTAATTCCATAAAGTATAGTGGTTCAGCCAGAGATAAGTAGATTAACTTTAAAGTACTTATAGGCACGAAATATTTTATTTTATAAATCCTACCCACAATAGCTCGTAGACGTTTACAAACATTAGCAATGTGTACATCCCGTTTCATGTAGCAGTCAATAGTAACACCCAAATATACATAACTTTTGACAAAATCAATGGTTTCACATGAACAGGGCTGTGCAACATTTTTATGTATGCAGTCAAATGTGTGTGTATACAATGAAGGAATTACATTACATCTGGCGTGTGGAGATCTGATGTGCATAATTTTAGTTTTTTTGGCGTTTATAAAGAGGCCTGCATCATGCGACCATTTCAGTAGGGCAATAAAATCATGTTGCATAAGGTTCATTGCAGTAACCAGATCTTCGTGGGATATTACGAGCGCCGTATCGTCTGCATATACAAAATGTTTAACGAATGAAAACAATTTTCTCATATTTGAGACATAAATAATATAAAGGGTTGGCCCTAGAATTGACCCCTGTGCAACACCTGTTGAGATATATTTTCTTTTACTAAATTTTTTAAGAATTTTTACTCTTATTTGTCGATCAGTTAGTAAATTTTTTAATAAAACTAGTAGCTTTCCTCTAATTCCTATTGCTTCCAGTGTTTCTAATAGTTTATTTGTATTAATGGTATCAAATGCCTTAGAGTTTATCTATGAATAAAACCAACACTTGTTTTTTTAGATTTAATTCATAATTTATGTGATTTGAAAATTCCTGAAGCAGCATTTTCTTACTTTTTTCTTTTGAAATCCATATTGGTTGGGATCCAACAAAGAGAAAGATTCTAGATATTTATTAAGTTTTATTGAAATGTATTTTTCAAGTATTTTTTCTAAGGCTGGCAATATGCTTATTGGCCTATAATTTTGAATATCTGTATGTTTGCCCCCTTTGTAAATTGGCCTAATGATGCTACTTTTTAGTTCAACTGGTATTACTGCTTGCGATAAAATTAAATTGATAAAGTGTGTTATAACAGGCCCTAAAATATTAATATGTGTCTTAATGTCAAACATTCGAATGTTGTCAATCCCTGGTGACTTTGAATTGTTTAATTTGCTAACAATAATATTGATTTCTTGGCAGGTAGCTCTGGGTAGGTACATACTATGTTGCACTTCATTTGGCCTGACGGTCGATGCTAAAGAATCACATTTATGTATCATAGAGCTAACACTATTTGTAAAATATTCAACAAACTTATCTGCTACGGTTTCTTCATTATTCGTATGACTTGGTATTTTGCGTTACAATGGTTTGTTAGTCTGTAATAAAGAAATTTCAAGCGTTATCTGTTACTTTACTCTTCTTGTGTAAGATTGTTTACCTAAGCATGATTTAATATCGTCATAGGCAATTTCGCTAATTGTGAAGTTGCGTGATAGTGATTCAAAGACTATGCTATTTATGTGCTCTTTTGATTTTACCATTATATGAACTATACAATAATTGGTGGTTATGTGATGCTGGTGCGAGTTATTTAGGTTGATTTTAAATAGATAAGCCATAGTAACATAAATTTGGGAGGTTCATATGGGTACCGCCACCCCCGGAAACAATTAACCGGATAACTAATACCTCTGCCGTAGGTTAAAAGAAGTGTTTCGCTACGTTGGGAGACTTAGTAGGGGTGCCCAGGTTCATGGGGTGAGGATTGTTGAAGACTTGGCAGTGGATGCGTCTTCCCACCTACTGTGTCGAGAGACTAGTTGAGGGAGATCTTTGTACATCTCCAGCAGGACTTTTTCGCAGTGAGAGGAATGAATTCAAATGTCCGTCACTGCTAGACACACTTACCCATAGATTCCTACCTATCCCTTATAATAATAATAATAATATTTTATTCCAGAATGTGGGGAGGTTAGTGCAATCCCACACGTCACATAAAGATATACATTTTTTTGTATAAAATATATAATAAATTAACAATAAAGACAACTATGCAGGGTGTGGTCTTGAGTGCGCTTGGGCCCAGCGCTCACTCAAGAGTGGCGCTTGGTGCTGGTAGGCTGCGGTCACAACGTGTTGGCGGAGGCCATTAGCCGAATCCTGGCTCCAGTGACCCGGTGTTTCAGCAGGCCGGCAAATCCATTCAGTCCTAGTTCCGTGAATATTGTCGATGCGCTGCTGTATCTTCAGTATCCAAATATTATTCTACAGGCGTCATTATATTGAATTCGGAGTCGTTCCATCGAGCAAGTTCGGTAGTGACACCATGTCTCACACGTATACAGGCCAGTACAGAATGCGTTGAACAGTATTTTTAACGGTATTACTGCATTTGCAAAATCTGCAGGCACTATGTATCATATTAGACACTATGCTTAGGCTTCTCCTTTGTCGTTCGATATCGCCATCGTCCGATAGGTCTTCATTAAAAATGTGCCCCAAGTATTTCACGTTCGAACATGTATTTATTTTTGCCTCGTTAAGGTTTACGGGGAGCATTTTACTTGTATCTTGACTTTTTCCACGATGGAACGCAATCAATTCCGTTTTTTTCGGGTTGTACATCATATTGTGCTGTTTTCCATATTCTTCACAAGTGTTTAGGAGTAATCTTAATCCCTTGATCGACGGAGCTAGGAGGATCATGTCGTCCGAGTAGCTTATATGATTCATACATATACTGTTAACACGACAGCCCGCTCTGATGTCCAGGCGACTTGACAACTCGTCCATGTATACATTAAATAGAATGGGGGACATACAACCTCCTTGCCTTACTCCTGACCGAAAATATATCGGCTGGGAATATGTACTTGCCCACCGTACAATATTTTCCTGCTGGGAGTGCCATCGTATACTTGTTTCTTTCCCAGATCTTCCTCTCCATCCTTCCCTTAGAAAAACTCTCCACACAGCATCCCCAAATATGACATAGGCCCTGAGGGAAATCGTTTTCCTTTGAGACTCCTGTGTGGTGCCAACGCTGGAGCCAAAAGTGTCTGTGGCGGGCGGCATAGATTTGATTTATATATTTCGAGGTTGATGAAAATTTGCACACTTGACCTTTCAAAAAGAGGAAGATCCACTCTCTACATTTGATTTCTAAAAACTCTGCGTAAAGCTTGTGATATGATGCACTTTTACTGAGATAATACAGGCGGAGACCTCTAGCGGCAGAGTCGAAAAATAAGTAATTACAATCAAATGGATGGGTGGATGAAGCTTTACAGGGTCGAAGGCAGATGTCTCTGTGAGGTAGAGAGATGGACCAATCGTAGGCCTCGATTTAATCTCCCACCAATCAAGAGGATCCAGAGGATGCGGGGCGGCAAGTGGGAGTGGTTTACCGAAGCAGACAAAGGAATGGACTTTGAACCGGGAGGGGCTATCTCGATTTATTACAGGAAAAACGGGAACCTTGGTAGAGGGTAGTGCGATGACGTCATGGGTTTGGAATGCACGGGTGTGGCGGAAACGGGATCGTAAACCATCGACGAACGAGGGGGACGTGTTTCAAGAAGGGTAAGGGACATAACGCGAAACGAACTGGGGACTGAGAGAAATTGGTAGAATCCTACGTTAAGACGTACCGGGAGTGGAAATCATTGGGGGAGAGGGCAGTTACACGCGTCACTTAAAAGAAAACAACAGAAATAAGGGAAAAACAGGCAAATTACGTAAGAAAAGTGGAAAAAAAAGCAAACATTGAACTTCTATCGTAAGCATGACGTGGAACCGCAAAGAAACAGCGTTGAGGTTACAGGAGAATGATGGCGCGAAGTTAGTTGCGAAAGGGATACCAAGGAAAAAAAGGTTGGCGATGTCAGACACTTGAAAGCGCTGATTTTGAAAAAAAATACGGACATGGTTTTGGGCCATTAGGACGCTAATAACGATCCAACGAGGTGATAAAATTAACCCGCGTCTTATGGAGACGAAAATACATTAAAATTAATGTATAAACAATTAGTGGGGAAATTATGAGAGAGTACGTTCGGGTTTGTTGTGACAGGTGATTAAGGCCTCTGATCGATGCGAGATGAAGTAGGAGAAAAAGACAGGAGATGGGCGTATAGAGGTACCAACCGAGGCGACGCCCAAAATTACAGGGAGGGGTCGCGAAAATCCAGTAATAATTCTTGAAAAAAAAACTGACCGAAAGAATAGACAGGATATCAAACCGATGCGATCTAGGACGGGGGACAAAAACATAAACGACGATGTAAACTGGGACGTCTTAACTAAAAGCAAGTATCGATGGGAGCCTTAAATAGAAATAATCGAAAAAAAAAATAGAATAGCTATATTAGACCGTTTGTAAGGGAAGAGAACTAAATGTTAGAAGTAGGAGACGATCGTACGCGGGAGATTTAACACACTGAGAGGGGGAAACGGACGTGTACACCGTTTGAATTGTCGGGAGGAATTGGTTTGGAAGGTAGAGGGGGAAACGGACGTGTACACCGTTTAAATTGTCGAAGGCATAGGGAAGAAGATCAAAACTAAGTTCGTGAAAGCGTTAAGGACAAAGCGTATCACACCATGAACGACGGCCATTAAATAAATTGTGCGGACACGGTAGCATTTAAAAATAAAAGGCCGGAATTCACATTACAAAAAGACAGCTCGCACTAGAGCGTAATATAGAAAACGCCGTATGGGAATACGGGACCGCTTCCCAGTCCGCGTCTGATCTTTCTGTCACATGAGACGAATGCCAGGGTGTTAACTTTCTTGAAATGATCAGAATGGCCTAATTAGCATGATGCGACTATGGACTAAATAGAAAAGAACATACGAGTCGATAAAGGTTAGAATAGCATGTATTTGACGTGATTAATGAGGAAACGGGACTATAAAAGGGCTGATTTTAGAAAAAACGGGAAGTCTTTTCGTGAATTTTGACGGAGTTTGAAAATCGCCGGGAGCCGTTCAAACGCGTCGCGCCGCGCCCTAACGTCACTTGGTAACTATTTGTGGACTTAATACGAAGTGTTGAAAGGGAGAGGGGAGACGGCTGAAATTCGAGGTTAACGCGATCTTTCGTTGCCAGAAATTTAAACTAGAAAAATGATAATAATAATAATTAAAGATAAAATAATATTAATATCGGATCCAGAGAATTTCGAACTTCGGAGAATTATTTAGATTCAGTGTTCATGACGATTTACGATTTTAAACTAGAAGAATGATAATAATAATAATTAAAGATAGAATAATATTAATATCGGAACCAGAGAATTTAGAACTTCGGGGAATTATTCAGATTCGGTGTTCATGACGATTTACGAATTTAAATTAGAAAAATGATAATAATAATAATTAAAGATAAAATAATATTAATATCGGATCCAGAGAATTTCGAACTTCGGAGGGTTATTTAGATTCAGTGTTCATGACGATTTACGATTTTAAACTAGAAGAATGATAATAATAATAATTAAAGATAGAATAATATTAATATCGGAACCAGAGAATTTAGAACTTCGGGGAATTATTCAGATTCGGTGTTCATGACGATTTACGAATTTAAACTAGAAAAACGATAGAAATAATAATAATACATTTAATGCTGGTATGAAAAGGGAAAAATTTAAATCGCTTACTCGATTAACGTTCGATAAATAATAACCATACCTCGTTATAATGAAATAGTAAGAACCCAAAAATAGCTGAGATTAAAGAAATAAATTCAGGGGAATTATTGATAGGTGGATGAATGCATAAGAACAGGTTGTTTGCCGTCGCTATCCCGGTGGATTAGAGGAGAGGGGCTCAGGTAAGTAAATTGCAAGAATATAATATATTTGCAGGACAAAGATGGAGTCTGCTAATCCGGCAGTTATTTTGAAGACGCCAGTTGGGACCGTAATTATGTACGTATTATCAAATAACATATGTATGTGTATGTACGAATGAATGCATAAGCTGATAAAATAAATATCATTTATTCCATGACAAAACAATTACCAATTATTCTATGGACTAGGGTCGTAACCGGAATTTGTCATTATAGTTCATTGTAGGTAAAGTACCTATTTATCGTGGGGACAATTCAAATAAGTGGGTCGACCGAACCGACTTTTGTAACACGATAATACAAAGGAGAAAAAAAAAATATTCATTTCAAACCGGCTTTAAAATGGATAGGGCATTGACTCGAGTTGTGCTGAAAAACAGGTTGATTTATTAGGGTCTGAAGGGGCAGACGGCCTTGAAAATTAACTGAGACATTAGAAACAGCTGAGTCTGGAATGCGGAGTTGGTTTCGAAAAAAAGATACGGCGGTTGGATGAATGGCTACTTGGGTACTAAAGTCTTGCTTCGAGGTCTACGAACATAGTTAAATTCATTTAACGGGTGGAGCCAAAAATCAGCTAGTGTCTGAGAATAATTGAAGTAATTTTGAGCAGCAATCGAGGGTCTACGAACATAGCTAAATTCATTTAACGGGAGTATCCCAAAATCAGACAGTGCCTGGGGGATAATCGAAGTAAATTTTGAGTTGCGGTTGGAAGTCTACGAACATAGTTAAATTCATTTAACGGGTGGAGCCAAAAATCAGCTAGTGTCTGAGAATAATTGAAGTAATTTTGAGCAGCAATCGAGGGTCTACGAACATAGCTAAATTCATTTAACGGGAGTATCCCAAAATCAGACAGTGTCTGAGGGATAATCGAAGTAAATTTTGAGTTGCGATTGGAAGTCTACGAACATAGCTAAATTCACTTAACGGGAGGATCCCAAGATCAGGTGGTGCCTGTGGGAAAATTTGAATAAGCAGGGTGGCAGCCAGGAGAAGGGGGAGACTGGGGACATGGCTAAAGGTCATATCTGAGTTGGTGATCTCTATAAATAAAATCATCAAACAAACAAAACCGTAATATATTATGTGTATCGTAATTATTAGCATTTATATTAGTATTTATGTATCAAGCGAACTGGTTGGAATTCACAACTCCTTCTCGGCGATGCTTGGTCTGGGATGTACTGTATAAATAGTACATTGCAGATTATAAAAACAAAACAAAGTAAATTTATATATATTTCTTGATATGTACTGTCTGCAGGGGGGATGTATGTGGTCTGGTAACTATCGGGATGATACACTACGGCTGCATACACGCCCTCTCAGAGGATGGGAACCAGCCTAGGAAACTGCTTTTCACGAAAACCGCAAGTATATTTTTGCATATAGAACGAAACCGGTTCGTACTAAGTAGACGTAATTCTCGGAGGAGTTGGAATCTGGGAGCGTGAGACTCTGTTTGAGATCTGGGCGTAGTATGTGACGACCACAGGAATGATCTACTAGGACACGGTGACTGAGGCACCAACTAGGAGATTGGGTCGAATGATCATGCAAAACTCAGATCGATACGGATCATTTTCACGTCTTGCAGGAGGAAGGAGCCAGATTTTTGCTAGCAAAGTAATATCCCGAGTTCGTCATATATGCAATAACCGAATCGTACTAACACGCTTGAAATTAGTCCCATGTTATCCCATCTAGTAGGAGAGGTCGGCGATCCAGAGGTCCCGGAGGACAAATTATGATTGTAATGTACTAACAAATTATGTTTGACTTTCGTTTTGTGTATTAAGGTTTTATGACAGGACGGGAGGACGGCTTAGATGAACTTCTAAGGAGATCAGATTAGGGAAGGTAGACAGTATGGAGAAAGCGGGGGGTTTAGGTATTTTGATCCAATTTCGATTCGTTAACTTTGAAATTAACAACTCTGACTTCATCCCTGTCCTAAAGAGAACTAGGGGTTACCAAACAAAGTAATTAAAAACCCGATACCATAAAGCAAAAAAAATCACACAACGTTTGGTGGGATCTAATTACAACCAAATACGAGGGAGTTACGTTGAAGGTCGTAACCGGCGTATTAATTAACTAAGTACATTTGTCTTTATATAAATGTATATATATTACTTGAGAACCATGAGTAGCCTTCGTAGCTACCGAAGGGAGAAAGAGTTCTGAGGATATTTTAGTGCCAGTGGCCTAAGGTCACTTAGGTATTACAAAAAAAATTAAATTCAAAGGGTGAAAGGAAGAGTCATCTCAAGCTCGGGTAACTCTGAGAACTTTAGCTAATCTATTAAAAAATTGACACACGTTTAATTAAAATTAAAACACATTTATGAAAAAAAAGAATAATGTATTATGTCGGAAAACGCATTGTGTTAATCAGTGGGTACCAAAATTCAACATTTGTCAATTTAAAAATCTTTTTTATAGAAAATTGAACGTCGAAGTAAGACGTTAAAAACTTTATAATCAATTCAGGTCGTCGATTTAAAACTCCATAACATTTAACAGTGGGTTCTTTTGTGAATAGTGATGTTCAGACATAAAAAAACATGTGTTCATGATGACTTTTTAAGAGCCATAAAGCCGGGTGAAGTATTTTATGTCCCATACATATTCCCTTAACGACACTCTTATTCGTCAGTAGGGAGATTTTTTGGAACTTACAAAAAGAGTGCCCATGAAATTAGCTTATCTCGACAAATTGAATAACATGTCAAATTTTAGTATTTTTAAAGAATGATGAAGTCTTCTTTTCAAGATCCAAAAAGTTAAGCCAGGAGGATTTCTTATTTAGAGAGAAAAATAAACATTTTGTTGCGATCTTTTTTAAATTGTAAAGAAAGTTCGTTCGATATGATATTTTCTTAAATGGAGCCATTTTTCATTTTTTAATGCGAATGTCGTTAGTTTCATCTGCTCTCAACTCTCCGGAGCCATTGGAACTATGCCATCACTCAGTGGGGTATGTCGTAAGTTAAATGGAGTGGGGAGGGGAATAAAAAGGTTAGAAAGTTACTAGTCATTAAAATCTGGTCACCAAACACGGCTAAAGCATTTTATTTTTTTTATTTTTTATTTATTTCTATATATAATTTACAGTTTCACACAATTATTTATATATGATACATTTCAAACTTATAACTATAATATGTTGTGTGTAAGGTAGGTTTGAGAAGGTGATACTGTATGTGAGTAATATTGTATGTTTCGTGAACACCTCACTAGGAGAACCTGTGCTGAGGTGTTTACGTGGTTATGTATAGGTGTGACAAGTATTTATGTGTTGTTGAAGTTTTTATTTTTTATAAGTTTTAATTTTAATTTTTTTATTTTAATGGTTTTTGTAAATTGAATATTCATAATAAATATGTAAAAAAAAATATATTAATTTTTTTTTTCTACTTCCGATTTAGTTGTCCGGGTTAAATCTTCACCAAAGGAAAAACTTAACCCTTCCACTCACTTTTCCACAAATGATCATCTAGTCAATCAACATTATGTAAGTGCATTATATAAGTAAAATAAATACAAAACAATACAAGAACAACAACACGTCAACTCACCAGATATCAAATGGGAAAAAAATTCACCGTCTCCAGATATTTTCATATCAGAGGGTTCGGCTCGGTAGAACTTCTAACAGGGCCTATAAATCCTACTGATCCCTCAACATAAATATTTAAAAAATCTTTTGTTATCCTACATGTATTCAAAATGACCGACTTTTGCATCTTTATATATAATTTTTTTGATAAATCTAACACGCCTAAATTTTTAATTAGAGAGCTAGGTATAATGCCAGTAGCCGAAATAACGAATGGTAATATTTTTATAGTCTGAGAATGCCAAATTATTTTTATTTCATTTCCTAAATCTGTGTATTTTCTTATTTTTTCGTTAACAGATTTTTGAATATTACAGGAATTTGGTATAGCGACATCAATGATATAAGTTATTTTTTTAATTTTGTCATGTAAAACTATATCGGGTCTATATCTACTATATATATAAAACTATATATTAACATATATGTAAGTGCATATATTTGTATTGTAAGCGTGAGTATAGTTGGTAAAATCTCGAAAAACGTGTTTATTTATTTTACAATTTTTATGGTTTATTTATGTTTGGTTTGGAGTTATTACGTTTTGAAAAAATAAAATATCTTGGTTTTTGATCCAGGCTGTGATATGTTTTTTGTGAATGTTTGCGGAAGTATTTGCAGTTAGTAGTTGCTTCAGAGTAATGGGCATACAATTAAACAGTTTTGTAGCGTAGTATTGAAAGTGTCTTTGTCCGTGTGTGGTGTGTGTTATCGGTATGTTTAGTGTTTTATTTGTTAAGGATCTGGTTTTTAACGAGGTTTTTGGTTGAATTGGAATATGGAGTTTGTGTTGGAGGAGGTGTAGTAATGCAGATTAATGCAATTTCAAGCAACGTTTCGATTCTGAAGGGAGGATTTTTACCAGGGCGATACTGAGAGTATCTACTCTTATCACCCTTGGTAGCCTATCTTTTGGCAGAATGAAAAGTTTTCGTATTGCGGTTTGTTGAGAATGTTTTATAAGGACTCTGGTAAACGAGCAACTTTTGATGAAAATTTATTGCCAGCAAGGTAAATCTAGCAAGATTTCCCTACTGTCGGTCAAAGTCGCGCAAGATTGTTGTGTATTGCCTATTCTTATCGTCTTGCTCTGTCTTTAATGTGAGTTCGCTCGGTTACCGATATTACAACAATATTGCCGGGTCAAATCTATTTCCTTCTCGTTCTATTACATATTTTTTACTATGATCGACTCTGATCGCAACCTACCGGCTACCAAAACTGTAAAAATTTCGATCGCGATCAAAATTAATAATTTAATTTTTTTGCTCATTTTTATTCCAGATTGGTGGAATTTTTGCAGGAGATCGTTATTTTGTGTAGCGAATTCGTTCTTAGACATTACGGCAATCTTGACGGCACACTACACTATTGACGACCAACACCTTTCCCTGCAAGAATATATGACGGTTGAGACAATTGTTATATAAGCAATTTATCTTGCTGGTTACAATATTTTTCAAAAAAGTTATAAGATATACATTTACATTGTCAATCCATAATCCAATAAGGTATAATAGGATGGGGGGCGCCTATAAAACTCACACACAACCTCTTTGCATTGCGCAAAAACTAATAATTAAAATAATATTAAAGAAATCATTTTTATATGCATCTGAACTCATTTTCAAAGAATTTAAAGTCAAAAAATTAAATACTCTTTTCCTGTATCACGCAACCTTACAAGTTTACAAAGATGATATCCTAAACAAAACCGTACCATTCAAAAACACAGCAAATCTCAGGCGATAATACATGTTATCAATTCCGATTTGTAAATAAACTTTGGGTCAGCAAAACTACAAATACTTAGGAACAAATTTCTTCAATAAATTGCCAGAAAATATAAGATCACTAAATGATAGTTTCAAAGAATTCAAAACACAATTAAAAAAATATACTGAAAACCTAAACTAAATAAACATTTAAAAAATAAAATAAAAATCAAAGAAACTAAACAAATATAACCTCATCCCATACATACAAGCAATTGCTTATTATGGGAGAACATTGAAAAATAATAAATATTAATCGTATCATAATATCTTTTATCTTATTACTAGTGAATATGTATATCACACATTGTAAATTTTTTTATTGAATAAATATAATAAAAAAAAAAAAATCCTTACCTATTTTATTCTAGAAGCTATGTTCAAAATTATATATACGTTTAGCTCTAAAGCACAACAACAAGGAGAAAATACCGAGATATCAAGAATATATAACATTTTATTCATATCATCGCGCTTTTTCCGCTAGATTAATCAGATAATATTTTATATTTTAATCAAAAGCATGTTAAAAGTAAATGTTTTCTTGAGAACAATACTTAAAATCATGTTAAAAGTAGAGAATATGTTTGCGTTCATAAAACAAAGAGAATTATTGGTATTGTTTCCTAACTGATTACTTGTTACTTGACTGAGAGATTTATGAAATTTAATTAAATCAAGCATGGGGAAACTTAGCGCCTCGCACAATAAACTAGTGTAATATAATATTATAAATAAGTTGGGTTGACGTGTAGAAAACAAAACTGTCGGTACAATGAACAACGAAATTGAATATGCGAACAACAATTTTCTTTAACAAAGAACGAGTATATTGTGTGGATTTCGGTTTCTGAGTTGTATCGAATGAACTTCATGTATTTTAAGATAAATTTATCAAGAAGATAAATGCTTACCTACTGCTAACATTGATTCAAAACAGCGCAGAGCCGTGACAAAATCACGGGATATTATATTTATAGCATTAGTGAATCTTGATTAGATTGCCTTTCAAAAAGCATGATTCATCAGCCAAGGCAGATCCAAGATCAATGATTTTATAAAAACCCCTTTATAAGTATGTACTCCAACTAGATGCTAATTGACCTCTGTCATTTAATGTAATGAAATATTATTATTTATGATATCTTAGGTTATACTGCTTATATTAACTTATATTTATTATTTCATTAACTATTGTATCTTAACTTTTCCATAAACATTTATAGTATTGTTATCCCTGTATCATATGTAAATACTAATTTATGTATTCAATACATCTGTCTCGACACAGGTATATCCTGGTGAGACAGATATCGAAAAACACCTGTAAATAAACTTTGTATTGATAATAAAAAATAAATAAAAATAAAAATTGTAAATATGCTGTATGAACGGACCGCTAAAGTATGTCCACTGGACCTAATTCACAGAAATCACGCGCGTTGTCTCAATGTATCTTCAATCTATAAACTCCCCTATGCTGACGATTTTATTTTCGTAATAAATGACTCGTTTTTTGCAAACTTATGTTCTTTTTCAATTGTAGTGTCTACAAATTTAGTTGTTAACATTAACATAAAATCCAGTTGAAGTACATAAGGAACGATCTCTTCCAGTTTTCACTTACT
This sequence comes from Hesperophylax consimilis, assembly GCF_061612785.1. Classification (NCBI taxonomy): domain Eukaryota; kingdom Metazoa; phylum Arthropoda; class Insecta; order Trichoptera; family Limnephilidae; genus Hesperophylax; species Hesperophylax consimilis. Next base: position 19,503,834 of record NC_142845.1, read on the forward strand.
TCCAGGTTTACAATATATTTTTTGTTACATCTAAGTTAATTTTCTCGCAGTAATGTTTATACATACGAGTCAATTTAAAGTCGATAAAATGTTGTTTTATCACAGATAAAATGTGGTAATAAGTAGTGAATTGTAGAAATCGGGGACGCCGAGGAAGAATAAACGCAATATAAGATAGAAAAGGTCAAGGATACCCGAAGAAGACATGGTGCGATCAAGTGAAACAAAAACTTATAAAAAAGTAGTTGCGATTTAAGAGTTTGGGTCACAACTACATAAATAATACAATTTATTCATAATACAACATATTGAACAGAAATAAGTCAAATTTCAGCATGGATTGGATTTTAGTCCTTTTTTTACATTATCTTCACACAGAATTATAAATTTCCTCAAAATTTATGATATATTTGGAAATGCTGTGCGGAGGGTCTTTTTGTAAAGATGATGTTGTAAAAATGGGTCTTTGAGACCAGCGTTATAGGATGGAAGAAACACGAAAATCATTTCGATATGGGAAGTACTTGGCTACTCACATCACCAAATATGGCTGAAACCATTTCAAGCAACGCTTTGATTCCGAATGGTGATTTCACGACTTTCACCAAGGCGACGTTAATAGGTATCACTTTGTGCGACTCTTTGAATAAATACAATAATCCTCAACACTTTCCCTGTCATCTCTGTTTCGTGATAGCTTGTCAAATATATTGTAGTAGTCATAGAAAATAATATATTAGGTATAAGATGTAAACTCTTATAACTAAATAAAATATACATTAAAAAAAAAAATGATACTTACAATTTAAAAATTGTTTTCATAGGCAATGTATACAGGGTGCATTAGCGCCTAGTTTATTAAAATAACCTTGATTCCACATCGTCATAAGTAAAACTGCAAATATTCCTGGGATTTTTCCCGTTTTATTGTGGATATAATTTTTAGTTAATGGATCTGCCTATTAAAATTACATAACGTTATTGTGAATTATTTTTAGTTAATAGATCTGAGTAGTTATTAAGTATGGAAACACCAACCACTCTCCCATTTCATTCTGCCTGGTAAAATTAGACATTTTACATTATTTTTGCAGCATAAATTGCATAAAAATGACGACTTTGCGATCGTTTAGCAATTTTTTTATAATATACCATATTATGTACATGAAATTTGGTGTACACTAATTTTATTTTTCCCTTTTTGTTTAATATATAAATATATTGAGGTAAAACCTAGGTACATTTTTAAATAAACTCTTCAAAGATTTTTGATGTCACCCAGATATCAGATATTGCCTGCGTTCCGCAAGGAACATAAGTTGGGGTGCAATAGTGTAAAAACTCCGGGCGCTCCTGTATTAAATAATAGTTTAATGTGCTCAATTAATAATGATGTATGGAAGGCCAATCCAGCATTTCCTATTTCAAGAACTGCGAGGCGTAAAATTATAATTGTAAGTGAAAATGACAACGTGTTTTCCGAAATTAATTATTATATTATGTACATACGAAATAAGGTTCGGATCGTCTTGAACTTATTCCGTGTTTAAATTACCAGCCATGTTTAGGGTGTCAAGATGCCGCCAACTCTATTGTGAACGTTATTCTTGTGGGGTTTTCCATAAAAGGGTTCCCTCCATGGCTTTTACGCAATCGAGTTTCCAGCGAAAGATTTTTGGTGGAGACATCTCTCCCATACCCTCGAGTGCTTTGTTCTCTACATAGTAACCAGAAGAAATGGGAAATGTTTGTGCGTGAACACGTGTTACGTAAGCAAGTACGGAATTATAATAATGGAAATGGTGTTCCTATTCGTAAAAACCAAAAACATTTTATCAAAACAATTAGATTGTAATTTTACAATAATTTAGTATTTTTCATAATGTTGCCTTTGTTTCCGGCAACTTAATAGTATAAATAAATTACAGAAGAAGATCAAATTCGGTAACATTATGATATATGATATATAAACGATAAAGTCAATGAAAAATGTTTTTTTTATGTAAAGACGCAAAGATTTTTAGTATAATTTCATATTATTTAAGTTGCAATCGCCTTGTGTATAAGTTCGTTTAGATACGAGCCTTTTTCTAGTATTAGTTTCACAAAACATCCCAATATACCTAACGCGATTATCTCTTTAATTGAAATTGCAGTATTATTATTAAGTCTTTCAAATGTCAATGTTGACTTTTTCCACTGAGTATAAACGTTATTAATTCTAAAAACTAAAACAAACAAATTATAAAGTGAGATCTTTTGTACCTATGTGAACAGCGCAATATATTTTTGTACTCTTTCATGACGAAAATTATCTGTAGAATATGATTTCGCTTCGAAGGTGTACATGTAAAGAAAATGTTCTCCGTGAATTGCAAACGTGTGTAAAATATTCTTCTTTCAACAAATACTTTGGAAAACGATCTAGAAATCCAAGCATATTGTTTGTATAAGACTTTTTTTAAACTGTGCAAATACGAGTACATGGGAAACGAAAAAACGGGTCCTGATTTCGTTTTTCGTTTGCGTCAAATCATTTTTTTTTAATTGTCTATTTTATAAAATATATCTGAAAAATGTAGAACGTCAGCGATGAAAAGTAAAATAGAGTGCTTTATGGTTTCATCAATAACGAATACTCAATAATTCAAATAATATAAGGATGAGGTTTGCTCCCCGTGGAATTCAGAAATCCACTATGGATTGTAAATATATCTGACGTTCCTGCGTTGCTGAAATTTTTAGACTAATGAATAAGAAACTAGATATGAAAGTAAAGTGGTACTGAGATACTGCCTTTAGTTTCTTAAATAATATATCATCGTGGTCGATTTTATCGAAGAAATTCTCGAGCAGATTAAACAAAATTGTTAGTAAATGTGTTTACACTTTTAAAGGTGAGATCCGAAAATGTCTAAAAATGAAATTCTGAATTTAAGAAGTTTTTAATAAGCCTGTTTTTTATGGTAGATATGAGAAAACATAAGCTTAGGTAGGGTTATAAAACAGTTGGAGGCATCAACCAACAATGTCATATTATATGCTGCATATTTTACAATTTGTCTAATAATAGTCCATGATTCTTTCTGTAGAGGAATTTTTTGGAAGACATAATATTTTTTTTAAATGTGCATTTGAGGCCTTACAATAACCAATTAAGTCTTTAAAACAATTTAACAAAATGTTATTTTGCTATATCTTCCCAAGCTTCTACCAGGACAGTATTTATATTATGTGAAGATTGTCAAGTACCTTTTTCTGTAATTTTGGCACTGAAATCTGCATATGGATGGGAGACCTTTATCTCAAGAATAAGGTTGTTTCCTTTGTACCATAGTTCGGTGGTTGGGAGTGAGACTCATCCCCAGTTAAAGATTTGTTCGGTTGAGAGTTGGAGTTGTTAAACTGTTGTTTGTCACCAGTAATTCAATGTAACTTGATATTCCAGAAGACAGAAATAAGTTTCAGAAGGCTAGATATTTAATTATTTTATTGGTAATCCACTTTATTCGATAGTGATAATTGATAATAATAATAAATATTCGTTTTAAATTCATTTACAGTCCACAATTCATGTTCATTTGAAGCTGTAATTCAAAAGCAGTTTCAGGTGCAATATTTTGAGTGGTACTTATATCCAGTGGCAGTTCGTGCGTTTTGGGGTTACCGCAGTGCTAATATTACAACAAACGGCATTATTGATGTTGTTGTAACTGAAAAACTATTATTTTTTTTCGAAAATTCGGTTTTTTGTTTGAAAATTTTCTAGAAATCTGTGTGGCCAAACTGATTTTTCCTAAAAATCTTCATACAAATAATCATTTTTTGGACTAAACAACATCGATGCATCAAACGTCATCATCATCATACATATAACATGTACATCAAATATAAAAAACACAACAAAATGCCGTCATATTTACCACTGTCGAAAACTATTTAAAACCTTCCATAAAACTAATGTTGATAAATCTGCCCTACATATAGGTAACTCATGTTTAAAAACCTGCCCTGCCGCTTAGCGGTAAATTTTATCACGCCAAATGGAAGAGCAGTTGTCTCGCCTTAAAGCAAGCAATCATCTTGCTCACGCGAAGCAAACGCTCATTGACTGAGCGAAAAGATTCGATATCCCGTCAACAGGCAATGAGAGATTTAGATAAAATACTAGAATTTGCAAGCCTTTTCTGTAATAATAGAAGACAATGTGAACTCAATAGACATTAAAATTACAATACAATTACAATTACATTACATTTTTATACAAAGATACTTACATGTTAATTAAATAAACTCGAATAGAAATAAAATACGTTATATATTAAGATAATTATGTACTTAGAGAAGCTCTGAAAATCTTACAGAGATTTGACCACTTATCTTGTAGAATATGTCTTATTATAACCAAATAAAAAAATATTGGGACGACATGATTTGGGCAAAACGACAGCGGTAGACAAGGATAAAATATTATAAAATATTCCCTTATTTCTGAGATAAACAGATTTAATCCTACAACGTGGCGAGCTTCATAGCGAAAAATGCAAAGCTTGTTACGGAAATTTAATATTACAAACAGGGGTCAGTGACGTAGTCCTGAAGAATCTTATACGCCGCAAAAACCGGTCTCTGCTCTCATTCGCTTCAAGCCTTGAACCGGACAACACCTACCGCTGCCCGCTCTGCCCATACTCGCTTTGCTACCTGGGAACTAACTCGCTGTGTTTGATTTCAACTCGGTTCCCCCTCCCTCGGTCCACTTCTGTTGCGTACTGAGCCAGCCTACTCACTGGCCCCAATGTCGCAGAGTCGTTACTGTCTGAGCCTTCCTGCTAGCCAGCCTCGGAGAGGGATCTACCGTTGCCGACTGAGCCTACCTGCTCACTAGCCCCGATGTCGCAGAGTCGTTAACGACGGAGTCTTCCTGCCAGCCAGCCTCGGAGAAGGGATCTACGGTTGCCGACTGAGCCAGCCCGCCAGCCAGCGCCCCGCAGAGCTGTTACTGAATGAGCCTGGACGGATACAAGAAGTTGCACCCGCAATAAAAACCAACCGTCTTTATAAAGGCGTTCTTATAAAAATGCAGATTACAAATGTCGAATATATCGTCTTTCTCAAGACGCATTCGTTTATGCAAACATATTACAAGAGTCGATATTCCTTGCATTTTTATAATATTTTAAATAACTCTGTAACGATTCAAATGAAATACCTCAAGTGCTTTATTTGAATCATTACAAAGGACAAAAGTAAATGTGTGCCGGTGCTTATATTTTACAGTTTTTTCTTGTGCAGGCAAACACGTCCCGTACAATCAATATTGTCGAATTTTTAAAACTAAGCACTTTATCAAATTCAAAAGTGACGAGCCGCCACTGCTCCAGTCCCGGTAAGAAAAGAGATCCTGGGTTCGGTTTCTAGTTCTGTTTCTGCGTCTTGTTCATGTTTCGTTTAGATTTATTAGTATTATCTTCATCTTCAATGAATACTTAAACAGTCGTCTATAAGTGAAATGAAGTATTTTGTGAATTCTTGTATTTAATGTTGGAGGTGAGTAGAATGCGTATGGTGGCGCGTGGCGCGTGTGTTTTGTTACCTGTATTAATTAAAGAAAATTTCCTTGAAAGCCATTTGGTTGTGAAGTTGCCGCATTCTAAACTGGCGGGAGAATTTCCCTCATTTTCCTTCGATACACAAGCAGGCGACATCTTGCGGTTTTGCTCGAAAGTTTAAATTAAGCTTCCACTTAGTATTTTAATTACATTTACAAATTTCGCATGGAAAAATGTTTACCGCTATTTCAAATAAACATTTCTAGAATTAAATATCGTAGCAAATGTACCCTCAGTAACAACATTAATGTGTAAAATGAAAATTTAAAATATTTAATTCCAAGAATTTAACTATAAAAAGTTTTTAACAGGCTTTTTTCTACACTAATAAACTTTTTTAGTCCCCTCTAAACTAATTTTTAGGAAGGAAAAAAATGATTTAATTGTGTTTTTAGTTCATCATTAGTAATCAATAAATAATTTAAAAAATAAACTGAATTTCTTAAGTCATTAGAATTTGTTTGAAAGTAGCCGACGAATATGTTAAACGTCAATAATTTTTAGAAAACTAGCTGACAAGTTTTTTAAATGATTTGACGATGATGTGAAATACGGTTAATTTACTAAAAATCTGGTAAAATTAATCGTTTTCCTGTTAAAAATGACGAATAAATTGAAAGAGTTGCTAAAAAATATATGACAAAAGCGAATGTTTTATGAGGACGGCGGAACACATGTTGATACAAGTACCTACTGTAATTGATATTGACACACTGATATCGTCGCATTCCGCCATAAAATCTATTAGAAAAAGAACACGTGTTCTCTATATATTCTGAATGCCTAATATTTTGACAGGAAGTTGACATAATGTTATTTTTTTAACAGGTGTAGAATTTGAGCCAACGATGAACTTTTCTTTCTCAAAAAAGAGTAGCAAACGAAGGCGAATTCTCCTCACAAAATCCCAATAGACTCGAAAGGTAAAGTTATATCTATTCAGATCTACCCAATTACCATAGTTAAACCATTATCAGGTAGGTATCCCGTTTCATGCTGAATGGAATTCTTACGGTCCGATAGTTATGAAAGGACCTTTGATGCTGGACAGAAGAGAGAATTATTATTACTGCATTCAGTTTGGTCACATATTCAATTCAAAACATTGGGTCACAGAAATAAGTAACTGAAGTTAGGCAGGTGAAGCTATTCACTGGTATATTTTTATAAAATTTTGCGGGCGAAAATAGATAACTGGTTGTTATTGAAAAAATGTAATATTAGTTAATTATTTTTTTTTTGTATTAGGCAATTTACCCCAAAAAGAGTGCTATGTGTATTAGTTAATTGGAATCTAGTCTTTTTTGGGTAAATTTGTTTAAATTTTAAGAATTTTTCCTGAAAAAATATGGTCAAGGTACGCGTGGCTCATCAAAGAACAAGATAAATTTAATTTTAGGTTCATACCAAGAATAATAAATAAGTTATATTCTCCGCTCCGTTTGTTTAGTGAAACCCTCTGTGAACCCTTTGTTGAAAATTAAGACACCGAAAAAAATGTTTGATTTTTTTCAGTTAATTTCTCAGACTTCGCTAGGTTTCGTACCTTTAAAAAAAACTTTCTTTCTCCCTTTAAAATTCAAAATACCTAGATCTAGGGACGTGTCCCCAGACATAGCATCACTTCGAAACAATTGTTGATAAACGACCATCTTCAACAATCACTTATTTTATTATTACATGTTGCATCGAAGAAAACTGTGAGCAAAACATCGGCTGAAAAAGGGTAGATGTTTAATTGAAGATACGTTATCAACAACAATATCACACATACTCTTCTCCTTTTACATACTACTACTGAACAAATCGTTCCTTCCGACATAGTGGTAAATGTGCGGACGGCGTCCGTGATGTGTTAAAATTGGGAAAGGTGGGTGTGTATTTTTACAGTGATTTGTTTTTGGGGTATTATGCCGTATTGCGCTACCTCCTTCTTTATCCAACGTTTCGGACAGCATTGCAGAGTCCTTAACCAGCGCAGATGTGTAATGTCATTACACATCAGATATCATTACACATCTGCAGCATTGCAGTGTCCATCATTAGGATGTGTAATGACATTATACATCTGCCCTGATGATGGACACTGCAATGCTGTCCGAAACGTTAGCTAAATAAGGAGGTAACGCAACACGGCAACATACCCCAAAACAAATCACTATAATACTTTTAGCCGTGACAATCTCAAATCATACGTGTGTATTTTTTTACTGTTATCAGGTTTAATTTGTAGAACTCTTTTTTAATTTTTGTTTTTTTTTTTTTATCGTATGTATTTCAATAGTATTTATTTTAAATTACAAAAAAAAGTTTATTAGTAAACAAGTTCTGCTGTGTAATTTTAAGGGTGACAGCTGTTTCGCCCTCTGAAGACTTTATTATCCAGTTTGATAATGCCATCATGCCAAACACTGTCACGCGTAGCAGTAATTGTTTACACAGCACAAAATTTTTAATAATAAAAAAGTGTGTTTGTAAACTTTATAATAATACTATTAAATATTTATTTTTTTAAATATTTATGTTGGGGGATCAGTGGGATTTAAAGGCCCTGTTATGAGTTCTACCGAGCAAAACTATCTGATAGGAAAATATCTGGAGTCGGTGAATTATTTTCCCATTTGATCTCTGGTGAGTTGACGTATTGTTCTTGTATTGTTTTGTATTTATGTTGCTTATATAATGCAATTGCATAATGTTGATTGACTAGATGATCATTTGTGGAATCGTGTGTGGAAGGGCTTAGTTTTTCCTATGGGGAAGATTTAACCCGGACATAAAATCGGAAGGAGTAATACTGTAATTCTAAAACAGATTCAAACTCGAAAACGTAATTTACATACTTGCTATATAGACTACCGAAAGGCTTTCGATAGTGTCCCGCACTCGTGGCTGATAAAAGTATTAAATATATATAAAATTAACCCCATTATTATTAGCTTTTTGGGAAATATTATGTCCTTTTGGAATACCAATTTACTAATCAATTTAAAAGGTAAGAAAATAGTAATACCGGGCATTTCAATTAAAAGAGGAATTTTTCAAGGACACTCATTGAGTCCTCTTTGGTTTTGCTAAGCATTGAATCCTCTATCTAAAATGTTAATTAAAAGCAAATTTTGAATAAAAATTAAAGGTAATACAAGGGAGAGTAATACAATTTCGCATTTATTATTTATGGATGATATAAAATTATTTTCGAATTCTGAACAAAATTTAGAGAAAATGATCGAGGTAGTTAAAAACTTTTCAGATGATATCAAAATGACTTTTGGTTTAGATAAATTTAGAATGATCCATATAGAGAAAGGCAAAATTGTAAATAGGGACGAGAGTATATTTAAAAATTTCCAAATTACTAGTATGAAAAGGGATGAGGTTTATAAGTATTTAGGATACCCACAATCAAATAGATTAGACCATACTAGTATTAAAAATGATATTAGGATTAAATTTCAAACTAGGATCAGGAACCATAACGAATCAGACACTTCCGAACTCTTCAAACATTTGAGCGATACTATTGATGATCTCTTGCCCCGCAACCCTTCGGCCGAGTTTGTTGTTCTGGGGGACTTCAATGTTCATAACGAACCATGGTTGAAGTTCTCAGGCCCAACGGACTCGGCTGGCCGACAGGCGGAATCCTTTGCCATTTGCTACGGATTGGAGCAATTGGTTCAGGAGCCTACAAGGGTTCCTGATGTCCAGACTCATCGCTCCAATCTGTTAGACCTATTCTTAACTACTGTGCCATACGGTTATAAGATTGACGTCACAGCGCCTCTGGGATCATCCGACTACTGCCTAGTGACGACATCAATCCCCGTTAGCCTCAGACCAACCAATGAGAGGCTGAGGAGAAAAGTGTGGCACTATAGGTCAGCAGATTGGTTCGGTATGCGGGCCCATTTCAACGCTTTTCCGTGGTCAGCTGTTTGTTTTCGGACTTCGGACCCTTCAAGATGTGCCCAGGAGATTGGTGAAGTCATCAAATCGGCGATGGATGGCTTCATACAATCGACTACTAAAGAAACTGGTGTGGGCTCAAAGCCGTGGTTCAGTCGACAATGCTCCGAAGCAGTTCGACGAAAAAACGCGGCTTACCGAGCCTACAACACATCTCGAACGCCCGAAAGCAGATCAGCATACAACAAATCGGCAAAGGAATACAAGAGAATCATTAATTGGTCAAAATTCGAACACGACCTGCAGATCAGCAAAAAGCTGGCTGCCTGCCCGCATGGCAGCAAAGCATTCTGGTCGCTTGCGGGCTCAATAGGTCGAAATTTTTGCAAACCCAGTTTGCCACCTCTTACCAGACCTGACGGCTCACTAGCAAACACCGCCACCGAAAAGGCTAACCTATTAGGGAAAATGTTTGCGGAAAACTCGACCCTCGACGACGGAGGTGCTGTTCCGCCGTCGGTTCCTCACTGCGGCTTCTATATGAAAAAGCTGAGGATCCGGCATCGGGATGTACTCCACGTCATACGGGGGCTCGATGTTAACAAAGCTAGTGGACCTGATGGAATGCCTGCCCTGGTATTGCAGAGGTGTGCTGCAGAAATAGTTCCAGTTTTGACAAAGCTCTTCAAAATGTCCCTGAAGTGTGGCACTGTGCCCTCTGGTTGGAAAAAAGCGGTCATTCACCCTATTCTCAAGAAAGGTGACCGCTCCAACCCGGCCAACTACCGCCCCATAGCGATCACATCAGTTCTGTCCAAAGTGATGGAACGTGTGATCAACGACAAACTGCTCACATACCTCGAGAAGAACAAAATTATCAACGACCGTCAATACGGATTCCGGTGGAACCGCTCGTGCGGTGATCTTCTCGCGTATTTGACGCATGTTTGGGGGCGGTGCCTGGAACGTCACGGTGAGACCCAAACGGTCGCACTAGACATATCCAAGGCCTTTGACCGGGTCTGGCACCGAGGACTTGTCAACAAATTGCATTCTTACGGACTTTCCGCATCCCTGTGTACGTGGATTGCTGACTTTTTAAATGATAGGTCGATTCAGGCGGTTGCTGACGGTTTCACCTCTTCCTCGCACTCCATAAATGCTGGCGTCCCACAGGGATCGGTTCTGCTTGTTGCACATCAATGACCTTTTGACATGTGCACCGATTCATTGTTACGCGGATGACAGTACAGTTCATGATAGTTTTTTGTTTGACAAGCCCCCAAAGAGCACACAAACTCCAACGGCTCGGAGGGCTTTGAAGCAGAGAATGGACGGTTATCTCGAGAGTATTTCCTCCTGGGGTAAAAATAATCTCGTCGAATTTAATGTTTCAAAGACCCAATCCTGTCTGATTACGTCTAAAAGGGATCCAAATGATTATCTAGTCTCCTTCAACGGAAGCAATCTTCCGAACAGGCCTTCCATTGATATGCTTGGTATAACTATAAGTGAACAGCTCAGGTACGGGGGCTCCATCGAAGCCAGAGTAAAGTTGGCCTCTCAGAAGCTGGGCGTACTGTACAGGGCCCGCAGATACTTTAATAATACACAACTGCTGACCCTGTACAAATCGCGAGTGCGCCCTACTGTCGAATTTGGCAGCCATCTCTGGTCCGGAGCCCCTAAATACCTGAAAAAAACCTAGACTCTGTGCAAAAACGGGCGGTCCGTTTGATAGATTCCCCAATCTTAACAGACGGACTGCAATCTTTAGAGCACAGGCGTCAGGTAGGTATGCTGTCCTTGTTCTATCGGTATTACAATGGAAGATGCTCTGAGGAACTAGCGTCATTGATCCCTTCGGCACCGGTGCGTAGTCGGGATACACGCCAAACGCGCGCCCAACATTTGTACACAGTTGACACTTGTCACATGAGAACGAGTCGCTTCTACGATTAGTTCTTAAGTTCAACAGCTCGGCTGTGGAACGAACTGCCGGCCTCTGTGTTTCCTCCCTCCTACAACATGGGACTCTTCAAGACCCATGTTCACTCTTTCCTCTCCACAAAACGACCCTCCACACAGCATCCCCAAAGATGACATAGGCCCTGAGTGAAATTATTTTCTTCAGGGCCTCCTGTGTATAATACTTCGGCAATACCACTATTAACGTACTCATTTGGCAAAATTAAATGGTCTAATACAGATTAAAATAACTTTGAAAGATTAATTAGAACTACACCAACAAATTTTAATTGCCATCATCCAAATTCAGCTATAGAACGAATTAATTTACCTAGAAATTTAGGAGGTAGAGGTATAGTCAAAATAACTTCTTTGAAACATAATCAGGTAGAAATGCTAAGAACTTTTTTCCATAAGAAAGCTCATAGCTCAGATAAGCAAAAAAATAATTTGCATGGCAGATAGAAATATTACACCTTTAAATTTATACGATGAGAATGCCAACATTTTTATAAATCCCAACCAGGAATTATTAGATTCCTGGTGAAATAAAATTTTACACGCAAAACACTTCAATTATCTCAACCAAACGTATGTTGACAAATTTTCGTCAAACAAATGGTTGAGTATATGAGAGTTGAGCGCAGAAATAGAAGGATTTATGCTTGCCATTCAGGATAGAATCATTAATACTAAAAATTAAAGGAAGCATATAATCAAAGATACAAATCAAATTGATGATTTGTGAAGAAAATGTTTGGCTTTTCCGGAAACTATAGAACATATTATATCTGGATGTTTTATATTAGCATCGTCCGAGTATACATTTAGGCACAATCAAGTTTTAAAAATAATTCACCAAAGTTTGGTAACTAAACATAACTTGATTGACTACCGTATTATAATACTATATTATGAATACGCACCAAATTCATTTTTAGAAAACGAATTTTATAAAATATATTATGATAAATCAATACTAACAGACCGAACGATTAGTCATAATAGACCCGATGTAGTTTTACATGACAAAATTAAAAAAAAATAACTTATCTCATTGATGTCGCTATTCCGTATTCCCGTAATATTCAAAAATCTGTTAATGAAAAAATAAGAAAATACACAGATTTAGGAAATGAGATAAAAAGAATTTGGCATTCTCAGATTATAAAAATATTACCATTCGTTATTTCGGATACTGGCATTATACCTAGCTCTCTCATTATAAATTGAGGCGTATTAGATCTATCAAAAAAATTATGTATAAAGATGCTAAAGTCGGTCATTTTGAATACATGTAGGATAACGAAAGATTTTATAAATATTTATGTTGAGGGATCAGTAGGATTTATAGGCCCTATTAGGAGTTCTATCGAGCCGAACCCTCTGATATGAAAATATCTGGAGTCGGTGAATTATTTTCCCATTTGATCTCTGGTGAGTTGACGTGTTTTTTTTGTATTGTTTTGTACTAGATAATCATTTGTGGAAAAGTGTGTTGTAATGCACTTGCATAATGTAGATTCACTAGATGATAATTTGTGGAAAAGTGTGTGGAAGGGTTTGGTTTTTCCTGTGTGGAAGACTTAACCCGGACATAAAGTCGGAAAAAAAAAATATAAAAGTAAAACCAAAAATTAAAATCGTATATACCTTTGCTCTCAAAATTTCGACATAATATGCAAACAATGTAGTAAAATTCTTGATCGCAATCGAAAACAATCTGCTACGAACATAGGCACAATCGCCCTGCAAGTTACGCACGCTTAGTAGTTACCTATTGCGTGAGATTTTTCTGAGATATTATTACTGTACCTAGTTTCATATTGTGATTAGACATTTCGAAAATATCATAAGTTGTTCGGCGCTCAGGAACACTTATTAACTGGTCGCTACTGGTAGGTATATAGGCACCTATATTTATTGAATTTGCTATTGAAATGCCAAAAATAATGAAATAATTTCGTTGCATCAATTAATTTGTTGTCAAGCATACCATAACAAATCTACTTTCAGCAACATTTCTTTTACGCCATAGTCTGAAATTTACTAAAGAATTCACCTTATTTTGTGGTTATCGCTCCATCTCTAGGCCTCTTCCCAATAAACAATTTCAAGCTGCGTGACCTGCCCAATCCAAGTTGATCGATCCCTTTGAAAATCTCTCTGGCTTTGGGATGATCTCAGAGCTATTTGTTTGGGTTGTGGTCTAATAAAGTCACATCTATTATATTTCTCTCTATTTTTCACAGAGTTGATAGTGCATTTAGATTTGAAAAAAAAAAATCTTTAAAAAGAGTGACAAATTTTCCCTGTTTTTGAATACCCAGCCGAGGAATTGAACTCAGGATGTCAGTATGGGACCCAAAAGCGATGCTACTGACCAGTCAAATCTGTAGTGGCACGCTACGAGAACGTTCGGATCAATCAGTATAGGCAGCACGCATTACAACTGAAAGTTTCGGGACGAGCAACAAAGGCGTGCCAGTCTACAGTCCTCAACTTCTGGAGCATTCCCAGTTTTACAAGAGGCACACAGCCCTACATAAACGCCACCACATCGCTAGTTTAGCCAGTGAGTCAGTCTAGTACGAACTAGTCGTGCTATGAGCCCACCGCGCTTCCAATGTCCGCCGTCGAGGACCAAACATCGTCTCAATGGAGAATCAAGAAGACACGTTTATCTCCTTCAAGTTCAATCTCCCATTGTGTTGAGCATTGATTGGCCCGATGAATTTCCCATTCATTATCTCCACGGTGTCGAACAGTTAGCCTAAAGGATTCGCCATCGATCATCTCCAACACAGCGTCGAATATCGGTCCGTAGGAATTGTTTGTTCATCAGCAATATACTACAACTTCACTGCCTACCAATAAAGACACTGTACCAAACACATCTTTCACGCATCTCTGAATAACGTGACGCACAAATTTATCTATCATATGTAGTTTAAAGAGTCATACACAAAAAAGTGAAGATACGAGAATATTCTCAGGTTTTTAATATATTTTTAATAATATTTTTATTAGATTTATAAAAACAGTTTATTTTTAAACAAGTTCTGCTGTGTAATTATTATTACGCGTGACAGCTGTTTCGCCCTCTGAAGGCATTATCAAACTGTGGCAGCCCACTTACAGACGACACATTTATATTATTTCTAGATAGGCATTTTTATTTCAATTACTGATTTCTTAATTGATTTCTGAGTAAAATGTTAGAAATTATTAATGGTTATTACCCCTGTAAAGTTTCCCCAATTACTGAAATGTTTAAATTTGACTGAAGTTCTTTATGTTAATTATTCCCAAACGATGACTCATAGGGTTATTTTAATAGCGTAATTAAGTACTTCATAATGCACTCATATTTGCACTTGGTTTGAAGATATCTAGTAGGGGTGAACGAATTTTATTTGTTTGTTCATTTATTAAAATAGCTTTCGGATTATTAGAATTTTTGTTAGATTCTAACTGCTCTAAAAGATTCAGTTTACGGACTTTATTTTGTACGTGTAACGGAGTTGGTTTATTATTATCACTAAGTGAGTGATTTTCATCTAGGAGATGTTTGGCAAATTGTGATTGTATTTTATTATAATTTTTAAAAGATCTTATATGTTCTTTGAACCTAGTATGAAAGGACCGGCCATTAGATCATTTAGAATCACTCCCCCAAAGTAAGCGCACTTTTCTCCCAGACACCCTGTAAAACAAGTTGTTAAAATTATATGGCTTTTATTGAACTAACTGTTTTTCTTAGCTAAGTGGTTAGCCTCACCAAAAGGGCGATAAATAAACGAATTAATATAAGTGTCCCTCTTCACCCCGAGCCACCGGGTCAGGGGTGGGCTGAGGGTG
Organism: Hesperophylax consimilis; assembly: GCF_061612785.1. Lineage (NCBI taxonomy): Eukaryota > Metazoa > Arthropoda > Insecta > Trichoptera > Limnephilidae > Hesperophylax > Hesperophylax consimilis. The sequence continues at coordinate 19,519,184 of NC_142845.1, forward strand.
GCCACTGAGCACCTCTATAGTAAAAAGAGGTCCTCGAGGGCGTAGAAGGGGCGGGAAAACCAAAAAGGTTGGCCCATAAGGACCTGTTTTGAAATTCAAGACCGAAGAGACTCTCAAATTTTTATAAAAAAATATTTTCACGTCCAATGAAATAAACACTCAATTGGAAACGAGTATTAAATTTGTTTTTTTTTTTATTGCTTTGATATTTTTTATAACTCCATATTGCTCGCCCTAAAATCCCCTACAGGCCTGTCACACCCAAAAAGATGATGTGTTATAAGTGTGGGCGTGGCTATGACATGAGCTGTGATATGCTAGCCAGGCCATATGTGAAAATTATGCAATCTCCTCTCCTACCAATGGCAGGAGAAGGAGTCAGCAGAATTTACGGAGCGCCGAAATTACGCAGCTGTCATCTGTTAAAGTGACATATCCCATTAAAAAAATGATATTCCGTGGCAGTTCTCTAATTGATCTGACCCCCTCTCCTGAGTTATAGTATAGCGTAGTGAGTCACCCCGTCATATAATACGTATATGCCACACCCAAATTATGTGCGCATAATATAGTGTGATGTGACTAAGGCTTAGTGCTGAATTAATAACCTTTTTCCTATTTAAAAAATGCAATTCAAACCGATTTAATTATTTTTGACTCTGCAACTGTAGGTTTGATTTCACGATAAAACTTAATTAATTCCACTAAATTATTTTATTTTCTTTACTAGATTATGGAATGTCAAATTTAGATCAATCACGCACTCTTAATATTTTGCATATTCTCACTATTTTGAAAGCTTACTCTTCTGTAATTTCGATGCTTGACTTTTCATGACTCGATAATTTGATTAATTACATAAAAAATAATCGAATCTATTTCGGTAATATAATATATTTTCCAAGTCTATCAGCTTCATCCATCCAGTGTCTGTTTTTCAAACAAACGTCTTAAGGTATGATTTAAGATTCTCACGGGCAAAAGTATTATGCAGATTTATTTTTTGGCTAAGAGGATTGATGTGCGCAACATGGTTCTACTTCAACATACTTACATTAACACACACTTCTCCACAATTGACGCATCTGCTCTGATGATGGGCACTGTGATTCTATTCGAAATATTAACTCAAAAATAAATCACAATCGAAAGTCTTCAGGCACCTAAATTCTACTCAACTTTGTTTCTTTGTTTTCTATTGTCCTTGCTCTACCAATTTCCTGCCTAAACGCCGTTCGGCATTGATATCAAGACCAAACTGTTGACTGCTCGCCTCGTTTCCTTTGTGTACCTCAATAAGTCCTCAATTAATTGCACTTACTGTATTCTCTTCTGTCAAAGCTCTCAACGGCTTTCTCAGGAAGGAAACAAACTTATTCGCTCGCTCCAGGATACACCCTTCATACTTGTAATCTATACTGAACAGTCTTAGATAAGGGTTCCATGATAAATCAACACATCGACAATTCAACACACTTTTAAAAAGTGATATAAAGTCATTATAACCGATGAAAAACAAAAAAAATTAAACCTAACCTAAATTAACCTAACCTAACCTACTTAACTCAGTTAATAAAGTTATTGTTTCATCACTTTCCATGACTTTATATAACGTTTTAAAGATGTGATGAATTATCATTTTGATGATTTATCCGGTCACCCTTGGATTCATATCTTGCAAATAGCAAACGATGACTGTAACGCGTTGATGAGAGAATGATAAAATAATAGGTTAGGTTAGATAAGATTACTTTAATAACTTTGAGTTAGAGTGCTGGTTGGTCATGGAATCGTTTCGTTTTGATCGGACCGAAACCTTTTGTATGATAAAAAAAGGTTTTATTCCACTTACCAATAATGGTGATCAAAATGATGAGTGCCAGGATGACAGAGGTGACCGCCATGACGATGACCTCGCTGAGGTTCTCATCGCGGGTGAAGTTGCCCAGGGTCTCGTTGAAGAGGACGGTGCCGTTGGCCAAGGTGGCCAGCCAGGTGTCGTTGTCCGAGGGGCCGCAGTCCGGACCGGGCCCGCCTTGCGAGCAGTTTAGGGCTGCCGCCAGCCCAGTCAGCCCGGCCTCCTCAAGGTAAGAGGGGCCGGACCACACGGCTGCGTAGTCGTACATCCCTGAAACAATAAATTATTATTTGAGAATTTAATTTATTACTAGCACGGAAAAACACAAAAGAAATTATTTATAAAAAAATATTAGAATCGAGATCATTGCCTTTCAAAACAAGAAATGTTGCGAAGAATGTTAATAAACGTGAAAAATTACTGAAATCATAAAAATACAAGACGCGTTATATTCACACTAATCGAACAAAAAATGTAGCACCGGTTATGAAAAGGATGCCATTTAAAAATATCTATAGGAACGGGCTGCGTTCATTGGACCTAGTTAAGTGAAACTATGCAAATTGTCTAAGCAACATATATATATATTTTTTTTTTAAAGAAAGATAAACATTCCCTGGTTACAAATAACCTGACAATATTTGAAAATCTCCTACTACCACCACAATAAGCTGAAAATGTTGCTTGTGTTGTAATGGAGGACTTAGCCAGCCGAGGAATTGAACACACTAAGCCTGGGTGGGACCCAAACGCGATGTCAACTTGGCCACCGACCGGTCATATATCATATATCTTCACTATATTAATGCATCTTAGAATCTGTCAAGAATTCAAACAAAATAAATAGATATTTTGAAGACCAAATTATGTATTAACAAAATTATTTTGGTACCTACTTTATTACTTGTTTGGTACTATAATATTTCTAATAAGTAGTCCAAAATTCACGCGTGGCGTAGAATATCATTAGATCATCGACAACCGAAATCAGTGTATTAAATAATAGGCCATTATCTGTAATAACCTATAATGTAACCTGAGATATATATTGTGGACACGTTGCTCGTCAAACTGAGAACTCGAACCAGGAGACACTCAAACAGGAGATAGCAAAAGAAGATCAACGCGTTGGAGTGATCGACGCAGTGCCACAAGGAGTAGAAAAGCCCCCTCAACCAAGTAAATTGGAGTGTTAGTAAAAATCTTCATCAAACATGAAATATCTTATGATTTTTTATTAGAATATTTTTCATTCATATCAACACCATGTAACTTTAACCATTTCGCAAAAACAAGTAAATTATTACGGAAATAAAGTCAGCTGATTGACGAAGAAAATTTTACGTGGTTAATAGAGTGAAGATACATTACTGAGACAACACGCCTGGTTTCACTAAACAAGGTTCAGTGGAAATACTTTAGCCGGCCGTTCATAGAACTATTTCATTCGTATATAAATATTCTTCGAATGGCTATCTTTTTCAAATGCAGCGCTACATTTTGTTTGATTAATATGATACATGAACATAGCGTGTCTTGTATTTTTATCATGTCATTGGACAGACGTCGAAATTTTTCAAGTTTACTACAATTCGATAGGAAAATTTCTTTGTTTGAAAAGCAATGAACCTGAGGCAAAATATTTTTTCATTAATAGTTTCAGCCTCATAAAGAACATCGAATGTATGTTTATTTTGGTTTCAGTCTAAGGCATAAGTGTGACTGACTTTAATCATATTACGTTAATCTTGTTTCATAAAAAAAAATCTTTTTGTACGTAATTTAACCCAACTGGTTAGGTTTTCAATCTTACAAATCAACTTGTTAAAACAAATGGACCCTTTATGTTTCAAAGCCACTAAAAACTGATGCCTACGTGTTTCCGTTAACGTTTTCACTTTAAATCGATTGCTAAGAACACCCTTGAAGGGTGAACATAAAGTAGAAATACAAATACCTTACCAAGTAAACAAAGCTTACCCAACATTTTACTACGTTATTTAATGTATTCAAAAATAAAAATAACCTTGAAGGTTCGAATTAGGTATCTAATAAATATATTCACACATTTATAATATGTCAAGTCTAATAAATATTTACGTAATCTTCAACCCAGTAAAAGCAATTTCCGATCAGAGAACTCTTTGTACAAGTAACAATACAGCACAATGCTCCCGAGAGCAAAACTAAATAGTCAGTAGTAATATATATATGAACTCGTACTAGCGCGCTTTAATCAAAGAGGATTATATCTCACGGGAGTTTGCCCGGGAGCCATGGGATCGTTTCACTCCGCCGGCTAATTGAATTTGTATCATTTATAAGGATTATTACAATACATGCAAATTCTCATATGCATGCTATCATTTAATAGAGGGTTTGGTGTGGTTTGTTTGGAGCTGGCCGCGCAGGCTCTATTCTGGCTTTATTTTGGAAACAGGTTTTCCTTTACATAAAGCTTTTAAATACCGTTTATTTGAATCTACTAATATCTTTGTATTTTATGCTCCATAAAATAGTTAAACATCACGGGGAATATAAGAGAGATAATTAATTGTTGTTCGTATTAAACAGTTACATTGTAACTTGATGTAATAGGATTTAGTTAAATAAATACTAGTTAAAAGTTTTCAATTGGTAAAGGTAGGATTGAAGTGAAAGATATTGGTTTAAGGAGATTTTTAGGTATTATTTGTAATATGTTATTTCTATGCTTATACGTTCATCAAGGTTTTCTAACTCTCAACAAACAATATAGTGGGTGATAGACGCAGGAGCAATAAAATCACGGTTTTAAAGTTCGCGAATTAACTCGGCTTTACGTCGGTGACACACAATAGCTGAACTCGTATTGTGACGCGGTGTCATCGACGGAGGAAGTTCTGTGTTTGTTAGGAATTATATTATATTACATTTAAAAAACCAACCAAAGAAGACGAAATCAGCGAATGTTTGTGAATCACCAAATTCAAATTCAAAAATTTTATAAAGAGAGCGTTTATCATAATATATGTGAATTTATTATTATCACGAAAATTTTCAAATACATGCAATGACAACAAATTACTGGCATCAGAGCAGTCCAATCTAGAAGTAACAATTGTATACAATAAAATTGATCAAATATTTTTCGCCTTTCAGATAATTTCGATTAATTGATTATGCTTCGTAAATTCATAAAACTGATTTTATTTATAGGATTACCAATTTTGAAATTAATAAAGCGTGAATTTTTTTATTATTTTTTATTTGTAAGCAGTAGAGTTAAAATGAGGAGACTTAATGTTTGAATTATATTCAACCTAACCTACACAATTATGTGTGTAGTAATTTTATGGTTTTTAGGTTATTTAAGTATTTTGCGATTCTGAGAATAGATCCAAGCATTTGTAATCCTTTACTGTTAATAGTTGTGATATGATTTACGAAGCGTATAACGTCAAGGTCGTTAAATTCAGAGACTTTTTTACGATTGATATTATCAATTGATTAGTCGAATAATAATGAGGTTTTGATCTGTGTAAACTGGTCGTTTGGTGTTCGTCTATATTTAGGTTTAATTTTTAATATTTTAGTTAATTTGCTGGGTCAAACATTTATTGCCGGATAACAAAGTTAGATTTTTTTGGGATAAAATAAAAAAAGTGAATAGTCGGTTGAACGTGTGAGCGGCTTGCAGTCGGATGTGACGTTCACTGATTTAGTATTAGTGAGCTGCCACTATGCTTTCGAGTTGCAATGAACCTGCACCACGCGTGAACAATAATATTAAGTATGAATATTATTGCTGGATTATTGTTTTTGACTGAAGCACTGTAGACTGGCTACAGATTATTACTGTAAATCATTCAATGAAACGAGTAGAGTAACAACTTATTGGGATATTGAGTTTAACACTTTAATTTTAATATTTAGTAAGACAAACATAATTCGCGTCTGGTTACAGTAACTGTTATTGTCGTGTGTATAGCTAAACGGGATACTCATATGCAAACAAACAAGAACGTATAACAATTGCAGACGAGATTGAGCATAGATGTCAATTTACATAATTCGCGTCTGGTTACAGTAATTGTTATTGTCGTGTGTATAGCTAAACGGGATACTCATAAAACAATAACGTATAACAATTGAAGACAAGATTGAGCATAGATGTCAATTTACGTAATTCGCGTCTGGTTACAGTAACTGTTATTGTCGTGTGAATAGCTAAACGGGATGCTCGTATGCAGACAAAACAAGAACGTATAACAATTGCACACGAGATTGAGCATAGAGGTCAATTTACAAGTAAATTAGTAGGCTACCAGTAAAAATTCAAACCGGTTGAATCGCTGACGAACTAGTTCGGCGGTTTTAAAGTTGGTGTACTAGGGTAACATACAGACAAAAAAGGTCGCCGATCCCTGCCTTGAGAGTATGCGTATTTTCTCATGCGTATATCACCCACATAAGATTCTCTAATACTTTTTTACTATTGTGAATTTCTATATTTTGTTATATGTATTTTCAAAAAGTAAATATAACAAAAATGAGCAGAAAGAATATAGTTTTTCTGGCGTTTCTTTATAAAAAAACACTTAAGTCCACTCCTCAGTCAAAACTTATCTTATTTAAAATCTCATTGCTAGTAAAATACGGTCTGGAAGCCTTAAGAACCAAACTAAAATCTTAGCTAAAAGCTTGGGTCGATCAATCGTAATTTAAATTTTATGACTAGTTTTATTGCGAACTTTTCGATAGACTTCTCATTGGAACGGAGTCGCTTAAACACGTAGATTTGGATCAGTATAAAATTTATTTAATAAAATAAAACAAAAACCAATATAACGTTTTAAAGATGAAACGTAATTCTGCAAGCTAAACCGAGGATTTAAGCTAGTACATTAATAAATTGAGCCAAAAAATTTCTATTGATTGTAATGTAGGCAATTTTTGAAAAATTTGATTAGATCAAACATTTTATTTGATTTATGAAATTAGTTGGGATAATTTAATTTAATTTTATAATAGAAAAAAAGAAAACATTTTTAGCACTCAAAATAATTATATATTTACTAGTCCATACAATTTTTTATCGGTTAGCATTCGTTATAAATATTCTCTACCATTTCACTTCATTCTCGTGACTAACGAGAAAAAAGTAATTTAGAAAGCATCAGTGGTAAATATTTGAAAACAATTTCATTACTTTAAAAAAATCAGAGACTACAACGAAGAATAAATTTGAATAAATAATTGTACAGAGTTTTCCAATAAGAGGTGTTATTTTGATATTCAATCGTAAAAGATCAATGGTTTCGTTGCTTGTGTGGCATGTAGCGCCATCTTGTTGAAATTAAACGTTGTCCAGATCAATACCATCCAATCCCGGCAGTAAAAAATCATTAATCATCTCTCGATAGCGCAATCCACTCACCGTAAATGTTGCTCCAGCCTCATTTTCGAAAAAATATAGTTCAATGACTCCGCCGGACCATAAACCGCACCAAACAGTCACACGTTGAGGATAGAGAGGCTTTTCAAGAATAATTCTTGGGTTTTCCGAGCCCCAGATGCGACAATTTTGCTTGTCGACGAATCCACCGAGGTGGAAATGGGGCTCATCACTCAAAATGATTAGCATTTGATTTAATCAAGTGAATTTTAATAATTTTGTTCGTGTATCGTTCCATTTTTATTAATGATGTAGTTTCTACTTGTCAAATGTTAAAAAATGACAGCTTCAAAAGTAACATCTACCGAAATAGCGGGATATTCAAAATAACACCTCTTATTGGAAAGCCCTGTATTTGAAGTTAAGCCTCGCTGAAAAGAAACCGTCCAGAATAAAAGAGGCTTGGTTAAAGGCTTAACGGGTTATTTTATTGCCACTAGCGTAAAGCCTCCGATGGTATCACATTCGTTAAGGACGAGCACTGAACAGGGCTGTAGATATGCAATTTAGTTAGAATGTTAATTTAAAAAGGGTTACGCGAACGATAGGGTCTGAGTAGAAAAGAAGTCAGGGGTTAGTAGAGTCATTTACAATAATTCAATCATATCGAATTCTATCGTAAACCTTTTGTTTCCCAATTTTTTTCTTAAGCTTTAGTTAAATACACATTTTTAGTATAAAACATAACCCACTTATACAAATAAAAAAACGTTAAGTGAACCCTTTTGCTTATTCGATTTAAATTTTTTTTTTAATTAATTTTGTTTTCAAATACACATTTGCAGGAAAAAAAAATACTTTAGTTAATTTTTAAAATCAGTCGAAAATGTTCTCTTTGTATTAAGTATAACTTAAATAATGTGCTTTTGAGTTATATGTAAAAGCTTTATAAATGCATCAAGCGCACCACACCATCCATTTATTCCACTTTTCTTGGTGTTGCATTTGTCACAATAGACATTGTTATTATTATCATGATTAATGTTACTATTGAAAATAAATGAACTAATATATTTTATTATGTTATGTTGTGTTCATGTTTCTATAATGTTATTTAAAACATATATTTGTACTGCTCCCTTGGGGTGATTTTTCAAGAAAACGCCGCTTTATAAATTAGCCAAATATTATTATTAGTATTCATTTAATTAGATTTAACAATTTTAAATGTGTCAATAATAATAATCTGTATAAAGAATAATAAAAAAAAAATAAGTAGGTAAAGAAAATGATGTAACCTTATTTTTTCATTGATATTGAACATTCTGTCGACATTCTGCTTAATTTCACTTTAACAGGAATACTTTTGAAGAACAACTAATGAATAAATTTAATCCTCTTTTTTTCATAAAACATGCTACGAATATTTTTTTGAATATGTATGTCGTCTTCAAAATAATAGTTTTTAAATCACATTTTTTTCTTTTCATTTTTCTTAAAAAGCGCATACCAGATAAACGCACTTTAAGAAGAATAATTTAACAACATATTTTTATTATTTTCATGTCTTATTTTAATAACTGTAATACCTTAAATAAATAAATAACCAACCTTCAGCTTTAAGAAACTTCGTTACAAAAAAACTCTATCATTTTAAATCATCTCCAGAGTTTACCCCTATCATCTCTGGAGACACTATGTGAAGACGGGACTCGATTAGCAAAAGGTTTTAAGAGCAGGTCTGTCACATATTTTTTATCAAAGAAATGAATTTACCAAGGAAATGAATTTACCAAAGAAATTAATTTACCAAGGGAATGAATTTACCAAGGAAATTAATTTACCAAGAAATTGAATTTACCAAGGAAATTAATTTACCAAGGAAATTAATTTACCAAGGAAATTAATTTATCAAGTATATTATAGACATATTTTGAGTCTATCTGCTTGCAAAATAACAGCTTTTTTCCATTGAATTCTTAGGCACAGAATCAAAATTGTTGTACGGTTAAAGAGTTACTTGGTTGAAACAAATTCATTTAAACAACTTGCCTGAAGCAAAGTTCACATAAAAAATGATAAAAAAAAATTCAAATGCCGAAAAATATAAATCTCGAGGAGAGCTATTCCATGAGAATGAATCTGGCATCTTGCTAACAAATTCCTTGCCGACTTGAAACTTTCTTGGGAAACTAACCAAACCAAGTAGGACACTGGAGGAGAATTTATGCGATGGAGAGTTCCATCTTTCAACCATTAAATTTACATTTTATTTAGTGCGAAAAGCAAATAATTTACTCTTCATTGCTTCAGGGTCTTAGGAGACTGCGGGATTTTCGTTTAGTTGAATTCGCAAACAATACGATGCTCAGTAAGATAACGAGCGAATGAATTCACTCTCCAATGAATACATTGTTATGAACAGTAAGATTTTAGGGTTTAGGGGATCCATTCTTTTAGGCCATCTTAGTTGTCCCTTCTGATCTATGATGTGGTGACTGAGTCTGTTTTTTACAATGATCGTAGTAATCGATTGCCGACGGTAGTAATGGTTCACATCTCAGTTAGTTAATCTGTTAAATGATATTTTTCAGTGATGACGTTAGAATATAAATATAACGTCAGTGTTTGTCAGCATATTTTTCTGCATTTCTTTAGGGGAACGCCCGACTTCAAGCAAAATCAAATTAACCAGCCCCTACTAGTTATTTCGCGTTCTTCAGATCGTTAACGTTATATAATGATTTATTTTTTTAAGTATTATACCGTGTTGCGCTGCTCTCTTCCTTTGCCAACACTGGATAACGTTACAATGTCTATCATCAGGGCAAATGTCGATGTAATTCTTTGAATCAGCCCTCGATTGATAAATTTAAGCACTTTTAAGCGATGACTCTCGAGTTTTACGTAAGTATATATAAACTTACTCTTTGAATAAATTCAATTGTTACTTATAAAGATGGAGGTAAGGGATATACAGCTCTTATAATTATATTAATCTCTTTCATTGTTTTGTTGATCGAGCATAAGAGTGAACATTTTTTTTTAAATTTACCTAATTATATATTTCATTTTCATTGTTTTGTTGATTGACATTAAAAGTGATTTTTTTTTTTTAAATGTAATTACACTTTTTCATTTTTAAATTTCTCTGGAAGGCAATTATATATGTTGCTCCCCTCGTAACCAACGGATAGCTTGCCATAATGAGCATGTATGGTATTTAAATGTATTTTATCGTGTTGCCGTGTAAAGTGTGTGTGTGTACTTGGGACGTTTTAATGAGTTCTGTATTTTTATGTATGAGTTTATTTTTTATTTTGTATATAAGGAGACATGTATAATATTCATATAATTTCTTAATTTAAATAGTTTTATTTGCATATATAATTTTTTGTGGATATTCTAGAATTGAAGTGAAATAGCTTTTTGATTACTTTGTTTTGTGTTACCTGTAGTTCATTTGTATGTGTTTCATATGCATTTCCCCAGATTTCAATCAAATAGTTTAAATGTGAATGTACGAGGCTATAATATATTATCACCGATAAATAATTTCATCGATAAACAATAATTTAAGAAACATTAATGGTCGTACAACAGTTGTTTATTTTTTGTGTTTCACGCGTTTATGTACTTATTTTACAATCCAGTGTATGCGTGCTGTATCTGGAATGTATGGAACTGCATTAACCGCCCCAAAACTGGAATACATAACTACAAAATTTGAATATTCAGTTGGCTATATTGAGGTTTAAGGAAAGGAATGAAAAATGACATTATAAAATAAAGATTTGGATAAGAGATCGATTTCTGCGATTCTCGTAGTGATTCAAGCGCAGAGTTTCATGAAGAATAGTACGAAAATACGAATGAAACATTTTGTACTTTTCTTCAAACCTTTTTGTGTAGTTTATAGATCACATATTTTTTGGTTGTCTCTTTATTATCTAAAATCGCCTCCCCTCCGTTCAACATTTCATCTGTCTTAGTCTGAATTCGACTCCAATCCTTTATGAATATACTTGAAATTTGCCCATCGAATAAAGTTAATACGTAAATTCACCTCCCCTCTCTAAATATTTTGAAATGTTTTTTTTTCTTAGTTTTGTCAACAGTGATTCATATCAAAGCTCTCGCAAATACAATTACATTTATTAAACTTGGTTGATACTATCACTAATTACAGACAAACACAACATTGATGAACACAACAAGTAAAGAATAATGTGCGTGTATGCACCTACATGCATACATGCATACACACATACATACACTTACATATACATTTCGTAACAGCAACAGTAATTATTTTTTAGATCAACACGATAAGTAGCTTTAAGTCTTGTTAACGTTTGATTCGAAGGTGACCAATGATGACGTTGACAAATCAATGGAATGACTTTAATAACGGCACATTCTCGGTAAAGGTGAGTCATACCCCAGCTTAGTTTGATATTTTTTAATATGTAACGGAATATAATGTATAAGTCGGGAACCAATTCTAGGAACGTTGAACATGATTTGATAGAGTAAAAAAGGGCAGTTTATTAGAGCATTAACAATTTTGAAAAGAAAATTTAAATCAATCTTCTCTGTTCATGATTGACTGGAACAAAATATTGAAAGTTTAAAACCTGAAATATTTGAAAAAAAAACTTTAACCAGTGATTTGTCGTCCCGGGAACCATTTATTGGATAACCAACACCTCTGCCATAGGTTACCCCGAGTGGTTCGCTACGTTTGGTAATTTAGCAGGGGTGCCCAGGTTCATCGGGTGATGTGTGTTCAGAATGCACCTGCCCACCATCTGCATGGCGTGACAGATCAGGAGAGGGTGGTTTAGGGAGACCCTTTGACCTCTCCAACTGGTCTGTTGACTCACTACCTTGCGCCACAGAGGGGGGGATATAATCACATGTTCTTCACTCCTTGACATACTGATCCCTAGATTCCTATCCAACCCTCATATCTTTTACCTTCCCAGAACTTCCTCTCCTTCCGTTCTTTAAAATAGATCTTCCACACTACATCCCAAAAATGTCGTATATTATTATTAAAAAATTAGCGTTATAATTGAGCGGTAGTCTTTTATTAAAAACAGTCTGGAATGATCGAATTGCACTCGTAATAGTAATCGTCAGTGCGTTAATCGCAACCCAGGCGCGAGTGCTCCACTTAAAACACTTCCTAAATAATTCCACAGTTATTTGACACGCTGAATGAAGCATTTCAGTAAAACTGTGGATATTTTCACCTATCACCGACCAATGATAAAGAAAAATACGCCATTTCAATATTGAACTTTCCCGCTGCGGCCGGTAAAAACCAGTTATTGTTATTTTCTTTGTCAATATTGGTAAATGTTCAGCGGCTAAATAAACAGGGCAGAAAAAAGAAAAAATCTTGCTGGCTTTTGTGCTTGAAGAATAATAATTGTTTTAGGTATTGTGCTGACCGCAAATCCGACGATATTTGACGGAACCCGGCAGAACACAAGAACTAATAACTAGGCTTCTGAAAACATCGCGTTATTTAAAAAAAAACTCATGGTATTTTGCAAAAAACGATGTTTTATTTCAGTCAGTAAAATATCAAATTTATGTTTTTACTCATTTTCCACTAATTTTTCATCTTACATTGTAAAGTATTTATTTAATGTTGCTGTTCACATTTATGTGTTTTTTGTGTTAAAAAAATAAACATTTAAAAGGTTGGCCGTAAAATATCAAATAAATTTTGTTGCTTTTTTGTTAGCGAAAAAAGAATGATACTTCACAACCTTTTTGAAGTGAAGTTAGCAGCGTCCATATTAATGGCTATTCAAGCTTGTCAAAACCATAAACAAAAAAATTGAGAATATTATTACATAATGGCACTTGCAATCTATATACCTATTATACATTGGAATTAATAACACAATAGGTATAAAGATTGTTTTATTAAAAATAATAATTTTATTACGGCAAAATTCTTTTGTGCATTTTGTAGATTTACCCGAAAATGGTAAAATTGGAGTGTTTCGAGTAAAAATGATTTACTTTATCGCAAACGGGAATTTTCAAGTCTATTTTGATGACCTCTAACGACAGGGAGTCAGTCAGGAAAATTCTTCCTCAGCAATCACCTTACAATTTTATTACATTGTGTTGTAAATGGTCATTTTTGGGTTCTATGAAAGTCCTATTAGAGTTCTGTTATTACATCATTATGGACTATTTGCTTGACAGAACTAAAATAATTACAGAACTTGAAAACATCTTTCACAGAGCTTGAAAATTAACTATGAAATTTAAAGAATTGTTCAAATTCTCCATACCAACCCGTCCTTAGTAAACTTGAAAAGTAAGCTGCTTATTAACAGCCCGTAAATCTTTTCGTATAATAATTTTTATGACACGTTTAAATAATATGCACGTAATAATTTCATTTATTCATTTTTCATGTTCAAATAAAATTTAAAAAATAAACAAATTGACAGTAAAAATTAAAAAATAAACATAAAAAATTAAATATTTTACATCTTCTTGGTAGGTTATTTCCCCTCAGTCTTTGTGAGTTACTGTGGTTTTTAAATTTCCAAAAAAAGATTTGGTTATTCCCTTTTCTAATTTTCAGTTGAAAACAAATAAAATTTGTGTAAAATAAGTCCTTCTGATTAAGGAAGAAGTTTTGAAGAGTTTCTATAGGTATGTGTATGGTGGACGGTAGAACGCTGAGGAGCTTTTCACTTACCGCCAACCAAATCCTTCAGGGGGGCGATAAATCTTACTGGAAAGTTCACCCCTTCTCTTGAAAGATTTCCTCAATTTGAATCTTTTGCTCGGCAGTTTTACTTTTGTTTGGAAAGTTTAGTGTTTGACCGACATCTGTTGAATTTCTCCCAACTCTGTGAACATTGATATAATACAAGAGATAAATCTACTGCCCCAAATTTTTACCCAAGGCGAAAAGGAAGAACACAACATAAAAAAATATAACTTATCAATACATAATTTTCAAATATACTAAAAAGTGATTGTAGATTAAGTATAAAAAAATGAAATCAAATTATTAATTGATTGACCGCATTTCGTTACTTCAGAGTGACAAAACATTCTATTTTTTTAATAATAAATAAAATAGGAGTCATTTAATCCAAATAATTTCAGCAAGTCAATAACAATTAATAATTAATAACTGACTTGCTGAAATTATTCGGGTTAGTTAACAAACTATTGCTCGACTCCTATTTTATTTACTATGAAAAATTTACATTGTTTTGTCACTCTGAAGTAACGAAATGCGATCAATCAATTAATAATTTAAATTCATTTTTTTATTCTTAATCTACAATCACTTTTAAGTATATTTAAAAGTCACTTTTTAGTATATTTAAATATGGTTTAGGTCAGAGGGTTATGAATGTGTTTTTTTTCAATAAATTTTAAGAGACAAATAAGTTCAAAGCTTAAGTTCAAAATTACATCGAATTGCGAATAAATAATAAGTTTTGATGTTTTATAAATATCATGTACGCAACAGAAATCAAACGAATTAATAAATAATTCCTCCCATAAAATAATAATTACATAATACACATCATGATCTTATGACCGCCAAAACAGACACATGTCTGTAATACGGAATATGAATATTCCGATATTACCGTACAGTATACGTACACAGAAGAATGAACCACGAGTGATAGACAGCAACATGGAGCGTTTCAGACACTAATGAAACTAACATCACCTTTGGTTAGTTTCAATTCTGTTTAGAACTGAATAATTCTACTCGGTGAACAACACAGTTTACATAGTAAATATATTTTTGTAGCCCGCGTTGTGAAAATCTAAAACTATACTTACAATAAATTTCAAATGCTTAATTTATGAAACCTATCAAATGTAAAGTTATAAAATGCGAATGAAATTAATTACTATTCAATTATTGCTTTAACCTCCCAGCAGCTCGGCAAAAGTTGAAATTTCTCTAATAATCATTTAATTTTATGTAGGTGAGTAACTACACGTCGCTCGATCGTTATTCTCCGTACAACTTCGTTAATTGGTTTTCCCCCAGTCGTCCGGCTTGCAGAATTTATTATTGAAAATGTACGACTTTTGGGAGGTTCATTTACAAACTTTCTCAGATTTCTCAGCGCGAGGCTATTTCTTATCGCCTTGTCAGGGTCCGGACCTCCTTCATTCTGGCCACAGGAAGAAGAGGGAGTATATATTATCTGATAAAGCATTTTAAAAATCTCTTCCGCAATCGAAGCAAAATCTCAATGATTTATCACAGAATTACAGAGTGAAAAAAAACAGTTGAAGCAGTTTTCGTTTACCTCGTCTTTACAGAATGCCCCCGTGAAATTGCCATTGTTATAATGATTTTATAGAGAGAGAGTCTTGAAGGATTTATGAATGCAATACATCATCATATAACAAATGACTTCCCACGAAAACATGGGCTGATCATATAATCAAATATTCAAGGAAGACCAAAGCAGGAGGCAGCAGTCAGGATAATACACGAGCTTTTGTGAAAATATTAATCGAAATTAATCAAAACCACTTGCACTTTTCCACCGGAAAACTCTGATGAAGAACCAATAACTCTTTATATACTTCATTTGTTAAATTTACGAAGGTAATAATTATTTTTTTACTATTCCTGCATGCTTTAATAATAACGTTGATAGGTAAGAGTAGGATATTTGAAAGAAACAAAACTTTTTGTAAGAGTGCATGGCTCTCCAAAACCTATTGAATTCTTTCTCATTCTTAATATTCCTCATAATTTTCCTCGTAATTTTCATGTTTGATTTTTTTATGTGATAGTTATTTTATTTGATGTGTACTGGACACCTACTCCAGTGACATTGACTGAAAAATGCCAGTTTCCTCTCGGGGTACCTTGGGGAAGGATTTGCAATTGAAACATAACTTCACGAAAGTCGTAGGTCAACTGACTGATTGGGCCAGTTGTTTGCATGTTTATTGAGTTAAGATTCAAAAGTTTCTACATGTGCAGCAATAATTCTTATCTCGAAAAAGGATGCATGAGAGCATTAAGGAACAAATAAAAATAACCGAAATTTAATTACTACGGTTAAATCCCATTTTACACATGATACGTGTTCGGTGATAAGCCTCATAAAGGATTCGGCGCCGTAAAATATGTGATAACAGATAAATATTCATTTTCTTAACAATTTCAATAATTATTTAGGTACATTCACCTGCTGTCTTGTACTTGATGGTTAGAGTTAATTTACAACAAACAATATTTAAGCAATCCTCGGGCATCATAATACCTATTGCATAGTTTGGTGAACGAGAAAACATACAATTATAGTAAAGGTTTGATTATTATTTATTTATTTTAATTTTTAAGGAAAACAAAAAGTTTTACAGATTTTATTGGAATGATGATGATTGGATGCAATTTAGTGAAGTTTCCGCATGAAATTTATATAACATACAGAAAAACATAAATAATTAAATAAATATATAAAGAGGGGTTGATAGAAAAAGGAATTCTTCAAAAGTAATACAGATAATGGTTTAAAGATAAATAATATAAAATCAAACTAATAACTTATTTATACAAAATAAAGAAGGAAAAAAACGTAATGAAAATAACTTCAATATCTTACACATAACAGGGGTAGAGAGTTTTTAATTAACAATTTGATTTAACTTTTTCCAATATACTTTCAGAAAATTGACCCGAGGACAATTGGAAAATATCAGAGTCTGAAAAGATATCGTTGTATTTTCTGTACGTCTTTCTGAAAAACGAATGTTTTGGGTAGTTAGTTTTTCAGTACAGAATGTGGAATATTTGGTTTGATCCTACTGGACAGTGGTAATGAATATTTTTCAGAAGGAAGTCGTTTTCAACAGCGTTGTCAATGATTTTAAGTAAGGATTTTTGGTCGGATTATCTCTTATATCTTCTAGTGTTAATCGTTTATGGAACGTTAATTACTCTTTTAAATGTTTGGGTGGTCGGATGGATTGAAGTCTTAGGATGGGTTGTTTCAGAGAGATTGAACTATTCTTCAAACTACAAACCTGAACCGTGAAAGTTATTTTTAAGTTCTGTTATTATTTCAGTTCTGTCAAGTAACTGGCCTATAATGATATAATAACAAAACTTGAATAGAACTTTCGAAAAACCCGAATATTATTGTTGAAATTTGATGAATTATTCAAATTCTATAACACAACCCATCCTTAGTAATATAGGATTTTTTTTAAATTCCTTCACACCTTTCAATATCAAGTTCCATATCCATATTACCGATCAAAATTCTAAAATTGAGCGAACAAAATTTAATTTAATTTAATTTTCTATGTAGTATTTTAACATATGTACTTATACTATTTCAACACAAATTTATCTGTGAGCTCTCTCACAGATAAATTTATATGTAATCGAAAATAGATTCGGGAATAATATATTTTATACCTATTGATAAGCTCTTTCAAGGCTGTCATTAATATATGTGATTCTTTGTAAATTTTAATGATATCTGCAAAAACTTTGAATTTATTTTCTAAAACATATCCCCATATCATTGATATACACTTTATTTATCCTCCATAATATATATTTTTTCTTATTTCCAAATACAATAATTTGTATGGATTTTAATTTTGTAATTTTTTTTTCTATGTAACCTAGTTATATTATTTTTTCGCAAATGTACACTCCTCTTTCATCCATAAGAAAATGCTTTTAATGGAAGTGTAGTATAAATTAAAACAGTATGACTTGTAAACATTGTATATTTATTGTAAAAAACACAAATAATAAACAAATAAAAAGTACCTTCAAAATAATAATAATAAGATGTTTTAGTTAGAAAATATGAACTTCTGGTTCAATCCCTATATATTCCCGTCCTTTGCCTCTTAATCCTAATCCTATGTTTCCTCCTCTCCCCTCCCTCCACTTATTTTCATATTTTGTAACTAAAAATTAAATTAATTTAAGAAAACCCATCTATGACGTTGTCCACCTTACCATTAATTATTCATCAGTGGAAAGTTCATAATTGGCATAATTACTTATATTATTATTGTATTGTTGTATGATTACAGATTTGATGTGAACTTTTCCTAAAATATATAAATAAATAAACAAGAAAAGCCCGAGACGTGATCCTTGTGGAATTCCTGATGCTATATTATAGAAATGTGAATAGAAAACCTTCGCTCTAACTGCTTGATTTTTGTTTGTTATACATGATTTGATCCATATGAGAAGGTACCCATCAATCATGATTTTTAACGGCTTCTTCATAAGGAGTACGATTTTAATTTCACCAAAGGCTTTTGAAAAATCCGTATAGATATGGAGCGTTTTTGATTTTTACTTCCAATAGAATTTAATATAAAATCTGTGTATTCCAGCAGAATTTTTTCTATAAAGCCGTATTGATTTTTAAAATGGTTAGTTGACTGCTGGAAAAATTGCTCAAGTATTGTTTTCATGATCTTGCTGGTACATTGGTAGTTTGGAGATGGCCTGTAGTGTAGTTGGTGATATAATTTTATCCTCACTTTATTTGGATTGGTATACCAATCATTATAATGAGTGCTTGATTAAACGGCGGGAAATTTGCCTTCCTCAAATGACATTTTGAATACCAGTGAGAGAGTATTAGCCAATTTGTCCCGGCATTTTATATGAAATATGGATGGAATTAAATCAGATCCCGAACTTTTATTCGGACGAAGTTTTTGTTTAAATAATTAAGTAAATATGTGTGTATTAGTAGATTAGAGTTGTCATAATTATTGTCAGAGTTTACAATATTGATGTACGTGTCTATCTATGAGGAATCTTCTACAAAAAATTATCTTAATAGTCACTAAAATGGAAGCTTATTGTTTGTTCGTCAGGGCATGAAATATCGGCAAGATACAGTTTTTGGAAAATCGGACGAGGATTTCTTTGATTTAACGAGTGACCAGAACCGTTTGCTGCATTTTTGAATGAATCTTCTGCACTAGAAAGCGATTTCTTAATACTGTAAAGGATTAGTAGTCAGCTAGCTTCTAATATTTATATTTTCCATTCCTGGTAAAGTGTACGGTTCTAAGTTACCAAAAACGATTTTTCGGGAAAATATTTCTGTATAAGGTAATTTATTTACAGGTTATTATTATATTGTAAACAATCTATGTTAATAATATGTTGTGGTATTATTTCATGATTGGTAAAAAAGTTTCATAATTTTTTATAATTTACAAATAATGTTAATTTGTGTGTTACAACGAGGGAGAAAGTGTTTAAAATATGAAGGTATTTCCATACTTTCGCTATCAAAATTTTATGTAAATTATTTTATTGATCATTGTTTTCTATCTGTCTTTCCAGATGTATTGATCATTATTTTCTATCTTTCTTTTCAGTTGTATTGATCATTGTTTTCTATCTGTCTTTCCAGATGTATTGATCATTTTTTTCTATCCGTCTTTCCAGATGTATTGATCATTGTTTTCTATCTGTCTTTCCAGATATATTAATTTCTTTTTAAACTCTTCAATTCCACCCTTGTACTTATTTTTTATGATTGTGTTTTTGAAGTATGACAAATTGTTTTTATAGAATCTGAACTTTATTCTTCAAAATTTTTTATAGAATTATATTTGCTGGAGTTCTGGTTACTGGTTACCACGGACTTTCAGTTTGATCGTGCAGACATTGTTTTTTTTAGAGTTATTGTAATTTGTTAATTACTTGCTGTACAGTCTGTCTGTGCAGACCGAGAAACAAAAGCGCGTGTTGGTTTTACGTTCAATAGAAGCATGTTTGTCCAACAGTGACGCTGTTCTTCAAAAAAGGCATTTTTTACCTGTCACAGGTGAAGTCTAAATAAAATGGGTGTATAAAAAAACACGTGTATTGGAATGCAAAGCTATGACAAAATATCATAGCAATCGACAAAGAACTTTTGGAGATTAAAGATTTTGAACAAACAAAAATTTATATTTTTTATTTATCTAGATAGAATAGTGAAAATATAGTTGAAGAGCAAAATTCAACAGTAGTTGAATACAAACAATGGAAATTGTTAAATTATCCACAAATAAAGGAAAAAAAATCAAAACAACCCTTTTTATCTTTTGCAACGGGTTTCTTCAGGAGTAAAATAAATATGATAATTTTACACCACATTTTTTTAGCATAAAATATTACGAAACTGTACAGTATCTTCCGATGAAATGTACCGGTTTGTCCATTGAAATCATATTTAAAAATTTTATGAGATATTTATGCCATTATTTCAGAGGTACGCAAGAAAATGTGCCAAGGAATACGTAACGTAGCGAAAGCATGATAATGTTTTGTAATTTATCGTTTTGAAGTGTTTCATATAATGTAATCGTGATGTCGTTATATCAACCATTTTCAGGAATTGTGACCACTACACCGATGCTATAAAATAGCTTCTTTTTAAATGAAATTGCAAAAATGGAAAATTGAGCGTTGGAATGATCTAACTAGCAAAAAGCTTTCCTACTAGTTGATACCCGTGAAAAGTTACGAGACGTTGTCTTTTAACTCTTAAATGGAATTAAACAATAAAATATAATCTGAAACACTTATTTAAATCTAAATATTTAATGATTCCTTAAAAAGCCTCCACCACTCAGCTCAGGGCCTTTTGTGTGGAATTAGTGTAAACAAATGATCCCAAGACAAATATGTTTATTAATTATATTTTTGATTAAATTATTAAAAGAAAGAAAAACATTTCCGGTTTGAAAATAACCTAAACATACTAAAATCTCCTACGACAACCACAGTAAGCAAAAAAATGTTGCTTGTGTCGTGATGGAGGACTTAGCCAGCCGATTAATTGAACGCATGAGATTTTTCCGATAACTTAAAACTAAATTTACAAAATGAAATTTTAATGAATTAAAATTGACATAAATAACACAAACAATTATAAAAAATATTAGGTTACACTAATATAATAGCGAATTGGTCGTTACAATCTAAATTATGAAGAGAGACATGCTTTGAATCATACATCTCAAACTGCAAATCAGTAATGTCAAATTACTCATATTTACGTAAAAATGCGCTAGTCTGCGATGCGCCAGTCTGCTAAAATTCAATAATACGAGACATTTTTCATTAGAAATAGAAATTTTGCGGTCTTTGTATAATAAGTTAGTAAGGCTGTAAATAAATATTAATGTAGATCAACGGACGCTAATTCTGAATATATAAGTGTGATTATTATTATAAATAAGATTATCTGCGACAGTTTCCTATGGTTAATTTTTTTCTCAAAAATTTTTCACATAAAAAAAACTATCTTTCTCTAAAAACGACCGTTTCTAGATTCCGTTTGCCAAGCGATTTTGATGCCCATATTTGTAATGATATAAGGCACACTAAAAATATGCATATTTTTGGTTAGCGTATTCCTCTAAACACATACCTACATCACACAACAATCCTTTGTCGTGGTGTCATGACAAGTATATAATATTCATAAACGGAGAACAAACTACCCAAATCAAATGCCGGCTGTTAAGAGTTAGGTACAACTGGCGACATTTGAGAAAGGTCCACGATCAAAGGTATTTAAGAAGTATACCAAAATGTTCAATCTATTTACTTTTGACAATTTGGTAATAATTGTAATGGTTACTGTTGCCTTCGTCATTAAAATCAAAATTGAACAACAGAGGCACCTGACTAGCTACATTCCACGAAGAATGTATTTTTTTTTATAATAAGGTTTGTAATTCTGTTCTTGGCTTTAACAAGCTTATAATGGTGAAATCCATGGCAGTTTCAGAGGTGTGTTAAACTTAACGAGATTAGGTAAAGCCGCGTATTTATTTGATGGCCGGCGGGCAATGAGCAAAACATCCCGCCATTGCAGAAGCAAATGGCGCTTAACTTCAATTAACTCTAAGCCCGTATAGTCGCTAAGCACCACAGTTGCTTTCAACAAAAAAATACTACCCTGGTTAGTTTACAAACCGTGACAAAGTGCACAAGAAAAATCTAATTAACCATTACGTCCGTTTTACATCTTTGTCGTGGCATAACTAAATCAAATAATTATGTTTTCTTTTAATAAATACAGATCTGAAATGGACTTGTTTCTGAGAGTTTCACCTATATATTTTAGCCAAATATCTGTCAATATTCTGTCAAAAAATAGATTTAATTAAGTATTTAACTTTACACCTTCACTCAAACATATGAATAAATTACACAAATATGAGTTTTGTTTTTTTTTTCCGCAAACAGTGTTTACCGAATAAAACATTTTTTTTTAGTTAAGCAAAATCTACCGCTTAGGTTTTATTTCATTAATTTTCTTCTAGTATTTTTTTTCGTAAATACAAATCATTCTGATACGTAGTGCGATGAAATGAGAAAATAATTAATAAAACAATTTAATATAGCGTCTATCATAATCCTGCGATTGGAGTAGCAAGCTTTGGATCTTTTGGAGCTTTAGGAGCTTCCAACGAAATTGCCTATTTCATGCCATGTTTCCATTATGTGGCTTGATTTTACAAACGATTTAAATAAGATGTCAGAATAGGCAGCAAACATAGTTCTTTTGCGATAAATTTGAAAGGTTACGTCATTTTCAATAACAATAATTATACTGCTCAAAAGTGTATAAAGCTGTTCCTGGATTCTGGACTGTGATGCCATTTTAGATACACAAAATCGTTTTACTAACGATCCCCAATAGCTTTTATGAAAAAACATATTTCACCAGAATAGGAGAAAAATATTTACTAGTTTAAATCCAATGGAGGTAGGTACCTATTAATCCAACGATAATAAAAAGAGGGACGATTTTATCATCTGCTGTTGTCTGGAACTAAGCGATGTAGAGAAGAAGTATGTTATTTGTTGATTCTAAGTATTTCATTTGTAAAATGGTAGAATTTTATAATCTTTAACATTTGTGGACATGTGATTTATTGTACAGGTTGACTCAGAACCGATTGAGCAGTTTTAAGGAGTTATTAAAAGTAGTGGGGGAATACAGATGAATAAGGTTTTTATTTTCTATGTAAGTATTAGGTACAAACCATTTATGATTATTACCTATGTTTTAATAATAAAATCCTCAAATGGCGACCGTGACTGTGATTTCCGAATGTACGATATCTCAATGTTATAAAATTTTCTGCAGCCCAGAGTATAAGAGATAGTGAAGAAGAGGGATTGGGGGACCTGTTGTTCCAACACGGTGGTGGGGTTAAAGCTTCACATAGCCCGGATTTCAACAAATGTTTTCACAAAAAAAAAATCCCGGACGTCTGGTCTCTCTGAGGGGTTTGCGCGGTCACCAAATTAGAGCATTTGACTTTGACTTTAAGACAACATTTATTTATTTGGGGATATGTGAAGAATAATGTGTTTAAACGTCGCCCTTACATGGTATCAGAGCTAAGGGAGCGGATTGTTGAAGAAGTTAACGCCATACCCCGCGATGTGTGGACGTGCTGTATAAAACTGCTACTAACTAAACTAAACATAATGATTATAAACAGTGTGTACCTTCGAAATGTTAACTTCGAAAATAAAAATATTTGGTTCTCCGTTTACACTCAACTCTACTCAAAACTCTTCGGTTCTGCCACACCCTGTATTTATTTTGTGTTATTGTATATCAAAAACTTCGTATTATCGTAAACATCTTGAAGAGTATGTTTCCAGACCTATTAATCTCTTGTGGAGACATTGCCTAGCCGCTCTACCAAAGATTTAACCGTCCCAGACTTATTTGCGAGGTTATCTGAATGGACGTATCTACGCCAATAAGTCGACGACGATTAAAACAAATAATTTCATTAAAACAGTTTTTCAAAATGTTGCCTTAAAGTCAATGGATTATAAATATTAGGGGTCTCTGCCCTAGTTCAAAATATTTTGGCTTCTTTATTAATGCATCACGTTTTCCAAGAGTTTCGTTTCACTAAATTAATTGGTGTGCAATTATTTGATAATGATATTAGTGTATGCACAAACCACTGCACAAAGGAGAATGTGTCACATGGTGGAAAGGACTCATCGCGTATTTTGTAGAACAATTCTCTCCTCGGTACTGGTTTATTTTCACAACCCATCGCAAATCCGATTAAAGCGTATTATAGATTATTGAATATAAAATATGATCAGAGAGGTTCAACCAATGTTCAACAGTAGTTAAAATTCTGAAAAAGCGACGAACAAACTGCGGTTTGCCAGATGTACAAAGGGGACCAGGATTTTTGGGATTACGGGAATGCAACATTTTTCCCCCTAAGTACAGCGATTATATGTGAACAATAGTGGTGTGTTGTGTAAATGGCCTAACACACCATTTTAATAATAATATCAAGTAACTATTTTATTATTATTTTTTCTTTAAAAAGAAATTCCATTGTGGCTAATTATCACGAGATTAAATTAATATTTTACTTTGAATCAGTTTAATTATCAACATTATTTACGATTTAATAAATTAAGCCATGTAATTATATGATTTGAATATATTTTTTCATAAATGTACCTTCATCTTCGCAATTCGCATTTTTAAGTCTTTAATATTATATGCTCTGCGGTTTCATAAATATAAATATTACCAACATTCATGTAAATTGGGTGGTTTTATCTCAATATACATAGTACTTAACTAAGTAAATGTTCAGTACTCATATTTGAGGTGTAGAGAACCGTACTTGAGATGAAAAAATTACATAATGGCCCCATATACATTTATAACTGTAGTTACTATTTGAATAACTCGGAATTACGAAGGGAAGGTTGTTTTCATTCAACGGAATGGCTTACAATAACAAAAAATATTTAATTTATTCATACAAATTTTCATTCGTCCTTCAAATGACCTTTGAAATACCAGCAGCCAGCGGTTAGAATTTAGGAAAAAATAGGACTGATTATTCAAGCCACTACATAATTATTGTATAATGACTGCTCGGCATTCAGGCCCTATCCGTATAATGAAGATTTAATTTCCTATCAATGTAATACGATAAATTATGTAGGAAGCAGATGTGCCAGAATTAATTTATTAATTTACCATCTAAATGTTTGCCCAGTCATTTTGCGGTACAGCTGGGGTTTGCAAAAATTCTGACACGCTTTGTAATACTTTGGATTTTGGCCCAATTAGTTGGTAAAGAGTTGTAACTGGGAAATTCGAACAAGGAACGCGGAAACTCGCCGGTTGTTAATAATTATTTTAAAGGTTAGGAGGTTAAGGTTGGGTAAGTCATTGGAATGATGTCATCAAAGTATCTTACCACGACCCCATAGAGGTCATCGTGAAACTGTGCTATGTAAGAATAGTTAAAGAAGATATAAAGTCACTTCTTTGACCTTAGGAGTGGAGACAACAATTAATAGTTGAACGATTTATTTTATGGAGTAGCCCGGTCTCGTTCGTCCTCCTTTTAGTTAGTTAGTTACTCATCTGCGAGATGTACGCGTTATAGTTTCAGACACGCTTAACAAGTGTATACGCGATGTCCACACATCACATGCGGTGTTCGTTTCGAGTTACAGCATGTCGGACTATGTGTCTCTCACTTGTGTAGCGTATATTTTCATAGGCGCTTTGCTCGAACATGATAAACAGCTGTGGTTATGGTGGAGTCACAGAATTTATCGGAAAATAAATGTTTTTATTAATTTTCTTTTCTTTTTCTTTTTTAAAAAGAAAGACAAACATTCCCGGGTTACGAATAACCTGACAATATTTGAAAATCTCCTACTACCACCACAGTAAGCTGAAAATGTTGCTTGTGTTGTGGTGGAGGACTTAGCCATCACAACACAACTTTATTTTAGGAAATCAACTGCATTCCTTTTTTATTATTTTTATTATTAATGACCTGTAGCGGTAGGCTACTAGAATGTTTGGGAACGTTTTTAAGTGCAACCCGTATCGCCTTAGAACCTAGGTACTAGCGAAATATTGTAGGTACATCGCGTCTACCTGCTCGTTGGATTGTTCTAGAATGCATTTGCATATTGGCTCAGTCAATATTTAGTCTTATAAGTGAGTACGCAGTACGAGCGCTCGCCGGTAACTGAGGCGGGCGAACATACTACTCCCGGCTTTGCACGACCATAAATGAGAGGCTACAAAATATCAACGACTCTTCGCGGGTCTTCGCCTTGGCCCTGCGACATCTTCGCCAGCCTACAACACCAGGTCAATTATATTTTCGGCTACCTTACTTCACACTGGAGTAGCAGGAAAAGTCAATATCATCCCCAGTTTTCAACACATCTACAAGTCCGGTCTCCACCAACGCGGTGCTGAGCCACCGACTTTATCGCCTCGACCACTCCACCGCCACCATCTCCGCTTACATCTGGTGTTGATCTTCGACTATCCACCGACCCACTGTCGATCTTCGGCCCGGGGAATTCACCGTCGATGTACATTCACCAACTGCGTGAAAGTCGGGCCGGATTCGTCTCTCACAGCTGCACTGACTCAATAAACGCTGTGACCTCAAAAACTCTTTCTGTATATTTTTTAATGTTCTAGTTAGTTTTAGTATTTAAAAAATGTACATAGTTTTAATTTTTCGGATCCAAAAACGCATCAAATCTGTGGAAGTGACTCGTGACGTCACCAGTCAAAAAGCTTACTTTATTTTTCAACCGGCACTGTATTTTGTATGGGAGTCAATACGTTTTTTATTCTAAAGATTATCCGCTTATAACATCGAAGAACAACTATCTAAAATGTTAGCTTCTCGTCACTAATATTGTCGTATTGAAGTGCAAAAGTGCATCGTAAAGCATCAGATAAACAATTTACCGGTGTGTAAAAACCTGCATTAAAATATTTTCACCTTTCCAAATTTGAATATGGACCAGAGTTGCCAATGCATTTGTTCTAAAATACCTTTAAGAGATAAAAAAGTTACAAATTCCCCACAAGTTTCTTAACCTCCAAAATGAAACGAAATTCTATTAAAATTAGCATTTCATTTTTATTATGTTGTCATTTTTAGATTTTATCTTTCATTCGGCCTTTACAAATAGACTTTTTTGTAAATTTTCCACGAAAAAAACGAAATAGAGAGAGTTCTGACAATTATTAAAAATATTATTTTTTAATATGGTAATCGAGAAATTCCCAGAATACCCGCATTTTCACCACAAGAAATTCTCGCAAATAACCCAATTCTTGACATATCTTAGGAATTCCCCACAATTTGGGAAATTCTCAAAGAATTGGCAACCCTGGTGTAGAAAATTTTTACCATAGATTTTTACTGACGTAGACTAGTTGTTATTAGCAGATTAGACAAACGAAAAACGGTGTATTTTAATGAAATGGTGTTTTATTCATTTTTAAATGACGAATTATAAATTCTACGTACAATAATAATAATAAACCTTATATTTTTAGAATCAACGTTTGTTGATCTATATGAATATATTTTTTAACCATAATATTCTTCACTAGAGTTTCTTATTATAATTTTTTGTTTTATACATATTCTGTCATTCTGACCCTTGACATCACTAATATTGGTTTTGCACACGAAATCAACGATAAAAATTAAGTGACAGGATCGCTGCAGGCCATGACGCCCACAAACGCGCTGCAGGCGCCCTGTAAAGAATGATGCGTGTGCGCAAAAAATTGTACTCAATATATAAAACAATATCTTATATGTAAGCGTTCCTTGAGAATCGAGCCATAAGCAATTTAAGCACATCTTTATAAATTTGCAGAACAAACGACAAATTCGTTTCTTTGTCGATCATTAAAATAACAAAAACGTGTTTGTCTCCGCATGTGAAAAAAGATTTTTTTCTATTCATCTACCGGAAGCTTTACACGCGCCAATCAACCGCTACACGGACCTGAACAAAACGCGAAGCAGTCCTGAATAAATGTTCCATTCTGCGTCGATAAACGGAGAAGAATCCCTTTGAAGAATAGAAACAATGGATTCATCCAGTGATTGTCTGGAGCAGTGAAGCCTCAAAGAAAATAAGAACAACACCTCTTCAACAACGGTTACTTCCCTCGCAGATAAATATGAGATAGGATTTAGAGGCTGGGCGGAAACAGCCAATCAATTCAGACAAGCATTCAGAAGACTATTGACAGAATAGGGTTGTAATTTATTTACATAATGTAATAAATTTATTTAACTATTTATAAAATTGATCCAAATCGGCAATAATTGTGGCTCACAAATCATTATTTAAATATATAAATATGTATTTTCATACATTGTGCTTACCGATTATTTAGAAAAGTACATGTAAATATCCAATATTATAATCCCAGGAAATGTGATATATACCAATTTGAAAGCCAGTCAATATTTAATATTTACACAGGACCTTCCGACTTCTTAGCTCCAAACATGTAAAGGAAATTTTATATCTTCTAAAGAAAGAATTTCGAAATTTGAAAATGTTTGATAAATTTCAGCAGAATTTCAGTGTACCTACCCATATAATATAATATGTATCGATGATTATTGGTGTACATTTAATTTGTAATGTTTTAGATAGATGAATTTTGAATACAATAATTTTCATCTACTTCTGTTTTGTTTTATTCTCTTTTGTCTTAATTGTTTCTTACGGGAAGTACAATTCGCAATAGTTTCCCTCAGGGCCTAACTCATTATATGGGATGTTGTGTGGGGGTTTTTTTTAGGGAAAGGAAGGAGAGGAAGTTCTGGGATTGTAAACAGTAAGGGGGATCAGCGTGTCTAGGAGTGACGGACATATGAATATATCCCTCCCACTATAGCGCAAGACGATGTGTCGAGAGGTCAGTTGGAGAAGTCAACGGCTCTCCCGATCTGGCTCGCCACACAGCTGGTGGGCAGGTGCATCCTTAACATTCCTCTTAAAATGTAATATTATGATATTTTTATTAATATGTAACGACTATGAACCTAATATGTATATAATATTGCCTGTATGTGTGGAACTTTGGGGATCAGGTGAGAGGCACGAAATAAAAGTCGGTCGTGAAGGTCACAGAGTTTATTTGAGTCAGAGTAGCCGTAACGAGAGTTGACGTAGGACAGATGTATTTACCGGATGCTGGCTGTGATGGCAGGTCAAGCGCGGGTCAGTATTGTCCTTCGCGCAAAGGTGCGCGGATTATCACTCGTGAGATTTGTCCACTGACGGCAGATTGATGACTGACTGACTGACTGCTCGCTGCGTCGGACTTATACTGTATACTGTACGTATACAGCGTCGGACTTATACTTATACTGTACGGCCGGTGGCAACAGTAGGTACATGAATTGCAACTAAATCGGAGCCATTTGCTAAGTCTGGGCCTTTCGGGAAGTTTCGGTCGCACTGTGTTAACGCATAGGTGATAGGCTCGAATCTTCTGGTGAGTTGTCGTAATGTGTCAGACCGACTTGCGATCGTATTGTTGCGGATAGGCGAGTAGATACTTGAAGCAGGTAGGTTGCTTTGTTTTGTTTACGATTTCGGCTGCAAGTACGTACCTGCAAGTACGTACCTGCAAGTACGTACCTAAGTAGATCGAGCTGCCTACTATTAATGAGTTAATCTGGATTCTTCTTGACGCCACAGAACCATAGAATCCTCTATGAGAATCTTAACTTTTTACTTATGACTTAACGACACTTTTCCTAATATATACACACGTTCTATTTGTGAGGTGTTCACAAAACACTCCTACTAACACACAAAAATACTGATTTTTAACATCCTTGTATAACTGATACTTATGTAAATACTAGTATATAATTATAATGTAAAAAATAGAAATTAATAAATAAATTAAAATATGAATAATTTAAATTATTAACAATTAATATTAAAAATCGTCAAATCATTATGTACGTATGTAGGTATCAAAATAACGCACTTAACAGTTAAATAGTTCAACATTATTTTACACAATGGTTCAAAACGAAGAATAATTTGACACAGATTTAAAAAATCATATTTTAGAAATAAATGGTTACGATATGAATTTATTTAATGTCAGGAAAAATTGAACTTGATGAACATCACGTCAGGAAATATTTATAACACCTTGTCACCACTTTAAGATTGACAAGAAGTAATATATGACACAGACTGTCAGAAAGATTTATAAAATATTGATTGATAACTATATAAATGAAAGGTTTTCTTATTTCTGAAATGCACTCTAATGTAATATATTCTGCAAGCAATATTGATTGAGGGATTTATGTAATGTTTGCAAACTATTTCACTTGCTTAATATAATTCATATTAAAATGTGTTAGTATGTGCGTAATACGCGAAACGAATATGTGGTTATGATTGTCAGCCTATTAGGTTGCTCAAAAGCTGAAACGCACCGAGAATCGAATTTTAAAGGAGGCCTTTCAAATAATTGTTGTGATAAACATCCATTTTTTAAAAGGTTATTTGCTACGACCAAAATACAGAATATAAAAAAGTATATCCCTTTCTTCAAATTCAATTTTTTTCATTTTCAATAAATACAAACATTTTATTTATTTTAAAAAATGTACTACGAATCCATGTCTTTCATGCCCACGTAGGCAGATTAGTTTCGTAGGACAGATTTAAACTAGTAAATCCTTGAATTTCTAAGTTTATTGTTGATAAACGCGAAATAACACGATCAAATTTTGACATATCGCTAGAAGAAAAGAAAAAATACCTCCACCATAACAAAGCGACCACCTTTAAACTGCAGCGACAGACAGTTGATTTGAGCATTTAATGGAATTATCCAAAGACAACCTGTTTTTGATTTTGTGACGGGGCACGGACTCCTTTTAAAATTTTACTAAGGGTGTTGAATTATTCACATAAGCGATGAGAGGATAGTTGTAAAATTAAGTAATATGTCACCGAGATAGTTTTCACTAAGATGGCATCTGTCTTGTCTGCTTGAAACCTTAATGTTCCTACCTACAATAATCGCCCTGACAATATTTGTTTGCTGCCTGCGGACAGACAAATTCAAAGGCAATTGTAAATTTGTGGTGAACTAATTATGTCGTTATGTGGTATTGAACCACTTAATCAATTTATTTTTAACTAGCGTCGATCTCAAGAATCAAATAAAACTCATCCAGCTATTATAATTCTCTCGGCTACGAAGCCAAAGGTCGCGGGTTCAATCCCTGGCGTGTGAAAGATATATAAATAAATAAAAAATTGTGTTGTTTTACAATCAAATATTAGAAATAATTTTATAAATTTTATTCAGTGTGACAAAGCAGATCTGAATATATAGGTACTTCCTCACCTTTCTCTTCCCATTTACTTTCAGTCCCCACTAACTTCAACCTCACAACACACTCCAATTGGGAATGGCATAGTCTTTCTGACTCCTGGCGGTTGGCAGCAGTTAAGAAAGAAGCTTGTGCAGTATTAAGAGGAAGCTACCAGCCAAAAATGTGTATATCTTGGTTTACCTTATATTGTAGGTAATAGTCATTAAAATCACTTGACAAACGGAGTATAGAAACGTTCGATTTCAAGCACAAAACTGGTTTTTATTTATTTTTTAAATAATTTTATAAGAAAGCAAAAAAGTTAATCAAGTGAAATTGTCACAAATAATCTTAGCTAAAATAAACGATATCTACGAGAAATATATTTTTTAGTATGTTACTTTTCTATTTTTTATTGAGTAATTTATTTTTTTATTTGTATTCTACTCAAGCAAAACGATAGGAAAACCTTCAATTTATCTAAAACACATTTTTGATATTCATAATGTACACCAATTCGCTATAAAGATTAATCAAAATAGTGATTAAACATTAAGCATTAATTTTATTCACATAAATGCTGTTAATTGTTTACAAATTTTCTGACATAATTGTGTTTCTTAAATTATACTCATATATCTATTATATTTACAATCGATATGTATACCTGTATGGGACGTGTGGAATTTCCATACCCTCCCCAGGTTAGTTTTGGTTGGATGTGATCCTCGAATAAAAAGTACATTATTATTTATAAAGTATACTGTACCTTAAAAATAAATCATTTCAAAAGGTACCTATATAAGGTAAAGGTAAGTCTGTCAGGGCAGATGTGTGATGATTATGGACACTGTAACGTTGTCCGAAACATTGGCTAAAGAAGGAGTTAGCGCAACACAGCATAACACCCCAAAAACAAATAACAAAAATACTTTTGGCCGTGAAAATCTTAAATCATTTTTGACTTGCTTTCCAATTACTTCAAATCCCCATAAATAGTGAAGAGAAAGCATAACATGAAATATTTTTGAAACGTTTTTATAAATATTGAACAATAAAAGGTATTTAATTAAAAGCGAATTATTGATAGTGACGCAAGATATAATGACAGAGGGCGTACCACAAATGAATATAATATCTGATACTGTTAATATTCACAGTACAAATATAAATTACCTACGTATGTAAAGTTATGATAAAAAATAAATACAACTATTCATCATGGTTATTTTAAGGTTATCATAAGCATTATATCTGCACTTCGAGTATTGGTGAAAAGCGGGATTGTTACAATATGATATCTCTATTTGAATTTTTCATTACAAATAAATGTGAAATTCAAAACGTATAAATATTAAAAAAAAAACAAATCATTCAATTCGTACTTCAACGTTTACAAATGAATATTTGTATATTATTTAGTATTTAAAAAAATAAAATAAAATAAAATTATGAGATCGACAAATATGATGTTTAATAAATAGGTCATAATGGTCGAGTGGTTAAGACGCTGTCCCGGTAAGACAAGAGATCCTGGGTTCGATTTGTAATTATGACTGTTATCTATTTATTTTCTGTGTCTTGTTCTGTTTCATGTTTCGTTTAGATTTTTCATTATTATCTTCTTCTTCAATGATATGGATGGGTACCTATAACATTAAAAAAGTTAAAGAAAAATTTGTTCCTGAAATTCATTAACTCGGAGAAAAATTATTTTCTCTTCAATGTACGCGATTTTTGAACAAGTTTTAGTTAATTTATTTATTTGATTTCCCGATAAAAAAGAATGACTAGAATGGTTACATTAATAAATATATTACAGTATTATTAAAGTATAATTATTGTTAATTTCCTCCGGAAGGATTTTTTTTTTAAATACCTACGTCTTAACTTTTTTCTTTTTTATTGTAGTTTTTAAGGCAATTACATAAATTACCCCCCTCGTAGCCAATGGATTGCTTCTCATATCGTGAATGAACGGTTTTTAAAAATTTTCTAAAGTGTGTTTGTACTTGTGACGTTTTATATATTTCCGTGTTATTTATTTATTTTATTAATGTATTAGTAGATTTTAATGACGCCGTTTTTATTTTAAATTAACCTTAATATTTTTTTCAAAAAGTTTTTGTAATTTTCCTAAAATTAGATAACATCTGTTGAATAATTTAACTCAAAACAGTCGAAATATCGCTATAAATTAACAAATATTAATTGATACGATACGGGGAGCATAACTATTACATAAGACATGTAACCCAGAGTTAAATTAAACATACTATTGTATAAAAGTCTAATATTACGTGAAAAGACAACAACAGCAAAATTCTTTTTCAGGAGATTGATGTTGGCAAAGATAAACACAAAATTTAAATCATGCAATATGAAGTATGAATTTCTCCTTCTAAAACAGCATTTTTTTCACTTAAAACCTCAAATTGGGCACTTGAATAATTTCTCAGTTGACGTTGTCTGGGCTTAAAAATTATTCACCGCTCGAGTGCTATAAAGTATGGAATCGGTGTGCTTTACGATGGCAAATTTAAATAGGAGAGCCGCGAACAAGAAATTCCTTTGTTCAGTTCAAGAGCTCTTGAACTGGAGAACGAGTTAAAGAAGCGACCCATTCTCGTGTGACAAATGTCAATCGTATAAATATATTGGGCGCGCGTCTGGCGTGTTCCCCGATTATGCACCGGCGCCAAAGGGATCAATGACGCTAGTTCCTCGGAGCAACTTTCATTGTAATACCGGTAGAACAAGGACAGCATATTTACCTGACGCCTGTGCTCTAAAGATTGCAATCCGGTAGTTAAGACAGAGGAATCTATCAAACAGACCGCCCGTTTCTGCACAGAATTAATGATTTTTTCAGGTATATTGAGGCTCCAGATCAGAGGTGGCTGCCAAATTCAATAGTGGGGTGCTTTGCGATTTGTACAGGGTCAGGAGTGAACTATTAAAATATTTGCAATCCCGTTTGATGGGAGAAAATCGACAGTGAAAAAACGATTAATTTGCATTCTTATTTTAGAATTGTTTCAGACACTAAAAATAATTACATCAAGCGTAAATGTCAAAGAGAATGATCTCCTTCAGGTAAAATAGTTCTGAAAAAAAAATTCCGTACGAAAGAATTAGAATTAGAATTAGAATTAGAATTAGAATTAGAATTGTGAAGAACATTGATATTTTTGTTGCAATTAAAAATAAATTTGGATCGACTAGTTAGTTAGTTAGTTCGTTTTGCAAAATAAATTATTTACGAATTTAGGTGAACTAACCAAGCTTTTAGAATTGATAGAAATCGTATTCACCATCCATATACTCAATTAATTCATCTGATACGCTATCAATTGATTCAGTTCCAACTTGGAGAAACAAAAGTTGTCAGTTATTACTAAAGACCTAATGAAGTAGTTATGCCGATCGATCCGATATTGTAAAATTATCGATTTCATTCTGGTAGACCCCAAGATCCACCTATATAATTATGTTATAAGCCATTCTAACTGATATAACTACACAATATATTCCCCATTACACAATGTTAAAATGGCAGACCTTGTATGAATGGTAGACGAACTTAATAAAGTGTCTTGGCCTCGGTTGAAATGGTTTTGGCAGAACTCACTGATTAACATTTCCCAGAGCATATAAAAATTGAATCAATTTAAAAAAAAATCCGAAAAGAATGTCTCTAAAACGGGTTTCTGCGAATCGCCGTGGGGTGGTTCAACTACTGTTGCTACTTAAAAATTAAATCCACGCCGCCCCACAATGGCCTGAAAATCGCCATTCATAGGCATAGAGACTTGAATTTTCAAGGGTATTTTTTTTGGCTAGAAATGGATTCTGCTGATCATTACGGAGTTATCATTTTTTTAAGAAAAATTTGTATGGCACTGACATTAAAAATGAGGCTATCTCTGGAATCATAAGGTTAGACATTCTATTCTTACACACATATATACTACTATTTATTTGTATTTTTTTGACATACTTCGTATTGTAGCGCAAACTTGCGATTTTTTTTAAAATCCTTAAAGTTGAAAAAAACACGTTTGAATGTTGATGATTCATTTTAATGCTTAAAAGTATTTAAGCATTAAAATGAATCATTAACATTAGAAAGTGTTTTTTTCAACTTTGAGGATTTAAAAAAAAAATCACAAGTTGCGCCACAAAACGAAGTATGTCAAAAAAATACAAATAAATAGTAGTATATCTGTGTGTAAGTATAGAATGGACAACTTTATGATTCCAGAGATAGCCTCATTTTTAATGTCAGTGCCATACAAATTTTTCTTAAAAAAATGATAACTCCTTCATTTGTGCACGCAATTGCTTCGTACGAAATTTTATAGCATAGTAATGATCAGCAGAATCCATTTTTGGCCAAAAAAATACCCTTGAAAATTCAAATCTCTATGTCTATGAAAGGCGATTTTCAGCCCACTGTGCGCCCGCCCGTCCGCCCGTGACAATCAACTTTATATAATAGATGGAAGATAACATCTTTTATTGAGAAACTGTTTATAAAATAATTGTTTCATGATGATTTTGTTACCATTATATTATCAAATGAGATATTGATTCAATACGATATGTTTATTTAAATAGCCATTAAATGTGGAACCATTGAATGGCAAAACGTTTTTAATTTAACAAAAGAAAAATCCTTTACAAAAAATTAACATCATTGTCCTCGGACAATACGAAATATCAATCAGAATCTCATTAATTTCACCTGTTCAAAAATAATTATTCAGTGTTGATACTTAGGTAGGTTCTTTTTAATATATAGACTTATTTTTTAATGTAAAGTCATATTTATTTAAAATATTTTGAAAAGTGTGTCAAAATACGAGCGCCAGATGTTTTGAATAAACCATTATTTATTCGAAAAGTGATATTATTTTTATTTCGTTGTAAAGCCCAAATGTTTCGATTATCTGTGGAATAAAATTTCGAACAAATGCTCTCCACAGTTATCCATACAAATGCTTGTTCTTTTGATAAAATCGTTGCATAATTATTGTGGTTAGGTTGTGGGCGAAACACGCTGGATCTCTGCCAAATATTTGTGGGCAAAAAAAGAAATCGCATTGTTTCAAATCACACGATTTTGATGGCCAATTCTGATCAGCATTTTTTGAAATAACATGATCTGGAAATTTTTCGAAAAAAAAAAGATTTTTTCAAAAGTAAGAAATTTAGAAAT
Source organism: Hesperophylax consimilis (assembly GCF_061612785.1). NCBI lineage: Eukaryota > Metazoa > Arthropoda > Insecta > Trichoptera > Limnephilidae > Hesperophylax > Hesperophylax consimilis. Next base: position 19,555,904 of record NC_142845.1, read on the forward strand.
TGTTCAGAAATTTTTTCGAAATAAAATAAAAGAAAGAAAACTCCACGCATTTTATTAAACGATGCAAAATGTAAAACGTAATAGCAAGGTTGACGGATGACATATGATTTTTTAGATATGCCAACTTTATAATAAAAAATGGCGCGAAATTTAAAACCGGCGCTCTTCTTGGGACACCTATTTATAGTTATTAGTTATGACATACATATGTAATATATTCTCGGACACAATGTTTAAAAAACTATCCATGGGTTACAAGTAGGTAATATAATTACTCTACATAGGCATGTTTACGGTAGGATTATTATTATCTGTAACAATAAAGAATCAATTCTTTACAAAAGTTTATACATACGAGTATTTATGGAAAATTATAAATGTATTATGATAACACAGATTGATTAACCATTGTTAAAAAAACACATGTAATTGTCATTTATAACAACTAAAAGTTTTAAGCAAATCATATGTTGTTTGTGTAGTATTTTGCCGTATGAAAGACATAAAAAAAGATAACTTGTAAAACAGCAGATAAGTTTTGTATGTGTAATTTTACAATTTCCTAAACCGGGATAGCAGACAGCTCGGTAGATAAGATACTGGCTTTGTTATTTATAATGTAAAAACGACAACATTGCCACCGGCCTCGGTGGCGCAGTTGGCAGCGCGTAAGTCTCATAATCTTAAGGTCGTGAGTTCAATCCTCACCCGGGGCATTTCTTTTTTATATAAAATATTATTATATCAACCATTTTTTTATTTATACATAATTTTTTTCCTGCTATTATTTTTCTTTCCGATTCATAATATTTATAAGTAATTTCATAAACGTTTTAAAACTATGTACTTACCGCTATTTAAGAAAAAAAGATTAAGTAGGTATAATTACGGGAATATATATATTTTTGTAAAAATCAGCAAAACAATCGAGTATAAACAGTTTATAAATAAAATATATATTCGAAGGTGCAAGGTATAAGTACCCGCATAACCGAAATATATTTGTAGCGAGTATTCTCGTGCAGTAGGTTCTTAGACGTGCACATGTGACGTCAGTCAGGCGTCACTCTTCTTTTGTTCTGACTCTTGACATGGCCCGACTCAAGTATCTGATTCACTTGGTCGTGCCATGTCTTCCTCGGACGTCCCCGACTTCTGCTAACATTCACATTTGCATCGTATATTCTCCTTACAATCATTTCTTTGCTCATTCGCTCTACATGCCCAAACCATCTAAGCGTCCCTTTCTTGATCTTACTCACTACGCTTACATCAGCCTTGCACTCTTTGCGGATATCCACATTCTTCACACGATCAAACATGGTTTTACCACACATACGCCTCAGGGATCTCATTTCAACAGCATTCAATCTACTTTCATCCTTTCTTTGCAAGTTCCATGCCTCACTTCCATACATCATTATTTGTTTATTAATCTGATATTTAAAAAAATATTTAACGAACATAATAATCTTTAAATATTTTCAATTTATATATTAAAAAGTACTAAAAATTCATCAATATTTGAGGTGGACATTACTCTTTAAAATGAATCATATATTTAATCTCCACAATGTCACTCGGAATTTTATAGTAGAGTGAGACGGTCTGGTACATCAGAGATTTCTGGGTGCTTGATTTATTCCTTAGCAAACTAATTTGCTTTGTATTTACATTTTGTGTATCTCGTGATTGTAATTTTCTTAGAAATCATCCTACGTTTATCTTATGTACACAGATGAATACTTAGTTTAGACATATAGTTTGCTTATATACTAATGCGCCCATTGTACCAACGTACGTTATTATACACTACGGTCTTATATCACATATACCAATCAGGGAGAGTCAGCAATAAGCCGTAATATCTGTAGCTACATGAATAAAGTCAAATAATTTTTAGCTAGTGATAATGATTATTTTTTAATGATAAACTAGTGTTTATAAGACAAGGTTTTATGCATAGCATAAAGGATAACAAATAATTATAAGCAAAAATTAGTCGCCTGAAATATCAATCGGATTGAAAATATCTCCTGAGTAAAAATAAATGCTGCCAACGGGAATTGAACCCGTGCCTTCTGATGTCCGGTTAGTGCTCTGAAACCACTGAGCTATGTCGGCTTATTTCCAACCCGCCAAATGATTCAATATGTACTAGTACCTCAATCAACAATTACTGCTTATTAAATTCTTTCCACCCTACAAAAATAAAGTTGGTTGTTTACAGGTGGAAAAGTTGCTGGCTTCTGTGTCGGTGTTGTCACAGAAGCGTAGTCTTTGCTCAGGATTACACCTTAGTATTAATGTAACAATGCCTTGTAGGTACTACGAGTATACCATATAAGGACTGTAGCACTTCAAGAAATCAACTGCGAATAAAAAAAATAGCATGCGACTCCGTAAATTTTGTAGAACCAAAAGACTGAGCGATGACCTTTACACTAAACTTGTACAGTATATGTAGAAATAATGCCAGATGATGGGACACCGACAATCATGATACATGATAATGTGCCTCAGTGGAAGCGACCCAGAGACAGACCAAGGAATAAGTAATTGAGCAGGACGGGAAGGTCTGAGTACCAATGTACCGAACCTAGTGGGACTATTTGTAGAAGAGCAAAATCCCTAGGATGAATCATCGTGCATCGTGGTGATGATGATGAACATAATCTTGTTACAATGTACAAAACCTACATATGAAAATCGATTGACTACTGATAAGAATTTTGTGTAGAATGAGCATCATTTAATTACAAAAAGTGAAAACTTATTAGAAATCTAGTAGGTTATCTGTAGTACATAGAAAATGTTGTCAGCTTAATGTAGAAACACACTATGTCGACGTACGTGATTTACACAATACTACATTGCACACTGGCTCTACACACGCAACGCGTGTGACTACGTGACAAGTGGTCTCTACTTCTAAAGTAAGTAGGGACTGGTTGAGGGAGACCTTTTGATTTATCCAGTCAGACCCTCACGACCCATCACCTTGCACCGCACGTGGGAGGGATAGATTCATAAGTCCGTCACTCCTAGACACATTGATCCCAGATTCATACGCACTGCTGATAACATTTTCCTTCCAAGAACTTTATCTCCTTCCTTTCCATAAAATAGATCCTCCACATGTCCTCCCCAAAGATGATAGGCCCGAGGGAATCTAATTTACCTCAGTTCCTCCTGTGAGGAGGTTAAAGAAAAATCTATGACCATAAAAATGTATGAATTGTAAATAGTCCAGAAATCTTAATGCATTGCTTATGTACTGTACGTTGTGATGAAATAGGTTTCTTCCAAAAGAAAATGTATTTAATGAAAGCTAAACCTCAATTACGAAGAAATCATCACACTAGAGACACCTAGCAAACTTTATTGAAATAAATGCAGGAGACTGTAATTGGAAAAAAGAGGCGTTTTAGTGGGATGTGCCTACTCAAATTTATTACTAAAATTAGCCAATCACAGTGGGTTTTTGACAGGACAAAGAAGAAATCTGCATTATTTATTAATCTGGGAACGAAGAAATCGAGTCGGAGGGTAATGTACTATAAAGTAAACATGTTCTCACGGGGGAAACATCGGTTATAAACTTTCGGTGTAAGAAACGAAGAGAGATTGATACAAATGAAAAAAAAGGATTGATTGTCATTCGAAATCAAGTAAAGTATGATAGACTGCTATCTGGAAAGGACAAGAAACTTCTAATAAGTAAAATTAACGCGTGAGGGTAGAGTAGACTCAGGAGAACCTGAAGAAAACTGTGTAGAGAGGTGAAAACAAAACAAAACTAAGTGATTTAATTATAGTTTGGAATGATGGAGGGAAACTACATCTACAGATCAACAAGAAAAACGCGTAATCGATATGCAAATTTGAGAGGATCGTACTAGGAAAATACCGGCCGAGGAACCAATGGTTTTGGATCGGTGAGATTAAATACAATGGCCTGATTCATAAATTTATGTGTTTATATTGAGATAAACAATACAAGATCCACGATCATTAGAAGGACAATTAAGATGGAATTGGTCATAAAATTTAACATGGGACATATGGGACTATTTATTTAAAACCAAATGCATTAGATTGACAGGCAGACACATTAGCTACAATTGATGGCTGAGTGGCGAAACGGTGAAAAGGGGCGAAAATAATGTTCATTTCTGGTCAAATGACATTAAGGTGAATAAGAAATTGAGATGGTTAGAAGTACTACCCTGTACGTTTAAACTGAGATAATGCATAAAGATATAAATGAAAGCATTTGAACTCTGTTTTCCGAGCGAAATTTGAACAGGACGCGTACAGACCGACAGATTGGCAAGAACTAGAATATACACGAAAATAGCAGCATTATGAAGTTGATTTCGGCATCATAGGAGCGTGGAGACGAATTTAAAGTGCCATAATAACCAGAGGAAGGATGAAATAAACGTAAGCACTAATAAACATGATTGGATTGAGGGAATCCAATGCGAACATGAACTTGCCTGCTAAGACAGGAACAATAGTGACTGAATTATGAAGCGCAATCCCGAAAAGAACAAAAATTAGAGGGAAAATTATTTATAAGATAAAGAATTAGATAAGGAACGTTGAATGTGAAGTGTGCGTAGGGAGTACGGTAATGGACTGATTATATTCCCAGAAAAATAAACGAAATTAAGCACAGCTATAAAAACACATCTAACCTTACGACGAACTCTATGAAAACAATTAAAGGATGCTGATCCAGCCCTGCAACTGCAGAGGACAAAGACGGTAAATTTGAAGGCGTTGCCGAGAGATGACTATGTCGTATGAATAAGTGACCAGATTTAAATAACCAAAATTAGTGACACATATGTTCCAATTTACGAGTTGATTGATGATCTAATTGCCTGAAGGGTGAAATCGACTTAAGTCATTTTGGTATTGAAGACAGTATAAAAACGAGCGCATGAGAGGATTCGAGACAGTTTTTCGGGGATTTTGGTGGAGCTTGAAAGGACGGGAAGTACGAATTACGCGTGTGTGTACGTCGAGAAAGGTAATTAATAAGTCCCTGGACTTAGCAGATTTTCAATAAAAGTATTAAATTCAGTTTTAAGTCTCTTTGAAAAAAAATCCCATCAGTGAAATTTGAACAAGTCAGTTTTAATTAATTAAACAGTGTTAATAATACGAGTTATATTCAGTGATTTTCAATAAAAGTTAAATTCAGTTTTCTAAATCCTCTTTGAAAATCCCATCAGTGAAATCTTATAATAAAATAGAGTCTAAACTCAGTGTTTAAGAGTGTTAAAGTGGAAAGTGCAAAAAGGTGTTTAGTAGATTATTTAAATTCTAAACTAATCATTTCATTCAAAGTGAAAATCATTTAAATTCAATTTAAGTGTTTTATCGGATATCTAAAGTGAACGTGATCGTGTATTGATATTTAAAAATAGATTATAATTTAGTATCAATTTTGAAAAAAAAAATATTAATAGTAGATACGTACATCTTAGCTTAAAAAGAAACACAATTTAGACAGTTCGAAAAGTAATATCAATGATTAGATTTGATTAAATTTAATCCCTTTGTGATTTTATTGTTCAGTTAAAATAAGTACGTAGAGAACTCGGAAGGATTAAAAAAAAGTGAAAATGATAAAAATAAATATTGTCTCTTTGTTTAAAAAGTAATAATGAAATAAATTTGAAAATAAAGGATTCATCGGATACTTTAAAGTTAAGTTTAAAATTAAAAATAAATGTTACCTCTTTGTCTTAAAATAGTGGTTCGGGAAAAATAACAATAATCACTCTCCTTTGTTTCAAGATAAAAGTAATAATAATAAATGACTAGTTTAGATTTTGTATAAATAATAATTTAAATATCTAATCATTTGAGATATATTTTGGAAAATATTAACCTCAGTCCTTACGTCAATCAACACTTACGAAAGCTAAATCAATACCTTAAAGCCGCGGTCAAATGGAAAAAAATGGTAGTCACGAATCAATTTAATTAAGACTACATTCTAAACAGCAAGTAGGTAATATTTTGGAACCTTGATCGCAAATTTCGTGTAAACCCGAATGGATATATTTGCATGATCGATCAAGGTGGGTGAGTCAAAAGAAATCAAAATATAAAATAAAAAGTTCAGAAATCAAAAGACAACGTTCCTGAGAGCCGAGAGGGGAGAGAAAATCATTGGCGGCAACGTTCCTGAAAGCCGAGAAATCAAAAAAATGAAATCTTATAATATTTTATATTTTATATATACAGGTTATAATTCGGTCCAGCCTCTGGTTGCGATATTTCAGCAACTAGATCTATCCCAAGAATTAGGTACATATGATACCTATAATATGGTATAACTTTGCACCATTTCACATATAAAGATGTATATATCACGAATACCTATTATCACACTTGTGTCATGCACAAATGTCTACTTCAAATACCTATTACCACATTCGTGTCAAAAACAAATACCTACTTCTAAATATCCTTTCATAATTAGGTACACCTTATTTACCAACATGTACTATGAAAATCCAAAAACGATAATGTACGATTGGCCTTCTAAACTATCAGCTGATGTAGATATTACGTAACTGATATCAGATACAAATATAACCCACAAAGAATTCATAAGACCTTAAAATAGGTCAAAGTCCTCTTAATTACACGAACTGCATTCCAGTCGAACTCTAAAATAAATAAAACATCGTGTCTGGTAAGGGCAGGTTTCTCAAAGCTAGTCCTTCATACCAAATCACAGCAAGCATATTCATGTGTGTTTTATACACTGGCTAGAAGTCAAAATAATATCAATAAGAAAACATCCTAAATACCTAACTACGTACGTCAGAGATGAATAGCTCACTCAAGATACCTATTCGGTTAATTATGGTTCAATTAAGTCGCACATACTAGTTATTTGATCATATCCTAAGTGACCAAATCTAAGCGTCATAATAATTTTGTACGTATGAGTACAACCTATTTCCACCCAATGTTAAATAACTCAGTCAAATTCAATCAAAAGAGGGGGTGGTCACTCCTTATAAAATCCATCAACGAAAACAAAACAAAAAAATGTGGTTGTCAGACCGCGATACCAAAACTGTCAAACAAACAAACAAATATATTACTTAGTATATCGTATTTATTCGCATTTCCTATTAGTATTTATGTATCGAGATATCGGACTCAGGACTCACAACCCTGGGATTTGAGATTCTTGGTTCCCAATGTTTCATGTGAGAAAATGTTACATTGTGAATTATAAAAAAACGTATGTATACATATATGTATTTGAATGTATAATCCACTGGGTGATGTGAACCCGCCTACAGCTGGCGTTTTAGGCCTAAGAATGGTCATGTCACATCGCTTCTTGGAGTGGTGGCAAGCCTAGGAAACTTGTCATTACAACAACCGTGAGTATATGATTGTTCAGAAGACGAAACCGGTTCGCTTCAGTAGTCGTAAATCCGGAGGTGATGGAATTTGGAGTGTACTGGACCCAGGGGAGGTTCGATCGTAGCGCTAGAGGGTTGCGGATCTGGAGGTGTGGGAAAGCCTCGCAAGTACCTATCACTAGAGGCACCTGACGACGGTGTGAAAGTCTTATTCGACCTTGGTTCACCCGGTTACATTGCAGGAGGAGGCGCCAAATTATTAACAGCAATATTGCTTTCCGAGTTCGTCTTCGTACAAAATCATAAACACTAACCATACTTACAAAGATTAAATCAACATGTATGTACCCCACAGGTCGTCGCAGAATTGGAGAGAATTTTGGAGAACATATGTTTCATAACTAATATTGTACTAACCTATATTCGATTGTTTTAACTATATATGTATGCTATGACACTAAATTAAATGTTATGTATTTTCCACAGGTTTTACGGTTTCTAAAGGAATTAGAACTAGGAGATAGGGATTATCAGGAAAAATTTAGTTAGGTTAAATGATACCAGCGTTCGCAATATCTCGACGTAATCCAATCTCCTTACCCAATCACTAACCTGAAAAGAACCAAAGTTACCACAAAATGAAAGTAATTAAAATCCTATATCATAAATCAAAAAAATTACACAACGTTTGATGGAATTTAATTACAATATAAATACGAAAATATTTGCGTTCAAGGCCGTAAATAACGTATTAATTAGTTAAGTACATATGTCTATAAAGATATATAGTACAAGAGAGCTTTAAGTGGCTTTCTGTAGTTATCAAAGAAATTAAGGGTCCAATTTTCATGGAGGCTTATGTGTTGTAGGGGAAGAATTTTCCAACCCTACGAACACATATGCAAAGCCTTAGAAAAGAAAAACAAATATCGATCATAGCCAAGAGAGAAGAAAATTCTATTTGTTTTAAACAAAAAAAAAGAAATATATAAAATTACTCTCACACCCAAAAAAGGTGAAACATTACAACGTCGACCCAGTGTGTTTCTAGCTTTATACTTTTACTCTCTTTATTGATCATATTGTTTTGCGACATAGCTAATTCGTTCAAGTTATTGATGGTTTTACCGCCCGACAGGTCGAAAAGTAAAGTTAACAATGTTTGACATTTTAATTTTCAAACGTTGATTTATATTGCGTAATAAAGAGCGTGCATGTTACCAAATTCACTACTTGGCGAGAGGTTGGTGAATTTTTTCGGGAAGCCAAAAATAATGGCCGTTTTCAAACGGGGAGGGTGGGGGGAATTTACCCACTCCCAGAAGGCGTTAGAAAAATACGTCGGTTTATTGTAGAGGAAAAGGTGCCACAGGTGCCAAAACACTTCGTTCTCCCCCTGGTCCGACGCAATTAGGCAGCAATCACCGACTGGTAAGTAATGACCGTAATTCTATTTGCTAACTACGATACTTCGTTCGATTCTCTAAAGCGTTGGTATTTCGAGGGAAAAGTTGGAAAAATGAGTAACTGTATATATTTCCGCCAAGGAAATAAATATTAGGTTGTATCACTCAACAACATTTTCATGATATATAAAATAACCCATATAATATAAATAACGATTTTGCTGTTAATAGCTCCAATCATCAGTACAATTAATACCTAATCGATGGCAATATCAATACCCTAATCCAATGTTTAAAATTTCTATTTATATAATGAAGAGCGTCTGTTGTTTGTGGCGGCGGGCGGGTGGAGTGGATTTGATTTTAATACAAATTTACAGTTTTATTCTAAGACTGGTGACATTTTGAATGAGAAGGAAGTCACCGTTTAGATGAAGTTCGTAAAGGCTCTGGGTGAAGCCCGGAGGTAAGCTAATATAATAGTGGCTGAGTTGACAAAAGTGTCCGGCTACCGCCGAGGCGTCGTGGGTTCAATTCCCTTGCTGGCCAAGTCCTTCATCATTGTACACGTAACATGTTCCGCTTATAAATATGGTGGTAGGAGTTATTTAAACATCGTCAGGTTATTCGAAATCCGGGAATGTTTGTCTTTTTTTTAAAGAAAAGGATGAAAATGTATTGAAAATTTTGTGAAACCGAAATCTTTAAAAATAAATACTTTCAATGTGTCTATTTTATCGTTACTCAATTGGCTCAAATGTAGTTTGACTACTACTTTTACAATCTACGAGTAGGTACTAATAAATGTCATAATTGCGCAAGGCATCTATTTTTAGCTGGCTAAAATAATCCATATCATGAGCTGTGGAGCTTTAAATTGTACATTTATCTTCGATAAAAAAATAACGCCTAATATTTCATTCCACCTATTTCAGACGTTCGTATTTGATGTTTAAAAATCGTTCCAACAGGCTTGTGAAACTAGTAGGTTGTAGAAAATAAAATAAATTTTGATAACACGCTACTTAAATACTATATCATTTAAAATTAATCGACGTATCAATGATCTACTTATAAATAATTATTAAATATAACAAAATGCGAGATTGTAAGTTGCAGAAGAAGAATTGTAAGAACCAACATGCCCCATTGACATGAAATGGTTGCTCACGGTTTTTCGTTTTCTTGGTCTGGATCTTTACTCCCTTGTGAACCTTTTTAATTTAGCGATTTGTCACGAGTGGCGAGTGGCACGAACAGCAAACAGCCAATAGCGAATAGTGAGCAGCGTATAGCGTACAGTGAATAGTTCCAACAATTCGATGGCGATTATTGTGCTTCTTTTTGTGGGTCAGAAAAACTCTATAGATCACTTCACCATAATCCAAATTCAGATTTTGGTTCGGGTCCGAGACACAGCAACACAAAACCTCTACACAAAAAGATGCACTTACAATGTTGTCTTTCTGATCCATGTTGATTGTATTAATAACATGTAGAATAAAACTATACAAATGTTGCCACAAAATACCAAAATTGACTTTCACCCGTAGGCTTCAAATACGATTTGCAGATATGCCTCTTCCAATCAATTAAAATCGGATTGTTTCTAGTTCTGATGGGCGCTGGGTCCGGCGAGGGATTATCTTGGGGGTGTTACTGGGTAGGGGCGATGCGAAGGGGGCAGTAGGCTGTATGCTAGAGGCGCCTCCGGCTCCTGGCACTGATTGATGTACTCCGCGCTGTGGATGAAGTGGGCGGGGTGCCACCCGGCCAGGAGGGGGCGGTGTGGTGATATGCTCTGGGGGTTGCAGACGCACACTGTTTGTCAGCCTGACACAGGGTAGACCATATTTTTAATTCCACGTAATTTCAAAAAAAAAATCAAATAAAAGTTAACATTTGTGGAAGTTTGGTTTTTCACTACTATTTTCATGAAATTTTTTAAGAGCAACAGGGTTTGACTTTAACTTAATACAGCTTCATCCGAGCTCAAATTTTAATTAAAATTGTTGTGCAAAATAATTTTACAGTCTAGTTTAAATTATAATTAAAATATAACTGGCACAGACCCGTGAAAAATCACGAGGTATTTTAATTGTAGGAATCGTGAAGATTTTATTTTGAAAATAATTGCTTTTCAAAAACTATGAATTGTCAATTTTATTTATAATGTACATATTTATATTTACCTTCTGAATATACACAGTTAGTTGATTTGAAAAATCGTGAAAACTGTCAAAATTCATATGTTTTTTAAATATATAGAATTATTAATTTTATAAGATTGATTGAATTTATTAACTATTATAGGAAGGTAGGTAGCGAAGGTATTCTAAAATATTAAAATAATTAATTTTTCGTTTCTCATTAGCTTTCTATGAAAGCATTTGTGATAAGTTTTGATTTATAATCGAAGGCTTTTTTAAAACTATATTTATTTAAGCGTGTGTGTGTTTTTTTAAAAATTAATTGTTTATTCATAAAACCCATTTGAATATTAAACTTATTAAAACTAATTAATTTAATATAAAACCGTATTTAGAAATGTATCGTTCAGGGTAAACGTAACGTATGTTATAATCTACGCGTTAACAAATGGCGTTAATTTAATTGTTTTATTAAAGCATGCTTTTTGCAATTTATGCTTTATGTATGGGTGAATCAGTCTAAAATTTTATAAATGTGCCTTTCTTGGAAGATTTGAGTTTTTATACACGGAGAAAAAATATCTTAAAAAGTGTAAGAATGTTAAGTTCCTGATAAAATATAAATATACGCCGAGTTGACATCACGTTTGGGTCCCACCCAGGCGTAGTGTGTTCAATTTCTCGGCTGGCTCCTAGTCCTCCATCACAACACAAGCAAAATTTCCAGCTTACTGTGGTGGAAGTAGGAGATTTTCAAATATTGTTAGGTTATTCATAACCCGGGAATGTTTGTCTTTCTCTTTTAAAAAATAAAACATAAAATGAATATCCTGATAATTTGTCATCGTTCTCGCGCATGACTGCAGATCGCTAACGTACAAACAACTTTTCACATCGAACAAATTAAGAACACTTAGTCGTTTTGAACTGTTGTTTGTTTGTTGGTGATTTGTGATCATGCTCGGGAACGATGACGAGTTACCGAAACCTAAAAACAGTTATTATACATAACTAAATTGTCTCAGTAACAACATTTAGAATTTGTTTCTTGACAAATTTTAAATATCTACTGACTTGGTATAATATAATACTCGTATAATATTTCCTTTAGTATTCTGGGCAGAGAGGAATACATAAATATGTTAGTTAGTCCCAGAATTTCAGCACTGAAATAAATCTTAACTTCTCGAATTACGTAGTGATATCTGAAAGCTTATCAATGTAAGCCATTCTAAGCTATCTAATGCATCATTTTGAAATTGAAGTTAGTGATAATCTTTCGGTCTGACAATTTTAGTTTTTTATTGTAGTTCAAGAAATTTTCTGGAATATTCATTTTTAAATATAGAAAACGTAATAATCACAGACATATGAATATATAGACTAGAAATTAAAGGTGAGGGGTAAAATCAACTGTTGAAGAACGAAGGGGGTAAAGCTGACTGTGATTCGTCAATAAATCAATCTGACAGTATATAGGCATCTCGCATTATAATATCACCATTTAGTTCTTAAAAGTAAAATCTGCTTTTGAATGAATAGACATTTTTACATGGGAGCGCAAATTACTCGCCACGTTATGAACAAATTTGCGAAGTCCAAATTCGGCAAAAAAAAATTCTTCTATTTTCAGAGTCGAATATTTTGTTTACGTATTTAGTTAAGACACTTTTATAAGTGTTCATAATTTACTTCCCAGTAACAACGATGCGCACACTTGAGAATCGCTACATTCGACCAATGTTGGCTCGATGTGATAGTATATGTTTCTACAACTGATTCATATTATACGACGTGAATAAGCTTAAAATGATGCTTACATATGGAATATAATACGACAATTGGGTTTATTCTCTTTTTCACATCTATTTTTACAAGTTTTAATATCACAAGCCACTATTTTGCCGTGTTATTTCATAAAATGCCTCGACCATAGCTCGACGCTAGTTCGAACAAGAATGATGACGTCACATTCTCAAGATTCACGGGAAGCCATACGCGAGCCCAGCCGGCTCCAATGGAACCGGTATGGGGAGTGGGGAATAATACGCTTTTAATCACTTAGGGCAGGTCTACTAATATTCATATGTCTATGGTAATAATTTATTTTGAGTTCTTTCCATAGCTTGTGCATGAATATTATAATGTGGGTTCCAGACGGGAAAATTGCACTCAAGTTGACTTCTAACAAATGCAAAATACGGGGTGTCCGGGGGTAAAGTGCGCCAACTTCAGAAGGTGATTCGACATTATGGTAGAAGTAAAAAAGATAAATAACTTTTTTCAAAAATCTGACACCATGTATAACATTTTGACAGATTGACCGCGAAATAGTTACATGAATGCGCGATTGAAACTGAATTAAACAAAAAAAAAACGCGGACGTTTGCATTTGCGATATTTTAGGACAATATTTGAAATAGGTATAAAAATCTCTGAGTTTCAATTATTTCACTTACATTGATATAAGTTTGGCTCTTAGCCGCTGATTGTGGCAATGATTGATGTTATGAAGGAAGGCTAATGATGGATGAAGTGGGCCAGACCCTCACCGCGGGGAGAAGAGGGTTGACTTCTACTCGGTATCGGGCGCCTTCTCCATGCGTTAAGAGTATTATAAATATACAGACGAGAGTCGAATGTTTAAATGTTTCTTTTTCTTCTGATTTATTATATTGAAATGACAGATTCAGTAGAAACAAGTAATTATTCATAATATTTATTTAGAAGTGAGAAGGTTGAGGAAGTGATTTATTAGACGGTTGAATGAATAATAGGGAATCTTAACACACTATCTTCTTAATATACTCAATAAGCAGTTTACTGATATCGCTGAAAATTTAAAAATTTGTTTTCATTAGTACCAGTGTGTTTAGAAAGTGGTTTGAATGATGGAAGAAGTCGAGGACGTCCGAGGAATACTTAACGCAATGTCTCTGCACTGATTGAGATAAAAAGTCGAGTTAAACTCGATGTAATGTAGTTTTTTAACAGTAACATTGTGGTATAGAGTAGTGAATGGTGAAAGAAGTCAGACAGGCTTGAGAAAGACATTAGCAATAGCGAAGCATTGCACAGTGCACTTGTAATCAATAAAGGCTTTTAATCAACAATCGCTCGTTTATGGGAGCGGGAGAAACTAACACAAACATGATATATTTACTATTGGTCATTACAGAACATTACAGATAAATCTACCAACAAATAAACTACTTGTTTAAAGAGCGTGGAATTATACTTTTTGGTATTAAACATAAAAATATCAAGGTATACAATATACAATTTAAATTTGATAAAACTAAAAATTGGCTACAATAATTCAAATTAGATTTATATACTTTTAAAAATGTATTTTTTTTTATACACAGACAAACATTACGAATAACTTCACAACTTTTCCATCTTCTTTTGTAAAGTATTTTGTTCTTATGTTGTTGTGAAAAATGTTCGTGTCTTAAAAAAAATGACTTGTGAAAGTATAACTTGGCGTAGTAAATACATATCTGAATTTTTTCTGCTGCCACCATGAAAAGCGTAAGATGTTGTTTGTCCAATATAATAATAATGATAATTAAAGTAATAAAAATGCAGTATAAATCACTATCACAGTTCCATCGTGCGTTATAATTGCACCGGTAGAAAACAAACCAAACTTTAACCCCTAAAACCAGTTCGCATTAATATCATATCAGATTAATAGTTGGAATAATCTTATAAAACAAAAACAAAATCAACGATAAGAAACATAAAACTACGTACTCATGATACCATTGCACAACTAACTTCAACTATATACCATGCATTGGAAGATTTCGTAAGGCATTCAATATTATCTCATATATAAAACTAATTAATTAATTAATTGATATGGGCACTGTTGGAAAGGTTACGTATTGATTATAAAGCTATCTAACTCAAAGAGGTCAAAAGGTAAAATTAAATAACACACTAAGTAAAGGTGAAATTTTCGATTCAGAAATTCCGCAAGGGACTTTCATTGGACCAATTTTATTTGTAATTTACTTTGATAAAATGTGTAAACTATCACTTTATAGTAAACTCATATTTTTGATAATGACACTGCAATAAATATCGAAAAAAAACATGGAACGAGATTACTAATGAGGCTAATCAAGAAATGAAGGTAATCAAAAAAGGTTCCATAGCAATCCATTATCATTTAACACAAAATAACTAATCATATTCCCTTCTCCCTACAAAAATATGTACGAAAAAATTAATTGACATAACCATTTATTCAAAATTGTGTAAATGATATTACATGTTATATGGACTGCGCTTATCTTAACCATAAATCTAATGTTAAATATTTTGGAATCTTCATAGATACACGATTTAAGTGGAAAGAGAATTTCAATTTCACTGTGGAAAGAATAAGTAAACCTATATATGTCTTCTAAAACATATTTTTACATTTTAAACAAGAAAACTATCAAAATTGTCTATTATGCATTAATGCAGTCCTTATTGAAGTATGGCATTATTGGATGGGGAGGGGCCTTTAAAGCTACCTTACAGCCCATAATAACAATTCAAAAAATATTTATAAGAATTATCCTTAGGAAACCATACGACTTCCCAACTTTAGAGATATTCCTTTTTTTAATGTACCAACTATCACAGAATTGTATAAAAGAAGTACCTTATATCAAATTACAAAGAATATTTCATCAATAAAATTCACCCCTTAGATAACATAAGCAATAGATTCAAAACAAATGGTTTAAAAGCCACCTCATTGCTAAGTACAACCACAGCTTAGCACCCTACCTTTATTAAGGTGTGAGATAGTTATATGAAATACATTATTGTCCAAAAACAAAATGTATGTAATCGAAACTTTGAAATATGACGACAAAAAAATGACATCCCTTAAATTGTATAATAATGTATTGTACCCTAAGTATACGTTTACTTAATCTATACTATCTGGCATTAAAAAAAATTATATTTAAAAAAAATTATTATCTAAAATTGTGTATATTGAATTACGTTTGTATTTAATTTGAATATTGAATAATGTTAATTTGTACGTTGAATTACTGAGTAATTCAATGAGTTTGTGAAAATTGTTTACACATCGCTTTTAGGCGTTATTTTATTTTTGTATGTAAATACTCCTCCCATAAACATGAGATCCTGGAGCTCATCTTATGGGGTAGTAGAATAATCAGGAAAATAAAAATGTTTTTGCATACTGTTATAATTTGAAAAGTTCTATTATTTTTTAATTAATAACGATGATAAAATTTGTCCGTGTTGTAGCAGAGACGAGGATCTTACCAATTCTTTAAGGGGGAGGTTGATAACACAAAAAATAGTACATCAAGTGAACTTTTAAAATCCAAACCTATTACAAATGAATACCAATTATTAAAACCTAGCAATACCTAAAGCAACACCGTTATGGTATCCTAAAAAGAAAGAAAAAAACACCAATCTGTATCGAACGACATCAGCATCATCAATATAACATGTACATCAAATATAACAAACACAACAAAATGCCGTCATATTTACCACTGTCGAAAACTATGTAAAACCTTCCATAAAACTACTGCCCTACATATATATGTAACTCATGTTTAAAAACCTGCCCTGCCGTTTAACGGTAAATTTTTATCACAACAATTGGAAGAGCAGTTGTCTCGCCTTAACGCAAGTAACTATCTTTGGCTGAACGAAAAAACCCGCTCTCCCGTCAACAGGCAATGAGAGATTTAGAAAAAAATACTAGAATTTGCAAGCCTTTTCTGTAATAATAGGAGACAATGTTAACTAAATAGTTTTATACAAAGATACTTACATGTTAATTAAATAAGCTTGAATAGAAATAAAATATGTTACACGTAAGATTATTATGTACTCAGCGAAACTCTGAAAATGTTACAGAGATTTGACCACTTATCTTGTAGAATATGTCTTATTATAACCAAATAAAAAAATATTGCGACGACGTGGTTTTGGCAAAACGACAGCGGTAGATAAGGTCTAATATTATAAAATATTCCCTTATTTCTGAGATAAACAAATTTAATCCTACAACGTGGCGAGCTTCATAGCAAAAAAAGCAAAGCTCGTTACGGGAATTTGATATGACAAACAAGTGTCGGTGACGCGGTCGCAATGAATCTTATAAATACGCCGCAAAAACCGGTCCCTGCCCATTCCGCTTCAAGCCTTGGACCGAGCAACATCTACCGCTGTCCGCTCTGCTCGTACTCGTTTCGCTACCTGGGAACTAACTCGCTGTGTTTGATTTCAACCCGGTTCCTCCCCACCCCGCTCCACTTCCGCTATCTACTGAACCTTCCTGCTAGCCAGCCTCGGAGAGCGGATCTACAATTGCCTACTAAACCAGTCCAC
Source organism: Hesperophylax consimilis (assembly GCF_061612785.1). Lineage (NCBI taxonomy): Eukaryota > Metazoa > Arthropoda > Insecta > Trichoptera > Limnephilidae > Hesperophylax > Hesperophylax consimilis. The sequence goes on from NC_142845.1 coordinate 19,573,256, forward strand.
CAGCCAGCGCCCCGCAGAGCCGTTACCGACTGAGCCTGGAGGGTTTACGAGAAGTTTCACCTGCAATAAAAATCAACCGTCTTTATAAAGGCGTTCTTTTAAAAATGCAGATTAAAAATGTCGAATATATCACTTTTCTCAAGACGCAATAAAAACCAACCGTCTTTATAAAGTCGTTCTTTTAAAAATGCAAATTACAAATGTCGAATATATCGTCTTTCTCAAGACGCATTTGTTTATGCAAACATATGACAAGAGTCGATATTCCCTGCATTTATATGGTATTTTAAATAACTCTGTAACGGTTCAAATGAAATACCTCAAGTGCTTTATTTGAATCATTACAAAGGTAAATGTGTGCCGGTGCTTATATTTTACAGTTTTTTCTTGTTCAGGCGAACACGTCCCGTACACCAATCCAAAGAAAAGCCATTTTTTCACCATGTAGTGAAAATAAAGGATCTAAAGAAAAAGAAAGGCTTTATGATGAAAATGAAATGAAAAATTTAAATTGAATCAATCAATAACTTAAATAATTTTTATCAGTATGGAGCAGTAGGGACTCTTTTACGGTATTGATATTTATGTTACCATATTTGATCAATACGAAGAAAAAAACATGCAATTTTAGTTGAATTTTTAGGTAACCAATTTTAGTTATGTTTTCTGTAAAAAAAATATGTTTGGTTTTTAGGTATCAAATTTTAATTTAGTTTTCAGGTAAAAATTTTTTCCCTACGGATAAAATAAACACCCATATGAGATAAAAATTGTGAGGCGCAATGACGCCGTTCTATTTGTAAAAATAACATTTACTTTAAATTCAGTAAATTTAAATTTATTTATTTATTTAAACGCCCATTGGGCTTTTACATACATTGTTATTAGTGTTATTACATTAACTATGTGACATTGAAAAGTTTACGTACATATATAAATAAAATAGTTATTATATCTGTAGTACATAAATGTTTTACAAATAATACAGAATACCATTATGGAGAACAGTTTTTTTTTTCTTTTTTTACTTACTTAGAAAAATAAATGGATTGAAATTAATCAGCATTTATAGGGACTTAAAATCATATTCGAATTGTTATTTAAATTACAATATTAATTTGTAAAGTTAAAACATATATATTAAAGTTAAAAAGTCATAAAAGAAGTCATAAAAGAAAAGAGTGAAAAAACAGAAGCTAAAAAATGGGTTTTTTACTATGGAGTGGAGAAGTCATACATATCAGCAAAGTGTTTATGTAGATTTCGTTTGAGCACTGCTACGGAATCTCTAAATATATCAACAACATTACCAAATTTATTACCAAAATTTTGTATTCGATTTAACGATATGTGCGCATGATAATTAGATTTGAAATTGTTACAGAAAAAGGTGGAATTTTGTCTCGTATTTTTGGAAGGTACAAATAATTTTATTGTGGCAAGAATTTCAGGGCTGTCGATTCTATAATTAATAATTTTATTTAGTAGAACAAGGTCGGAGATAATTCGCCTATCTGATAGCGTAATCAAATTTAGTTGATGCATGAGTTGGATATAATTTATATTTTGGATTGGAATATTTAGTTTAAAGTTAATAAATCTTAAAAATTTGTGTTGTACCCTTTCAATATTGTTGGAATGTACTTTATAAAACGGGGACCAAATAGGCGAATTATACTCTACTTGACTTCTTACTAAAGATGTGTACAGTGTGTTCAAACATTCTAGTGACTTGAAGTCACATGCGGTTCTACATATAAACCCAAGCATTTTTAGGGCTTTATTTGTGATTTCATTTATATGCGGATTGAATGTTAACTGTTCATCAAATATAACACCCAAGTCCCTGATTTGAGTGACAGCTGTCAATTTTACATTATTAAACGAATATTCATAAATTGTATGATTTCGTATTTTACAAAAACGAATGACCTGACATTTTTTAATATTAAGAAACAGAGAGTTGATGATGCACCAACGATATAGTTTATTTAAATTAAGTTGCAAAGTATAACAATCGTCTAAACTGCGTATTGTTTTATATATTTTCAAATCATCTGCGAAAAGAAGAACTTCTACATCTTTAAATATGCTAACAATATCATTAATAAATAACAAAAAAAGAATTGGTCCCAGGTGAGACCCCTGAGGGACCCCACTTGTGGCTTCGAAAATGTAAGATTCCACAGATTTTATTTTGACACATAGCTCTCTTTTACTAAGATAACTTTCAATCCAACTTAACAGATTACCCTTGATACCCAACATACTTAATTTTTGTACAAGGATATGTCGCCTAACTTTGTCAAATGCTTTGGAAAAATCAGTATATATTGAATCCACTTGATGCTTCAAGGCAAGAGAATCAGTTATGTAATTTTCGTATATGATCAAGTTACTTAGGGTGGATTTACCTGTGATAAAGCCATGCTGGTTGGGTACAATAATATTATTAATTTGTTTACATATTACATCTAGGACTAACGATTCAAATAGTTTGGGAATAGCGGACAATATACATATTGGTCTGTAGTTCGATACATCGCTTTTATCTCCCTTTTTATGAATAGGCGTAAGATAGCTTTTTTTCCACTGTTTTGGAAAACACCCTGACGACAAAGACTTATTAAATAGTAAAAATAATGGATAAGTCAAACTGCGAACACAAGATTTTAAATATATTGGAGGGAAACCATCCGGTCCAGCGGATTTATTAGTATCTAATTCTTTTATAGCCTTTTCTATAGCGTTTATTTCAATAAAACAATGGTTTAGGTTAAGTGATTCTTCAAGTGATATATCATTTGGGATTTCATTATCGGTAATATTATCATCATAAACACTTTTGAATAAATCTGCAAAAAGATTGACAATGCCTTCGGTATTATCCGCACAATTGTTATTCAGATACATAATATTTGGTAAACTACCATCATTTTTACGCTGAGCATTAGAAAAGTTCCACAATTTTTTAACATTATCATGAACCTCCATTTCTATTAAACTAATATAATCATTATAACATTTTTTAGACAATTCTTTGCACTGCTTTCTTATGTTAGTAAACATTATATAATCATCGACGTTTCTAGATTGCTTATATATTCGGTGAGTTTGTTTTTTAGTATAAATCAATTCTTTTAATTCTTTTGAAAACCATGTAGGGTAAAGGGATGCAATAAAATTAACTTTTGGAACATGACGTTCTTTTGAAGTGTTTAGGATTGAATAAAATTGTTGGACTTGATTCACAATATTGTTTTCATCTTCTAGAAATGACCAGTCTATATGGTCAAGATAATCAATTATATTTGGGTAGTCAGCTTTTTTAAAATTGTACGATGAAGTTTTTAATTTCTGCAATTTTCTAGACTCATTTGTGATAATAATATCTAACGCGGGATGGTGTTGGTCTAAAGGTAACAACAATTCATCCGATTGTTCTACCACTGTACTTAAGTCACTAGAAAATACTAGGTCAAGCATTCGGTTATAAGAATTATGCACTTTATTTAACTGTTTTAGTCCTAGGAAAAAAGACATATCAAGCATTTCCTTAGATTTGACACACTGCACTTCTGTTTCGTTAATAATCACTTCATTGTTCTTATCGAAAGACCAGTCGATTTTCGGAAGATTGTAGTCGCCTACAATTATAAATTTGGCTTTAGGATATTTATATTTTAGTGTTTCTACATCCTCGATGTGGTTCTTGTATATTTGCAGATCTGACATTGGTGGAATATAAGTACAAGCGATAATGATTTTTGTGGATGAAATATTTAGCATTACAAACATCTGTTCAACGCTTTTGTGTTTAACTGGCAATTTTTTAGATGAAATGTTTTTAGATATGCACACCATTACACCTCCTCCTTTTGATTTGTTGCTTGTAATGGGGTCACGGTCAAGACGATAGATGTTGTATTTATTGAGACCTAATTCCGATGAATTGATGTCCTCATTTAACCATGTTTCTGTTAATAACAAAATATCATGTGGGAATGTGGGAGAAGTTATTTTAAGATGTTGTAATTTAGTTCTCATTCCGCGGACATTTTGGTAGTACCCAAACAATTTTAGGTGCTGTTTAAGTTTTTTGGCACGTTTTTTATTATTTTTGGAACAGAGTTTATGTACTTAATTGTTATGTTTGTTTCCCCTTCCGCTTTTCTCGTTTCAAACTCTTTCCAAACATCCGTCATTTGTTTCCTTTGCAGCTCCGTGAGATCTTGTTTAACTTTGATGCCATTTTTCAGTTTATATTTATTTATGATTATTTGCTTAGCTTGATATGAATCTTGGAGTTCTACTTTTACTGGCCTGATCTTGTCAGTTTTTCTTACGCCAAGCCTATATATTTTAGAAATATTTATCTGTAATGTATCATCGATAATTTTTAACGTTGAACATACTTTGTTGTTGTCATCAGATATCCTGTCGGTTTGATTCTCGTCTCTACTTTCAGGTACGTTCAGCAGAATTAGATTTTTCGAACGTAAATTCCTTTCTGTTATCTCGGTAATTGCGTCACATATTTCCATTGAAGTAGATTGAGTAGTTCCAGTTATTGCAGGTTGGTTATTAATAATATTTTTGATGAATCACTAATAAACAAATGATCAACCACTTCATAGGAAATAAAAATCTAGAAAATGAAAAATCATACGCTGATATTAATAGTAATAAAATAATTAAACATTGAAATGTAAAATGAAATTCACCCGAGTAAACTACGTTATTTTTGTCAGAAACGCCTCGTTTCACAGCTGTTCAAAATTTCGTACGTCGTTCTATGTTTCTTTACCTATAAACCAAGAGAGAGACATTCAAACCACCCTATAGCCTTAACATTCAACCCCATCATTCAAGTAAATTATCGTCTATTCAAATTTAATATCTCACTTTTGTTTCTGTGACGCGTATCGCCATTTTGATCTAGTGTTAAGTCAGGCCCCATCAGTTGCGATCGCAGAGAAGAGTAGAGCAGGAAGCCATCAGTTGATGGGGTTTGTATGAAACTAGTGGTTTAGAGTTTGTCACCATTAATCATGACCATTTCACGTTTGTACCGCGGGTGTCGTCTTTGATGCCCACGCACGCGGAATGCGTAATTCGACGGGAAATGGTCTTTAGTGACTGAACACTGACTCGAAATATGAATATAATCGTATGGTAAGCATATATATATATTTGAGTATATATATGCTAATAATAATAAGAGAGCAATCGTTACTTTTAAATAAAGTTAAACCAATGTAAAAAAATATGTAACTGAAAACACTTGAATGATTTTTAACAAGCATTAATTTAGCGTTTTATGAACATTTTTATTATGGTAATGATAACGGAATTAAAAAAAAACTTGAATCCTTGTAATTGCTGGAAAACATGGCTAGTAACACAATTTCCTTACTTCATTGTTTTGACAGATTTCATTTACTTATACTTGTACAAATAGAAATACAAATACTTGTAAGAAACACTTAACTATTTTAATGGGAATATATTGATCCTTAAACATTGAGGTAAAATCAGATTAAACCAAAAAATGTTTTTTATGCTAACGTTTGTTAAAAACAACACTTTTATTTTGCTTTCAGCTAATTTATTGATTTATCTTCAATTCAAATAAAGAAGCATGTTTGTAGTGGGTGGCGTAAATTTGATGTTTATACAAATGTACAATTTTAATCTAAGAATGATGAAATTTTGCACACTCGACCATAAAAACAAGAGAAGGATTTATCTATCTTTCATTCCTTGATGTCCACATGATATTTCAGAAAACCACCCTCTTCTCCTTTTCCTTCCTAAAAGAGAGAAATTCGATACTTCTCGAAAATTGCAGTCTGATTTCTAAACTCTTGGTTTATTTTGGTGTGCATTTGATTTATATACAAATCTACACTTTTATTCCGAGATTGGTTTAATTTTGCACATTGTACTTTCAAAACAAGAGGAAGGTCACTGTCTATGACTTCAGCCATAAAATAGAAAAGGGGGCATGAAGAAGAATATAAGGATATAGTCACTATGTATTCCATACAGAAAACTAAATTTCATGACACAAGAGCTTTTCGTTTGACAGTTGTAGGAAAAACAAAAAGGTTTTCTGCTTTAAAGTTAAGATGAATTATAAAAATCGATGTTAATTTTGGTGATTCTTTACTAAAGTAAGTGTTTTGTGACGTGTATTCAGGATGCATCTGCACCAGCTGCGTGGTGTGCCAAATTGGGAGGGTTTGGGGAGAAAAAATAAAAGGAGAAAAAAAATACAGTGTGTGGCAAGCCTACGCACGAGGGAAGTGAAACTTTTATTATTCTTTTCTCTCTCTTTTCATTTCATTCTTTCTTTTTTTCTGTCTATTGACATATTTATAAGTAGCATGTGATAAAAAAATTAAAAGTTATAAAAATATGGGATTCGAACCCGGGACCTGCATAACGAGTGTCGAACGCTCAGCCTCTAGACCGCGAGGAGAGGTATCTCGCGCGACGAGAACCGCGTATTCAACGTGTACTCCTCAATTGACTTGTCCCGCGCAAATTTTCGTTTTCAAACACGGTAAATGAATAATATCACATAACGTCTTGTTAACGCTTTATATAGGGTCGAATCGAAGATATATCGGCAGTGTGAAGTCATATCTGTCGTTTTTCAAAATATTTCCGTATATTTGTCCGTTTTGGAAAAGATCTATCGTGTTTTATCAGTCTCATACCCGTATGGAGTCTGAATTTGAAAAAAATTTCTAAAATTTGAATAACTCTTTTACGGCTGTGTTTTTTACTAAAAAAACTTGTCACGCACGTCTGCGAGGGTAATTAGTCGCGTTATCGGCCTTGATTAGTAATTTTAATGATTCAAAATAAAAATAATTAGTCAAAATACCGAGCGACTCTACCGGCTCGATTTGTAAGCTATATTTCGACCAAAATATCATATAGTCAAAATATCTAAAAGTTGCAGCACGAGAGCATTTTATCACTTTTCCTCGTATTAAAAAAATCACCAAAAGAAAAAAAAATAGTTAAAGCGGGGATCGAACCTCGGTTGTTCACGACGACAGTCGGGCACTCTGCCTCTAGACCGCGAAGCTGAGTTTGGAGAGTGACCTAAACTAGGTATATAATATTAGCTAGGCTCCTATAGCGAAATGATCACGGTTTTTCGTGACGGTCATGACTCGGTTTTACTCCGGTCCTCGAAAATGCATGACGCGCGTAAAGAAGTTTCACTTCGAAAATCGCATTGTAAAAATATTTACATCAAAACATCATAGAAACTGAAACTGATAAAAACTATTTTTGTTTTTATGTTTTCTACGAAAATGGCGTCTTTAATATAATTACCTGCCCACAGAATACAAAAGCATTACGGTTTTCCAATAATCGAAGTCCTAAAAATGGAAAAGAAACTTTCTATTTTCTACCTGAAAGAAATTATTCCTAGCCAAAAATACCCGTATTATTCGCAATTCACTGGAAATTGATATTTCGATCAAAATAATGTATCAATTTCCTCTCACATTTTGCAAAATAATAAAAAAAGTTAAATCAACAATTTTTTTCTTCATCATATAACCTTTAAATAATATTTTTTCAAATTTTATTGATTTTCATAAGGATACGTGACCCATGAAGAAAAGCAACACACTAAGATTTCAGATGGTTTTATTATTTTAGATTAAAATTGCTTGACAATTAGAGTCTATAAACGTTCGATTTCAAGCACAAAACTGGTTTTTATTTATTTTGCAAATAATTTTATAAGAAAGCAAAAAAGTTAATCAAATGAAACCATCACAGATAATCTTAGCTATAATACTGTATTTTTTAAAGTCGTTTATTTTATGCTTTCATACATTTCTGTTGAAGAAATATTTTTTTAGTAGCTTACATTTATAGTTTTCATTGAGTAACATATTTTTATATTTGTATTCTACTCAAGCGAAACGATAGAAAAATCTTCAATTTATCTAAAGAATATTTCTTAGTATTCATAATGTACACCAATTTGTTATAAAGATTAATCAAACTAGTGATTTGGCATTAAGCTTCGCCTTAATGATGCTCTTCAGTTCAATAATATTTTTCTTAGCTCTAACTCTCGATATAAACTGTTCAGTGCGCATACATACACACACACAATCACCCATACACACACACACTCACCTATACACTACACACGTCACCCGAGAATTACTAAATATACATACCACACATAAGACATTACAAAGAAACATATCATACGAACTCACCTTGAAATATTTAATATCTGTAAATTGTTTCATCGTTTTAACTTAAGTACTGATTGTTTCTATATTATAAAATAAATAAATAGAATAATGTAAAGAATAAGATAGGGATCTTAGATAAATTAATTTCACCATTATATTGAATTAAATTCATTAGTTTCAGTTAGCTTAACAAAGACTTCGTAAAAAAAACAATATTTCCAACAATGTTCATACATCGATAAAAATAAAAAATGAGAAAAAAATATTATAATATTTTACGTGCTATAAATGATGTCAAAAAGTCGTTAAAAAAGCTTTCGTCTTCATTTACTTACTAGGTATCTAGAAATTATATCGGCAATATTTATTAAAGTACCAACGTAAAAAAATATATAATTTAATATTTCACTTTTCTTATTTGATATAATTTCGACGAAAAGAGAAGGCTCCTAATCAAATCCCCTCTAGCGGTTACTTCCCGAACCAATAATTCTATTAGTTTCTGCGAATAAATCTACTTTATGGTTCGTAGATAAATAGTGGTGCCAACCGCAAGAGTTTTACCCGTCCTTATCCCGGACTCAAACCAATTATAACGTAATGTTTTGGGCGCGAACCAACTTTATTATTTATTTAATTACATGAAGGGGTTGCGAACTCAAAAGCTTTAAAGTATAATATTTAGAAAAATGGAAGTATATACTTATGCAAACTATTTTGTGTTATCTGCCTTAAAATGTTGTTAAGAATAAAAAAATTATTTAACATCAATTCAAAAAAACGTTGGATTTTCTGAGAACATATATATTTCAATAAAAAATTTAATAGCGAATTTATAAAATGGGTATATTATAAGGCGCATAAAAATCAGATTATTTAAATTCATCATTTGAATTCTAGTGAAGGACTCTTTTTGTAATTAATGAATAAACACCAATCACTTCTTTGCAATTAATAACGTAAACGTATTGAAAACTATGCTGCATATTTTTTCAAAATCTACCACTTAATAAAATCATCACAATTTTTTATAGACAATTACAAAAATTATTCCATTCATCTAATGCACCACAGCGTTTAAATGTGAGTCAATAACCCCCACAACATATATGCCTATTTCTTTTGCTTTGATGTTCGCCGATTTTATTTAAGTTTTATTTTTTGTTTAAATCTAATTTATTGATTTTTTTCGAAATCCTATTTTCTTCGGTGGTTTTTACGATTGTAAATTTTATATTTTTTGGGTATGTTCGTATATTATTCTGCCACCAATTTTGTCAAAATCATTTGCAGCGTTTATAAATATTTTAATTGATAAAAAAATAATCGCAATCTGTCTCATCCACGAACAATGAAAATACATTTTTCGAGTGGCATTTTATAATAAACGTTGCAATGACTTAAAAAATGGTTCGCACCACCTCAACAGTTTATCACATACGGCCATCGAAAAAAAGTTTTTAAATTATGTCGTAATTGCCAACACGAGAGTCAGATTTAATTTTCAACACAAAAAATGAATTTGCGGGGAAATTTTAATTACAGTCACCTACAAAAGTTCAGTACTTGTATAAAGGGATATCTGAAAAAAGTTATTCCGACCACCATTGAAAGCTCAATTGCCAATTTGTAACTAGAAATCGGCGACTAAAATGATTGGCACTGCAATTTGAAACATTTTTTTCTACACGGTTTGATTGATTTTTTTCCATACATCGCATCGCCTCAAAGCATTTAAAAAATGAACTAAAGGCATTATTTTTAAAGCAATCTGTATTCGTACAACTTCTGCACGAATATGAAAAACTATATTAAATGACATGCGCTGAAAGAGAAAATGTGTGAGAGAGAGAGTAACTGTCGATGTATTGGTTTTGTTAACTGATCCAGAAAATAAATGAAATATATTGAGTTTTGCTTTATTGAAGACCACTAAAATTAACGTCTCCTCAAGACATGTTTAAACATACTATTACACGATTGATAAATAAGGCAGAGGTTTTTTTTATCCATATTTCAAAACAGGTGATAGAAAAAAAGAGAAGTTCTTTACATAAGGTGTATTTAACTAGTGATGATGGTATTTTGGTTTCCGGTATACATAATATTTTTTCACTTAAAATTTAAAAAAAAATCATATTTAGATATTGGACACTTAGGGTCGGGGCTGCGGGTTGGATAATTACACGACTGAGTGACCAGTGACATGTGAAAGGTTTTTTGTTAGAATTTTAAAAAGACGAAATTACAAGAGAAATATTTTGAACATTTTGTATGCCAAATAAACTGCAACACTGTACTGTATTATATAATATAATGCTAAATATGTATCTTAATACATTTAGAATTGTTTCGTGATGTTTTCGATCATTGAAAAACATATCACCAAATTGTAATCAAAACCATCTTTATTTGCACGTGAGTATCTTACTAATCAACGACAATTATTAATTTGAGTGAACATCACACTGCTATGATATTAGATTGTAATAATATAATCGTGTGTGTGCCATCTTATCTTACTGCGGTAATAAGGGAGCGCACACACGGCCGGGATGGTTTCAACTTGCGAGAAGATAAACTTCACGTTTCACGTAGAGAACGTAATAGTCACTTAATGTAATCAAACAGTCACCTAATGTAATCAGTTTCCAATGTAACATGTTCCGAACTAACAAACAAACTGAATATAGATAGCTGAAGTCTTCGAATAGGCTTCAATGCTAATACGGTTTGTTTTTGTTGCTGGTACACTTCTAGACTCTAGATATTATTGTTGTTTTAAACAGACTATTTTCTAGTTTACTTATTATTCATGTGAATACCGCACCAAAGTTTCATACACTGGAACCAGTGGGTCTGTGGATTCCCTTTATTTGGGATTGTATGTTTTGATGCTCGAGGGAACGGAATGAGATGCGTATAGAGGAAGAATGGAAAGTATCTGTAATACAGATAAAAACCCAACGTAGTTTGAAAACTTCAATGGTTCTTTTTGAACATAACAGAGGGCTCCACTTCCGTTTGCAATAATCTGAAACTGCACAGTCATTAGATATAATAATACTATTTTGAAATACCTATCGTAATACGTAGTATTTATTTAAATATTTGTAATTTTTAAAGTTAGATTTTCACTAACCGGTAAGCTCCAAGGCAAAGGAATTGGCTTTTTCGGCCAATGGAACATTTATCAGCTCACAGCGTCATTTCCATAATGATATTTAAATGTTTCGAATAATCATTGCATAAACATTAAATAATAAATAAAAAAATTAAGCAAGGAAAAATGTAAGTTGTCGATGTTAAGAAAAACTGCCTACTTCAAGACATGTGCAACAAACCTATTAGAACCTTTTCATTCCAAGTTTGTGCAAGTAAGAAGAATCTTATTTCCACAAACATTAATTTGTAACTACGTACTTTGAGACAGCAAAATGGTATTTCGCTCAAATGGCTTGCACAAACGTTAATTTGCTTTAGTTAGCACAAGTAAGCATGTACGATGGCAAAGCTGTATATTGGACAAATGGCTTGCATATACTTCAGATGATCGCGACTCTGCACAAACTATTTGCGCATGCAAGTTGTTGTCTTATGGACGTCGCACAGTATACCGTGTTTATTGTGTATGTAAACGATTTATTATAATAAAATAATTATTTTTTCGATACATTAATAACAAGAAATATTAAAAATATTTTTTTTGAATGAGAAAAAAAGAAACCTTGTATTTTCTTGGACGGGAAATTTTTTTCCCTAAGAAATCCCACTAAAATTGCTTGCTTTTTGTACCATCTTCAGCCTCCTGATAGATCAGCAAAACCTAATCTTATAATTTCAATAACATTTTTAACTTTACTTTTAAATTTTATTTCGAAAAGTTGATTGATTTGACATTATGTTACATTCAAGTTTTTGCAAAATCAATCTGAAATTCAAAAAGGTGACACTTAAGAAAATATATGCTAAAAATTACCCATAATAGACCCGTAGACTCATAGACACCCATAACTTACCAGTAAAGATTTGAATAGTATTAAAAATTTAATGATTGTCGTAAAGTTGTTCGAACTTCCAAAGTCGGTGTCAGAGAGAAATTACAAAGGGATGAACTAAACTTACCAATTTACACTGCTAGAATTACACGCCGACGGAATTACTCTTGGACGAAATTGCACATAGAGTTAATTACATTTACTTAAATTACACGAACTGGAATTACACAAGTCAAAAAAAAACTTTTTTAACGGATGTTTGATACTTTAAGTTTTTAGTGTGTGCAAGATAAATTTCAAATTGGAATAAACAAAAGTCAGGTTACTTTTTTCTGACGTTTGTTTGACTTCCAGTAGGTGTAATTCTGTTCATGAATAATTTCATCCATTTGTAATTGAATCCGTGTGTAGTTCTGGCAGTGTAATGTAGGTAAGTACGTTAAATTCACGACTATGTAATTTCTTTATGTAAAAGTTACTATAAAGGGAAATAACATCGTTATTATTTTTTCCGACTTTATGTTCGGGTTAAATCTTCTCCACAGGAAAAAACTAAACCCTTCCACATACTTTTTCACAAATGATCATCTAGTCAATCCACAATTCCACATTATGCAAGTGTATTATATAAGCATAATAAATACAAAAAAATACAAAAACAACACGTCAACTAACCAAAGATCAAATGGGAAAATAATTCACGGACTCCAGATATTTTCATATCAGAGGGTTCGGCTCGGTAGAACTCCTAACTGGACCTATAAATCCTACTGATACCTCAGTATAAATATTTAAAAAATCTTTCGTATTTTTACATGTATTTAAAATGAAAGATTGCATTATCTTATATATAAATTATTTGACAAATCTAATAGGGATAAATTTTGAGAGCTAGGTATAATGCCAGTAGCCGAAATAACAAATGGTAATATTTTTATAGTCTGATAATGCCAAATTCTTTTAATTTCATTTACAAATTTTTTTTTTAAGAAACAGATTTTTGAATATTACAGGAATTGGGAATAGCGACATCAATGATATAAGTTATTTATTATTATTAAGTAAGAAAAGCAACCCTGTATTGATGCATAGCGAATAAATACATAAGGCCTTACTAATAAACATGTTTCAAATTTTGTATCGAACATGAAAAATGATTTTATTGCATTTAACATCAATTGCGGCTTAAGTTGCAAACCTTTCTCAAATTTTCCTCTTTTTCCAAATCATAATATTTACTAGTTGAAAAATGCATCAATCTCTTACCAGTTATGTAACGAGACAAATAACCACCAGCTTTATTGTACATACAAATGTGTACAACTATATGCGGGATTGCATCCTGGAATAAATATTATTATTATTATGGATAGACAGTAGAATTCAGTTTCAAAATTATCTGATAAAATTCTTTACAAAAAAATAAATTTCCAGAGAACAAAGCTTTTTTAGAACGGAAACAGGATACGTCAATTCTAATAACGAACCGTGTTTGGACATAACAAAAACGCAGTTTTTTATGTAGGTTCGGACGGGGCGGATTCGTTCGTGCGATATTCACTCTGACAGATCAGCGCAGTATAAAATTGAATCGATCTTCATACATTTGTTCACACGTGACTGCAAAAAGAATTTATTAGCGCGGTTTTTTGCTAGCCACCTATCAGTAAGTTCCTACACCTAAAACTCGACGCCACGTAAGATATTTTTTTTAATTTTAACTCGTCGTAAGAGGCCTTTAAGGAAATAGTTAAAATCATGTAATAATAATAATAATAATATTTGGACAATTTGTATAGCGCCGCTTTTGTGAGATATCACCTCAGGGGCGCCTGTCTCATCTTTGAGGATGCTGTGTTTAGGGTCTTTTTGGGGTAAGATAGGAGAGAATCTGGGTCTTGAATATTATGAACCCCTTGTTGTAGGAGTGAGAGAAATGTAGAGGCTGGCAAATCATTCCACAGCCGAGCTAATGAATACAAGAACGTGTCGCAGAAGCGACCCATTCTCGCCTGATCATACACACATGTTGGGCGCGTGTTTGGAATGTTTTCAAACACCGTTGAATAAATCAGTAACGCTAGTTATACGTAGCATCTTCCGCCAAAATACTGATAAAAAGACAGCATTTCCACCTGAAGTGCGAGCTTTAAGGACTGTAATCCCTTTCCTAAGAGAGATCCTAAAAAATCCCACTAACATCTCTCTCACGTATAACGCAAGTGATAGAAAGATAAGTTACAAGAAGCTTTTAGCGGATACGATGAGGTGTATATTTTTTATAGTAGCAATAGTTATGCGATTAAATATGTATAAAAAAATGACTAAATAATGTACGAGTATATAATATTGCTATATTCAAATAGCTTCGAATGCAGTTAGTTTAAATTATGTCAAATGTCGTATTCCCCCTCCTTAAAATATAATTTCGTACGAAATGCACATAACAAACTGCACGAAAAGTGCACATCACATTTTTATGACTACCATTAACCGCTTTGAGGCACTTTTCAAGACGATTTCTTCGCAAAGACTCGGAAACAAAACAACATGCTTTTACTGTGCGCGCATCGTATTCGTTCATAAATAACATCTTTAGATTGCACAAACCTCTAATGACATACATTACAGCCTTACTAATAAAAAATTCCCAACCGGTAAAAGTTGTTTTAGTTGCACATTGAATAAAGACTGGACTAAAAATTTGTAGTTCTTACTAATATATTTTTTTAAACTGGGCTTCGAATGAGCTGGCAACGTCGTTTTTCGGCAGACTGACACATAATATTCTTGCCTTGAAAAGTTACGTTATTTCTGACATTAATTTTTTTAATTGACTGATACCGCGTGAGTTTTACAAAAAATATATTTTACAAACAATAAATTCAAACGGTAATTTAAATTTTAATTCTCTAGGAATCATTATAATATTTATTTAATATTTTTTTAAATTGTATAAACGATGTCAAACGAAAAGTGATAGTTTTCTTACAGATTTTCTAAATAAAATGGTTGTTTCTTCAAAATATCGAATTTTATACAATTTTTCAATGTTTGGAGTAAAAACATGACATTGTTGATGTTTGAAGTTAAAATATTCCAATTTAAATCCGAGCCAAATTCCGATCGGGTTGGACCGACATTTATCTCGTATAACTTTAATGTCATCTAATTTCAGAGAAATGCTTGTATATCAGTGTGTAATTTTGATAAAAAGCATTATCATCTACCGAGTTTCATGTCGGGAAGTGGGTTAATTTACATTTCCAAGATTTTAATTCATTCATACATTCACGAGAAAATGTACCAAAATAAAAATTATTAGTACAGGATGGTTGCAAAAATTGTAGATTTTAATTCATTTATTCATTCACAAAAACAAATCGAAATTCAAGTATTTAAAAAAGAAACAATGTAACAAAATAAAAATTATTAAGACAAGATAATTGCAAATATACAATGAAGATAAACAATTTTAATGTACAACATTTTCATTTCCAAGACTTAAAATCATTTTATGATTTACTAAAACAAAGGTGTAATTCAGATAGATGTATTCAAAAAAGAAACAGTGTACCAATAAACATTATTAAGTAGGATAATTGCAAAAATAAAATGAAGATAAACAATTTTAATGATCAACATAAAATACGTGTATTTAAAAAGAAACAATGTACCAAAACAAGAAATTATTAAAAGAAGATAATTGCAAAAATACCACGAAGATAGACAATGTTTATGAACAACAATCCACTTAGAAACAGTAATCCATAGTGAGGACAAATGTGAATATAAGGAACGTATATTATACTTTAATCGTACTTATTACTGTAACATATGATAAGTATGATTTTTATTAGTCCGCTAAAGAAAATAATGTAATAACAAGAACAAAAACTAGAGAAATTATTACTTTATAAAATTGTACCTTCCAATAAACAAACGCATAACTCGAAGCCGCTCTTATTCCGCAAAACTGGCGCGTTTATAAATTCGAAACATCCTAAATATATAGAAGATTGTTCTGGCCGCGATTAGATCCAGTTCATAGGCACATATATCCATACTAAATCTGCCAGATAGAGATAAAGGTGATCTAAGCAGACAACTAGTGGCCGTAATCACGGAGTTTAGTCAATTTAGAAACCCAATTAAATGTAACGCGATGCGAAAATATATCCACAGCCCTTTTTTGAGTAAAGACGCAGTTAAGAGATGATAAACATAAATAGTTCTCAAGGGAAGATTTTACTAGGGAAAAAATAAGATTAGAAAAACTATTTTTGCGTATTATTTGTTTGAATGATTTCGAACACGATAAAGACGAATAAAAATAAGATATTTAATATTCACGGAAACAGAATGAGAGCTGGAATCTGGTGGGAATATTTTTATGAGCGTTGTTGACGATTCAACATTATTTCTAATCCTTATCAAAGGTTTATTATTATTGACTGTAGGCACTAAAAGCGTCAAATAAACACACATTAAAGGAGATATTTATATATTGATCGGTTTAATCGCATTTCGCGGTGGTTATACGAATAATCAAATTTTAACAAATGGTTACTAAAACCATCGCATATACTATTAACTCAGCATGCACTTATAAGGTATTATTTATATTTTAGCAGGTAGAAACTAACAACATCGAATGTACTCATAATTCAGTAGGCAATGATTAGGTATTTATATTTCAGCAGTTAGGTACTAATGACATCGAATGTACTAATAATTTAGTAGGCACTCATCAGGTATTTATATTTCAGCAGGTAGGAACTAATAACATGGAATGTACTAATAATTCAGTAGGCAATGATTAGGTATTTATATTTCAGCAGTTAGGTACTAATGACATCGAATGTACTAATAATTCAGTGGGCAATGATTAGGTATTTATATTTCAGCAGTTAGGTACTAATGACATCGAATGTACTAATAATTTAGTAGGCACTCATCAGGTATTTATATTTCAGCAGGTAGGAACTAATAACATGGAATGTACTAATAATTCAGTAGGCAATGATTAGGTATTTATATTTCAGCAGTTAGGTACTAATGACATCGAATGTACTAATAATTCAGTGGGCAATGATTAGGTATTTATATTTCAGCAGTTAGGTACTAACGACATCGAATGTACTAATAATTCAATGGGCACTGATTTGGTATTTATATTTCAGCAGTTAGGTACTAATAAATGACATCGAATGTACTAATAATTCAGTAGGCAATAATTAGGTATTTATATTTCAGCAGTTAGGTATTAATAAATGACATCGAATGTACTAATAATTCAGTGGGCACTGATTTGGTATTTATATTTCAGCAGTTAGGTATTAATAAATGACATCGAATGTACTAATAATTCAGTGGGTAATGATTAAGTATTTATATTTCAGCAGTTAGGTACTAATGACATCGAATGTACTAATAATTCAGTAGGCACTGATTTGGTATTTATATTTCAGCAGTTAGGTATTAATAAATGACATCGAATGTACTAATAATTCAGTGGGCACTGATTAGGTAGGTACGTAAGGTTGACTCCATAAAGCAATTAAGTTATAAATCCCAGGAATGCAATTGTGGGAGCACCGACTAAAGTCAAAGGAAATTATGTACTTTTATAGGTTTTTCAATTATGTGTCCCTTTTTTACCGGTGCATACTCGTAGTTCAGAGAAAGACATGATAAATGCATATTCAGTGCTCGTAAATGATTGACAATAATATAATTATAAGATAGTGAATCAGTACTACACTATATTCGACGGTTCGTTGCTAGAACCACTTGCCATTTATGATTTGACCCCTTTTCAATGGATCCATGAGTTTCAAGACCCAAATTTCATCTGCGTAATACCATATAAATAGTAATACCCTATTAAATACTCTGAGATGTCAATTTACACAAAACCACAAATATATTTCAAAATAAATTTTGAATGGAAATGTGCATCGATTACGTCCACGTTTTTCTATGTTATGTATGTTTCTATTATAGAAAATCTAGACCTTTTATGAAATAATTTACTCTTTGTGTCATACTTTCTTAGCTGCGAGTAAAAAGGCCAAACAAAAGATTTCTACAAAATATATTACGGTTAGTTATGATGATTGCTATTATATTATGGTTCTGTTGGTTCACTTGATTAAATTTGCCACATTAGGAATGTTATTCTTCGTCAATAGAGTTATTCTCGTGAATAAGGAGCATCATTTACCCTTTGCTTTGTCCTTTAGGGGTGAACCACAAGGGCGGTTCGTGTCGCATTTGGTCCTGCCCTCCTTTCCCCCACCTACCAGACGGTCTGATGGTAGTAGCTTTCTTCACCCCTAAAGGGCACACCACACTTTTATTTTTTCTCTACTACGTTTAATAAAACGTGGATGCTGTTTTGCCAAAAAATGCCAAACAATGTTTCTACATGTTGTATATAATTATGTATTTATTTATTTAATCTTTTTAAACGACCATTAATACATTGAAAATGTTAACATTTTTTACATAAATGTTATAAACAATGGTTACAAAAATAATTTCTATCATTAAAGTGGTTTACAAATGGAGAAAATTAAAAAAAAAATTTGTAATAATATTAAACTGAACTTATCAGAAATATTATATACTGACGCGAAAAAATCGTTAAAGAGCATTTTAAGGCGAAGCTTAGTGCTAAATCACCATTTTGATTTATCTTTAACGAATTGGTGTGCATTATGAAAACCAAAAAATATGCTTTAGATAAATTGAAGGTTTTCCTATCGTTTCGCATGAGTAGAATACAAATAAAAAATAGATTATCCAATAAAAAATATTAATGTAAACTACTAAAAAATTTTTTTTTCAATATAAATATATGAACGCGTAAAGGAAACAACTTAAAAAAATACAGTATTATAGTAAAGATTATCTGTGACAGTTTCACTTGATTAACTTTTTTTCTTTCTTATAAAATTATTTACAAAATAAATAAAAAACAGTTTTGTGCTTGAAATCGAACGTTTCTGGACTCCGTTTGTCAAATTATTTTAATGCCTATTACCTACAATATAAGGTTTACCAAGAATACACACATTTTTGGCTTGTAGCTTCCTATTAAACATAGAACTTGTTACATTAAAGATGTCGATATCATTTGTATATTCATTGACTAAAGTATTCAGGCGAGGAATTCGCGAGTTTCCTACACAATTTGTTTGTGAATGGTGACATTAAAATGGGTCCTTATGCCTAGTATTTCAAATAGGAACTCTTAAATTGACTAGACTAAGAAGCTAGCAACAGTCGAGTTCTGAATTTTCAATATTAAAAAAGACGCGTAGGTCACTTAGTCTCAAGTGAATGTATTTTTAAGTATTTAATAAAATAGTTAATTTGTTTTAAAGGTATACTTAGGACGGGTTGTTTCGGAGAATTTGAACAATTCATCAAATTTCAACGTTCATTTTCGGGTTCTGTGAAAGTCCTATTCAAGTTCTGTTATTATATCATTATAGGCTAGTTGCTTGACAAAACTGAAATAAAAACAGAACTTAAAATCTTTCACAGAACTTGAAAATGAACGTTGAAATTTGATGAATTTTTCAAATTCTCTGAAACAACCCGTCCTTAATGTTGATTTTCTGGTATAATATTAATATGATGATATTATTATCCTAACTTAGCGTATAACATAGCGTTTTCTCATTTTTGTTTTTGAACAAGTTCTTTTGCACAGACAGTATGCGAACATGTTAAGAGTTTTTTTTTAGTATTTCACTAAAAAAAAAAATATATGTAAACAAACATGAAAATATCAGCGTCTATGAAGCTACTCTTGTAGCGAAACCCGGTTGGCTTAAGTATGCAAAATAAAAGTTGTCTTTACTAAGTTATTGTTTTATTTTTAAATATATTATTTTTGAATTAATTTCGGGCGTTTTCAATTCCTAACCCTATTTCTATCGATTTGAAAATATACGCCCGAGTCGAGGGCCCAACCGGAGCACATTCCATCCACAAAATGATGACCGTCTGAGAAAAAAAGTACACATCTCTGCACCCTAATCAATTTTAATTCTAATGAGTATTATAAGTCATAGTGAAGAGATGCTTCTTCTTCCATGTTTGTCATGACTTACGATGTTGCATTTGTGAAGGTTATAAAAATATGTAGTTTTAGTGATGCCGGAGTGTATTAAAACTCCAAGCATTAAATAATACAGTGTAACTTCTGTAGAACGATGAAATGCACTAGCTTTAAAATAAAGTTATTAAAATATTTAAAAGTGAAATTGTTTCCAAAAATCACTCTTGTAACTAGCCAAAATTATATTTAAACAAATAATACTTTTTTAAAGCACAACATTATTAATTGTGATCAAAACATAACTTCATTTAACGTTTAGTCTAGTTATTCAAAATATATTCGCTCTCTCTCTTCCGCAGACCTCTATTTCTTATCCTTATTATTATTATGTTATCCTGTTTTCTTGATTCCAACAATTAATGATAAGGTATTTTTTATAACAATGATTTCTGTATTTAAGTGCTGTATTTTGAATTTTGCACTTATGAAATGGTTCTTCCGAAACCGGTCGATAAACACATTGAGTAAATTTTTTTACACTATCCCCACACTGGAGGCTCTGAGGAAAATAATTTCCCTTAAGGCCTATGTCATCTTTGGGGATGCTGTGTTGAGGGTCTTTTTAAGGAAAGGAAAGGGAGGTGGGTAGGAATCTAGGGATCAGTGTGTCCAGGAGTGACGGACAAATGAATAAATCCCTCCCAATGCGGCGCAAGGCGATGGATCAAGAGACCAGTTGGAAAGATCAAAGGGTCTACCCAAATCCGATCTGGTACGCCAAGCTGCTGGTGGGTAAGCGCATCCTGAACCCGGTTGCCTCTGCTAAATTACCAAAAACGAACCACTGAAGGTGACCAATGGTAGAGGTGTTGGTTATCCAATAAATGGTTCCCGTGCGGCGGTATCCGAACCCGCCTTCCACATTAAATAATAATAATTAAAAATTTATGGCCGTAATCAATAAATATAACATTTGTATTCATCACAACTTCAGTAAACTACCGTAATAGAACCCTATCATTTGATCAACCTTTCTTATTTCCATAGATGTATTACAGTACAAACTTTCCACAAATATTTTCAATCCTTATCCTCATTGAAGGTAAGCCGGAATCGAAATATGACAGCTTGGAAAACAGTTGGTTTTAGTTTATTGGTAGGTTAAAGAACTTGTTAAACATCAGAACAAGGCACAATGAGAACTGAACACATTATTTTGTAAATGCTAGAATTATTTTAATCGTTGTGAAAGTATTTTGAAAGACCTTTTTCATTTTTAAACTAGTAACTACATTGTTTTATCTAACCCTCGGTACGCCTAACTAAATTAAACTCATTTTATATACTACAAGCATCAATGCAAAAAAAAAACTATAAAATTTGCAAAGGATTGATTAAATATTAAAGTTTTTGAACTATCATTTCCGTTTTATTATGTCACATTATAGTAACTACGTTATCTGGAGTTAAAAAAAATTATCAAAGGAACCAAAATTTTTTCAGTTTTTCCATCTAACCAATCTAATTTTTTAAATTATTAACCGTATCATTATGGTTACCTACTCGTACATTTCATGCCCTCAATAAGGTTGTTTTTTATATCTTGCATTATATTATTAGCTATTTATAGCAGAATGATATTGACAACCAACTTTACATCATGTATAAAATTTGCTTTGAAACTAATAAAACAAAATTTAAAAAAACTTACAACCAGTTAATAAATAATACGACAGTATTCGTATTTTTTGTCAATCCATAAAGAAAGGCATGAAAGGTACTATCTTCAATTCGCATTTCGTAAGCAGAGATAACATTATTTTCTTATAAAATGTAACTAATATTCTAAAGTACTAACATCTGAAGACGGCCCTGTTCCGACATCACTAGATCCACAGTAGCTGTGACATGTGCATCTATTACAATGACAGAACATATTGTCCCACTGAGCCTGGGTCAATAGTTGAGATTGCCATCCGAATAATCCGGATTTCGAAAAACCGGATTTTGAAATTTTTCACTGTGAAATAAAAAACTTTTTTTAAAAAATATTCTATGCTTTGCAATGAACGGCATGCTAACAGGCATGTATTACACGGGTAAAATGACAGTTTGCTAATTTGTTAACAATCTCTTCAAATTATTGGCAATTCCAATTAAAAACGGGATTGAAGGCCTAACGACTTGTTTAACAGGTTTTACGATAAGCATTTAGTAAGTTAGTAAGAATATGTAAAGAGTACACGCACAAAACAACAACTTTTCAGGAGAGGAATTTCAAATTTATAAACTGTGATTACTTCGATTGGGGGATTAAGTAACAAATACCTATTTTTAATTACCACGTGAAGATATTGAACGAATCTTAAAAACAATTTTTTTGGTATACACTATTCATACCTAGCACGATAAAAATATATATGCGTTAATGAATATCCAAATATTCTTCCATTACAAGAAACAATCTTTATATCGTCAAAGAAATCTGAACAGAATATGCAATAATTACAATAGCGTATTATCCAATGTTGATATTTTTAGTTGCGAACTTACCAAATACAAGAGGTCCATAAAAGAATATTTCTCTGATGGTTTGTGAATAATTTTTGTTGTTTGTTTTTGGGGTGTTATGCCGTGTTGCGCTAACTCCTTCTTTAGCCGACGTTTCGGACAGCGTTGCAGTGTCCATCATCAGGGCAGATCCACCCTGCCCCAAAAACAAACAACAAAAATGCTTTTGGCCGTGAAAATCTAAAAACTTACCTGTTTGTGAATAATGTTTATGTCTCTATTGTTTATATCTCTATTATGTTTTGATTTATATCTACCACCTATCTCCATGGCTATAAATGTATTGTTTTGTAAATTTTTCGTTTTATATAATCTTTTGTTTTGTATAAATTTTTTTAATTCATATTCTGTCTCATAAATTTAAATAACTTATTCCATATTATGCTGCCTCAGTAGAGGTAAAGTCACAAGGCGGAAATTCATAATTGGTTTTATTTTACTATATAATACTTATGAACAAACTGATTAAATGTAAATTATCGATTTCCCGAAAATGAATAAATAAACGATATATTTTCACGGCAAAAAAGTAAAAAAATCTCAAATTGATGTTTTATTAATAAGTCCTGATAATATATCGTGAGGACAAACAACGATATCTCTCCGCGTACTCCGGATTTCTTGACAAAATCCAGAGATTTTGTTAAGAAATCCGAAAAACCAGATTTTCCAAAATGGATACGGATTTGTAATTCATATTTAGCAGTAAATTTTCGGCTGGTTGATAGGTTGGTAGGTTGCTTGGTACGTATTGGTATGATGTTGACAAGTAAGCACGAAAATCGTTAAGGACCAGATGTCGCTTTGCGCCGAGATGCGTACTCCGTGTTTTCGGATTTGTGCTTATTCGGTATGCCAAAAAATACTACTGATTTCTAATTAATGTATCTGAACATTTTATTTTTGTTTTAAGGTCGAATACATATTGACATCGTATATTCGGTCTGTTTATTATGTCATTATTGTTCATTTTGCACGCATAAAATGTTAGATTTGGCCAACATTCCTGTTATGATTAGCGCAAAACTTGTTATTTATTCTTAAATATATTTGTATGACAGAGGTATAGTATATTGTCCCCCACGCTAGGAGTTCACCTGTGTTGTGGAGGAATTTTTCAACTGTAAACTTTTATAATAGTAAACAATACAGTGGAGATTAGTTACACAGAGAAACAAAAAAAAAAAAAAAAAATAAAAATAAACAAATTGCATGCGCCATTTACGTAAAAAAGGGAAGACGCGTATGGTAGTAAAAGTTGGGGACATTCGCGGAAGACTTCGCATAATTAAGTTAATCAAATTTGAGTTGGGTCCTGTGTCATATGTACCTATAGTAAGAATTAAAAAAATATATTATTTCCATACGATATACTCTTTTTAAGAAGGAGATTTTTTAGTAAAACAGTTAACATCCATGTAAACCGAAAAAAAAAGTTTTTTATTTTTATTAAAAATACTAATTTTTGTTTATGTTCTGTGTAAGTCTGGTTCAATTAACTCGGGTTTGTTAATGAATTTGACTTTTCTTTCAATTGTAACTAATCGTGTGAAGAATTGCACAAGCAATAAAGTACTTGCTTATAAATTAGTACCTACACTTTCGTAAATATTTTATCTTGACCACTCTGCAGAAAGTGTTTTTTGCATGCAATTTCAACTTCAACAAATCCAACAAAATAATACCCATTGATTTTAGTTTGTATATAAAAAAGATATTATTACGTAAGCGAACGATTTTATCATAAGGTATATATATATACATATATATTATTTAGTTTTCGTTAGTATTCATTTTCGGGAAATCGACAGTTTACATTTAATCAGTTTGTACACAAGTATTATATAGAAAGATAAAACCAATTATGGATTTCCTCCTTGTGACTTTAACTGAGACAGCATAATATGGAATAAGTTATTTAAATTTGTGAGAAAGGAATATGAATTAAAAAAATTATACAAAAAAAATATTTTATAAAACGAAAAATTTACATAACAATACATTTATAGCCGTGAAGAGAGGTTGTAGATATAAATCAAATCATAATAGAGATATAAACAATAGAGGCATAAACATTATTCACAAACCATCAGAAAAATATTTTTTTATGGACCTTTTGTATTTGGTAAGTTCGCAACTGAAATTATCAACCTTGAATAATACGCTATTATGATAATTTATAAGTAAAAGATAGGCGACTGTGAACTTCACGTAGTTAGTGATACGACATTCTGTTTAAAAAAATTATTTATCTACGTTGTATTGATCATTGCAATTTTTTATTTATTATTTTAATAGCAGAAACATAAAATTTCCTTATTTTTTATGTGAATCCGCACAAGAGTCCCAACCGTCTTAAGCCAGTGAGACTATGGCATCCCCAATCGGGGTATGTTGTGAGGCTGAAGGCAGTGATGAGGGGAAGTAGATGGGGAAGAAGAAGGTGAGGAAGCTACCAAAAACGGCCAAAGCAATTTCAAACAACGTTTCAATTCTTAATGACAGTCCTACACCAGGGCAGTACTGAGAGTCTCTTCCACTCTGGAACGTGCCGAAAATATACTAAATATTATTTTAAATGAGAAATTTGTAAAATAACACAAATTAATTAAATAAAATTTACTTGAGCACGCCGGGAATCGAACCCATGACCTTCAGCTTGCTACTCGAGAGTCTTACCCCTCGCACAATGAGGCCGTTCATGTTCTCCGCGGTCAAGGGGTTCTTCCTAAACTTATCGAAACCAAACACCACATTGACTACAAAAACAAGATGATATGATTTCTACCTAGAAATTATTATGTTTCCATTCTCTCTCACTGTAAATTACTCGCACCTTAATTAGAACACACTAAATTATGAGTACGTATTAAAATATTAGTACCCATATTAGTACATACCTGCTGAAATATATACACCTAATCTGTGCAATCAATCTGAATTATTAGTACATTCGATCTTATTAGTACCTACCTGCAGAAATATGATAACATAATCAGTGCCTAGTAAATTTTTTGTATATTCGATATTATTAGTACCTACCTACAGAAATATAAATGCCTACAATTTAGTTTACTTATTTACGTTAGACCGGTTTCACCCAGCAACAGGCAACTTCAGGTGGTAGAATTTGGAGTTACTCTAGGGCCTAGGGTATTTAACATTGTGACCGGATAAATCATCACAATGATAATTCATCACATTTTAAAAAAGTTATATAAAGTCATGGAAAGCGATGAAATAAAAACTTTATTAACTGGGTTAAGTAGGTTAGGTTAGATTAGGTTAAATTTTTTCATCGTTTCTAATGACTTTATATAAGGGTAACAATTATTTTTATAAGCAATAATTATTAGCCTGAAACACTCATCCACATTGAAAAATCTCCTGATAAAAGATACATGACGCCAACGGGACTTGAACCCGTGTCCTTTCGATTTCCCGTCGACAGCTCTGACCACTGAGCTATGGCGGCTTATCTCTTATCCGCGAAATAATTCAATATATACTAGTGTTTCATTCAACAATTACTGCTTATTACATTTTTTCACCTGAAAACAACCAACTTTATTTTATATGAGAAAGGCATTGTAAGTGCTAACTCTCTGACTAGATGGCGTCGAGACAAATTGTTTACATTTTTTGGAAGATACTTGAACTTGTCAAATATCAATTATTAGTTTACCAAAAAATAATAATTACTTTATATAACTTTTTAAAAGTGTGTTGAATTGTCACTATGTTGAGTTATCATGAACCCATTTAACATACACGTAAAGTATTTTTCATCATTTAAAAAAAACATCGCAGTGTTCGTTAATGTGAAAAAACGCAAAGGAAATTAACTGTATTTCTATGAAATCGATGTAATTTCTTCTAGTCTAGTTTTTGATTTTGCGTTAAAAGTATACAACTAACAGTTAAGCATGACCTGTTATCGACAAAGGCCCAATAAATTATTCCCAGGGTGACACTGAACGAGACATGCGGGACTCCTGCTTGTCCATCTTTCCAGGGCACCAAACCGCGTCATATATCACATTCAGTGGCAATACCCATAGGGCTGTGTTTACGTAGCAGGCCATCTCTATGTTAATACAACGCCAATCAAACGTATCTTTCTTTCTAAATCTGTAAAGATTTTTTACTTTTAATAATTCAGCAGTATCTTTGAATTCATCTTGTCATTGTATTTGTCGATAGCAAATTTAGGGTGACCGGATAACTCATTAAAATGACAAGTAAAAGCGATTTTAAAAAGTAATATAAAGTACAGAAATCTTATAAAACAAAAACTAGTTTAAATTGGTTACGTAGGCTATGTTTAAATATTCGTTTTTCCCCCCACTTTTATTGACTTTATAAAAGGTTTTCCAATAAGAAGTGTTATTTTGAATAGCCCGCTATTTCGGTAGATGTTACTTTTGAAGTTGTCATTTTTTGATATTTGACAAGTAGAAACTACGCCATTAATAGAAATGGAACGATACATGCTTCAATAACGCATTGAAATGATTAAAATTCACTATAAAAATGGTAAAAATTTGGCAAAGACGGTTCGTAAAACTCGAAAATTTTTGGGTCGTCGTGAAGCACCTTGTCGGACCGCAATACAGAAATTGGTGGAAAAATTCGAGCTGTTGGGACAACTTAGTGAAGTGAAGAATAAAAACCGGGCTCGTTGCTCAAGAAAAGCCGAGAATATTGCTGCTGTAGCCGAAAGTGTTAAAGAAAACCCAGGTTTGTCCATTCCTCGTCGTTCTTTGGAATTAGGCATTCCACAAACGTCATTACACCGTATTTTGAAAAAAGATTTGTGTCTAAAGGCTTTCAAAGTTCAGTTAACACAAGAACTCAAGGCGACCGATCATCAACAACGTCGTGTCTTTGCTGAATGGGTCCTTGAAATGCGTGAAAATGATCCGGAATTCCATCGAAAAATCATCTTGAGTGATGAGGCCCATTTCCACCTCGGTGGCTTCGTCAACAAGCAAAATTGTCGCATCTAGAGCTCGGACCCAAAAGTTATTGTTGAAAAGCCTCTTTATTCTCAACGTGTGACTGTTTGGTGCGGTTTATTGGCCGGCGGAGTCATTGGACCTTACTTTTTTGAGAATGAGACTGGAGCAACAGTTACGGTGAATGGATTGCGCTATCGAGAGATGATTAATGATTTTTTTATGGCCGGGATTAGATGGTATTGATCTGAACAACGTTTACTTTCAACAAGACGGCGCCACGTGCCACACAAGCAACGAAACCATTGATCTTTTACGGGAAAAATATCAAAATAAGACCTCTTATTGGAAAACCCTGTATAACTTTTTAAAGGTGTGTTGAATTGTAATTGTGTTGAGTTATCATTGAACCCTTAACAGATCGATATTAGTTCCTACGTAAACCCGTTTGGAGGAACCACATGCTCCAGTTAAGCGTGTTGTATTATTTTGTGATTAGTATTTTTATTCAATATAGTTATCTACTAAGGTGTCTATTAATATTTATGTATATTTTAAGGTTTTATGTAGGTATAATTTAAATATGTGCGTATAATTTTAATTACTTAATTTAAGTTACATTAATACAAAATTTTAAGACTACACTCTAACCCAGTCAACTATCCATTTGGTTGAAATTAAACCAATGCTAGAACTTAATTAATTACTTAGATTGGAATAATATATTGATTATTGACATTTTATTTTTAATGTGAATACCACCCAAGAGTCCCAACTGCATGGATCCAATGGGACTATGACATCCTTAATTGGACTATGTTGACACTGAAAGAAATGCAAAGGAAAAGAATATAGGGAAGAGGTTGGTAAGGAATTACTTGATTATTCAGAGATGGTTAACAAACACGGTTAAAGTCATTAAAAATAACGCTACATTCCACTCAAACGCCTCTCCATAAAACTTAGCGCTCTGTGTAGCTGCTCAGTTTGCCTCGGCCTAACTACGGCCCTGATGTGCAGTTTGCACAACGTAGACACAGTATGCATGGCGCTGGTAACCAATAACCTATTGATGAATGGGACTTAGTATAATTGGATGTGTCCACAATTACCCAATTGCAGCATGTATGCATGAGTAGTTGCTGGGAAATCATTATAATCATTATTGTGGACAGCCTTAATTGAGAGAGTAGAGTGATTCGGAGCGATGTAGTGAGATGATTAGAAAACTATAATTAATTGCTTTATGATTACATATTGTATCGACATTATAATGGAAAACTCCAAAACAAATTAATTTAGATTATTCTATTTCCTCAAATACCATCCATGGTCTAAAATTGGAAATCAATTACTGCCCTGCGGTTTTGATCATTTCCACATTTTATTTATTTATATTTCAGAGCTGTCGACCGGAAATCGAAAGGACACCGGTTCAAGTCCCGTTGGCGTCATGTATCTTTTATCAGGAGATTTTTCAATGTAGATGAGTGTTTAAGGCTAATAATTATTGCTTATAAAATAATTGTTACCCTTTGTGCTATGCATAAAAAATCTTGCCTTAAACATTAGTTTACCAAAAAAAATAAAAAGATAACATATTTTGCGTGTGTTATTTCTCATTTAATTAATGTAAAATAACGAAGATTCAGTAACAAAACGTTCAAATGAAACGAAAATAAATTAAGAAAAACTTTTCTTTAACTTTTTTGAAGGTTATACCAATGTGATATATTATTAAAAAAGAATATAATACTCATAACTGTAAATAAAATAAGAGTTCCTGTGTTCGATTCGTAGTTGTGACCGTTATCTTTTTATTTTCTGTGTCTTGTTCTGTTTCATGTTTCCTTTAGATTTATTAATATTATATTCTTCTTCAATGAAAAGAAATAACTTTAATCGTGTTTTTACCCTTTCTGTTTACCACCTCCCACCCCCTTAAACCTAACTCCCTTCAACCTCACAACATACCCTGATTGGGTATGCCAAAGTCCCACTGCCTTCGAGCAGTTAGGGTTCTTGAGCGGGGTTCAAATAAACAAATAAATAATAATGACCTCCCTATGGAGCTGTCAAAATAATCGTCATACATATAATATAATTGTTATAGGCAATGAAAAACTTATTTTAATTTAACCTAAATTAACTGAACCTTAATTTTATCCATAAAAAATGCTCATGAAGGAATATGTTAATATTTGGTGGAAAAATTTCAAATAATAATTTTCAATGTTTAAACTGTCACAATCAAAGATAGAAT
The DNA here is from genome assembly GCF_061612785.1 of Hesperophylax consimilis. Classification (NCBI taxonomy): domain Eukaryota; kingdom Metazoa; phylum Arthropoda; class Insecta; order Trichoptera; family Limnephilidae; genus Hesperophylax; species Hesperophylax consimilis. The sequence goes on from NC_142845.1 coordinate 19,603,363, forward strand.
TATTTCGTTAATACTTTCAATCAATATTGCAAAATTTTATCATTTCTTTTAAAATTTCATAAATATTTTTTTTCGGGGTTTTGGACATCTAATCCCAACTTGAACCGCCCAGAAAATAGCTACGGTACTGAAAAATAGAATTTACTTGTTATTTTAAATAAGACTGTTTTTTTCACAGTATTTGAATTATTCATAAAACTCAAGTTCTATTACTATCCAAGTACTGTGAAGCAACCAGTCCATGATGATATAATAACAGAACTTGAATTTCGACTCTGAAATTTGATGAATTATTCAAATTAAGAATACATGTTTCATAGAATTTTAAATTTGACGATTTGTTCAAATTAAATAAGAGAATGCGTTCTTAATTTGAATAATTCGTCAATTTTCGAAGTCAATAATTCATGTTTTGTGAAAGAACCTTTCACAGAAGTTATGTTATTATCTAAGTACTGTAAAAGAACCGTCCCAATAGCAGAAACCCCGTAAAAACAGAACTTGAATTTTAACTTTGAAATTTTATGAATTGTTCGAATACTGAGAAAACAACTTGTCTTTTAGCATATTAATTTGCAAAAATGTATAATCTAGAACTAGTAAGTGTAGTCATAAATACTATCTAATGATATGATCTAAATAAAACAATTATTTAGGACGGGTTGTTTCACAGAATTTGAACAATTCATCAAATTTTAAAGTTGATTTTCAAGTTCTGTGAAGGTTCTATTTAAGTTCTATTATTATTTCAGTCATAATAATAGTACTTGACTAAAACCTTCACAAAACGTGAAAATTAATATTGAAATTTGATGAATTGTTCAAATTCCGTGAAACATTAGTAGACACCACTTTTATTTTTATATAGTATTATACACACCTGAAAAAGCTACGTTTGTAGCGAAACTCAATGGGCATAAGTATAAAAAAAATGAAAGTGGTTCTTACTAAGTTATAGTTTTATTTAAATTATAATACCTCGTCACAAAGTATCTACTTCATATGAACAAATAACATAAGATTCCAGTAACTAGATTTCAACGATACAAGTTTAGTATTTGCAACACGAAAATGTAATAAAAAAAAAAATTAACATACTAACAAGGAGAAATTGAATCTCCACCCCTGTCAGAGATGGTGTACCTGACAGTAATCATTATTGCCGATCCGAACTGCACCACTGGATTTAATTATTCTGCATTTTGCCGGAGAAAGATTCCACCACGGGCGTAGCGTGGTCCCAATTAAACTAAAATGAAAACTCATTATTTTAAATAGACGAAAAGTGTGAGTTCGAAATGCTCGAAATTCTATCCGTTGTTTTACGTTTGACGTTTCGCAAACGATTTATATTTTAGAATTCAATTCATTAGTTTTGTGAGAGTAACTGGATTCAATATTTATACATAAAGTTTGTTGTGATAGCGAGAGTTTATTTTCAGTATTTTACAAAATAAGGAATAATAAAGAAAAGGGTTCATTATTCTTTTCCTAAGATATAAGCGCCAGCTTTTCAGTATACATAAAATTGTGAAGTGAAAAACATGTAATATATGTAAAAAAAAATAATACTACTTTATAAAAAAAAAAAAATATATACGTATTTATGTTAGGATAGTAGAGTAGCATGGCAGATTTTTTTGCAATTTTTTGCTTAAATCCTCGATAGACCGACAAAACCATCTTGGTGTTTGATAACACGATAACATCGCGCAAGGTTGTGGAGCGAAATGACACATGCGTAAATTTCAAAGTACATAATATTAGGTACTGAAATTACACATGGAAAGAATTTAACCTACTTAAAATAGACCTATTGGAATTTACCACGACAAAAATTTTGTTCTTAATCGGTTGAATTTTATGTGTGTGCTAAATAAACTTCATACTGAAAAATGTATGATCACAAGATTCGAACCGAACTAAATGCAATCTAGACAGCGTCTTTTTAGATAAACCTATCTTATTTTTTTATTTTAATGTGCGACATATATTGACTTTTCTGCAAGTCTAGGATGAATATTTATTTTTTTGGAATAACTTTACTGAGTAAAACCTCAAATTTTAATATTTAATTATTGAAGACTAATATAAGCGAAAAAATGAAGATATTGTTGGTAGTTCTTATTCGAAGTATGATACAGTTAAAAGTGACCGAAGCGGATAGGGTCCCATTAGCTCAGTGATAGAGCGGTGCCCCGGCAAGGCAAGCGTCCTGGGTTCGAGTCCTAGATGTGACCGTATCCTTTTCTGATTTTTCTGTTTCAGATTTTCGTTTAGAAATCGCTAATATTGTCTTCAATAGCTTAAATTTATCTCCAAGACTATGGATAACTCGATCCTATCGCTATTTTTTTTTAATTATGCCCATTTTCAATAGAATTATAAATATACGGAACCTTTTAATGTTAAATTACCATACATAAAATGATACTGCTGTAAGTATTGTGAAAGATTGATTAATTTTTCAACCGGATGATGAATTTGACAAGATTTTTTTCACATTAAAACCCAAATAACTTTGTTTACATCACTTTAATATGTGAAACCTATACATGTTTCATGAACAAAGTTTGTGATGAAAGGCTTTAAATCACAGTGAAAGAAAAAACAGATAAACCATAGCTGCAAGAAAATATGCAAATTATTTATGAAAACGGACATGCTAACGACATCTGGCGGAGAAAGAATTGATCCAGCTTGCTTGCAGTAGACTCCTGTAATAGTTGAAATTATATCGAGGTTCTAAGACGAAAGCAGAGAGGTCGTAAAATCGTCTAGGACGACTGGTACTTCCCCTTTTCCTAGGCCTATAAATAAATATTGAATTTTGTCAACCAATAGATCTGAACAAAGAGCTATAAAATTTTGAGTAACCAATCAGTGAGCGGAGGGAGGTGTGTCTACGACGGACAAAGGAATAAACTTTGGATCGGGCAATAAAAAAAGATAATTAATGGCTTCTTCTTTCCCACAGAAATTAGAGGTGAACGCACTTTAGGGTCAACGTCGACTTTCAAGGTGACAAACTCCTGGAAATGTTTACAATAACTGAGGCATTTAGGTGATGGCGAACCATTGAAATCGAGTGCTTTGAAGATTTTACAAGTTGAAAAACACACACACAAAAATGCAATGGAAAAACTATAAACGTGATAGTATAAAAAAGGACGGGAAAAGCGAAGGAAAATCACTGGCAGAATTTTCAACTGTAGTACAATTATTTATGATAGAAGGAGGGTGTCATGTTCGATAAAAATCGTATTAAAGAGAGGTGAGAGTTTTGGAAACAATGGAAATTAATCGTTATCAATTTAAGATGAAACGGACATATTGGTAAATCAATCTTGGATGAAAATCTCGCAAAAAAAATACACATTTTAGAAAAGTGCGGCGATCGAATGGAAGGTTAATACAGATATTTTGGACTGCTACGAAGGTTCTAGGAAAATGAAAATTGAGTATTAGAAGAAGACAGTAAAATTAAACATATATCGATAGATTAGATTCAGGAAAAGTAGACATTTTCATGATTATTAGGTTAGATATATATTAGAGTTACCCAATATTACGGAGGGGTCGAAACAAGATAAAAGGTTGGCGGTCTCATGTATATTTTGAAGGATAAACAATCGGAATTTGAACATGATTTTTATTTACGTTAAGGTAATAAACGATTAGAAAAGCGATTAACTTTAACGTGGACCTTATGGAAGTATTTAGATTAGACAAAAGAGATAAAAATTAATAGGTTTGAAATTAAACTAAATTTACGAGTCTAGTACCAAAATTTTAAACATAAACAGATGTCAATGCATATGTTTTATGTGAATCCTGGTATGAGAAAGATAGAGAATTGGGCGGAGATTGGGTCAGGCAATAAAAATGACAGATATCCCAGAGTCTAATTAGGTATATCTCCCATGGAAGTGTGGAAAACTATATATTAATTAATAATAAATGAAGTATGAAATTTCCCAGCAGACTACACACATCGGGAAAAGTGGAGAAAAGATAAAAGGAAGGGTAAAGAACGGAGATAAAGAATAATCCAAGTGGAAAAAAGTGATACAATTCGAATTTATCCGTGAAATTAATAAATACGACTTGGAAAATGAGTAATTATAAGAGTTATGAGAAATGACATAAGAATCAAGAAGAATTTGTGCAAGAAAACGTCGCGGATAAAAATAAAATTCAAAGATAAAGGAAAAACTCAAATCTGCGTCATGGAGATAGAAAGTACGAGTGGAAATGGAAAAGCTCATATAAGTAACAATAAAATTAAGTAGAATTTAAACAAATCGAAATTCAAAAATGCGTAGTAAAGATTTCAGCATGGATTTAAACAATTTCGCACGAGATGCATAAAATTGAGATCTATATATATGTTATTGAGGACGGACCTATCGCGGATTGAGAAAAAAAAGGAACGCAAAATCATGAGATTTTAACTACATTTTTGTATGAACAGAGGACAAAGGGAGCTTGGGCGATTAACGCAGACTTACCTGATTCGGACCCTATCGATTTAGAATTGTGAGATGGAAACTGAACACCGCCTTGAGCCGGAAAACAGAAGATCGTATGTAGGAACGACCGATATTGATGGAAGGGGTGTTTGGATTTACGAGTTGATAGGAGATAGAATTAAGCATCAAGAGAAATTCAGATACGTCTTTTGGAACCTGAGAGGGGTATAAAGTGACGGTACACACCAGTTTTGGGACAGTCGCGCCGAGGATTTGAAAAGTTGTTACGTGGCGGTACTACGTCTATTGGTAAAGTTCTAGTGAAATAATCTAAGTGTTAAATTCTGAACAAGTACCTGGACTTAGAAAGTTTTGTAAAAAGTCTTAAATTCAGTTTCTAAATTCTGAAAACCCCACCAGTGAAGTTTTGTTAAATCAGTTTAATTTGGTTAAACAGTGAAAATAAATATAATTTAAACTCAGTGCTTAAAAGTGTTAAGTGAAGTGCAAAAAGTGAATTGTGAATTAATTAAAAATTTAAAAATAATTATTTCATTCAAAGTGAAAACATTCAAATTAAATTTAAGAGTTTGTTATCGTTAATCTAAAGTGAACGTGATCGCGTATTGATATTTAAAAATAGATTATAATTTAACGTCAATTTGGTTAAAAAATAATAATAATAGTAATAAATACTTCATCTTAGGTTAAAAGAAACACAAAAACAAAAAAAAAGGATTCGATAATAATAAACGTTTAAATCTTTGTTCTAAAATTAACAGTTAGAAAAAAATTTAATTTATTAATAGTCGAGTAAATTAAAAGTTTGCACAATTTGGAATAAATTTTCTTATAAAAATATATAAAAAGAAATTTAGAATTAATAAATTGTTCAATTAAAATCCATCGTGCGTATAGCGACAGTGTTAAAAGTGTTTGTCGTTTTAACCGGAATTTTAATCATCAGTCTATCATTTCGAAAAAGAATTTGAAACAGCTATCATTCAAAAGCCTAAACTAGAAAGGTGTTATTAAATCAACGGGTTTTCTGAATTAGGATTTCGTTCGGAAGAAAAATTAAATATCAGCTAATTTATACGATTCAAGCGAGAATAAAATATTAAATAGGAATAAATAGTCGAAAGGATTTATTTTGAAATTAGTTAAAAAAATACAATTAATTAGGTAGGATTTCTTCATCAAGGTTGTTGTGTACTACCCGACCGGAAATACCTTGACGTGGGTGAGTTTTCCTTTTATAAATAATTTTCAGGTCCCAGGAGACACAGAAGGGCTGTGAAGTGGAAGTATATCAATTGAATATTAAATTAAAACAACAAAACAAAGAATTATACATTAATATATGTATATTGTATATTTGTATATATATTTATAAATATAAAATAAAATATTGTATATAAAGAATATATATATGAGTAATGTAATTATATATATGTATTTTATTTATTAATCGAAGCATCGAAATGGTAGCGATTTTTAATACCTACCCGAGGACATATCTATATTATTGAAAAAAAAAAAAGTATTTATTAATATTCCAGACTATGTAGAATCATATATTTTATATTTATTTATTAATATATGTACTCTTTTTTAACATATTTTGACAATAGAGATATGTGTACTTAAATATATATTTATATTTATTCTTCATTTAACCTAGTAAATTTACTAAATTCGGAAAATGAAATAAATAGTTTAACTTCAATAAAAGATTTAAAAATATTTTAATAAATAGTACACAATAAAAGTAAAGAGGCACAAATGACTTCTAAGGAATTTTAAAATAAACAAATCTCACATTTAGGTTAGTGTGTCAGGAGATGTTTATATTATTTGTTTACAAAACAAAGGATCACTGGAGAATTGGGTCAACCGCATAGTTTGAAAACGACCTTGGCCATAATTAGTTAGTCACAAAGGATTTTATTAATTACCCGAAACAGCTGGAAGATGCGTGTTCTCAAATACTTATCAATCACAAACGACAATTGAAAAATCACGGGTTAGCCAGATTTACATCAAAAAATTACATGAAACATTTGAATACCATTGATTAGATAATCGCACAGTTTTTATTGGTTACCTGAAACAGCTGGAAGCTGCGTGCTTACAAATACTTATCATTCACAATCGACAATTGAAAAATCACGGGTTAGCCAGATTTATATCGAATAATTATACGAAACATTTGAATTTTATTGATTGGGTGCTCATACAAAACCCCATCAGTAGCCTGAGATATTTGAGGGTCGAGTACTCTCTAATGTGGCAATCAACCACTTGAAACAATTGGAAAATCACGGGATAGGATGAACAAAAATTAATGTTGAACCCTGGAGGTAAAATTTAAAACAAATACAGTTCATCAATAGGAGGCAGTGGTCGCTCCTACAACAAGACCATTAACCAAACCAAATAGAGATGACGATTCTCTTAAATAAAAACGTCAAAACCAAACAAACAAAAGCTTGGAGTTCGATAGCTCTCCAAAACAAACTATCAAATATGACCTTATTCTACTAGTATTTATTAGTATCACCTTATTAGTACGTATATATTCGGTTACCAGACCTAGAGCTTCGCAGAGTTCTTGGCGCGAGATCCGAGCTCGGGATGCGAGGTAGATAGCCTCGTATTGCGAGTTATAAACCTTTCCCAAACTGTATGTATACATATATTTATTCGTATGTACTGTTTACTGGAGAATGCGGACCTGCATACAGCTTGCATTTTAGGTCTTATAGACCACCCTCGCATTTTCTCTTAAACGTGGAATGAGGATTCACGACCCGTAAGTCCACACCAACCGTGAGTATATGATTGTATATAGGACGAAACCGGTTCGCCCTAAGTAAATTGTAGTCCAAGGAGGGGTCGGAATTTGGGGGTATCGGGACCCGGGGGGAAACTTGAATGCAGTACATGATGACGTGGAAGGCTTCTTGGGACACGATAACTTAGGTATCAATCAAGGAGCCGTGTCAAAGGATTGTGCAAATTTCTAGTCCACTCCCGATCATCTCGTTTACTTGATGGAGGATTGGAGCCAAATTATGCCAGCAAATGTGCTATTCCGAGTTCGTCAAATATGCAATTAACTAATTACATTAACCTACTAAATCAATCTTTACATGTACCTTATAGCAGCAGAATCATAAAGGAGTGGTGCCACACAGACACAAAAGTTCACCAAAATCAAATTTACTAACAATTAACCATTTGAGTTATATTAAATTACCTGTCCAAATAAACATGTATAATATCTTTTATCAGCGTTTAACTACGATTTTGTTAGGGTGCAGGGAATCAGAATAATTACAATAGGAAAGTTAGCTCATTCAGAAAATTCATTTAAGTCTAGGTTTGCAATAGAAAGACTAATTCAACTTTGAACTCAACACCTCGATCAGAACCAAGAGGGTTACCACAAAAATGAAAGTAATTAAAATCCTATATCATAAATCAAAAAAATTACACAACGTTTGATGGAATTTAATTACAATATAAATACGGGTATATTTGCGTTCAAGATCGTAAATAACGTATTAATTAGTTAAGTACATATGTCTATAAAGATATATAGTACAAGAGAGCTTTAAGTAGCTTTCTGTAGATATCAAAGAAGAGGGTCCAATTTTCATGGAGGCTTATGTGTTGTAGGGGAGGAATTTTCCATCCCTGCGAACACATATGCAAAGCCTTAGAAAAAAAAAATTTAAATATCGGTCATAGCCAAGAGAGAAGAAAATTTTATATTGTTTTAAACAAATAAAAATAAAAGAAAATGGTGAAAAGGCGAGAATATTACAAGTTCACCTTATCTGGAGTAAGTATATACTGTATTATATACTGTGTATCATATACCGTATATACTTACTCCTGATGAGGTGAACTTTGTTCAAGAAACGTGTAAAGGTTATATATATTAAAGTGATATAAATAAAGTTATTTGTGTTTTAATATAATAAATAATGTCATCACAAAGTGATAAGCTTTCAGAAGAAATTTTCATCGAAAAATTAAATATTTTTCACTCTTTATCCAATATTTGTAAATAAAATTCGTTCCTTTGAAAGTCAAATACTTAAACAAATGGATTACTTAATGTATAACATGGTGTTATGAATAAATTACGCGGCACACTAACTGAATTACACATTACGGATGGAGATAATTACATAAACTTAAATTAAACGTGCCATTTTTTAATAGTATTAAATTTTAGAATGTGCCAAATAAATTTCATATTATAAAAAGGTAGGTTATGTTTTTGTGTGGTTGTAATTATCATGTGTAATTCCGTCCGTAATTATTCTGGCAGTGGTGGCAATTATTGGTACGTGGAATTCACGCATGTGTAATTTCGTAACGTACAGAAATTGGCAGTTGAAAAAAATCCGACGTTTAATTTTAGCGGTTGCCTTGTATGATGTGTGAAAGCCTAGGAGTAATTTAATTTATAAAGAATATCTATCAAATCATTTTTTTGCAATAGATATTTTTTGGTATTTTTTTTTCATCGTTTTTAATGACTTTATATCACTTTTTAAAAGTGTGTTGAATTGTCACTGTGTTGAGTTATCATTGAACCATATTTATTGTATGTTGACGACACGTCGGTTTTCCCATTATAATTCATATTTAAGGAGGATTCTAAATTAATATAAATCCTGATAACGTTTTTTATTTGTATTTCTTATAAATTACAACATAACGGAAGTACTTAGCTTGAAAATATAATAAAACTTGGGAATATAACTCCCGTCTTTCAAAACTTAAGGGTTTAATTATTTTTAACGTTTAACTCTAAAATTCGCGTTAACTGTAATAACAGCAAGGCGTTAACGTTTGAATATACCTAAATAATATAACAGAGTTTTCAGCACCTTGGAGGAGGAGGTGGATGTTGAGTGGGGTGAAGGAGGAGGGGAGGAGGAGGAGAGGAGGAGGGGAGGGGCAAATTCTCTAAATTAAATTAGGATAGTAATTAGTAATTATGTCAAATGTACAGAGATTTGTGCCTCTCAAAGATAATCCAGATACGAATCTTGTTTACTGTCGCAGAAATGACGGAAGTTATTTCGCTTTAAGGACCTTAAGATGGAGTATTATCATTACTTCTGTTTTGTGGAAAATAATAAGTTTTTGAAAGGTTTTTGAAGGTGAATTAGATCAATAAATAGTGTCAAAATTGACAGCAAAAATATTTATCCGAGAATATGATTTTTATGTAATAAGCATGGAGGGAACTTATGATTTATATATATTTCTTTTGTTTTGTTTTGATAATGCATGATGTCTGCCCGGACCCAGTGGGATAAAGGCTTTTCCAAATTAAGGAGGGTTTAAAGCTGAAGAAATCGAAAGAGAAATAAGGTAAGTAGAAGGTTGGGAAGTACCTGATTCGTCAGATCTTTTTACAAAACACAGTTTGATTTTCTTCCACGAACCATCCGTAAATAAATAACAAACATGTATGTATAAGTTAAAATAATTAAAAAAAATATATATATATATTTATCTTTGCCCTGCTATCTCTGGATCTACAATAGAATACAATATAACCTTTCCGTGTCTTAAGGTAAAAATTACGTACGATCGAAAAAGGGGGTCACTAGGGTCCCCCATAATATAATATTCCTTTTGCCTTTTTCATTGAAATATTTAAAGAAAGATTATGTTTGCCAAACAATGTACATGTTTATATGTTTATAAAACTATTAGCACACACGAAGATGTGAGTTAACTTAAGATTAATAAATAAAATAAATAAATAACACTCAGATATTTGTAACTACCTACCAGTTTAAACAGACAACGCCCATCTTATTAACAAGATATTGGTATTTATTTTAAATGCAGATTTTATTTCTACAACCTAAATTTCATCATTTGGCTGTGGTGTATTACCCCTTCGAAACCGAAGTGATTAGGATTATTCAGTGACAGATTATCGATATTTGATATAGTAGATACATAGATTAAAATAACTTCAATGCCATGATACAACACATTCTACTGTATGATTTGCCATTGATAGAATATTATTTTTATGAATATCTCGAGAACGTGCAAATGGATGTTGGAACATTAATAAACTATCATATAAAAATGGCGCAGAGAAGAGAACCCCTTTAAATTGTTGAGGGAAGACATGATAACAGCCTCTCAGGCAGTTACAGTTGAGTTAATATTACACCTTTCGTACGAATGTGGAAATCACCGGTTAAAAGGAAAAGATTTAACAAAATATATATTAGTAAAGGTAAATTTTTCTATATCTATGTTATAAAAATGAATGTTTTTTTTGCCCCGTTTGCGTTCCAAAACCATTCATCTGATTTTGCTTATTAGTGCCAAGAGTGTTTAGAGAGTGGTTTAAATGGTATAAAAAGTCGGGGACGCCTGAGAAAGGCTTATCTCTGCACTGGGATGAGATACGGAGTTGAATTTAAGAAGACATAAAGTAGTTTTTTTAGCAATAACATTTTGGATTTTATGACACAATATAAGGTGAATGGTAGAAAATAAAGGGGTTGCCCGACGAAGACATGGACCAAAAAAATATCTGCGGTCAAATGAGATGATGATTGAGGTGCAAGGAGAATGAATTTCATGGAAATAATGATTGAAGTAGGCGGGAACGCCGAATGAAAACACGGCGCGGCGCGATCAAATAATAAATAAAAAAATTATGTGTAGTAAAATGCGTTGTAAGTGGCGAAAAAAGATGTATAAGGAGAATATATGACGTGCAAGTGAATGGCAGGAGAAGTCGAGGACGCCCGATAAAGATAAGGCACGTTGAAGTTAAATACAATAATATTATTTTCACATTAAAAATGTCCCAAGTTTTCAGGTACAAAAATAATAAGTACTAAAATATTCAGGTAAAATTTTACTTCAAACCATCCATAACCCCGAGCAACGTCGGGTCAGCTATATAAAGAAGAGTGTGTGCGGTGGTACGGCTTTGTTTCTTACACAAATCTACAGTTTTATTCCGAGATTGACGAAACTTTACATATTTGACCTTCAAAACAAGAGGAAGGTAATTTGACCGGTCGGTGGCCAAGTTGAAATCGCGTTTGGGTCCCACCCAGACGTAGTGTGTTCAATTCCTCACCTGGCTAAGTCCTCCATCACAATACAAGCAACATTTTCATCTTATTGTGGTAGTAGTAGGAGATTTTAAAATATTTTCAGATTATTCGTAACCCGGTAATGTTTGTCCTTCTTTTAAAAATTAAAAATTCATTTTAAAAATAATTGCCTGCATGAAATTTCTACAAACCGCTTGTAGCAGAATTTTGATACTTTTTTTAAGATTTGACGTTCAAAATATGAAGAAATTTACTGTCTACAAATGAATTTGAAAATCTCCGAGAATAGCCCGGGCACCTTTCGGAACTTCAGCTAGATAGAAAATAAAAGGACCCAGCTGTTATGTTATAATAAATAGAAATTGATTTAAATAATATAATTGCAGCAAATAACATTTACAAAAACATCCGATCGCTAAATTCAGAAGAGTCTCCAAATGGAACATCCAGTGATATACACCGCAGACCTTGATGGAAAAGATAGGAAGGAAAAAACGATTGTTATGATTACAAACAACAATTTTAATTAACATTGAAACCAATAAATTGCTCTGAGTAGACTTGAAGAGATGGATTGGCAAAGTAGGTAGAATGAGATTTAATTAATTATTTTCATGGGATTTCATTTGATTGATTTTCTTACGTTTTTTTAAAATTCTGCATATTATTCAATCATTTGAAATACTTAGTATGTATCAAATTCCTAGAACCAATGAATTACTATTAATTGTGCAATAAAGAAACCTTGAAATTAAACTTTAGATATTTTCTCCAGTTCAACAGAAAACGAATCAAAAGTTTGTATCGCGGAAATCTATTGAATAAATTAAAAATCTGTTTTTCCATTCCAAGTTTGCTTTAGTATAGTAAAAATTATCTTCAGAAAAATAAACGTTTATTTCTTCAATATCAGCTAGTAATTTTAAAATTTATATAAAACTCATCAATAATTTGAAATCTATGTCATGTAATTACATCTATTAACTTACACACAGTTTCAACATATTTATGTTATTATTAAATACTTTAGATAATATTTTATCAAGAACAAACATAATTTATTCCATGAAAATATTACGTTACATTTATAAACAATTTAATCTGTTTTATAGGTTTTCGATGATAATTGTACCGATGTTTATAAATTTTAATGTTGTTATTTGAAATACTAAATTAAGTAAATGTGAATGATAGCAGAAGTCGGAGAAAACGTCCGAGAAAAACATGGCACAATCAAGTGAACCAGATACTTGAGAAAGGCCATGTCTAGAGTTAGAATAATATAAGAATAGGTATGTATGGACGATGTATGAATGTGAATGAGGCAAGGAGTGTGTGTCAAGACCTATTTGTTTGGAGGTCTATCCTCTCTGCCTAACTCTGCGGGGAATCAGCGCGATGGTTAGTTATATAGTTATTTATATCACAAGTATTTTTATTGTCAAAAAACTCACAAAACCATTTTTTCCATGATTAATGAGTCATTTTATTTGTTAAGAAAACATATTGATTGAAATACAGTTGTCTCGTTACATACCTACCAGATTGATAGATAAGGTAATAAATCTGGTCGGTATGTAAGGAAACAATATTCTTATATTATTTCCTTACATACCTACCATATTGAAAGATTAGGTAATAAAAATTGTATAAATCAAAGTAATGCTGCAGTTTAAGCCCTTAAGGCTATTTTTTTGTTTTTTTTTAACAAACAGCTATATTATCCGCAGAGTCAATTCGTTTGCTTTTCGGAACACCTATTATTGTCTCATCGAAATCTTCGTGCCTCCATTACCGTAGTTGTTAGAATTATGCGAAAAACTAAATGGCGTTAGAAAGAAAAAAATTTATACTTTGCATTAGAATATAGAAGATTACCATAGAATAATTAAAATGTATGCTTCTATGACATCGAATTGAAGAAACTTTGTGAATTTTTTATCAATTATTATCATATTAAACGATAAGTGAGGTCATGATAATGTTTATAATACATCTATTTTTTTTTCGCTATCGGTAATTTAAGATCAGTATTTAGACGAAAGTACGTAAGGTGAACCATTTTTAACACTTATTGTAATTTAATTTTTTTTAATAAAAAATAAATATATTTATTTCTATTAATAAAATTTAAAAGCGTATTTCATTCACCTTTTAAGAACAGTGTTTGGTTTTCGGATACATTCTGAAATATAGATTTTTTTTTTGCTAAGCGGAAATACATACAAATTGATCGACCTTCTGACAACGTCCTTAAGAAATATAACGTTCAATAAGCCAAAAATAAATTATAAATATCTTTCACCCAGGCTTTTTAAAACTATGTTTCTAAAAGGTGATCACAGTAAATAAAATCTTCATAATATAACAAGTGATTTGCTCACTGCGCAAAGCACATTACAATAATTGAAAAAAAAAAATAATATCAAAAAATTTGTGTACTTACGTAGTAAAATCTGATTAATTCAGCATATTTAATTATTAATTTTAATTCACTAACACTGGTAATAGACTCACATTTAAAACTAAATATAGGTTAGCACTGAGAATAAGAAATTATTATACTCAATTTTAAAATCACTAACATAACAGCATTGTCATTGTGCAAGACAGGTTTTCAAACAGTCCACGAAACACTAATAAAAAATTTGTTCCGACTCAACTAAAACACTCTAATAATAAAAAAATATTACACCTGAATAATCACCAAAATAAAGTCTGTATAATAAAGGCAGTGTTTAATTAATATGCAGGTGACATGATACACTTGTTATGAATGAGAGAACGCGTCGTGATCGAGAACTAAACACTGCGTGTGCTCAGATGATGTGATTAGGTCACTGTTTTATGTTTAATAAACTTATTATGTTATTGTAAACATCTCTGAATGCCGATTGTAAGCTTGTATCAGGGACTTACAATTATGTTGTTATTGAAATTCTTCAATAAAATACATAACAAAAACACAATTATGTTATTACTTTTTATTCAATTTGTTTTGTAGTTTTGTTCATATTAAATACAGGGTGTATCGGCACTAACCCGACAAACTTTAACCAGCTATTCCTTAGCACATTTGGAGTAAAAAATGTTATGGGCACTTTGCTGTCCGGTAACATTTTTTTTTCAATTAAAAACAAAAAAAAAAAAATTTCCACACTACATCACTGTCATTGGCATTGCGTTTCGTGTCCAACAGCTGTTATAAGCAAATATGTCAAAAAGCGTCTTCACTCTTTCGCACACACTAAATAATAATAGTTAAAAATGAGACGAATGGTGCCGTGCCATTTCGTTGTGATTGTAAAAGTGCGCCAATATAGGTACACACGTGCATTATTCAACGGAATTCGAATAAAATATTTGCCAGATGGGTTTTCAAACTTTGACAAAGGATAAAACAGTGGTGACATGTGGTGAAAATATGAATAGTAAAATTTTATTAAAAAAAACGTTACCGGACAGAAAAGTGCACATAAGATTTTTTACTCCAAATACGCTAAGGAATAGCTGGTTAAAGTTTGTCGGGTACGTGCCGATACACCCTGTATATACTAATTGGCGACAAGGTTTGAAATCCTGAAAATCAACAAGTTGTTACGAAAACCACTTTGAATAAAAAATGATACGTCAATGTTAGCTCAGAGGGTTGGAGCTGGCAACACGGTATCACAACCTCATACATAAGCTCACATTTTAACACAACCTCAAATAACACATCTGCCCTGATGATGGACACTGCAATGCTGTCCAAAACGTTGGCTAAAGAAGTAGTTAGCGCAACACGGCATAACACCCCAAAAACGAATAGCAAAAAAGTTGTTACTGTTCATGATTTTAATATAACAGATAATTATATGCAATATATATTAGCCTGAAACACAAATATAAATTGAAAAAATCTTTATTCACCAATTATTTTTATTTTTTTGACTTGAAAACACTAGTATATATTTAATTTACTGAAAATACTCGTATTTTTTGAACTGCGGTTAAAAATAAGCCGACGTAGTACAGTGGTTCCGTGCACCTGACCGGCAATCATAAGGTGCGGGTTCAATTCCCGTTTTTTTCAATGAAAATATTTGTTTCAGGCTAATAATTATTGTTTATAATGATTTGTTATCCTTTGTGCTCTGAATAAAAACCTTGTTTTATAAACATAAGTTTACCGTTATAATATAACTTTCACATCTATACCTTCGCGGTCGAGCAGTTCCATGAACCTAAAGTTTACGGGTTTGAAATTTGAATCACGTCGTGAACAAATACACTTTTTGTAATATTTTGTGTTGGTTCAGATTTATTTAAAAATGGGGAAGACCGGTAAAAATCAAGAGACGTTAAAGTTTCAATTTTTAAAAAGACAAAAATGATTTTCTGTTAAAAATATTATAGGTATGTACTAAACTACTAAAAAGAGATTTATCAGGAATATTTGTTCTACTTTATTTTTTTTTAAATAAAAAATAAATTGACTATCTCTACACAACCGGCTCGTCGTGTCGCAAATCAGAACTCAAGCTGGACTGTCATTTGAAATTAATGTTATTAATTTTGACATAAAAAACGATTCATTATCATTAAACTGTTGTTCACATTTGTTCAAATTTATATTTGTAATCGTTATATTTGCAAGAGCAAAATTAAAGTATTCAGAGATATTTGGTTATTGTCATCGATTGATTTATTGGTATTTCTGCTAAAATAAAAATAAAGTATATTTGACTCATCCGGTATGTTACGTCGTTTATATAATTGATCCTTTTTTTATTGAAAGACTTGCGCAGACCCGTAATAGTGATGGTGATGTTATAATTAAAGGATTTGTGAAGCTGAAAGTATTTATAAAATATTTACCTTAAAATTATTGCCCATTACAAAAAATTACTCAGATTAAAATCTGTAATTTATATAAACAAAATGAATTAAAATTTTAAATATAGAATTATTATTAAAATAAAATAATTTTTGTACCTACTTTATTAATTTTCTGAATTAATTAGATCCAATTTTGAATATCATTACCTACCCAGTAATATTTCACATCTCGCACTTACAACCGAAATCCGTTTGTTTGATAAACATTTTCAGGTGACGAATAATCTGGCCCTATTTTGAATTTACCTTTCACCACGGAAAATGTTGCTTCTGCAATGATGGAGATCTTAGCTAATTCCCAATCACAGAATGACGATGGCTTTAAGTGCCAATTAGTTTAACCGTCTTTAAAGATCACGTACGTGACAAATAGCGTAATGAAGAACTGCTATGGCATATAAATTTAGTAGACGACAAGTGCAAATCGGAACCTTGATGAGAAGTGGCTCCCTATTCCCCAGAGCAATGACATGATAAATCTTATGCCACAGGGTTACTTTAAAGGGAGCTTCGTATTTTGTATGTTAACGCACTTGTGGTACAGTGATTCTTACTTCGACATAATAGAATATACGTATTATTTAAATGTATTTTATATTTATTTTTTGTTTATTTATTTACTAGTTAAATTCCTCAGATTTACACAGAGTTTTTTTAAAAAAATATTAACCTTTTACTGGTTTTGAAGGTCAAGTTTTTAAAATTTCATCTATCTTGAAATAAAACCGTAGATTTGTATAAAAATCAAATTCACACAGCCTGTCTGGTGTCCGCCACGCGGCTTCTCCCGTTCACCACAGACACAGGCACTCTCCTTTATATAAATGTAAAGAAAAATATAATTTTCTTTAATTCAAGGCAATGCCGAGCTTGTCTCGTCATTGTGGCTGTGTGTGTCGTGGACTGTCACTGGCTGGATGTGCGCCACATTACCTACACAGTCAACTCGATATTTCTTAATCTATGGTTTAAGACAGTAAAAATAATCTATGGGTTGTGACAAGGCAGATTGATGGGAATAATTTCAATAATTTGTAATTGCTATCGTGATTGTGATTAAGGAATTGACATAACAATTAATAACATTAAATGTCGTTTCTTTCCTTACAGGTAATGTTTTGTTACTGAATGCTTTTCTTTATGTAAATCTTGTGAGATTAACAAAATAAACCTCTTCTTTCCTTACAGAGAAACTCAATTGTGTTTTAATTGACCGTGTCGTTCAAATCACAAGAAAAATATCATTATATAAATATATTTATTTTTTATTACATTTTAGGTTTGTATGGCAAATTATTTATCCATTTACAGTACGAGCTTTCTTATTTTAACACTAGGAAAAAGAGTAATACAAAAAGTTTACAGGTTGTCAAAATAGAAATAAATTACATCAACTATTACATTCAATAGTACCATTTTTGTTATGCTATGCTGAGCTAGAACTAGCTATCTGTTCTGTCGTGTGATAGTCAAGTCATAGTAAGTCGTGGCGACGACTATGGATGAAGGTTTCAGTCACGTACTGTACGTATAAAGCAGTATGCGATGTATGTACCTATGTACAAAAGCCTTTTTGCAAACTTATCCTGGTCAATATTATGCTTCTAAAGATTATTTCGATTCAAAAACATAATTTAATTAACTGAGAACGCTTAAGTTAGTTGAAAGAAATAAACATCAAATTTTTTTCACTATGCCAGAGGTCTGGTATAGAAAATGGCCCAAAAGAAAAATAAGAATACATTACATTTAGGTAAAATAACCCCTTCTTAGATTATTATAACCGGCGGTGACCATGCCCCGAAATCTAAGTAAATGTTTATTTCCCTGTTGAAATTGTACAACGTAGAATTATAAAAATAATATTGAAAAAACAAAGAGATATCCAACATATCTAATTTTGGAAGAATTTAAAGTATTAAAATTTAATGATCTTGTCCAAAAAAACATAATAATTCAAATATAAAAGAAAAACAAAATCACAACTTTATTACTATATGTCTTACTCGACAAAAACATATATTTTCAACACGAAAATGTAACACCACTTTTACTCAACATCATTACATATAACTGGGGAAAAAATACTTCAACAGCCTGCCCGAAAATATCAGAACAATCGAAAACGATAAACACTTATTAAAACAATTAAAGAGAAGTTCAATGTAAAAATACAAAAATGATGCTATCTTTTTATAAATTATAAATTTTAATATTCATAATTCCTTAAATCATAATTACAAACACTAAATATTCTTCATCTTACCGCTCTTCTAAACACAAGCACCAGCTTTTATAGAAGAGGAACATTCAAAAATCAAAAGCAGTGAAGACTAATTTTATGAATTATTTTAGTTAACATTAATGATTATACTCTGTAAATTGATTAATTGTCTAATTATTTAAAAAAAATAACATGGCATAAATCACAGTCATTCGAAAGCTGGACACACATGGCAGAGCTAGTGAATTGAGGAGCAAAAACTCATCGTGTGTGGGGAAATTCATATGGTTTAGCTTGGCTCGACAGCCTTCGGTGAGTCCGAAATCCACCGAGCCGAGACAAAATGTAGTGGCTCGGCTCGGTCGTATGTGGCAATTCCCTGAGCCAATGGCTTGCCGGCTATGTCGTGTGTATACAATCTCTGAACCAAAACCCTCTCAGTATGTATTCAGAAATCAATTTGTAAAGAATGTATGGAAAGATTCCTCCGTGGTATGGAATCTTCAAGCGGTTGTGATTTTGTTCTGTATGTAATCAAAAAATGTATTTATTTATCGTTTCTTTACATTGTATCTTTTTTTAAGTTAGAATTTTTAACCTCACTAGGACAAGCCTTTGTTGAGGTTAATAATTTTACAAAATATTATAACAACCAATTTTATTTACCTTTATTATTTGTTATAAACCTTTGTTATATATTTATAAAAAACTGTTGTATTAAAGTATTTTGTTAATATTGAATATAAGTGAAAAGTAACGTGTTTTATTTACCCACATACGATTTGTTTGAGTGTTCACTCGATGTTGATATTGGTGAAGTAAATAGTGATGCCATTGCTAAAATATTCTGGGGAAAGTTTTCTCTCTGAAATTCGTTAGTTAACATAAATATAACAACTAGCACCTATAAATATTTGACAACCTTCTGATTTTCATTTATGCATACTTTTTGCACATTCGATCTGTGCGGCCCCCTTATTTGCACCGTGTCTAAATGGCTCATGGCCAAATGACTCTGCCGTGTATGTCCGGCTTAAGCTATTCCTCTCAATTATTTAGACTGTCATAGATCGTATGTAGGAAATTGTCACCGGAACTTGCTCGATTACCAGAGCCTGAAGAGTGAGCATTAAAATGATATTCTATGTCACTTACATACTATAATAAATATATGAAAAATATTCTCGCATTTAGGGAGAGTCAAACTAACATTCTCAAAAATATAACAACTCCAGCTCTCGTAATGGTTAATCATGACCACAATGAATAAAAAAGCAAATTTATGGTATTTATACAATTTTAACGAAACACTTTGAAATCTGTTTCTAGAAAAAAATTATGCAGAAATTATAAAAAAAAAATCGCAAGAATGTAATACTTACCTCAAACAATTTCGGAGAAGGGAGAAGATAAATTATTCCTATTTTAATTTATCTCATTTCCATAGAAAACGAAACGAAACACTTTGATAAATATTTTGATTAACAGAACACAAACTTTTAAATACTGTTTTAGCAGAGTCTAGCAGAACAACAGATGTATAACTGTTATTAAAGTAATACACCAACATGCACATTTTAGATTTTTCCCTTTGATAGGGTTGTAAACAATATTCCTTTAAATTTAAATAAAATAAATAACGTTTAGTTTTTAACTTAAAAAGTCATGTAATCAAAAAGGATCGATATGTTTCAAAAGCAATTGTTTCAGTTGTCAGAATAAACAAATAAATTTCGTGATGAAGAAAACATTTGTTTTGAAACATGTCGATCTTTTTTATTTAATAATGGTGTTTACAAAGTTATTATTTTATTAAAATTAAACAGACGCCACAAAGCGAATTTCCAATTATTGCAGTTATTTTTCCTTTAGAAAAAAACATAAATTATAAGGTGTTGAATCTTAATGGTAAAGCGGGTTAGCAACTAACATCATTATTATGCATTTTATGGGAAATTTAGGTTTACGTTTGAGAATTATAGGGTGTTGAACTCAATCGTTAAGCCAGGTTAACAACTAACATCTTTACTGTGCATTTTATAGGAAATGAAGGTTTAAATTTGAGAGGTATTGAATAAAATAATTTTTAAATATCCAAATATTGATTATCTATCTTCTTAATTTTTTTTGCTAAATTTTGAATTTTGAAAATCGCTAGAATTTTCATGAGAAACAATAAGTTGCTCGCTCAATGGTGAGTTGGACATTAAACAGCAAATTTTGTACAACTTTTCAAAACATTCTATAAAATTCTTCGTTTTGTAATAATATTACTTAACTCGATCATTTTTTTGATAAAACGCTGTGAAACAATGTACACCAAGAATCACAAGGACAAGTAGACAAGAAAACAAAAAAATAACCCAGAAATATGGTCAATCTGATTAAATGGTAAATATGTTGTAAATTTTCACACCCACCTTACAAAAATAAATTTTAAAATTTGAACAAAACTTTAGAAAATGCGTTTTAAATTTGATACGCCTGTTTCATCTATTCTCCAGCACAAGTAATGCAATCTTCTTTTTCACAAAACGAAGAAAAGGATTTTTTATTCACACTTTTATTAACGAGAAACGACACTAGTAGTGTTGTTTATTTCTCATGATTCTTCTGGAATCTCACCTACTAAATCATAGTGACTATCTGCGCATAACGATTACCTAGTATTACACAGTGCGGAGAGCATTATCTACTCGTATTTGACGAGTGATACTGTTTCAACAGTGGGTATTCGATTCAGCCCTGAATGAAACTGAATCTCCATGGTTGCATGACCACAGATGAATAATATAAAGTGAAAATAATATGACCCGTGGCTTCTATATTCTATAATGTTGAGTAACTACATATGATGATCTCGACACAGGAAATCCCTAGTGAGATGAGAGGATGAGAATTCTTTTGTAATGTACCATTTTATAAATTTAAAAAAATATTACTATGAATGTTAAGACAAGTGGTAAGTTATTGGCATTGCTTCTGAACAAGAAATCAAAAAAATGACATGTACTACAAAAAAATAATTTAATAGTGTTATTGCTAAAAATGTATAATATTTGAATTTTTTAAAAGGTTACATTATAAAAGGTTTATTAAAGTGATTTTTTAACAAATGATTTAAAATCCACGACCTACTTGGTAGAGCGTGTCCGGTGGTCTCAGGCACAGAACTAGGTGCAGGAAAATATAAACAAAAATAAATAGATTTTTCATTTGAATCCTAGAATATTTGCACCCTCGTTCGAAGAGATCCTAATTAAATATCAACATTATTGTAAACATAATAATTTTTAATGTGCATTTCATAATAAGGTGTAAAACTGTATGCAGAAACATGCTATTGTAAAGTTTGATGTTTATATTCTAAGATTAATTAGTGTGAATGCAATATAAACAAAACTGTACTATAAATTACTCAAAAATTGAGGAGCGTTTTCACAAAGAGATGTTTCTCAGTAGGCCACCCGTTATATAAAATATTTACTTACTTTGTGTGTAAATGAGCTAGTATTATCTTAAGTCAATGTATCTCAGTTGGCCACCCGTTATATAAAAAGATAACTTTATTTTCGAATCCGTATCAACATTTTGCCTAGGTATTATCTATGCACTTTTAGTATGGACGTATCAACTGTGTATTTAAAAAATATATTAAAGATATAATTTTTTTTGAGGAGTTACGTTTTTTGAAAGATAAAGGTGACATATTTTTGTTTTTATTAAAAATGATAATTTTAGTGTAGCCCTAAACTGTATTGATGTTTCGCTTCCTGAAAACTATTTTTTTTTTCAAATTCATATTTTTGTCGAAATTTCGGCTGCTTTTTAAATATAGATAGATGGCTTTTAGAAAATAAATAGAGTTTTCTAATTATTAACAATTTAAAGTTATATAACAGTTAATTGAATTTAAAATTAAAGGTTATCATCAAATAATAACCCCGAGTTACAATTAAAATTCGTTTGGTTTATTTCACTGAGTTAAATTCACTTAAAATTGTTTGAGGAAATTTTTTTTCGTAGATATTTTTCTTTGTGAAAACGCTCCTCAATTTAAGGTTGTGCTGAAATTGTTATTACTCAGAGATAATAGAGCCACACGAGAAATGCGTGTAAAATTTAGAATTTCACAATCTTCCGGAACGTGAGCATCATTTTAACCTGATGCAAATATCAATTTTATTACTTTGGTTTGGTGAGGTGAAATTTCAAAACTTGAAAATTGATGGCTAGTTCTTCCAAGAAGCTTAGTCTATGTCTTTTGTGTTAACAAACCAGTAAATTCGTGGTTTAACCTCTCCTTGCCAGTTCCGTCAACTGAGTGAATATCGTCTGTAATTAATAAAATATCTCTCTAAATATACTAAACACAGAGTTCAAATGTTAGTTCTCCGCAATACATGTCTGTATTGCATTAAATAATGAAAATACAGGAATTTATTTATTTATTTTTTAAACGCCATAAAAGGCTTTTACAATAATGTGATACATGAGATTATAAGTACACAGTGGTATTTACCAAGTGTAAAGCACCGGACGACGTGGAACTTTTGAAAACCAGGTAAGGGAAGGGTTAATACGGGTTTGTGTAGTAGCTAAACCAGTGGCAGGAAAGTTTCGAAAGATACAGAGTAGGCCCCCAAAAAGGACAGATTAGTATTCTGGACGAACGTAAGCATTTATATTAATACTTTGCACAATGCAAACAACATTTTTTTCTTATTTTTTTATTTTTCCACAGAAACTGTAATAAAATATATTTAAAACAATGGCACATTACCTAATTCTACATGATATTATTCTGTTTTTATTTGTAGTGCACCGTGTATAAAATATTTCAATATGTCCATCGACAAATTCATTGTATTAATCGTGAAAATGCCGCCATATTGAATGTTTTCGGTATATTTAGGTGAATGCGATAACTTAAGAAGAATAATATTAGGAATATCTAAATACATCAAAATTTCGTGTCACTGTGTTCGTACACGCTAATCTCCGAAACCACCAAATCAATTTCAATAAAAAATTTTGAACGTATATGGTTGGTTCCAGCTTGAAATAAAGGCTTGTTTTGTACCCGATAGCTGTTGTCGAGATGTAATTTTTTTCAACGAATATATATTCTTTTTTTTTTCAGATTTCACATACAATGGAAGATGCTCTGAGGAACTAGCGTCATTGATCCCTTCGGCACCGGTGCGTAGTCGGGATACACGCCAAACGCGCGCCCAACATTTGTACACAGTTGACATTTGTCACATTAGAACGGGTCGCTTCTACGATTCGTTCTTAACCCATTACCTCCATGATTTTATTTTTATTTTTATAAACTTGAATCATCATTATAACCCGATAGTACAGACTTAAAGGAGAGCCCAAAATCAGTTTTAGAATTTTCCGCCCGCCCACCCTCTCACCGGAGCGTCTAGAAAATTGATGTCTAAACGCAACGCTTGGAGGTAACCCCCCTAAGCAAAATTTACGTCAAGTATTGGTAAAATGCAGTAAACTGTATGATTTTTATTGATAATTTAAAATAAATAATTGCCATTGTTTAGAATTCAATGAAAATACAATTTATTAATGGAAAATACACAAAATAACAAAAAATTCAATTATTGAATATTTTCTCGGGTAAGAAATAAGCCCCCATAGCTCAGTGGTCAGAGCTTTCGACCGGAAATCGAATGGACACGGGTTCGAGTCCCGTTGGCGTCATGTATTTTTTATCAGGAGATTTTTTCAATGTCGATGAGTGTTTCAGGCGAACAATTATTGCTTATAAAAATAATTGTTATCCTTTGTGCTATGCATAAATAAAATATTGTCTTTAAAACATTAATTTATCAAAAAAATAATAAAAAATTCAATATTGGAAAAACCTTCTAGAATGAGGAAAACTAACCAAATTATTCTCTAAGTGATACCGTTCGAAGCACTCAAAATGAGGGGCGCGGTTGCAGGCCCGGCATCGATAGACTGCTGGATTTTTTTCACATAGAGCACAACGAATTCGAGATTCACCACGATATGTCACACGATTCCCATCTTCTGCGTCATGGCCCTCTTCCTTCACACGAGAATCAACGAATTCGGCACTGACCTGATTTGGAAAAGACAATAAAAGAGTACGGGTAACCTCCACACGGAATGCCTTCTGGGAAGGTTTTCTCTGTCGCCTAGTCATCTGGTTTCCCATATCATGCTCGTACTTCCTAAAGAAGCATAGCAACTTCCATCCATTTAAAAGAGTGCTGCTCAGGCAAGATGCAAATAAAGGCCAGTACCACTTCTTTGACCGAATGTTGACCCGATAATTTTGTATACCATTATCATGGAGGTCTACCCCACCCATTCGCAAATTATAATTTCGTGTTGGCACGCTGGGCAACCGATTTTTTTTGCATGCTTCCTTCAAAACTTTGCCTTTTTGTCTTTCTTCAATTTCTGCCAACTCTGCACTTGACTTACTGGCTCCATTCGATCATAGTTCGTGGCCACTGTTACTTCACGGTTATCCTAACCAACGGCATACGAGGATTTGGCTTTCTACGTCTACCACCGCATTAAATTCACCTGCTGCAAATTCAGGTAAATGTCCGCTATGCGCAAGGGAAATATCGAAGAAAATGTTACCTTTAGGCAATTACTTTCCTGTCTTCAACTTGCCTGAAGCTTCAAGGTTAGGGAAGCGAACTGGCTTACCTATGCCAGTAGCGCACATTCTCTTATCCTTCAGGAAACACATCAAATGGTGAGATGTGAATAAATTGTCCATAAATTACTCATGGCGTGCGGGGAACTCTATATATTCCATCATAGACAGTACGAAGGATAATCTTTGACCTGATACGGGGTCATATGTATCAGATGCTCAGGAATATGGCATTGCTTGGAAACAGGTAGCCTTCGGAGGAAGCAAGACACCAAATCTCGTAGCCAACTTTGATTGGCTTATTCAAAATGTACATCTTGCAATAATGTCGACCGAAATATGGCACCATTTGCTCGTCGATGGAAAGTTTGTGTGCAAAAACATCAAATACAAATAAAGATGGAACGTTAGTCATTATCATACCTTAGCCATTCTATCGGTTATATCTAGATTTTTGCTATCGCTAAAATGTATATAGCGCTTTATAAGCTCGAAATGTGGACGTTGGTTCCTTTTTTGATGACGCTTACACCCAAGGTCGGGTCAGACGAATAATAATCTATGGTATATGGCAATGTATTGTAGCCGGTCAACACAGAAACCAAGAAAACGCTTCAATTCGTATATATCTTACTGGAATTCGGTATTGGTTTTAAATCGAGCGTATTTGATCATTCTCTCAAGAATAAACTGAATCACTTCATCATCAAAGAATAATGAAAACACTTGAAAAGCATTATAAGACTTCAGCTTTTCGTACATATCTTTATGCACCACATTCAGCGGTTCAGGAACGCAACAGTTTACTGTAGTTTTAATTTTTTCGCTGTTGGTGCATTTGAAATAGATATTCGCAAGGTATTACGACTCGCACCAGAGGATGTCGAAGGCTGATTCCAGTCAAGTCGTGATATGCCATCAAATCATCGTTAATCAGCTCTTCGTCCGTCTGTTCATCAACATTCTCTGTTTAAAAATATTAATATTAATTTTAAATAATTAATTTAAAAAACTGCAGACTAACTATTATTTTCAATAAAAATCACCCATAAAAACACAACAAAATCGTATTATTTGAAGGCAAGCTAGCCAAAATCATATGAAAACACTGTCACAGCTAACCTCCAAACGTTGCGCGCAGGCATCACCTGATTTCAGTGACATCCAGCGGTCATCTTATGCATATAATACTATGTTGAAACAGTGTTGTTGACTATTTCATCTTTTGATAACAATATGTGATTCACAGATGTTTTATGTATTAAACTATGTTAATTATTGAAAGCTTACATACCAATCTGTAAATGCTGCTTAACAACTTGGTGTTATTTAGCTTTATTCACAGTGAAAAAAAATCATACTTTTCATCTATTTTTTTGATGCCTATAGACATCGTCATGGAGGTAATGGGTTAAGTTCAGCTCGGCTGTGGAACAAACTGCCGGCCTCTGTGTTTCCTCCCTCCTACAACATGGGACTCTTCAAGACCCATGTTCACTCCTTCCTCTCCACAAAAAGACCCTCCACACAGCATCCCCAAAGATGACATAGGCCCTGAGGGAAATTATTTTCTTCAGGGCCTCCTGTGTGGAGTTAATATATAAAAAAAAAAAAATACATACAACCACAAATTTTAACCTCCCTGCATAGAAGGAGGTTTGTGGCAGAACAAAGTCTGCTCCTGGCCACTGGTTATCTATATAATACGGAATTAAACGCGCAAATATAAAATGTCTCGACAATGTCTCGAGAATGCCATCTAGAAAGAGATTTAGCATCATCAATGGCTTTCCTACAAAAATAAATATGGTTCACAGACATATGAATATATAGACTAGAAATTAAAGATGAGGGGTAAAATCAACTGTTGAAGAACGAAGGGGGTAAAGCTGACTGTGATTCGTCAATAAATCAATCTGACAGTATATAGGCATCTCGCATTATAATATCACCATTTAGCTCTTAAAAGTAAAATCTGCTTTTGAATGAATAGGCATTTTTACATGGGAGCGCAAATTACTCGCCACGTTATGAACAAATTTGCAAAGTCCGAATTCGGCAAAATAAATTTCTTCTATTTTCAGAGTCGAATATTTCGTTTACGTATTTAGTTAAGACACTTTTATAAATGTTCATAATTTACTTCCCAGCAACCAACCAGCTTTGTGTTTCGCGTCCAGACGCATCTCGATGTGATAGTATATGTTTCTACAACTGATCCATATTATACGATGTGAATATGCTTAAAATAAAGTATAATAATGCATATATATGGAATGTAATACGACAATTGGGCTTATTCTCTTTTTCACATCTATTTTTACAAGTTTTCATACCACAAGCCACTATTTTGCCGTGTTATTTCGTAAAATGAACCGATGATGCCTCAACCATAGTTCGCACAAGAATGATGACGTCACGTTTTCTAAATTCACTTGAGGCCATACGCGAGCACAGCCGGCTCCAATGGAACCGGTATGGGGAGTGGGGAATAATACGCTTTTAATCACTTAGGGCAGGTCTACTAATATTCATATGTCTATGATATGGTTATTTTCTACTGTAAAATTTAATAAGCAATAATTTTTTAATAAAAAACACCATTACATGTTGAATAATTTGGCAAATTTTGAATAAACCGACGTAGCGCAGTTGGTAGAGCACCTGACTGGCAGTCAGAAGGCTGCGAGTTCAATTCCCGTCAGCGGCACGTATTTTTTCTCAGAAGAATTTTTCAATTTATATTGGGCTAGTGTTTTAGGCTTATAATTATTGCTTCTAAATGATATTTTATCCTTTGTGCTATGCATAAAAAACTTGCCTCTTAAACTATAGTTTATTATTAAAAAATAACCCATTAAAAATAAAACTGCGCGATTGTGTTTTGTCATTAAAACCGCCAATTATAAAATTGAACAGATAGCGTTGAATAATGAAAAATAAATATACTGTTATAAAAATTCCTTAATATTTCTAAAATAATTACACAGTTAGTACTTAACGAGTAAAGACAATTCTGAAAAAAGGTTGTGATTATAACGACATTCCTGTTATTGGATAGGAACCTTTGTTATACCAATGTCTCAATGTCTGTTGTACCTTGTCCCGTTCAATGAACGTTTATTTGTATGTACCGAACGCGTTCCTATACCATTAATCCGATTGTGTTAAAATTTTCACAGTTTGATCTCATTAGGGACTTATTTTTTTAATGATATACTAATGTTTATAAGGATGACCGGATACATCATTAAAATAATAATTCATCACATCTTTAAAAAGTTATATAAAGTCATGGAAAGTGATGAAACAAAAACTTTATTAACTGGGTTAAGTAGGTTAGATTAAGTTAGGTTAGGTTTAAATATTTTTTTTCATCGTTTCTAATGACTTTATATCACTTTTTAAAAGTGTGTTGAATTGTCACTGTGTTAAGTTATCATGGAACCGTTTATAAGACAAAGTTTTATGCATAGCACAAAGGATAACAAATTATTATAAACAATAATTAGTCGCCTGAAATATCCATACAAATTGAAAATGCCTAGCGAGTAAAAATTCCCGTCGGCGGTATTTATTTTTACTAGGGAGATATTTTCAATTTATGGTTGATATTTCAGGCGACTAATTATTGCTTACAATAATTTCTTATTCAGGACGCTTGAGAATAAGCTTAACGCATTATCTCTGCAGTGGAATGAGATATGGAGTCGAATTGAAGTCGAAATAATGTAGTTACAGTATGGATATCACAATACTACATGAAATGAATGGTAAAAAAAGTCGGGGATGCCTGAGACAGATTAATCAAATAATTATTATAATTATAATTATAATGAGACCTAATAGATGAACGGAGAAGGTGTAAGGAGAATGTATGACTTGTAAGTGCAAAGTTGAAGAAGTCTAAGACGCCCGAGAAAGACATGGTAAGATCAAGTGAATCAAATACTTATAAAACAATGACAGTATTGGTAAGTTTTTAGATTCTCACGGCCAAAAGCATTTTTGTTGTTTGTTTTTGGGGTGTTATGCCGTGTTGCGCTGACTCCTTCTTTAGCCGACGTTTCGGACAGCGTTGCAGTGTCCATGATCTGCCCTAAATCAGAGATCACAACACATCTTCGGATCTACCGGATCTGCCCTGATGATGGACACTGCAACGCTGTCCGAAACGTCGGCTAAAGAAGGAGTCAGCGCAACACGGCATAACACCCCAAAAACAAACAACAAAAATGACAGTATTTCCACTAAAATGCACCCAGTTGAGACTAGAATTCACTA
Source organism: Hesperophylax consimilis (assembly GCF_061612785.1). NCBI lineage: Eukaryota > Metazoa > Arthropoda > Insecta > Trichoptera > Limnephilidae > Hesperophylax > Hesperophylax consimilis. The sequence continues at coordinate 19,633,012 of NC_142845.1, forward strand.
CTTCAAAACTTTCCTTCAAATCATTTTTAAGTCCCCGAACAACGCCGGGTACATGTTAACTAATTAATAATAAAAATTAGATAATTGTGAATGTTTAAAGTACTGCTCTAGAAGACCTAGGCTGAGATGGGAGGACGATGTCAGGAAAGATGCCAGAGGACTACTCCATGTTGCAGATTGGAAGACGACGGCCGAGGACAGAGGGCGGTGGAGGCTCATGTTAAAGGAGGCCAAGGCTCGAAATGGGCTGTAGCGCCATTGAAGAAGAAGAAGAAGAAAGTACTGCTCTTTCATCTTCAGCACAATCCGGTGTTACCTAATAAATATAATTTATTTATTTGTGGTTTTTAAATAGTTACAAAATTACCTATTCCCTAATACAATCCTAAATGATATTTTATTTTTAGAAAAAAATGATTTTTATATTTGCTTCCCATTTAAGTTCCTTCGATAATACGTCAAAATCTTAATTGCTCCGTTCTTCAAGGACTTTTGAATCTGTTTTTTTTTTCTAAAGGTGAGTTTTATTTCATTTATTTTCCTCATCTCATGTGTGTTTGAAGGGCAGGTTTTTAATTTTTCTTAGAAATTAAGCTTATGTATGACCGTTGTAGGTACCTATCATCGTTATGCCATATACTTTTCGGTTTCTTTGATGAATATTATTGCTGTCCACCCACCTAATTCCTACTTCCCTATGCCGACTACTAAGTGCGGGGAGTTCATTTGAAATTTACAAGTCATCCTGTCAACACCTAAGCTGTGTCTGATTACGGAGACCCCTTGTTCAACCATATCAAAACTGTAAAACCATCGTGAGATCGTGAGTTTGTGGTGGTAAAAAGAACTGTACAATGCTCTGAACCAGTGCAATTGAGGAAAGCGGAAGAAGAACAGAAACGATAAGTCGGCATTCCGGATTTCCAATCTTCTTCAATCGGCCGTCCCAGATTCCGTCTGCAACAATTTTGTATTTTAAAAATATTATATCGAAGTAAATAATTTGCATAAATGAGAATATATTTAAATCCTTCAACATTTTTTTTTTCATCTATTTTTCATAGATCTAATTTGTAGTATTTTCATTCGTTTAATTAATCCATCCATAACAACTACCTCTTCTTTTAAAACTTTCTTGCCTAGAAATAGGTAACATCTTACGTCATAATGTGACACTAGAAGCTCACTTGAATAGTTATTTTGCTGGGAAAACTTCTCGGAAAATTTATGGTTCAAGTCACTAAAGGTTTACAATGAAACTTTTAATAAACTTAAGTTCCAGCTTAGGTTTTTACGATCCGGAATACTTAGGAGAAGAGAGCCTTTTTTGTACGTAGATGTAAAATGGAAAATTAAGTCAATTATATTACCTATAGAGTGTACACTGTTTTCACTGAAAAAAAATCTTGAAAGGAAAATTTGAAGGAAATGTCTGTGAGAAAAAATAAGTAGTTATTATTTAATCAGAATAACTAAGATGGAAAAGTTTATTAAAAATGTGTTCAGTATTCATCCTCTAAATGTTATATTTATTGTATTTTAGTAAAACGTCAAATAATATTATTTGCTGTTGAAAAATAGTTGAAATAACATTCTGAAGCTTCAATGTGGTTGTCATTTGGTTAAATTCTTCGGACGGTTTAAATCTCATTCACACGAGGAGTTTTTTTCAAATTTTTAGTCTAGCAATTTGAATGAATTGTTCTTGCATTCAAACACATATAGAATTATAAAAATTGACGTTAGCTTTAAGCTGACTTTTCAGAGGCTGCGAGTTCACAACTCTTTGTGTTGCAAAAAGGTATATGCGATGCATTATCCTTAATTTAAAAATATGAAAAATATTGTTTTATTACATTTGTATCCGTTTTGAATTTATAATTAAATTCTTTCGCACTTTTTTTATCCCTTCTTATAATACTTTCAGCAAGAAAAAAATTGCAAGAAAATTCATGAATATGACATACATTAACTAACTATCACGCCGTTTCCCCTGTACCTTGAAGAGTGCAATACTCCTTGATTTATTTAAATTTATACATCGTCGCTACACACCCTTCTGTTATTCTGTATCACACAAATGCCTCAGGAATCCAATTTCTACAGCATTCAGTCTACTTTCATCCTTCCTCTGCCAGTTCCTCACGCTTCACTTCATCAGTGCTTGTACCAGCACTTCATCGTGGACTGATAGCTATGTTTTTTTAACAACTTTTTTTTAGCCCCAACCGCGTTTAGTCAATATCCATATCAACATTTCTGTCTCTCGTAAACATTCTTCACAAATAGACAAACACATCCACCTACTCCAAGTATATTGCAAACTTCGTACTCTATTTCAAATCCCATGACTATAGACTTATTTACATTTATCATTCGAGAACGTAGTCCAAATTAGTGTTGGAAATCTACACTATACCAACTAAAATTCAGTAAAAACACACCATTTTAATATAGTCTAACGCTCAGTATGAGTAATTAATCCCCTCTCTGAACCTACCGTAGTCTTTACCTTTTTATCGTAGAGTGAAATAACTAGTATTTCTGTGAAGAGTAGACATGGCGTCAAAAAATGTATGTTTCAGAAGTTCTTTTATTAAATAAATAAAAAATTAAAGTTTCCTCTAATTTAACTTTTTTACTATAAAGAATTGCCATAATCTCAATGACAATTCTTTTTTCAAACATTCTTCTGTCTAGTAAATACCATAGTAATAATGATTCCCATTTGACTAAACTTCTGGAATTACGATCATGCAAAATCTGGCGTGATAAAAAGATAGTATCGATCACGACCACCATCTTGAAACGGAACCGGAACGTAATAAAAAAATTATTTCAGAGGTGAAATGCCAAATGGTCAAGTTTATACAAGGCTTCAATGCGCAAGTCAATAAATTATAATCTACAAAGATTCTATAAATTAAAAATTTAAAAAAAAATGTTTTACTGATATCTTTTTCTAAAGGGTGGATTTTCATTACATTTTCCGTAAAATATTTTCACCTTACTGAATAATTTCCCACCTGCTGTATTATTTTAATGCACCGTAAATATTATGATCTCACTCCGTGAATTGTATGGCGTCGTGTTCAACACGCGGAGCTCCATACATTGATGTCCACGGGTTTACGGTGCTATGTTTCACACAGCTTTTTACCGCCAAAGATATTTAATTTTACGACCTCATTTCCAATAACCATCCCGGCAGCTGCAGCGAACATAAGGGAATATGAAGAGTTAACTAAAGTTGGTACTTTCAAAGGGGTGTAAAGTCTATGTTCATGTTGACTTTTATGTTCGTTATAAATCACATGTTGTAGAAAGTGCTAACAAAGTCTAAGGACGAGTTCTTTCACAGAACTGAACAAATCGTTAAATTTCAATAATAATTTTTAATTATTTTTTAATGATAAACTAATGTTTATAAGACTAGGTTTTATACATAGCAAAAAGATAACACATAATTATAAGCAACAATTAGTTGCCTGAAATATCAATACAAATTGAAAATATCTCCCGAGTAAAAATAAATGCCGCCAACGGGAATTGAACCCGTGCCTTCTGATGTCCGGTCAGGTGCTCTGAAACCACTTAGCTATGTCGGCTTATTTCCAACCCGCCAAATGATTCAATATGTACTAGTAGGTACCTACCTCAATCAACAATTACTGCTAATTATATTTTTTCCAAGTGTAAGCAAACAACTTTTTTTTTGTGTGAAAGTCTTTGTAAGTGCTAAATTTCTCAATAGATGGCGTCAAGATATAAAATATCTTCATTTATTGATGAAATATTTTTGACGTGTCAAAAATTATTGCTTTTTAATGATAAACTAATGTTTATAAGACAAGGTTTTATGCATTTCATAAAGGATAACAAATAATTATCAGCAACAATTAGTCGCCTGAAATATCAATACAAAATTGTTGCTTATAATTATTTATGAATCTTCAAGTTCTGTAGAGATTATATTTAAGTTCTGTTACTATTTCAGTTATGTTAAAGGACTGACCAATAATGATATAATAACAGAACTTGAATATAACCTTCACAGAACTTGAAAATTAACATTGAAAATTGATGATTTGTTCAAATTCTGTGAAACAATCCGGCCTAATGTAGATCTGACCATCGAACATACATGTATGTATACATACATGTATGTATACATCCATGTATGTATACATACATACATGTATACATACATAGCTGAAACAATTTATGTTCGTTATAAATCACATGTTGTGGAAAGTGTCCAAGTATCACTATATAATAACAGAACTTGAAAATTAACATTAACATTTGATGAATTCTTCGTGAAACAACTAGTCTTCAATGTAGTAACTGTTTTATATACCTTTATAATGGACAGGTGTTCAAAGCATTGATAGTTTTAAAAATATTTTTTTGTTTGTTTGGAAGAGATCGGGACTTCGTTTTCGCCTTTTTGGCTCGGAGTTCGTATGCCAGAATATCAAAAGTCATCTCGCAAAATCGATATTAATGCCATTTTATTCAAATCTTTGCCTTTAACAATTCCAAAATTGACTGTTCACCCTTGCTAGCTAGTCAATTGAATCAAAACTAGAATTATTTTATGTTGAGTTTTTATCTTTTCAACAAAATGCTCAGGCAAAGATCGCTCAAGAGATTTGAATTGTATCACTACTTTCTTCTGTCTTTGCTGAAAAACACATACACCGTCTTATAAATTAGATTTTTATATGCCCTTATAACGTCAGTGTGGTAAAACCGGCCTTAAACCTGGCTTAATACGGCTTTAACGAAACAAACGCCATGGTATTAATTCCAGTTTATCACTGTTCTGACCCTACGCGCCGGGTAATATTTACACCATATTTTTTAAGTAAGGCTGATTATGCTTAAGAAAAGAGTTTTGTAAATTAAAAGACAATGAAAATGGACAATAGAAAAGCCGAACTGCGTTACCGTCTGTGAAGTTCTGCAATTAATATTAATTGTAGCACATTCATATTTCTCTCATTAACATTTAAAATACCTACCATATTATTTTATTATGTGTTGACAGATAATTCAACAAAAACAACGCCTGTTAAACTGCTGGAATTTAATATATAACTCGAAACAAAACACGAGCGAAGTCAGTACGAAGGGGAGTAATTCACGTGGCGCACCATGAATTTTAGTTAAATTTCAGCGAGAATATGATGCTGAAATTGAAATGAGAGATTTTATGGGAAAATATATGCGAAGGCTTCAGGAATATGTGCATTATTATCTCAACTGTATTATATCGTTCCAGTTTATTACAATTAAATTCGATATAAATCGTATATAGACATCGCCAGATTAAGTTGTGCTGATTCGAATTAAATATATACATTCGACTACCAACCGTCTGTCCTACCCAACAGATTATTGATATCTCATATTTATTATGAGTTATGACTGTTGTATGTAAATTGTTTTAAATTTAGTTGAACATTGTAAATTTTAATAAAGCAACTCATGCCAAATGAAGAGGTTTCAAGAATTATTTCAATAATATAAACAATATGAATTCTTCAAATTGAATTTCTGTTTAATTAAAAGTTTTCTGCAAAATCCGATTTTTTATACAATGTTTAGCAGGATTGAAAAATAAGTTTGTTATTGTTTAGGATGGATGATTTTATTCGTGCAGTCGCTTTTGTATACTAGGTCCATTGTACCCTGAGAACATTCTCAATTGTTCTGCTAGAAGTGCCAGACAAAATGCATAATGAAGATCCATAAAACGGCTTTTATGCTGCAGGAGATATTGCTTTTTTCAACTGGAATGCTAGTTATCTATACTTAAAATAATTTTCTTTTTGTGATCGAGATAAAATGCAGATTTTCTTGATGACATCCAGCCTCCGATAGGAGAAATAATCAAAAGATAAAATAACGCCACCAATTGAAAATTATGCAAATAGTCTCTTGGCAAAATACCATTTTATTTAAATAAATAAACTTTCATTTGAACGAAGAAAACTATTTTCTATACCACAGATTTTGCAAGAAATTATAACTTTTTAGATTTGCGATCTCTATCGCTTAGTGGTGTGCGTATTAAATAGGTTCGATATTCTACTCAGAGCACAAGGATAAGATCTTTTGTTTTCTTACGTAATTATTGATTATAAATATAGCCACCGTTACAAATATATATATTGGTAACATTAAAAAATATGTATTTATATTAGGGATTTGGAAAAAAATATTTTTAACCCTTATTAAATAGTGCCGTCAAATTTGAAAAATCATTTGAATTCAAAATATTTTTTTTGTTTTTAAATTAAATTTATTTATCGATATTGTATTAAATTCGTGGCACTCGATTAGTTTTTGATTAATTTTAGTAAATGATAAAATTGAAAAATTTTGTTGATTTTAAGTTCTTCAAGTATTTGAGTATTTATCACTGTGACGACTATTTCAACCTTCACGGCCATTATCAAACTGTCATGGTTTATCAGACCGTTTAATAATGGCATTTAATTTTGAAACCTGTATAAAATGCAATAATTAAAATTTAACTTACTTTGCAGAACTTTATTAACATTATTAAATTTGATTTACTTTAAATTGAGACGAAAAAGTCATTTACCATTTTTTAAAAAGGAGCGCGGTATATAAGAAATATTTTAAAAGCTTTTTTCCATATTGATGGATTAAAAATGTTAATTTATTAAGGTCTATATAAGATTTTTGTAAAATTTACGTTGCTAATTTGCGAAGACTTTCCTTTCCAATTGAATACATTTTCTAGCATAGTTATATAAAAAGAACTGATTCTGATTTCCAAGAATTGCTAAATTATATACTCCCCGTGAATTTGGCAATATTAATTCAATTTTGAAGGTAAGCCCGTGCACGTGAAGTGATTTCGGACGACAAACTAAAGTTTTGCAAGACAAATAATACCCGTGGCAATGATGGAACTGCCGAGGCGGTTGGAAATTATTGTTTACAGAGGTGTTTGGTACCTAATTGCTAAATCCACAAAGCGTGACGCGAAAGCTTTGCTAAATAATTAGCAGACCAATATGTGGTCGTAATTAGATAACTAGCTTCGCCATCGGGAGGGTTGTGAGTTGTGAGGGAGGGGTGCGGGAAGAACCCACCCCTTATTTCCTTACTGGTAGGGGTTTTCAATTTTGTAAAAACGATTTTCAAATTTTTTATAGAATTTATAAATAACTCCTAGTCACTGCTCGGCTTAACTGCGGTATCAATATACATTTTTTCTATTGAATAGGAAAATACAATGAAGGAAACACGGCAGTTAGTCTTTTTTTTAACACATCATAAAATCATTTCTCAAAAGCATATTAATATACAGGGTTTTCCAATAAGAGTTGTTATTTTGATTTTTATTTATTTCGGTAGATGTAAATTTCGAAGCTGTCATTTTTTGACATTTGACAAGTAGAAACTACGTTATTAATAAAAATGGAACGATACACGCTTCAACAACGCATTGAAATTATTAAAATTCACTTGAGTGAATCAAATGCAAATCATCTTGAGTGATGAGGCCCATTTCCACCTCAGTGGATTCGTCAACAAGCAAAATTTTCGCATCTGGGGCTCGGAAAACCCAAGAGTTATTTTTGAAAAGCCTCTTTATCTTCAACGTGTGACTGTTTGGTGCGGTTTATGGTCCGGCGGAGTCATTGGACCTTACTTTTTTCGAAAATGAGGCTGGAGCAACAGTTACGGTGAATGGATCGCTATCGAGAGATGATTAATGATTTTTTATGGCCGGAATTGGATGGTATTGATCTGGAAAACGTTTACTTTCAACAAGACGGCGCTACATGACACACAAGCAACGAAACCATTGATCTTTTACGATTGAATATCAAAATAACACCTCTTTTTGGAAAACCATGTATTTTCGATATTTTTTTTCTTTTCATTATTATACCTATTACATCATTTATTTTCCAATGGCAGAAGATATACTACAGGGTGCGGCAAAATAGAGATTGCAGTTTTGAAGGGTTATTAAATAAATCGGCGCAACTTACAGAAACGGTGTTAATTTTATTTTTTAAGGTAAATCATGCCGTTTTATGCGTATCATCGAGTTCTGAAGATGACATCAGAAAGATGATGCCCCCAGCAGCGATAAACTGATGAAGGCGATTTATGAAAATTTCGGACGCGTTTTGGCACATCTCGACGGGTATAGCGGCGATCTCCTCCCTAATGCTATCCTTTAGTTCTTTCAACGTGAGGCCGATGTTTAAAAATATTTTCCTTCAGATAGCTAAACAGAAAGAAGTCGCAAATTGCAGCCGAAAGGCCTGCTGGGTCGTGAAGAAGGAACGGCTATTTTTCAAGAAATGTGGTGTCCGGACCAAGCCATGGTAACGACTGAAAAGGGCACGACTCTCCCGACACAATGGGACATCTCCCAGGTCCCTATTTACACCACATGGGATGTACCGGATCTTCAAAACTGCACTGTCTGTTTTGCTGTATTAAAGAGAACATTTGCTATCGAATACGGGAATTCGGTAAATATTCAAATGGGAAGAAAGCTTATAATATGAAATGTTTGTTGGCGAAAGATTTTATTTATAAAATAAGTTTATATTTTGTGCCGTTTTTCACTACAATCATTTTTTTAATGCGTTTTGTCAATCTAACATGTTGAAAAGCTTTTAACCAAACTGCAATCATAACTCCAAAGCGCCGTATCACAAAAGTGCTCTTTGAACTTTGGGACCATGTTATTATCCTTTTCAAAGTAACGATAAAAAGCGTATGTGAGACGGGCTAAATTTTGTATTCGTTACATATCACAAAGTGCCATTCCAAAGGTATCCGCGTAGTGCCTGATTTTCTCTCAACGAATTGATTTAAACTAATTCCGATGAATGAAAAAAAGAGGATTTTTTATCCGCAAAAACCGCAAATAATACGCATAGGTGAGTTTTGATTGCTCAATATAATACACGTGAAATTTCAAAGAAAAATTGATTGCTTAACTCGATTTAGAAGCAAAAGAGTTGAAAGCGTAATAATATTTAAATTGAATGTCACCCCGGCAGAAGGCAAAAATGGAATAAGGCTTTATAATGAATCCGCCTCCGTTTCAACGCAACCACATTTCGGGATTCGGGAAATGTAGAATAATTCAGGGTGAAGCAATATCATATGAGAGGTAAATTTTAATTCAGGGAATTCAAAGGAAAGCTGGGAAAAGCGTACTGAAAATGGGAAATTTTATGCTCCACGCTTTCGAGCCGAGGAATTTCTTTTATAAGATTCTGAGGAAGAAAATTAAAATATTTATATATAATCTTTATAAGAATTTCTCACAGGTAGAAAAGCCCAACATTTCAAAACTCTCATCCGTGGCCCTGAGATGGGTTCGTTGGTCTCAATTATTTGCAAATTCTTTCACTTGGAAATAAATTGTTTAATTTTGGTGTTACCAAAGAGAAATTAAAGTGGAATTTTTAAATTAAAAGCGTTCGATTCTAACGAATTACGTTTGACCCAAGAAAAATTACCTTTAGTTGGTAAATAAGGTAATTGGTTTGGATATTTTTAAAAAGTTGTAAGCAATTGAATTTTTAGTCTTGGGCTTGTGATTTTCTGTTGAAAATTTATTTGATTTTAATATTTACTTTTCGTCCAGAAATACAATTTTTTTTTAAAAATTTTTTTCTCACCTCTTTCGGTGTCGGTAAAATACAAGGTGTCTGGGGGAGCACAAACTTCGAGAGATGATTTTACGCGAAAGTACGAGTAAAAAATAAAAATTTACATTTTTCAAAATTTCAACCTTTTAATGAAGTTTTCATGTAAAAAATTGTTTTACGGTAAAAAATCCCCGCTATACGAGTCGAGATGCACCAAAATGCGACCTAAAACCTCAGAAATCGCCTTCATCAATGTATCGCTGCTGGGGGCCATCATATTTCTGATGTCATCTGCAAGATTTGATGCATAAAACGGCATGATGTACCGAATAAAATAAAATAAACCTCATTTAGGCAGTTCACATCATTCCACTTTCAAACTACTCAAAACACAGCCTTGAGCTTCACAAATTTCCGATCGAGGAAGTAATAGACAAACTGGCTTCTATTAATCTTTAAAATAACACATATAATTTTGCATAATATTATATACTGGGAGGGTATACCTGAAGTTCCGGAAGGATAACTATATTTTCCTATTTCTAGAACAATTGAGCAAAATTTGGAAATGGATTACGTTATCTACCATAGAAAAGTACCTTCAGTGTGCTCTATTTTAAGAACCTTTCATCTCGTCAGAAATGAACATTCATAAAATGTACAATAGATTTAATAATTCTATGCCAAATGAGCTGTTATCGTGTTAAGGTTTACCTTAACACGATAACTTTCTTGACTAACAAACTTAATTTTGTAAGAAACTGATAAAATTTTGAATCAAATTCACATATGGTATTTCATAATATTTATAATTTTGACTCTCAGAAAGTTTGAATTGAAATACTGTACATACAGTAAACATTTTAAATAATATTAAGGTTAGTTTTTTTGTATTTTCAGCCTTGTCTGACCGGTTACATAAAACAGGATAAATTAAAACATATTTTCACGGATATATGATGGGACATAAAAGTCGCTCTAAAGCAAAAACACTCATATAAAAATCTAATTCAACAATTTGCCCATGCGAATTTACTTTCCAACCTTTATCAATAAGTCCAGGAAAACCTTTATTATTATTTTTTTGTGAATGGCACTTTCAACCGATTGGAATTGTTGACGAAACCTTTTTGCATAACAAACGCGTTGAAGTTAATCAAATAAAGAATATTCCAACGCATTGAAATGTTAAATCACAATACACGAAATTTAACAAAAAACGTAAATGGGGAGGTTATTCTCGTTTCGGTCAATTCTTTTCGCTTTTCAATTGCCGCTGGTAAATGAATTTTGAATTGAATCAGAAACACACTAGTAAATTGAATTTTTTTTACAACAGTGAACATAATTTCATTTTAGTAACACGAGATGTAATACTTTTACATCCGTTTTTTGTCACAATCCTACCTTGTATTTCAACTCTAGACTATAACCAACAATCGTGTTCGTTTTCACGTCATCATTTGTACACCGTTGACATTTGTCACGAGAGTATGGATTGCTTCTACGACTTGTTTCTGTGTTCAACATTTCCACTGTAGAATGATTTACAATCTTCTGTGTTTTCTTCCTCCAACAAGATTAGTTTCTCTTCAAGGCCTGTGCTCACTCCTTCATTTCTTTAAAAAGACTCATCCTCTCATGACTCTCAGACTAACCTCCGTTAACCCTTTCACACCCGCATTATTGTTTCCACTCATATAAAATATGTAATGCTTGATAATAATTATTTGAAAATTTTTGGCATTTAATGTTTTTTTTTTTTTAGAAATTTTTCTATGTTAATTTGGATTAACATTGGGCGTCAGAGGGTATTTTTTAAATAGTACCTAACGTAAAATAAACATAACACAAAAGTAATAAAAATAACTGTTTAATGTCAAAAATGCACATTGACAATGTAGTGATAATCTCTAAGGTACAAACAAATAAAATTTTAATTAAAATTCATTAATAAATAAAGAAATAATCTAGGATAATAAATCTTTAAAAATTTGTCATACTAGTTGAAAACATGTCCGTCACTACCAGTGTGAATTTGAATGAACATTGAAATTCATTTTCAATATTCTGGGAAATGACTGTGATCAGTGAATTGAACTGATGTTATTATTATAGAACATATCTTAATGCGTTAAAGTATTTGTAATTCGAGTATAAAATATTGTTATCTCACCTTATATTAAGTAATCAATGACGGCAGAAATTCGATGTAACTCATAATCAGCAGATGTCAAAATATTTATCGTTGTTGTGGCGGGAATAAGGATTTCAACTGAGCGGAAAAAATAGACGCCACAGAAAAGACTACAAAATATAAGAAAACGAAAACATGGCTTTTCTAAATCGCTACAGTTACGGTAAAAAAATTCTCAAAGTTCATGTTAATTTGAATTAACACTGGGGCTGAAAGGGTTAATAATTAATTTACACAGGCGTTAATGGTATATATAGCTACTGCTTCTGTCACATGTAGCAATCGTTTTACTATTTTCTGCATTATTACATTTAATATGCTTTTAAACAATTCTAATATATGAATTTTGGACCCGAGAAGATAAGAAGATTTTTTTAATAAGAGATGATTAATTAGTCACTTTTCATGAACGAATAGTTCTAGCACACATCAACTGCATACTGTCTATAAGTACAAATATGTAGATCCAGTTTAATTAACGACCGGTCAGTGGTTGAGTGGGCATAGCGCTTGGGTCTCACCCGAGCGTCGCGTGTTCGATTCCTCGGCTGGCTAAGTCCTCCATCACAACACAAGCAACATTTTCGGCTTTCTGTGGTGGTAGTAGGAGATTTTCAAACATTGTTGGGTTATTCGTAACCTGGGAATGTTTGTCTTTCTTTTTAAAAAAAGAAAAAAAAAATAATCCTTGGACATTCTCACATAATGCACTGACTTTGAAGTAAATTACAACATCACTCAAGGGTGCTCAGAGATCCCGAACCGTGTAATAATAATAATAATAATAATAATACTTGGATGACTTGTATAGCGCCGTTTTTGTGCAAAAACACCTCAAGGGCGCTAATGTAATGTTGTTAAAGTATCAGCATCTGGTGAGGAAAGTGACATATGAATGGTGTCATCATTCGTCATTTAACAAAAAGTGCAAAACCTGATGAAAGAATTTTTTATAGTATTTAATCTCTTCCACAGGGTTAAGGCTCTCGACCAGCAAGGTCCTATTCCACAAATAACTTATTTAAAATAATTATATACGTATAGTACATTTGCGGCAATTTTCAGAGTGGAAGATACTCCCAATCATCGCCTTGACGTAAGACCACCATTCAGAATTAAAACGTTGCTTGAAATGGCTTTGGCCGTGTTTGGTGATTAGACCTGAAGAGCCAGGTACTTTCCTACCTTTTACTTACCAATATCCTTCCTCACTCCACTCTTTTCAGCCTCCCAACATACCCTAATTGGGGATTGTTAAAGTCCAAATAGATCGTTGAAAAGTAACGAGCCGGTAGGATGTAAGCAATTTGTCTAGAAAATTAATTCAGTTTAATGTATGTCAGGGTTCTCTTATTATTAAAGAAAAAAACATAAATCTGAATTCAACACTAGAAATATGTAAATTGGGCCATTTTGCAGCCGCGATCGTGAAATTGAATCGAACAAGATACCGTAATTCCACCGTTTTAATGGTCTTAACAATGAGAGATTGTTCAAAGTTTATGGTAACGAAACTTGCGTAATAATTCTGCCTTTTAGAAAGAGAGTAGCGAGGGGATTGTAACTCTGGGGCTAATGGGCAAGTGAAAGTACACCGGGCTCTGTGCACGTCTACATGCTAGATCAGAAGATTACTAATTAGAATCCCGTGAAGCCATTATTTAATACTGTACATCTGAAGCATCAATAAGATAACCTCTCCGGAAAGCTTAAACTAACTTTTGCAGATAAATGGTTAGCTCATATATCTAGTTTCAGAGTTAAGAACTTTATGCTTTAGTTTATTCCTTAGTATACTTGCTTGTGTGGCTTTACTGTAACTTACATATAAAAGAAACATATCATGCTTAGTAAGTTATTGCATCCATATGAAACTGTGCTGTGTATTAAATCAAGTTACCAACAAATTATTAATAATACTATCAGTACTATGACTTAAATTGATTTTCATGTTGAATTATTAACAACTATCTGACGTGTACGCGACGTTGCTAGACTTTTCTCCACTTTTTATAAAATAAATAACATGCACGAAAACCTTCTGGAATAAATTCTCTAAATGATAGGCAGCTAACAAGCGCAGAGACAGACGCGGATAGCGACTTAATTTTATACTATTTAATAAGGATCTGTAAGGTACTCAATTCTCGAATACATCTTAATTAAAATTCAAATATTTTTTTCAATCTTGTCTATTAATTGCAAAAATACAACCTTATAATGTTTTAATAATTTTCTTGAATAAAAAAAAATATTTTAAACATCAAACTACATGATAAAACGAATATACTTTATGGACTTTCAATTTCTTTAATGTAATTTTTCTGATTATTCTACTTACAAAGTTAAGCCACGTTGCAATGAGATTCCACCGCGAGTTACTAGTTTCAAAAACAGTCTTCCTTCTTGACTTTTTCACGTGTCTGAAACACGAGTTAAATAATATTCATGTATCTAATTATTCCGTATTTTTCCTACGATTATTTTTTGGGAGCCCATCATTATTATTTAATATTTAGCATTTAATAAAACTAAAATAACGAAAAATTTTACAGTGATTGAAACTCTAAATGAATTTGGTGTGAATCTGAAAATAGTGAACGGATAACTGAAACGGTTACAAAGCAAAAACTTCTTTAAATAAGTTTCGTAGGTTAGGTTTATCGGTTGTTTTTTTCACCACGCTTAATGACTTCATATCACTTTTAAGGATGTTGCTAGGTTGAGCTATCATGGAACCATTTGAAGCAGTTTTAGTCGTTTTAGTGACCAGATCTAAGGACTCATATAAAAAAATCATATTTAACCCCTTGTTCCCTGGAATATCCGTATGGTTACGAAAAATTTATACCCGTTGAACGCCGACGTATTGATATCTGACATTAATACATTTTGTTGAAGGAATTTTTACCCTTAGTACATTATGAATGTATTAAATCGGCATTCTAATAGAAATTCATAGAAAAAAAATCGTTAGTATAGAAAATGGCGAAGGATTATAAACTTCACTAGGTATCTATATTTTTTTAAATAAGCTAATAAAAATTTATGATTCCGATAATTTAAAATTCAACTGTAATTGTGCAACATCATCTAAAAATATTGCGTTGTAAACTTACACGGAGAAACTGAGTGTTGCATATTTATTATGAATCTCTCCTTTTAACCCTTTTAGGATACGACCATCTACAATAGCAGTTCAGTGAAATTATGACTACCTTCAGGTGCACTGCAATGTGCAGTTTTTACATCTAGGTTTTAGAAGTTTTCAACGTATTGCAATATTGTCCATGGAAATTCCTCAGTAAAACGTTGACATTGTAGATGCCAGTAAATTATTTCAAATATAATTTTCAATATTGTATTTGGCTTTGAGATATTTATAAAATATTAGCCTTCTTCTAAAGGTTTAAATTATTGGTACTCCGATTAAAAACGGGCTTGCTGGCTATTTCCTGGTAAACTTTTAGTAAATTCATAATATATGGGAACATGTGTCAATGCAACTGCATTTGGCTTGATAATAATATTGACAATATGCAAACATATTTGGATTTTTATGAACATGTGTTTCAACATCGTGACAATACTCGTACGTTCGTGTTTTACTAAAAGTATATTAGAAAACCCATCAATGCACGTGTTAAAGGCCTGCAATGTTGTCTGTAATCGGATCACGAATAATTTGAAGATTCTTAATAAATTAGCAATAATAATTTTTCTCCGTAAATGTACTGTTTGTTTGAGCGAGATCTGAAGGTAGCTAGTAGTAGTAGCCAGTAGTAGGTTAGGCACTTTAGTCAGGAGTCGTGGTCGCGTTTCTCTGGAGTCATAAATCATCCGCAATAAACGGTTGATAGAACATCTATTCTACGTTCTACAACCAGAGTGGCTGTACAGAAGCTTTCATGTTTCATTAATCAACCAATAAAAACTGGCTGTGACGCAGAGTGGCGATGAAGCAGACACTCGCTAATGGGGTTATTAGCGGAACAATTTGCACTAAATTGGGCGCTTGTTATAATGTTTATAAATGAATATAATCGTTTGTTTTTTTAATCATTCTCTTAAAGACGGCAATTATTTATTTTATGGCGTAATATATGTTTTTACGCTTTAAATTTTAAATTTGTAAATTTTATTTCACTGTTCAATATATCAGGATAACCAATTGAAGTTTTTGTCAAATTTTTGATCAGCCAAATTTATGAACCAGCAATTTTTATAATTACCCCATACTCCGAATAATACATTTTTTCAATTGTCTCTGTGAGGATGTTGTGCGAAAGTGATTTTTGAAGAGGGAAATGATTGGAATTAGGTCATGAAGAAACTCACGTTATAAGGAAGTAAGAAACATAAATCTCTTCAACATGGAGAAAAATCAGTATCGTTGATTTTTTTAAATCCTTTCCTTATAAATTTACTAGGAAATTATAATTTTACTAGTACTTTCATAATATTTGTGATAATGTGTGAATGACGAAATGCGATAATATTATAATTTTTATGTAAACGTGTACCGAAATTCGAGTTTTACTGATTGCTTATTAGAAAATCTATCGATTCATTTGTTAAAGGCCTGCCCGTTTTTAATAGAAATGCGAATGATTTGAAAAGATTTTTTAATAAATTATCTTTTATATAAAGGAAGTTTTTTTCCGTGCATTCTTTTTAAACTCCGTTTCTTGGACACAAAACCAACGACAAAATCCATACATTACAAAGTCATTGTATTATTGAGTTCAAATTTATTTTGTAAATTACATCATAATTTATTTAATGCGTATTTTTGAACCTTTAGAATTAGGAAAAGTTGTCTGTTAAGGGGTTTGGGGAAGTCCATTTCATCTGAACGAGTCAGTTACACCAAAAGATGGCCAGAGTTATCGACTAATCGATTAGCATGCATACTATGTGCATTATATTGTTAGTTAAACAGTTTAAACAACTAAGTTTGAAATGAAAATGTAAAGCTAGCATTACGATGTATTTAGTAATACAAAAAAAAAACTGCTACCAACCGTCTGGAGCCAGTGAGACTATGGCATGCCCAATTGAGGTATGTTGTTATGTTGAAGTTAGTGGGGCGGGGAACTATGTGGGAAAGTACCTGCCTATTCAAATTTAGTCACCAAAAGCGACCATTTCAAGCAACGTTTCAATTTTGAATGGGAGATTAGACCAAGATGATACTGAAAGTATTTTCTACTCCTGAACATGTTTACCATATATTATTTTAAATGAGCAAATTGTGAAATAACACACATTAATTAAATAAAATTTACTTCCGCACGCCGGCATTTTCTGCCTTGCTAGCCGCGAGCCTTACCCCTAAACTACGAAGGCCATAAGGAGTAACGCAGGACAGACATACAACCTGTGACCTCTGCCTTGTTAGTCGCGAGCCTTACCCCTCAACTACGGAAGCCATAAGGAGTAACGCAGAACAGACATACAACCCGTGACCTCTGCCTTGCTAGTCGCGAGCCACACCCCTCAACTATGGAGGCCATAGGGAGTAACGCAGGACAGACATACAACTCGCGACCTCTGCCTTGCTAGTCGCGAGTCGTACCCCTCAACTACGGAGGCCATAAGGAGTAACGCAGGACAGACATACAACCGAAATTAGTATTTTTGATAAAATTTATATTCGTTGTGCCCTTATTTCACTAATGGAGTCTAATAACAACATATAACAATTTATTTTTTAATTAATTTTTCTTTTTATATTTATTCGCTACCGTATCGTATCGGCTATATGCATCGGCTACCGAATTAGGCAATAGGTACTAGCCTGTATCATGCACGCAAGATAAACAGAACTGAGAGTGAAATCGACTGCAATAGATTTTCATACATGTCGTGTATTGTGACATTAAAAGGAGTAGTAAATTTTATGCAAGCCATGGTGACGTTTCCATCTGTATTACTGGAAACCTAGTCAAAATTCAATTCAAAAGAATTCCTTGGATATTGGGTAGTGTTGTCAGTTCACAGGAACATTCTAGGTATCGTTATACATTGACGCCTTTTGAATGATAATTGATGTAAATTTGAATTTATTATTACTAAGCAAAATCCCTTTTGGGTTGGTATGTATTTTTATGTTACAAGTAGTGAAAAAGATCAAATATTTCTTTGAGGGTCAGTAGTTCCACCGACTTTAAAAAATTTATCAAATTTCAAGTTCTGTTATTATTTCAGCTCTTGAAAACATCTGGACAAAATGATATAACAGAATTTGAATAGAAATTACACAGAACTAGAAAAATCACTTGATGAATTGTTCAAATTCTGTGAATCAACTGTACCTAAGCTTCCGATACGCGAATATCGTAGCGATTAAATTAAAATTAAAAGTCGTGGAATGGAACTACAAAAAATCTTGTATCTTGTTCTTTCAGAAACTTTAAAACTTACTACCATTCATAGCTCAATAAATTTCCAATTTCTGTTTGTTGACCTAAGATAAGCAGATGACCTAAAACTCACACCAAATACCAGAAAAGCGCTTCAAATACCATTTCATGGTCGTCTTATAAAGCGTGAATGTGGACTGAGGTGAGTGGGGAAGCAGAAGTAAAACAAACTCCCGGGTATTGATATGGTTAATGCGTCAATCAATACAAGAGAAGATAGCATGTAATTCGAGGAGAGAGGAGAATGCGTAAAAAAACAGAATATGGACCTATGGTCCAGAATTTTCCTGTTTCTAGCCTTCTCGGATACAAGGAGCTGACATCTGACAGAATAGATCAGTAAATACCTATAAAAGTACGTATTGGTTAAAAGTAGTTTGTCGTACTGAAAAGCGCACTCCTCCAGTAAGTATTGTTGATTTCTCATTTGCACCTACGTTAAGCTTTAGGAACAAGTTTAACGCAGAAATAGCAGCGTATCAGTTTTATAGAGAGGCTTTACATTAACTTAATTGCATAAATTTCCAAGTGACAAAGCTTTAATCACAGGGTCGCTACAAAACAAGGGAACAAAATGAGTTTGCTTTGTGGTGGCTTGGACCGCCGTCAAAGGAAGCTGTACGGCATTGTAAACGATGGTATTTTAATTTTAACAACACTCAACCGTTGGTAAAGAATACATCAGATGTTTTCAGATGAAATTTCGTGTTTGTAAAAACACCTCGCATTTTTACTAATTACTTGTTGTGTGCTGCTTTCACACATTCTTGTTTTAACTTTTTCATTCTCCATTAAAATATATATTCTTCATTAAAGGCAAAATTGAAATTTGGCTTTATTTTTTTAGTAGTTATGAATTTAAATTAATTGGTTTCAATAAAAATATATAAATTTGTTTTAGACCACTTTAATTTTAATTACACTCTACCGGTTTCGGAAGCACCCTTCCTTCGTTAGGAGAATATTAAAACAGTTTAAACAAATAAAATAGTCAAAGAATATTAGTTTTAATATTCTCCTGACGAAGGAAGGGTGCTTCCAAAACGTTAAATTGTTTTATTTCGTAGTTATACATAAAACAACCACCGGCACTGAAGCACAAAATATCGATAAAAAATTATTCAATCGATAATATTGGAAGCTTATGAGCGTTCCCGAGAACGACGGCAGATCGCCAAAAAACACCTACTTATTAAGCATATTTAGTCGATAAATAAGAACACTTGGTTGTGATGAACTTTGTTTTTTCGTTGGTGATCTGAAGTCATGCTTTAAAACGGTGGTAAGTTACCGAAATTATTCGGTTAAGTTTCAGTGCCGGACAATGGGGCGTTTATTCAATTTAAAATATATTACATAGTCTCTACCCGCCTCACTAGACAAAGTCTGAGGCCGGTAAATTATCGATAAAAAAATTATCGATCGAGCGTGCTAGACACCCAGAAGACGCCGGGAGCACACGAGGACAATACAAATATTGTCCTGTCTCTGCTCCGAAAACAGCCTCAACAACCCACGGCAGGACAATTCAACAATTCTACCGTGGTTCAAATCCCGAACGCTGCATAAACGGATATACGATGACGCGCGTTACGAGTGAGTTCGCGAGAAATATTAGGTCTTATCGTAGTGTTCCATTTATGCGACATTTTTAAGCCGAAATACGATATAAGAGCGCCGAGAGCGCCAAAAGCCGAGATACGTACACGTTGAGGTAAGATACTATCCTACGGAGATAGGTTGCCCGTCTATTTCTGGAACAATTTTTTGTTCATTGTCCTATCCTCCAAACTACTGTTTACACTAGAACAACGGGTCCTGAGCTGGGACAAGGCAGTATTGTACTGTTCTAGTGTAATCCCTGCTTAACTATAAAGGAAATTTCTCCACGAGGATAAGATTTTCAAGTCACAATTCTGAAACTTGAAGTAATTATTTTTTTCCCATGGTTCCTAAGGTGTCGGACGTGATCCGTGGGCCTAATATCTTGCTTGTATTTTATATTAGAGGTCTCATCTAGGGTAAATCATACTTCTGTTATTTGCCGCTTCATAATTGGTTAAGTAAATATTATTATGGAGCCAAATTTATGACCCAATTTCTTTAGAAAGGCGAAAACTTTATTAAAAATATAATCACGGAGCAATCGTTGTGTTTGACGAACAAAAGGGTTCGCCAGATTGGATTAAAATGAGTTATACCTACCTACCTACGTTGGCACTCTTCTGAATTGTAAAATATATCCTTCCAAAAAATGTTATCGTCATTTCCCACAGCTGTGGGAAAGCTGAAATATTAAAAAAAGGGAAATGATTTGTGATTTCAGTGAAGTTCCATTGCAGTTTATTATCTGGCATCGGAAAGAGAGTGACGAAAGAAGATTAAAAAATGGCGTCTTTAGGATGTTGGTATTTACAGAAAATACAAAAATCACAGTGTCCTTTAATTATCCTCATCATATATCATATCATACAAATAGAGTTACCTACACCAATAGAATTCATTATTCTTTGCCTGCACCCCTTTTGATACTACGATTTTTTCCGAATGTTGAAAAGAATGCGACTTTAATGTGGTGCTCCGTTCTAACTTCACATTGTCACTTGGTTTGATCACTTCCTTTTGTAAGGAACACAGAACACAGAAAGATACATAATGTGTGAATGAGCATGATTATGCTGTGGTATAAATGAGCTTGTCTGATTTGTCTCTCGTCTTTTTACATAATGGCAACTGTGTACTAGTGCGAATAATAATCAGTTAAATATTATACCAATCATTACAATTCTTATTTCCTAGTCGGCAAAGGATAAATTAACTTGGTGATCAGGTCCTCACCTCTAACTGAGCAATCTTCACAACTTTTGACGTCTTTTCGCAAAATGCTATATATTTAGCGATGCAACTACCAGTAAGAAAGATTTTTTTTTTTGGAATAACCTAATGATTAAATCATCAAATTTTACGTTACGTTACAATATTAACGACTCTCAATCGAAAAATGTGAAATAATCATAGATAAAGATAGCGGCCAGTAAAAATATGCATTAAGAAAATTAAGACAATTTTGGTAATATAATAAGTCGAAGTAGGAAACAACTAAAAATGACGTAAGTTAATATGGTCGAATTAGCTCAGTAGTCAGAGCACTTCCCCGTCAAAGAAGAGGTCCTGGATTCAATTACTAGATGTGACTGAATCTTTTTCTGTACTTTTTGGTTCACATTTTTCCATAGGCGTTAATACTGTCTTAACGTAAAATCTTAACGTATAAGAAAACTGAACATACAATCCGTGTCATCTATATCCATTACAACGGGTTGCAACCCGGCACGGGGCAATGAAAGAAAAAAATACAGTGTGTGGCAAGCCTACGCACGACGGAAGTGAAACTTTTAGTATTCTTCTCTCTCTCTTTTCATTTCATATTATTATTATTCAGAATGCTGTACATTATAGTTTTAAAAAGCATAAATTTATTTATAGGCGTGTTGTTAACAAATGAAAGTTTAACTAGATTCCTAACATTGACATATTTATAAGAAGCATATGATAAAAAAAATTAAAAGTTATAAAAATATGGGATTCGAACCCGGGTCCTGCATAACGATTGTCGAACGCTCTGCCTCTAGACTGCGAGGAGGGGTATCTCGCGCGACGAGAACCGCGTATACAACGTGTACTCCTATCACATAACGTCTCGTTAACGCTTTATATAGGGTCGAATCGAAGATATATCGGCAGTGTGAAGTCATATCTGTCGTTTTTCAAAATATTTTCGCACATTTGTCCGTTTTGGAAAAGATCTATCGTGTTTTAACAGTCTCATACCCGTATGGAGTCTGAATTTGAAAAAATATTTCTAAATTTTGAAAAACTCACTTACGGCTGTGTTTTTTACTAAAAAAACTTGTCACGCACGTCTGCGAGGGTAATAAGTCGCGTTATCGGCCTTGATTAGTAATTTTAATGATTCAAAATAAAAATAATTAATCAAAATACCGAGCGACTCTACCGGCTCGATTTGTAAGCTATATTTCGAACAAAATATCATATAGTCAAAATATCAAAAAGTTGCTGCACGAGAGCATTTTATCACTTTTTCTCGTATTAAAAAAATCACAAAAGAAAAAAAAATTAAAATATTGAAGACAATATTAGTGATTTCTAAACGAAAATCTAAAACAGAAAAATCAGAAAAAGAAACGGTCGCATCTGGGACTCGAACCCAGGACCCTTGTCTTTCCGGGACAGTGCTCTACCAACTGAGCTAATGGGACCCTATTCCCCTCGGTCCTGGGTTCGAGTCCCAGATGTGACCGTTTCCTTTTCTGATTTTTCTGTTTCAGATTTTCGTTTAGAAATCACTAATATTGTCTTCAATATTTAAATATTACAATTTGAGGTTTTTACTCAATAAAGTTATTCCGAAAAATAAATAAAATAAAATAGTTAAAGCGGGGATCGAACCTCGCTTCTTCACGACGAGAGTCGGGCGCTCTGCCTCTAGACCGCGATGCTGAGTTTGGAGAGTGACCTAAACTAGGTATTTAATA
This sequence comes from Hesperophylax consimilis, assembly GCF_061612785.1. Taxonomy (NCBI): domain Eukaryota; kingdom Metazoa; phylum Arthropoda; class Insecta; order Trichoptera; family Limnephilidae; genus Hesperophylax; species Hesperophylax consimilis. The sequence continues at coordinate 19,655,858 of NC_142845.1, forward strand.
TTAGCTAGGCTCCTATAGCGAAATGATCACGGTTTTTCCTGACGGTCATGAGTCGGTTTTACTCCGGTCCTCGTAAATGCATAACGCCCGTAAAGAAGTTTCACTTCAAAAATGCCGGGTAGCATACATTCCGTCACGAACGACGCAATAAGTCTACCGATATTCGCAGAAAAACTACCGAAACTCAACATTTTTCAAATTTTGTACCTCAAGACACGATCTGTATAAGAGGTTTTTTTTAATATTTCAAGAAATTCATATATTTGTTTTCTGAAAATTGGAGTGATTTCTCTCCCGACAACCTTCGTGCATCGCATTCGTTAATTTTTGGCTTTTGAGATGTTAAAATTAATTTTATAACATTAAAATGTTTTCATTCTAGATCTAGTAAGAACGTGATCCTTTGAAGATATTTTAGTGACAGCCTCTCCGTTCCCAACGTTAACATGGTTTTTTTCTCAACGATCTTAAGAAATTTCACCATTAAAGTTGATTTTTCGATACTAAAACACTTCATTCTGAACGTACCAATATTTTTTTATAGTGCCTGGTTGATAAATAGTTGCATTCAGGACATATGAATGGTTTCTCTCTAGAATGCTTAAGAAAGCAATAATGTTTGAGAATCTCCCCCCCCCTCATTATCCTCTCTTAAACCGTTGGGTCGTGAAGGATGGTATAAAAATACTAGGGGCACGGAAAACAAAGTTTGGGAAATACTGACCTAGATTATGTGCTCAAGAAAAAATTTAGATTTGAATTTAGATTGCAAATGTTATATCTATTTCTCCAGAAGTAAGGCAAAATTGAGCTTACTTTGGGCAGACGGGTATGGCCACAACACATTTCTCTCGGTTTATCTCATCATATTACAAGAAGCTCTTTCGCACACAACTTCGTTTTAAAAGACTCCCTCTTTCCAACAACAAAAATATTGAAAAAAAAAATGTCATTACCAAGCAACTATATAAACACAACAACATTATTCTCGACGTTCTCTGTTTGTTGATATTTGATTTCCAAAGAGAAATTACATAAATTAACATTTTTCGCATGCGAACAACACAACAAATAATATAATTATTCTGTAAAATAGCGGTTTTTATAACAACATTATGCTTTCATAATGAAATTAATCATGCTCACGGACCCCAGCCTCCTTCTTTGTCAACATTAACATAAATAATATTTAATTTGCACGGAGCAAAACGCTTTTTTCGCAGAAATTTAGGCCAGATACGGCCTTTGATAAGGGTTCCTTAATTCCCTTATAAAAACGAAATAAGCCTGACTTGACTTTTTTAATAAGAATAATAATATTTATCCGTATATTCGTATAATTAATTTTCAAGGTAAATATAATTTAAAGAGAGATATATATTTTTATATCTACTCGTATATCTAGAATGAGGTTTATAGCTTTCTGACCCCTGCATTCCGAATATCTACCGATTTGTAACATATTTGATTTTCAAGATAATCTCTATACATTTGCTAAGCAGAAAAAGTCATTATTTGAATTTTACTCGATAGAAAGAAATTTCAAAGTATGCTACGAAAATGATAAAAAATACTTTTTCCTTCATACACGTCTAAATGTAAAAAAATCACATATTTCCTTTTCAAACCATAATCTTCCTCTTTTTAAACGCTTACCACGGAGCCTTCATAGGTAGATGTTAATATATATTAGTAAAAAGTTGACACAAGTACTATTAACTTCAAATAGTAACATACTCGAAGAACTATTCGCGGGGCCAATGTGTAAAACTCGACCATTAAATAAATGTGCAGGAAAAGTTTCACAAAATGATTCTCGACTTAAAATATTGCTTATATAACAGAATAAGCTGTTATTTTCTTCATGGCTGAACTCAAATCTGAATTTTATGACATTTCAAATGAGTTTTAATAAACAAATACAAATTATTTGATAACTCATAGTATTTCCCAAATTTTTTCCTAAAAGGAGATTCTTGAACAGTTCTTATGTTATTGCGGTCGCTAAGTATTGTAGAAGTTACCAATTTATAGCTATTCCCTGAGAATCTTCTAGTCAGCGCCCAGCACAATATATCAGATAACTCATAGTATTTCTGTAGTGAGGAGATTCTTGAACAGTTCTTATGTTATTGCGGTCGCTAAGTATTGTAGAAGTTGCCAATTTATAGCTATTCCCTGAGAATCTCCTAGTCAGCGCCCAGCACAATATATCAAATAACTCATAGTATTTCTGTATTGAGGAGATTCTTGAACAGTTCTTATGTTATTGCGGTCGCTAAGTATTGTAGAAGTTGCCAATTTATAGCTATTCCCTGAGAATCTTCTAGTCAGCGCCCAGCACAATATATCAAATAACTCATAGTATTTCTGTATTGAGGAGATTCTTGAACAGTTCTTATGTTATTGCGGTCGCTAAGTATTGTAGAAGTTGCCAATTTATAGCTATTCCCTGAGAATCTCCTAGTCAGCGCCCAGCACAATATATCAAATAACTCATAGTATTTCTGTATTGAGGAGATTCTTGAACAGTTCTTATGTTATTGCGGTCGCTAAGTATTGTAGAAGTTGCCAATTTATAGCTATTCCCTGAGAATCTTCTAGTCAGCGCCCAGCACAATATATCAAATAACTCATAGTATTTCTGTATTGAGGAGATTCTTGAACAGTTCTTATGTTATTGCGGTCGCTAAGTATTGTAGAAGTTGCCAATTTATAGCTATTCCCTGAGAATCTCCTAGTCAGCGCCCAGCACAATATATCAAATAACTCATAGTATTTCTGTATTGAGGAGATTCTTGAACAGTTCTTATGTTATTGCGGTCGCTAAGTATTGTAGAAGTTGCCAATTTATAGCTATTCCCTGAGAATCTTCTAGTCAGCGCCCAGCACAATATATCAGATAACTCATAGTATTTCTGTAGTGAGGAGATTCTTGAACAGTTTTTATCTTATGACGGTCGCTAAGTATTGTAGAAGTTATCGATTTATGGTTTTTCTATGAGAATCCCCTAGTTGGCGACCACTATTCCAGGTGAAGCATTGTTTGAAGTGTCTTAAGTTATGTAATAGCCTGGTAATTTCCAACGTTTCTTTCCCCATAATACATAAGGGTAAGCCTTAAGGGAGGCATAATAATGGTGATAAAGGTAAATATTACTAAAATATATCTCTTAATACTCGAAACAATCTCCAATTGTATTTTTTCATAACTTTTAAATTCTAACTGCCCAAAATGAGATTTATAATTCATCGGAATTGGTAAGTAGCAATATATGAATAAATAAAAACCCAATAAAACCTCAAAAAATAGATTAATGCATCATCCGTATCGACCTAGCATTAAACACTGGCCTGCTTAGAAAAATATCAAAGCTTTCGGAAATATCTCCCTTTAACATATGTTTCTGCATTCTTCCACCCAATTTATTTATTGTTTATTTGTGAAAAATAGTAATTCCAATAACATTTCACAACCTTTACAATGTCAACTACCTGTCCCTGTCTGATAGTGTGGAGTACCTAAAAATAGTGACATTGCAACAATTTATTTATACATTACCAGTCTATTAAGAAAACCTGGCAGTGAACATGTCCCTTCGAGTCTATTCTCTAAGTTTATTGATGGAAAAGACGAAAGGTTAGTCAAAAACCTTTTTCATTTATAACTTTTAACCACAGCTACCTAAATATTTGTGTCACATATTCATTGAGTTCAACAGTAAAATCACAAACTGATTCGCACAAAATATTTGCGACTACAATACCAATAATTTTTACCGAACAAATATTTTATGCTCCACACGCCTTCAATTAGTTTGTTATTGCTATAGTCAGGTTTAACAAATTTTAATCTATGCATGTTGCTCACTATTTGGGAGGCAGGTATTGACCGCCGCTCCGGGAACCATTTTCGCAAAACCAAAACCTCTGCCATATGACACCCCAGGTAGTATCCCGGACATATCTGCCCACCAGCTGCATGGCGGGCCGGATCTCGAGATGCCAGTTGAGGGATACCCTTTAGCCTTTTCAATTGGGCTCTATCGAACCTTCGCTTTGCACCGCAGCGGAAGAAATAGATTCATAGGTCTGTCACTCATGGCCACACCAATCCCCAGATTTCTCGTCACCCTTCATACCAATTTCCTTCCCTGAACTTCTTCTTCGTTATTTATTCAAAAAGTCTCTCCCAATACAGCATCCCCAAGGATAACATAGGCCCCAAGGAAAACTGTTTTCTCCCTTGTGAAGTTAATGTAAAAAAATAATGTGTTTATTTAAAACAGGTTTTCAGCCAAACATGTGAACGGAAAGACATTTTAATTGAACTCATGAATAAAATTGACATATCGCATAATTAATTATAAAAAAAGGTAAAAAACGTATTGAATTTAAATTTAATATGTAAATTCGAGAGCTTAAATGATTGATGATGAATTACAATGATAAATATAATAATTAATCATGTCACTGTTTGCATATCCCCTTCGAAATAAGGACGAACCTCCGTGCACTGCGCAGCTTGAAAAATTGAACATAGTTGATTAAATTTACTTTGCTGATCAAATTGACGCAACAAAAAAGACTTGGAACCCACCACTAGCAAAGAGTAAACAGAATAATTGGATTGGACAGCCTCCGAACGCCCCCGAGCTCGCCCGCCCGGTGCGCTGTGCGAGGTCCGTTGCCGGTGATCAAGTTGATTTAGGGTAGAAACAGAAGCAAGGGTTGATGAAGTGTTAAAATGGGGCTTTAATTTTCTTACACAGTTGAAATAGACAGTTTTTGTGAAATGTAGATTTAATGGTATTTATTTTATTTTAAAATTTTCATCATGTGGCATAATTTTAATTATATAAAAATAAAACTTTCTTTAACTTATTATTTACTAAAAAAAGTATTCTTAAACCAAATGTTTTTTCGTCAGGATACGAAGTATACTGAAAATTAATACATAGAAGAATAGATAAATAAGCACACCATAAATGTACAAATAAACAAAAATATAACAGTAAACGGTGGGAGAAGGAAAAAAAACTAAAAATTAATTAGTTATTATTCTAAACAATAATAAAATCAAATTATTATAAAATCTTTTTTCTTAATATTTTTGCAACAAAAATAAATTAAAACAATTATCAAGGAGCAACCAAGATTCCTAAATCACATGTATTTAATGAAAATAGGTATATTGTGAAAATCGGTATACTGTGAAAATAGGTATATTGTGAAAATAGGTATATTGTGAAAATAGGTATACTGTGAAAATAGGTATATGGCGAAAATAGGTATATTGTTAAAATAGGTAGGTATATTGTGAAAATAGGTATATTGTGAAAATAGGTATACTGTGAAAATAGGTATATGGCGAAAATAGGTATATTGTAAAAATAGGTATATTGTGAAAATAGGTATATTGTGAAAATAGGTATATTGTTAAAATAAATTTAGGAGTTTTTATAAAAAATAACTTTTTATATTTGAAATAACAACTGTTAACAATAGTAAAAGTAGTATACACGACAACACGTTTCAGTTATTGTTGTTTGGACAATCGTTGATTATTTATAAGAAATTTTTGTTAACTTCTATCAATTGTTTTTATATCACTGAAAGAGTCTGTAGCTGACAGACGGTTTGGATTTGACAATTATTCAAATTTACAGTTTTATCACGCGATTTATGAAATTTAGCTCACTTGACCTTCAAAATAGAAGAAAGTCACTCGCTACATGAAAATTAAAAAAACTGTCCCAAACACCAGGGACTAGTTAAGAATTAAACAAAAGAGGAAAGTGTTTAATAAATTGATCTAAAAAAGCATCGTTAGTCTTTCGAAAAAAGTATTGTGATTTATTTGCTATAGTAGAATCGATATTTCAGTCCGTAGTCATTGGTCAACAGTGATATAGGCGCCGTGTACACACAATAATTCTACCAGGGTCGCAGATCCATGAACTTAGCAAACGCTTTTGTTGGGATAACCCTGAACCAGCTGCCGGTTGCTGGTTGATGGTTGCTAGTTGCTGGTTGCTAGTTGCTGGTTGCTAGTTGTTGGTTGCTAATAGTCGGTTGCTACTAGCCGGTTGCTAGTTAGTCTAGACAGGTTTCCGGGGCAGAGTCTGTAAGTATACATTAAATACGAGATAATTGGTTTGAGAAGGGCTCGATTGAGGAGGAGTAATTACTACTTTTCTTTCCAGATTGGAAAAGTACATTAACTGCTCAAGTTACTTACTACTTTCCAAGTGTCAATCTTCAACAACTCTGGTTTGCTTGATTTATTTGATAAACAAACACTTGTTTCCAAAGCCATTGAGTTAAATTTAAGATCTTAATATCGAATTAAAAATATTATTATTTATATTAAATCAAAATTAAAAAAAGATTTTAAAAAGTTATCTGAAAGAGAGAAATTAAGACAATGCAATACGTTTTAAGTTCGCTAATACATTTATCTGATGAGGCAACAGTAATGAAATAGTTTCACATTTTGAATTTGTTTTAGTAAAAAAAACTTTTAAATAAAAAAAAAATAAAAAATAGAGCTGGATTTTTGGATATTTTTTTTTGGCTTTTCTTTTTCTGAAATATTTATCTTCCACCGGTGAAGAAATTATGAAAAATATGTAAATCAGATTTAAATTACCGGCAAAGTCGGGTACTTAGGCTAGTTAATATAAAATAAAAAAGATATTTTATATTATAAACGTAAGAAATGTTTCTAACTAAGCCCACTGCGCAGAGCCCTTGAGGATTTTTTCACAAAAACGGCACGATACAAATAATACAAACATTATTGTAAAAAAAAAAACATTTCCATTTTTCTCGGGGTTATGGGTATATTGCAGCTTTGTGGGGTCTCTGAAGCTACGTTTTGATTTATGTTATGATACAATGGTACGAATAAAGAGATGGTTTCCTCCGTTTTATATATGTGGGCTTATTCATAGAACCTGTTAATGCTTAATTTTCTTTTTTTTATTTCTCATACTACTTGATATTATTTAGGACGTTAATTCGTGCTGTAATTTCTTCGTTACATTGTCAGTATACCTCTGCCGAGGTACGTAATTATATGTATGGCTATACAGGGTGTATCGGCACGTACCCGACAAAATTTAACCAGCTATTCCTTAGCACATTTGGAGTAAAAAATGTTATGGGCACTTTGCTGTCCGGTAATATTTTTTTTAATAAAAAAATCATATTTCACCACATGCCAACAATGCTTTATCCTTTGTCAAAGTTTGAAAACCCATCTGGCAATATTTTATTTGAGTTTCGTTGAATAATGTACCTACGTACCTACATTGGCGCGCTTTTGCAATCACAATGAAATGGCATGGCACCATTCGTCTGATTTTAAAGTATTATTATTTAGTGTGTATGAAAGAGCGAGGACGCTTTTTGACACACTTGCTAATAACAGCTGTTGAACACGAGAAACAATGCCGATGACAGTGATGGAGTGTGGATTTTTTTTTTTTGGAAAAAAATGTTACCGGACCGCAAAGTGCCCATAACATTTTTTACTCCAAATGTGCTGAGGAATAGCTGGTTAAAGTTAGTCGGGTACGTGCCGATACACCCTGTATATATATATATTTAAATTCCTGGTCGAAAGGTAAGGCTCTCGATTAGTAAGCCGAAGGTCGAAGGTTCAGATATCGGCGTACGTAAGTAAATTTTATTTGATTGATTTGTGTTATTTCATAATTTAATCATTTTGATAATAAAAAGTATACTTGCGGCACGTTCCAGAGTGGAAGATACTCTCAGTATTGCCCCGATATAAGACCACCATTCAGAATTGAAAAGTTGCTTGAAATGGATTTAGTCGTGTCTGATGACCAGATGTGGATAGCCAGGTACTTCCCCACCATCCTCTTCCCTATATCCTTCTTCTCCACACTATATTCAGCCTCACAACATATCCTGATTGGAAGTCTGAGGCGCTATAGTCGAACTTGCTCAAGATGGGTAGGAGCAGTGCGATATTCACTATTTTTTTAAGTATCTCCCCACCAAAAATTAAACTAATGCTTAATTAATTAACTTCAGACTTTGTAATACTACAACAAATTTTACACACTTAATATTTTATCAAAAAAATTTGTGAAGGTACCAGCCTACTCGTAACTGTGTGGAGTAGTGTATTTAAAAAATATGGAAAACGTAAGGTTGTCCTTTTAATATTTTTTATTTTTATTTATTTATGGTTTATAAAAGTTTATGAACAAATTATATTGCGCAACTTTAATACGGTCGGTCACCGAATTTACAAGTTATGAAAATCAATTATTAAATTAAATATTGTATTTATGTTTTGGCACAAACTTCAAGGAATTCATAAAAAAATCATTAAAAATTAAGATGTTTTCTTGTTGGATTATTCTAAGAAGGTTCAAAAAAATTTTGTGGATTCTCGATTAAGGCAGACAACGAGCTGTAAAAGTTTTTGGAAAAGTTTAATTTCTCAAAATTGCCATCACTTCTTCCTTTTGAACGCAAAACTCTTTAAAGTTTAGAAATACCTCTAATTGAGCGATATCTGCTATAAAAGCTTACAGACTACAAAATACAGAAAATCTCCTGTGCCCCGAAACTCTGAGGATTTTAATCAAAACTTGCAAACAGAGTTCAAAGGGGTAATTCTACTAAAAAAACCTTCTGAATTGAATATTTTTTTTGAATTTAACAATTTTCAAACTATGCACATCTTGCACAAGGAAAATGAGTTAGTGTAAAGAGAATATACGAGATGAAAGTTAATGGTAAAAGTCACAAGTGACCTAGTCAAATAAATACTTGTCAAAAGCCAGAATAACAGAAGAATGTGAATAGTTTCGTCTAGACAGGCCACACAGTCAGAAGTGAGACGTAACTGAAATTGTCAGTAGTGTATTTTAGTTAAGAATGCACATAATACATGTGTAACAAATAAGTTAACGGAGATTACCTACTGCAATTTATTAACCCTACAAAATTATTTGTAAAATACTTGTAATAAATCATACTTCTAAGTTCAAAATGGTGCAAAGTACAATTAAAGTGCACGTGAGGTTTTATGTGTCACTGCTCTAACTCATGCTTTGTCACTATGAGCGTAATTCTGTACACATTGAAATTGCACTCGTTTTACATAAAAGGGCTAAATAAAGTGTATGAAATTCTTTATGAATATATTCGATTAGTTCCATTAGTTCTTCAATAAATCAATTTTATGTAAATTTCCATTAGCGTTCAACTATTGCTTGATACTTGTTCGCACTTTTCCAATGAAGCAAGGAGTGTGTACAAAGACAGTTGTGGCGGTCTATCTCTCTGCCTACTCCTGCAAAGAAATAGTGTGATGGATAGTAAGTTACTTGAGTTAATGATTTTAATTTAAAAACACAATCTGTAATATCACCGCAAACAAAAAATCCTGATATTGACACTAAGAAATTTTTATTTTTAACTGAAGGTAACTTTTTTAGTATATCATATCCAATCAATTAAATAAAACAAATCTCTTTGTGGTAAAGGAAAAAATACTTTTCTTGAATTATTGGTGTATTTTATATCTCAGTATTTTTTTTTCAGCGGAATCGCCTTCCGCCGGAGGGGAATTCAAAAAGTTGACTTCTAATAAACACAGGGATTAAAAAACACCGGACGACGAATTAAAACACTTGCGCCGCTAAGTTTTACATTAAATTTGATTGCTCACGATTGCGAGACAATTGCTTCCGTTCTAGCGGAAAAACTGGGATCAGGGAACCGAATTGAAGCAGAAAATATTGGTAACAGCAACAGTTTGAATTTTTTCATACCTTCTTAAAAAATGTTTATTACGTATTACCAAAAAAAGTTATTGATTATAATACTATGAAAATTCTGCATTTATTTTAGTAAAAGGGAGGAATGATCACGAGTTTTTAAAACCCTTTTCCACTTATCTAATTGTTTGACCGTTATCAATATCAACTTATTATAGCCATCTTCAGACTGGTACAAGTATTCCTTTAACTTTAGTAGGGGTGGTAATAAGCTAAATTTACATTATTTCCCCCCATTTGCATTAAAAACTGGTTAGATTTGTTAATTTTATTAAAATATTTTAATAAAGTATCCAATTGTATGTTCCTGGCCAGATAATCAGAATGTCATGTAAATGTTTCCGTCAAAACCGGTTTTTAGTTAGAACGGGTTTTATCTACTTAAAACTAATTTATAATCTAGTTTTAACTAGTATAATCTAGTTTTAACTAGTATAATCTTATTTTAACTTTAATATGATCTAGTATTAACTAGTAAAAACGCGTTCTAACTAAAAACGGGTTTTACCGTAAAATATATATGATCTACGACAAAAGGAGACATTTATAAATGATTTTAATTTTAGGTTAGATTCTTCCACGCTATCCAAGAATCCAGCAAACACGGCAGAAATTCGGCTGCCCGTGGCTCACTAGATTAAATGCAGTATTTATCATTGAATATCAAAAATTCTGTTCTCTACATGCAGTAGTAGCTTTTTAAATTAATATTTAATCAAATTATTTTTTTTCCACGTAATTATTAATAATTATTATTGATTCGATTGTTGGTATATTGTAAATCAAGCTTACGAAATCAAATGAAACTAAAGTGGCAATATTAGGTATTTTAATATCTTTAATGAGGTTTATACGTCGTAGTAAATTTATTTTGTAATATTTAGGTTTAAAATTAAGAGTGTTTTTGATGATGTTATTTAAAAATTATTTAATTTATTATGCTAAATCATATGATACTACTAGTCTTCCTCACTCACTTGGCTCACAACATTCCATAAATTCGGTTGCCATAGTCTCACCGGCTCCGTTCAGCTGAGAGCTTTTTGAACCTTTGTGCGATATTCAAACAAAATATCCTTTGGTATTCCACAAAATAGCCCCTTTAAAAAATATCTACTTAATATAATTTAATAAACAGCCTAGTGGCTTGCGCAAACATGGTATGAAACTATTCTTGAAAGATGGTGCAAACACATGACCACTGAACCGAACATATTTAGAAATATGATCTTTACAACTTTACTAAAAAACTGAAATACACAACACTATACCCGAAACCTCAGATAAACCATAAAAGTCGATCTTTGAAAATGTTTGATCATTAAGAAAGACACAATTGAGCTTAATTTGATCACAAAAATCTTTTCTACCGATTTATATCTTCAGTGTACACGATTAAAATCTGTATCGGTGTACATTGTCGCAAAATGAACAATGCTTTACGGCCCTTTTGAGATTTTTTTTAATGGCGTAAATAGCCATTTCCGCGAAAACTCGACCCAATGGCCCTTGTGGTAGGAGGTAGGAAAAACGAATGGTTTATGATGTTTCACGGAATAATTTCGAGAAAAGTACTTGCATTATGTAATGAAAAATGTAAGGTCACTTGTCAATGGCAATTTAAAATATCGTTAATAAATACTTCATAATTTACTAATTATTCGAATTTTTTGTTGAAAAATACATTTATTCACTAGTACTTTCCAAAAAAACTACCTACTGTTAGTTATTTCATGTTAATACAACACAGTCTCAAATGCATCAAAAGAAAGTGCGACTATTGCATCAACTAATTTGATATTTTGTGCGGTTGAAAGGATTGGACAAGGACAAAAGGAAGGTTTCGAAGTACATGGCTTTTCAGGTCTGGTCATTCGAAAGTATTTAATGCACTGGAATGAAGTTCAAATCGATTTGTAATTATTTAAATGAAAGAGCATTTGAATAATATGACATGTCAGTGGCTGAGTTAGCATCGCGTCTGGTTGCAACCAAGGATTATTGAGTTCCATTCCTTGGCTGGTACTGTTCAAGTCTTCCATCACGACAAAAGTAATACTTTCCGCTTACTGTGGTAGTAGAATAGAGATTTTGTAATAATGTCAGGTTATTCGTTATGTTATGTTATGTTATTCGTAACCCAGAAAGTTTGTCATTCTTTAAGAAACACTAAATGAAGATGACACATACCTTAAATGTCTAAATCGTAACTTAAGTTAAGAAGGTATATATAAAAAAATATGTTTCTAACTAAATACCTCGAGAAGTTACTAATTCATCATCATAAGATCCATAAAGGTATAATAGTATTAGAATAATTTTAATTATTCTAACTATGAACTATAATAGTATAAGAACTCCGTTGTGGACTGCTAGTCTAGCATGGTTAGATTACTTATTATTATCGAAAACTTCATTTAGTTTTACATCTACTGAATTTTCCGCAATCACTTATTTGTCTTTGGTTAAGAGTTATCGACATCACCATAAAAAGTGGAACAATTATTTTTTGGTAACAAATTCAATTTTTGAATATTATTTTAAAACTGGCACAGTTAAAATAACAAACTGCTCTAGAACAAATTAAACTTTTCAAATAACTCTTGTCAGGCCGGTCAGTCAGAATGGTCGGTTGGTCTAAACGATGTCAACATTTCATAGTTTCTGATGTCAAAATCCTTTCGTTTCGTTGGCTCTAATAAATATTTCGGTATAACTTTCCGAATTATTCACAAAGTTAAATGTGATTCCATTTATCTGTTTGATGTGTTGAAACATTTTGAACTGAAAGCATTTTGATAATGTTTTTAAATAATATTAACAAGTAACAAGAACCGGAAAATCGTTAACCAATGTTAAACAGATTCTGTTGAAATCGCAGCAATAATATTATACAGGATGTCTTGAGGTAATGTGCTAACTTCAGGCTAATTTTACATGTTTTCAGAAGTAAAAAAAAGAATTTTAGAAATTTCCATTTTTTAAGGTATTTTTTAGGTAAGAAAGTTGAATAGTTTGAATGGGAAAAATATAATATTCTTTTTATGAAAAATATTTTTGAATGGGAAAATATAGAATATAGAAGATTGGATAAGTACAACGGAATTATTTTATTTTATGCTCTTAAAGATAAATTTAACAACGCGTTATTTTGACAACAATTGATAAAATGTTCAAAAAACAATCCACGGTTTTCTTAATCATGCTATAAATTAAATATAAGTTTAATGATTTATCGACTTACCAAAGGTGCATACCGTCCATTATTTACCCAATCAAATCAATCAGATTGAAATGTTCTGGGAAATTAAAATGAGCAGCGGGAGGAAGTGAATAAGTAAAGTTATCTGGGTAATAACTCACCACCGGATGGTGCCAGGTGGCGGGGGGGCGAGTCCAGTTCCGCTTCCTTCACCCCTCGGCCGCCGTCGTGCAGGATGCCACGTGACGGGTCATCGGGGGTCGCAGAGACCCAGAGGTACTGGGTCATAGCTCCATGGCAGCCAGCCTCCGCTTTACATTCTCTCCTGAGAGATACCAACTACTGTCTGAGATTCAGAATAGAACACCAAGCTTAACAAAACACTATACAACGGCTATCAATCTTCAATGAAACGAAATCTTCTAAACATGAAATGTTACTAATAAGTGCTTGGACTAATGATTATCGTCTCGTCTTATTCTAGGTTCATCACTGATTTGAAATCTTTAAAATGACGTCGTTAGTATTTTTTTTAATAAACTCTGTGAAATTACAGTACTAAAATTATGTTGACACTACTTCAAAAGGATCTAAAACGGATTTCCGAAATCATAAAGTTATTATTTCGTTTGTTGTTTTATCTTGGTTAAAAAGAGTGTTCATTTTTTAATTTAAAAATATCCTAGTTTTTCATCAAAAGAACAAAACTCGCTTTGATATTAAAACAATCATAAAACTTTCACAAAATGATTTTTTTTTTGCTCTTTTTTTAACTTCTTTTCGTATATTTTTGTTCGAAATAATGTAAGTGTGTCCTCAGGCTGTAGTACACTTAGAAGCACTTTTCAATGAGGTTTTTGTTTCTTTTGGCTCATTTGAGTTGTTCCACATCGGTTACCTGGAAAAAGAAAACATTTTATTAGTTCACGTTGTTATGTAAAGCCTAGACCTTGAAATGATATTTAACAGAATTCTCTCATTTCATTCCTCAAATTAAAAAAAATAGTTAATTTAAGAGGGACAAATCATTAAACTCGCCAGTGTTTCAATCTAACGATTTTTGACAGTTGGTTCTTTTGTCAAACTCGAGGCAATAACTATCTACTTTTTTTTAAATTTTCAAATATTTAAATAATAAAAGTAATGATAATTCTTCATTTTAAATTTATATCATCGTGAAATAAAACAAAACCATTTTTGTAACAACATCTGCCAAAAATCTCATGATCAAAATTAAAATTTTTGAAGCGCACATATTTGTGATAATTATGTACATAATTATCATACTGAATCCGTACACGCATTTATATTCTGTCAGTAGGTAGATTTCTAGAAGGTACAAAATTTAAAATAACATTTGAATTTTTCTGAGTATAGGTTTCAAAAAAAAATTAAACAAAATTGATGGTTTTTTAAAAATTATATAATATTTAAAATTTATATCACTAACCGCGAGTTGTAAGACACTTTGCTTGAAATGGAAAATTAGAAGTGGAACAAACTCTGAATATCGCTCTGGTGTAAGACCATCAATTAGAATTGAAACGTTGTTTGAAATGGCTTTGGCCGTGTTTGGTGACCAGATCTGAATAGACAGGTACTCCCCCACCTTCCTACTTCCCATCTCCTTCCCCTTCCAACTACTTCCAGCCTCACAACATACCCCAATTGGGGATGCCATAGTTTCACTGGATCCAGATGGTTGGGACGTAAAAAAGAAAGCAACATAATTTTTAAGATGAAGATGTTTCACTGAAAGAACTGACTTACGACTTCCCTTTAAACTGATAAATAGAAAAAAATATCAACAAAGGTCAACAAAGAATAAATCGTCAATCTGTCAGAAGATACCAATTTCCTATGTAATTTTTATATATCGCTAGGGACTTGTGGAAGAAAGGTAGAATTATTAAATTTAACGAAAAAGTTATGTAACGATGAATTTTACGCTTCTCCGTTCTTTTTGGCTAAATAACGAATGCATTCGAAATAAATGTAGCAGAAAATTTGCTTGGACAATGCAAAAATTCATTTTCTCAAAGTCGTTGACTTGAGTCGTGAGGTTGCATTTCCAATTTCAGAGCTGCACAAAAATATATGGTGATAATAAAATTTATATTTCAGCGCGGTTGCATGGGATGAGCAGTATGAACAATTTTCTTTGAAATTCTGAACCTACAATATTTAAAAATTACATTTTATTTTTCAAAGTAAATAAATATGAACGATTTTCCGAAATACATACAATAAGTTATTTTTCACGAGGTGGCAATCGGCAAGTAAATGGTCGATTGTCTGCGAGATAAATTATTACGTTGTGCGTAAATATTTTCTTTATTTATTTTATAATCAAAATTGCTTAAGTTGCTTTAGAACGTGATTTTTAGTGAGTCGACTTTGTTTTGATATTAAAAATATATCTTTTTTAGTTTTGGCGAATGTGAATCATAATATGGGCGACTTTAAGCTTAATAATGTTAGTTAAATATTATTAAAAAACTAATGACGGACGCATTATACATCTTTGGACAAACCGACAACTAACAACTGAAATAACGATAATGTATTGAATATTATGATGTTTATTCTCGGAATTAAGTTTCTAAAGAGGCAGATACTTTATTAGTTATGTACGTACCTACGCATATAACTTTTACTGTACATACTTTTATTACTTATATTATGTTTGTTTACAGATAACAAGGTATAACATACAATTATTTAAGTGAAAGTTAATTTTTTATCTGATATTTAAAATAAGTTAATCAAAAAGTGGTAATGGTTGTACTTTCACAGTATGATTTACTGAAAAAAAATGTGATGAGATGCTGACGAGAAAAAGCGGTTAAACTTAAGATTAAATAAATAACGTCTCATATTTGACATACAAAATATAGTTTTTTTTATTTTTTATATTTCCGATTTTATGTCCGGGTTAAATATTCCCCATAGGAAAAACTAAGCCCTTCCTCACACTTTTCCACAAATGATCATCTAGTCAATCAACATTATGCAAGTGCATTATATAAGCAAAATAAATACAAAACAATACAAGAACAACACGTCAACTCACCAGAGATCAAATGGGAAAATAATTCACCGACTCCAGATATTTTCATATCAGAGGGTTCGGCTCGGTAGAACTCCTAACAGGGTCTATAAATCCTACTGATCCCTCAACATAAATATTTAAAAAATCTATCGTTATCCTACATGTATTCAAAATGACCGACTTTTGCATCTTTATATATACATTTTTTGATAGATCTAATACGCCTAAATTTTTAATGAGAGAGCCAGGTATAATGCCAGTAGCCGAAATAACGAATGGTAATTTTTATAGTCTGAGAATGCCAAATTCTTTTAATCTCATTTCCTAAATCTAATTATTATTAGATTTATAAGAACAGTTTATTTTTAAACAAGTTCTGTTTTGTACATTATTAATAATACTGTTGAATATATAAAAATTAAAATTGAAATGGATTTCTACAAATTAAACTTGATAACAAATAATAAACAGAATATAGTATTTAAGAAACGGTTGCGCGGTATTTTTCATACAAAATTTTCATTTGGATTTGAGGCTAAAATACCCAAGCAAATTGAAAAATTATTTATTTCATTCAAAAGAAATTATAAATTTTTAGTACTGGCATGGGCTATTTTATTTATTTGTGATTCAAAGTATGGGTCTTTAAAAAAATCATTTTTTCATCATTTCAGAGTCAAGTTAGGCAATTATTTATGACTTAATGGCAATCACTAAAAAAATAATTTTGCCTTTTCTACTATGCAAATGTAATGAAATATAACATTAAAAAAAAGATTTCTTAAAAAAACCATTTTGATGGATTAAATTTAATTTTCAAACGACCAATTTACGTTGGAACACAAATTTGACGTATATAAATTTTTAATTCAGACAGAAAAAACGTCTTTTTTACAATTTTTTATTTAATTTATATTTCATTGTATTTAGAGAGTAAATTTATAAGTTACATCTAAAATGGTGTAAAATTGAACTCTTTAATTACATATATTTTATAATTGAAAACACAAATAAATAAAGCAGCACATATCCATACTTGATAACTAACTGAATCAATCAAATCGAATCACGAAACTACTCAACAGGAGGATTGTCGCTGATCAGATGCTCTTGTATAAAATTATTAACTCTAAAGTTGACTGCCCGGAGTTGCTGAACAAAATAAATTTCCATGCGCCAATTCGATACAGCAGACAAAATACCGTTTTCTATATTGATAGATGCAATACCAATTCCAATCAAAATGAATTTATGCAAAGGACATGTAACTACTATAATAATAAATTTGCAAATATAGACACTCGTGCTGACATATTCACTGCTAGTTTCTATCACCACAGAATTTCATTGTATCACATTCTAACTCATATTCACGACTGTTAAATTGATTGTTCCTAATATTTTAATATTACTTGCGTGGCAACTTTTCCTTATCCCTCTCCTCCCCTTTCCCGTTCCAACCCAAGTCTATTTAAGTATAGTTAAAATAACTTTTATTTATTGCTGTTTATGGTAGGCGTATTATAGGTGTATCGTTTGTTGAATTTACATTCGTATTATTATTTTTCCTATTTGCTGCTTTATTCTGTTTTTTTTTTCTATTTTTATTAAATATTCTAGTTTACAGGTTAGTTTTTTATGTTTCTGAATATATATCTGTGAACATTAATAATTGGTCTGTTTTTTTGTTATCCTCTTATGTATATTGTATTACTAAGACTGTTTATGTTCCTCAAATAAATAAATAACCGTTATACCTTTTGATTACAAAATAATTCTTCAGTTTTGTCTAGTATTTTGGCTTCAAATCCAAATTTAAGTTTTGTGTGAAGAAGGCCGCGCAGCCATTCCTACTAAGTATTAAACAGCAACAGCATGACGTCACACCAGACACGCCAAAGATTTGATGAGTTTTGGAGGGTCTTGTAAAATGAAAACTTAAAATATTATTTTAATTATGTGAACAATTTAAATTTTGAATTTAAAAGGGAAGGTCAATATTTATTAAAACAAATTGTGTTTGGTATTGAAACACTTTTATGGTTATTCCAATCCGGTTCCTACCTAAATTGTCCTCTCCCTTGTTTATTGCATTTTCAAAGGAAGTGACATTATTGTTGTCGTTGAATATTTGTCACTTCCTCGTTTTAATATCAATATTATCGATTTCGTCATCAATATTGTCGATTTTTTATCAATTTTAAATCTGAAAGAGCACAACAAATGCGGACAACTAGAATTAGCTCTACATTGAACTTTGTGGCTGTACATACTAAAACTTCTTTTGGTCAAAGAAATTATTTATATCAGGCACCACTTATGTTTAATATTCTTCCAAATCATATTAAATCTACAAATTCCTTAGTTAAATTTAAAAAAGTTAATTAAGATTTTTGTATTGACAGACGATTGTCTTAATATTTTTTCATTCTTGTCCTTTCTTAAATAATAAGATTTTATCTAAGTCCCATTTACTAAAAACTGAATGTCACCCTATCTGTTTTTACTATCTACTTTGCTTCTTCTTTTGAATAATGATTTATCATTAGTTATGGTTCAAATATTGTTACAATATACTGTCAAATTACCCATCTGGTAACACATCTAATACTTATTTTTTCTTCAGTTTTGAAATATTTTGTGTTTGTATGTAGAATTACTTTATGTTTGTGATTACTCTTATATTTGCTTCACTCAAATGTAAATTTTTAACCTCGATACAGGCTCAGTTGGGACTGATTGATTTTTATGAAAAAAAAGTTTTTTATGTATAGTGAGATGCAATAAATAAATAAATGAATAAAATTGTCGTAAAGCGGTATAATTAATCGATCCCAATCGTCATGCATTAGATTGATATTGTGTGTTATCGAGAGTGATCGAAGAGTCGAAGAGCCGATTCATGTTGTGATACAAAAAATTTCGTTTTGTAAATAATAATTAGATGAACATCTTTAGACTATAGTGCCCAAATCAAGACCAACATCTTAACTTCCAATTAAAGCCTTAACATTCATAAGGTAAAGACCTACTTTCCACGCCTATTTCTCCTTGTGATAAACATGATTGTTCATTATTATTTTCTTGTTGAAATTTACAGTCCATTCATTTTTATCTATTCATGTATTTATGGGTTCATGTTTGGTCCATTACATGCCACTGAAATAAAATGTAACGTTCGAGCAAACCGATTAATAAGCAACAAAGCTAGTGACAAAGAAAGGTGGATGGTAAAATAAACCCTGAATACCTGAAAACAAAAAGTGGAAATATGACCTTTTGTGTATTCTTTGACTGTATCATTAATTTATTTTGTAACTGTATTATTCAAGATGAAGGGCGAAATTATTTGCTGAGGGTTAGACGCGTGCCACGAAGTTTAGGAAACCCTGATATAAATAAACAATATTTGTACTAACTTACACATGTTCCTTGGTTCTACTACCGTAATACTCATGTGTTTGTTTATTATTTGGGGGACCCATTCCTGCAATTGTGTTCACTGTATGAAAATTTAATCAGGCATCTTCAAAGGGATGGGTAAACAAACAATCGTGGCTTAGCGATGAACCTATTAATAATTCTTAATAATACCCTGTTTGCTCGTAACTGGTTAATTGATATGCGATACGAGACATAATAGTGTTTAATACCATTTGAAGATCGCAGTGTAATTGAAACAGTAATAATTTAACACCACAATAATTACGCATCGTTCTGTAGAATGTCAATTAGCGAAGTATAATTCATGCTCAAGGTTTTCATGGAACTTAGGATTCATGAAAGAGCGAAACTACACATATGTATACCAATAGCGGTTCATAGCGGTTCTCTCCTATAAAATAGAAGATAAAACGGCAAAAAATATATACAAGTAAATATACTTTAAAAATAAATAACCAAAATAAAGTACACGCTTTAAAGATACTTCAATTTAAATATTATCAATTTTTATTTTCCTATTTCACTTGGTCCAGCTGTTTAATATTATGTAACTCGTCATATAGGCTGGTCACACGTGGATTTCCGCTAATATCGTATCATAGCTACCATCGCAGTATAATAAAAAGTACACTAGTGAGGCAGATGTACGGTCCGCCTC
Organism: Hesperophylax consimilis; assembly: GCF_061612785.1. Taxonomy (NCBI): domain Eukaryota; kingdom Metazoa; phylum Arthropoda; class Insecta; order Trichoptera; family Limnephilidae; genus Hesperophylax; species Hesperophylax consimilis. The sequence goes on from NC_142845.1 coordinate 19,676,041, forward strand.
CGAGAGCCGCTGATTTCGTGTAGGCGGAGGGGTGTGGGGAAGGCATATGGAATCGAAATTAACGGTAGCTGACATAACCGCGCGCCGTTTAGTTTGAGGCGCGCCTCCAACACTTTGTAATACCGAAGGTGCAAGTATTGTTTGGTTTTATTTAATTGATAATTTATTACATGGTTTTAGATTTTTCGACCACCATACTCAGGAGCTGCCCGTGTTGGGGTGGTCGGATTACTTTGCCAATTCATTAGATTAGATTAACGATTATATTGAGATCGTGGTATGTTAATTTATAAAAATGTGAATGTAAATGAGTTTTTCTAAAACTCACTGACGATAATGCAATATAAATATTGTTATTTTGTAATGTATTATCACTTAATAAATAAATATATTTGTGCTTCCCCATTGTTCAACCCCATAAACCGCCAATGATATAAACATGGTCACAAAATAAACCTCTGTTTTCCGATTAAGCCGATTACAAACTTTAAATTTCATTTTAAAAATCACGCTTAACCTTATTGGTATGAAATCGTGATCGATCGATGATCGATGAAATCAGAATTCATATCCTAAACCGCCAGGTGATGCACAAAGCTTTGTGTTATACTCAAATAAGAGAGGAGCGGAATTGGATTCCATTAAAAAAGAGACTGCTATATAATGTATTCATTTTTATAGATAATACTACAACCAAATGCCTAAATACAAAAATGAATATAATTATGAAAGCAGAAATGTTAGTAAAATTAGATTGCCGCATGCGAGAAAAACAGAATCACGGAGTTACTGTGATAGCCTGAAAGTCTTAAAAATGGATGTATTTAATATAAAATTGTTATGCTAACAGCCAAATATAATTTACTTCGTGTTTATAAAAAATCTTCCATTATAAGTTGATAAAAATATCAAGAGATTGTCAAATCGACAAAATTAATTTAATAGACTTGATAACTTTGCAATTTTCGCTACGCAGTAATCGGAAATTTTGTTTGTGGATTCTTCTAGGCCTTTGAGGCTTTCGAGGGAATAAATCAAATAATAATAATAATATGAGTTTATTGCAGAATGTGTGTAGGGGTAGTGCAATGCAATATATTCCATATTTTGAAATAAAAAGAATACATAGATAGGCACAAAAAATACGGAATAGAACTGAAAAAAGTCAAACACAAAAAGGTGTGTTAGCAGTCATTTATGTAGGATATTTGAACATCTCCCGTCCCCAAAGGGCCATCAGGGGGGACTCCATCCAGGCAGTGATGATATTGTTATTTGATTGGCGTAGTCTGCGCCATAAGCTTCCCATATGGTGGCGGAGAAGCGCTTTGAAAGAGTGCACTCGTCCCTCCAGGAACATTTTCGTAGCGCTGAAATATCTCCGTAGGCGGAATAGTTGGCGATAAGCATTATTGTAAGCGCCTTTTAGCTTATGTCTTTGGGATGCAGTATAAATCTACCTAGGGCACAACAAAGTGCAGAATGCGTTGAATAGTATCCTTTTAACGTTTGTATTGCAAAAGTAAAAACGCTTTGACAGCATACCTGCAAATAATATTTATTATTTAATCCAAATTACTAGCGTACCAGATACTCGTATAGCCATGGTAAATGATCACCTTTCAGATTAAAAACGGTGTTTAAATTAGCTTTAACCAATCTCCTTCCCATTTAAGAGCAGTAATAACTCTTTTAACGATGTGCTCTTGTTTTTTTTCGCACCATTTTATCTATCGCAAGCGTTATATCTATCAAGAGCTCTGATTTTTTTAATTTTCTTTGACTGAGCTAACGAAATACTATTTTAAATCGACCGTTATTAATTTCGTCTGTAAATTTTTTCTTACTGTTCACGTTATATATATATGGGATTGATAGGTATGCATTCGCAAAGACTTGGTGGATAGGTAATCTCAAATCCTGCAACTGTCCTACCTACCCAATGTACCCATCCCAAAATGTCATCATGACAGGCTGTTTGTTGCAAAATGTAAATAAAGTTATATAAAGCTCATTTGGAGGTCTGCAGAGCTCAGTATGAAATAGTGATTCCGACAGGGAGGATTGGCGTATAACACCACACAACCCTGGAATTAATTATTGTGAATATAATTTAGTACAAATATTTTCAGATTCTTGCATCACCTATCATCAAATCTTGTATTTTCTTACGTTCCAGATGCCCAGGTTTAAACATTGAGGAATACTGTCTATCAACTTTAGCAGGTGCGTAAAAAATAAATTATCCCCTATTTCGTTGTGATTAACATAATTCTGGGACTGGTATAGGGTGTGTCGCGTTGGGCTTATTCCAGCAACACCAACTAGTACTTTATAAGCAATAATTATTAGCCTGAAATACTCATCCACATTGAAAAATCTCCTGATAAAAGATACATGACGCCAACGGGACTTGAACCCGTGTCCTTTCGATTTCCGGTCGACAGCTCTGACCACTGAGCTATGGCGGCTTATCTCTTATCCGCAAAATAATTCAATATATACTAGTGTTTCATTCAACAATTACTGCTTGTTACATTTTTTCACCTGAAACAACGAACTTTATTTTATATGAGAAAGGCATTGTAAGTGCTAACTCTCTCACTAGATGGCGTCGAGAAAAATTGTCTACATTTTTTTTGTGAAAATACTAGAACTTGTCAAATATTAATTATTATTTTTTTGGTAAACTAATTTTTAAGACAAGATTTTTTATGCATAGCACAAAGGGTAACAATTATTTTATAAGAAATAATTATTAGCCTGAAACACTGACGGCCGGCATAGTCCAGTGGTAACGCATTGGACTGCCATTCCGAAGGTCGCGGGTTCGAACCCGGCGTGCGCAAATAAATTTTATTTGATTAATTTGTGTTATTTCACAATTAATTAATTAAAATAATATATAGTATATTTGCGGCACGTTCCAGAGTGGAAGATACTACCAGTATCGCCCTGGTGTAAGACCACCATTCAGAATTGAAACGTTGCTCCAAATGGCTTTAGCCGTGTTTAGTGACTAGATCTGAATAGCCAGGTACTTCCCACCTTCCTCTTTCCCTTCCCCACTTACCTTCAGCCTCACAACATCCCCCAATTGGGGATGCCATAGTCTCACTGGCTCCAGACGGGAGCAGTTGGGACTCTTGTGAGGTATTCACTATAAAAAAATAAAAAAAATTAAAAAAAAACTCATCACCATTGAAAAATCTACTGATAATAGATACATGACGCCAACGGGACTTGAACCCGTGTCCTTTCGATACCAAAAAAATAATAACCAACTAATACAGTGGAGTCGCAGTTTCGCGGTAGCACTTACTTTGACTGTGGTACAGAAAAGTTTATTTTTTTGGTATGTGAAACAGTCGTATTTATTTGGACTTTTTTAATTTTTCATTATTATGGTCTCTTTTATCGAGTTAATGACGATTCTTTGGACAAATTGTAGAATATCTTATTCAAAATAAAAAATGTTTAATAAAATATCTGTGTAATAATTGAGTTGGTAGGTATTTAAGTACTTGATTACGAATCTCAAGATTTCATAAGAAATTTTGGTTTTGATTTATTAAATAAGATAAATTGTTCACACATCTTTTTGAATTTAGGAAATGTTTTCTTGGACGATTTTTTTTTTACTTTCCGACATCCAATCGAGCTGACACTCGGCATATAAACTTTTAGATGACAATGCATTCTCTCCACTTTTAGTAGCAATCACGCATACATACGCGGACATGTACGCATTTCTCTGAATTTGGATGACAGTATAGATAATTAAGGCGACTAATTATTGCTTACAATTATTTGTTATCCTTTTTGCTATGCATAAAACCTTGTCTTATAAACATTAGTTTATCATTAAAAATAATATCCGATTTTATTTATATGGGATACGTATTAACTTTTCCTAAAAGTCTAAATGAATATTCAGGAACAATTTTTTTAAGGTTATCAATGTAACATATTTTATTTGGTTTTACGCCCAGCCGGGCTTTTACATGGATTTAAAGAACATAATATACCTGGTGAGCTATCAAAAATTATACACAAAATTTTTAAAGCATGAAATTACAGTAAACTGACTATGAATAATATATTAGTAAAATATGTATTAGTAACATAAAATAATAAAAAAACTAGAGCAAGACAGATCACTAAAACTACATTACCAACGCAACTATAATTTGTAGGATTCAACAAAGTGCTGGTATAAATTATGCTTGATTTTATAAATGGAGTCAAGAAATATAACTAGGCTAGCCCAAAGAAACATTAACTATATTGGCCCAAAATTTTTTAATGCCTTGCCGAGTTCCATCAAGATGGGCCAAAACCTAAACTCATATAAAATAAATGTCAAAAACTGGGTAAAAAAGTATCTGGAAGTGAGAGAATTTTTTCTATAATTTATACTACAAATATGATATAAAATATGCTATTACCATCTACATTTAAAAAAAAGTTAGCTTCTTTTATACTGTTTTTTATTAAATACGCAAAAATTCCAGTAAAACCATATTGTTGTAACTATATGTACTACAAATATATATATTTTATTTATGTATTCATATTTCTTTTTTCATTTAAACCATAGATAATGTAATGACCACTGTTTTGAATACATACCTTATAATGCCCACGCACAGGCTTCGCATTTGTGGGATTTTTTCGTTACTGTCTTATGTTTTGTATAATTATATATGTACCTGTATGTATCAAAAAAATTGCCAATAAAAAAAAATAAAATTAAAAAAAAGTATCCCTAAATTTGTCGTCCAGATCATGCATTCCATTGACTAGTGAGTGTGTCTGATAGTTCGTTGTGTATGTATTCCAAAAGAATGTTACATTTTGTCTTGTGTGTCCAGTCGGCAGGACTGTCAAGTTGTTAGTTACTCTGTGTAACATAACCAGGTCTGACATAGTTTTCATGTCAGCATTAATAGATGCAATTGATTCATCAAACTGACATTATTAATGTATTCAGTTGGAATTATGAGCAAAGTTTACCTACCTAAAAATATTGGAAGAATATTTAAATTAAGGTTTCGATTTCATTGAAGAAGAAGCTAATACTAACAAATCAAAACAAAACATGAAACAAAATAACGGTCACAACAAGGAATCGAACCCAAAATCTCTTGTCTTACAGAGACAGCATCTTAACCACTTGACCGCTGGGATCTAATTAATAAACTTTATATTTGTCGATCTCATTTATCAAAATCAGAAATAAATTTTTTCTCATACTTTAGGCTGCTACCTTTTCAACTGTTTCTACTTTATTAGGTTTTGGGCAAAAGAAATATATAATTGACTGCTGACAAAATACTAGGATATCGACTATGAGGTTATGCATCGCCTGTATATTTAGCGGACATGCCTTTACAGTAAACTGACACTCACTTTAAAGACCAACAATATATTTCGTCAAGTATGTTCTTAAATATTGTGCTTATCCTGATGTCACAGTGGACCTATAAAATAGGCTTAATTTTTTTAAAACCTTACCACTGACACCACGGGCAGAAATCATAACCTATATAATCTGTATTGGTAAATGTAAATATGCATGTTAGTCGTAAATCTCTAGTTTAAGCCGTAGTTGTAAGTCGTACTATAGCGGTATTGTGTAAATGTGCACTTGGTCATAAAAATATGTATAGTTTAATTCATTAGTTAAAAGTCTAAGTTGTAAATCACTCAACATTAATCTTAGTTATAAGCCACTAGTTATAAGTCTCTATCTATGAAACATAGTTATAAGCCAAAAGTCTAAGTGATCAATGCATAAATTAAGTTGTTAAGCGCCCTTGAGGTGATTTTCTCACGAAAACGGAGCTATATAAATAATCCAATCATTATTATTACTATTATTTAATGAAGCTTTACACGGCTTCCGTGGTCGAGAGGTAAAGTTTTCGACTAGCAAACTAGAGGTCACGGGTTAAAATCCCGGCGTGCGCAGGTAATTTTTTTTAATTAATTTGTGTTATTTCACAATTTACGCATTTAAAATAATAGATAGTATATTTGCCAGAGTGGAAGATACTCTTAAAATCGCCCTGGTGTGATACCACCATATAGAATTCAAAGGCTGTTTGAAATGGCTTTTGCAGTGTTTGGTGACCAGATTTGAGTATTTATGTACTTCCCCGTCTTCCTCTTCCCCTTCCCCATCTCCTTCACCTCCTCGCTACCTTCAGCCTCTCAACATCCCCAATAAGGAATTTAAATCAATTAAAAAAAACTTATCTAAATCCACATTCAAACATACATACTTGTATTTTTTTTAAGTTCGTTGTCATGGTTAAATTAATTCTCCAAGCCCGCCAAAATGGTAAGAAGCTAGAGGAACATTCTGTGGTTAGTACATTTTGTATGGAGATTTTTTTTTGATAAGGTTTTTTTAATAAGATTTTTTTATAATTTTTAATATTTTATTTAATAATTTAATCCCAGTAAATTTTTTTATCAATGTTTACTGTTTAACTAAATTAATGATCAATTTTATATCCAAATTTCATACTAAAATTAATTTTAAAGTTAGAATTTGTGATTCTCGTCTAAAAATCGCCAAAAATATCCCTTACACTGAAGTCTACACGGTATCATCGATGCACCTACGTAGCTTACGCCGCGGCAGTACGGCGGGCTCTCGTCAGCGGGGTTTTATGTAAATTTGAAATAAGGTCGTAATTCCTCATTCGGTCGCGGTCGCGGTAGTTGTTCGAGTTGCATTATAGAATAACTTCAATTTAACCGATTTGAATTTAACAAAACCTTCTACAATGTCAGGAGATACAACGATGTAAGTTAAAACAATCGATAAAACTAAAAAGACAACCACAAATCACATCGAAAACTCAGATCAAAATACCTAACTACACAATATAAAACCTATAGCAACATCTCCCTCATATTACCAAAGTACGCAGGTAACAGAAAGAATTAAAATTTTACGTTGTACCATTTTAAATCGTAGTATATTTGACATCAGATTTTGTCCGACCAATCATTGAACGAGTACACAGAAAAGCTTTAAAATATTTTTCAAGAACGATTCATTAATTTTGAGAGTAAAAATATAGAAATATTTGAGTATATTCAGAATCGGTGTTTTTTTGATCTATATGAATATATTTAATATGTTTACATATTTTTACTCAAATTCCTTATTGGAGAAGCTATAGTCTCACTGGATACAAGAGAGGTTGGGATCATTTGGGACTCTTTCTGTGGTTTCACATAACACAAAAATTAACAACGGCCTATAAACGCGTCCTTGAGATGGTTTTAAATAAACCGAAATTTTTAAACGATACATTTCTTCTCATATAAATAAAACATGTCGTCATATTCTTGCAAGTATTATAATAAGCAGAGACATATCAAGTCCGCTTTATATGAACTCTGATCATTCCTTGATATAATCCAATTAAGTATAGTTGTAACTCTTTTGGTTATTTTAGGCTTTACATCGTATTTATGAGTCGGGGGTGAGCCGGTCCTTTGTGACCGAGCAGATAAAATCCTTTGTGGAAATAATCGAACAAAGCCTTAAACATTGTTAAATGGCAAACGTATATTACACCCGACCATTTTACAAGTTAATATTTTATGTACGGAGCAATCTGGAAACTGATAATGAAACAACATAAAAGGGACGGAAGTAGGGATCCGCATGTTCATTTGTTCAGTTGGTCAGTAGTTGTCTAGTTGTTCTGGCATGTTGATAACGTTACACTACCCTAGAATACCATAATAATAATCAATTTATACTATTATTAGATATTAGTGAGATTAAAATATATGATACACAAATGAACGGAGTTATGCAGAAAGCGGCCAGCCACAAAAAAACTCAAACTGTGATAAAAGCACATGTAGAAAAATGAGTATTGCCATTGTTTTTAAGAATCTCTTCAAATTATTCGTAGTCCAGTTAAAAATGTGATAGCAGGCCTTATCAAATGAATTTAAAATTTACGTTTCCAGATAAACTTTTAGTAAATGATAAATATTTTTGCATTTTGCCATTAAATATTACCAAAGCAAAACTATGTGCATGAACACGTGTTTCGAATTTACTAAAAGTATATTCATGTAGCAATCAACTGTCCATACGACGTGGAATATGCATTCTGCAGAAAACAGTCAGAATTACCAAAAATACAAAAATGTGTAATTACAAACGTTTTCCCTTGATTATATAAATGAAATCGTTCGAATGTTAGGTATTTTACTGAAATCGACTAGTTGGCTGATTTTTGCTCAATATGTTTTGAGAAATAGCCACATTTATAGTATTTGATATTGAACTTACTCCGTCGAACGACAACAATATCCTATTTTTGTCGAGATTAATGATAATCTACGTAATTAACGATATTCAAACTCCTTGGCTTAATGCATCGAATAATGCATTTGATTTGGGAACTTATTTGCGCAAAATTGGTTAAAATATTGCTGCGGCGGCTCTCACCTGTTTAAAATAGCAATTATTTAGGTTGTCTGACCATCTCATATATAGGCAACCTCTATTTTCCCTCCTAAACTACGGAGCTTTATAGATTCTATAAATTAGAACAATGTGTTTTCTTTATATTTTTAGGCAAAAGGGCAATGAGTAATCCTTAAGCAGTTTGCTCAGTTTGATTAGTGAAAGCGGTCTATAGTATTATATTTATCTTTTGTATATGAGTGGTACATTCTTGCAGTATCGCCCTGGTCTAAGACCACCGTTCAGAATTGAAACATTGCTGAAAGTGGCTTTAGTCGTATGTGGTGACCGGATCTAAATAGTCTGGTACTTTCCCACCTTCTTCTTCTCCATCTCTGTATTCTCCCCACTACCTTCAGCCGCACAACATACACCAGAAAACCATCGTCTTAATTGTGCCAGGCGGTTCTCACCCTGAGAAAACTTACTGATATAAAATACTGTAAATTTATTAAAAAAAATGGTGAAATTATTCATTTTCCCGTTAAAAACAGGACTGCAGGCCTATAAAAAATTAATTAAACTATCAGTAAAGCTAAATCACGTTTATTTTATGACTTTATGAGGAAGTCGGAACAGATGTTCTTAAAAATTATAATATTTTCGAATCTCATCTATTATATTTATTAGGGCAAGGCCATCTGCGTGAACGCGTGTTCAGATATATTCGGAATGACTAATATTTTACTAGGAAATGCAGTCACATTTTTAACAGTATTTTCTACCCTGCACGTGAAAAATATCTATTTATTGATGTATTTGTAAATATGACCAATATTGATCATTTTAAAAATATTAATATTTTTGGATGATATTTATTTGAGCCATTTTAGTGTGAAAATAACAGGAATTTTGAAAAAAAAAAATATTACTAAGAAAATATTTCATTTACTTTTTATTTTGATGTGGTTGTCGTTATTATCTCAAATACAGCATAGCATGAAATGTTACTTCCATGACTATGTAGTTCATGACAAGGAAATTAAAATAAATTATTCCCGGCGAAGAGCTTACCCCGTGTGTATTATGACATCAGGGAAAATTACGCGAAGCTAGATTGCGGTTCGGATAACTGATGCAAAAAGGTTGTACTTTGTAACTTTTAAACGCGAAGCCTTATCTTAAAGGCCTTCCTTCAGAGAATTTCTGGAATAATGTCACACTTTTATGAATTTTTACAGAAACGTATCCAATTTGGGAGTTTTATCAGTCGAACTTTTACTACGAACTAACGGTTACGATGCTAACTGCTGAATGTTTTGGATATGAATTGAGATTTTCACGGCCTAAAACATTATCGTGATTAATTTTTAGACGAAAGGTATGCTGATGATATTGTAGTTATATATACATTGTATTATATTTAAATATAATCAGGGTGTACGGGGATAAAGTTATTAAATTTAGGTAGGTTATTCTAGTACAAGTTTAAAAAGAAAAAAATATTTTATAGATATAAGTGGGTACAGTGGTGTTATATAAATTACATATGGGTTCAAAGTACATTTACAATCGCAATCTCACCAAAGAAGAAACTGGTTTTTGTGCTTGGTGAGCGAGTTAAACTAATTATAAGGAAAATGGAATAACATTATGCAATAATTAAATACTCGTATAATAGGAGCAATTGAAACTTCTGGATCATCTATATATGAAGGTGTACATATATAGGATTCTGTTACATACTAAATACTGAGCAATTAGAAACATCTAAATAAAGTAAAGATAAATTTGGAGAAACAAAAATATAAAGAAAGAGAAAAACAGGCAATTATTAAGTTATTATTGTAGAAAGCAATCACTTTGTGGTTTGACATATTTAATAAAATAAAATATAATCTTTTTTGTTTTAAAACCACGACTTAAATAATTTTTAGAACCGACCGGTATCGGTTTACTCAAGCATCTTCAGAGTACAATTATTATTTTTTTTGGTAAGCTAATGTTTTAAGACAAGATTTTTTATGCATACCACAAAGGATAACAATTATTTTATAAGCAAAAATTATTAGCCTGAGACACTCATCCACATTGAAAAATCTCCTGATAAAAGATACATGACGCCAACGGGACGCCAACGATTGACGCCAACGGTCCCGTTGGCGTCATGTATCAGTAGATTTTTCAATGTGGATGAGTGTTTCATGCTAATAATTATTGCTTATAAAATTCAGGGTACAAATTATTACTAGGAATAAAGGAATACCTAGTAATAATTTTTACCCTGAAGATGCTTGAGTAAAGCGAAACCGGTCGGTTCTAAACATTATTAAAAACTCGAGGTTTTAAAACAAAAAAGATTTTATTTTATTAAAATATTTATTTAGTTATTCCTGACTGTTTTAGTTCCAGTTTGTTGATAACTTTTAATTTATTTATTTCAATCGGAAGGTTGTTGAAATACTAAATTCCTAAATAGATTTAGTTGTTTTGAATTAGTTTTGTATTAAATTTTGGTATTTTATGTTGTATAGATATATTTTGATAGGTGGGTTTCAAAGTTTTTGACGATATTATCTTTGTAAATTTGGATAATTGCATTTTTCTTGAAGATATCCTCTACTCGAGGCACTTCAAAATCTGCAAAGCGTTTTTGTTGGATATGAGGAGGGTTTCTTGAGGATTACTTTGAGGATTAGCTTCTGGACCACTTTGATCGGGGTTAGAAAATTGGTGTATGACCCCCCATCCAATGATTCCATATTGGATTAGTGCGTAGTATATTCTTTTAGGATACTGAGTTTTAAAATATTTCTTAATCTTATGAATATATAAACACTCTTTCTGATACGCTTAACAATTCACAGATATGACTCTTCCACTTCATATGTTGTTCTATTACCTCTCTGAGATATTTAATTTCTGATACTGAGTTCAATGTTCAACAGCCTTGGATACATGTGTTTTTATTTCATTTGTTATTATGAATAATTATTTTAGTGTTAGGGGGTGTTTTTAGTTTATTAATTGAGAAATGCATGTAGTATGTTTTGTTAGTGTTCAATGAGAGAAGATTTGTATCAAACCATTGTTTTAAGGTGTTCATGCTATTATTTGCTTGTTCGTTTACTACATTCCAGTCGATCCCATTCACTATGATAGCTGTGTCGTTGGCATATGTACTATGTTTGCGTTAAGTGGTAGTTTTAAAATATCATTGACATAAATTATAAATAGTAGGGGGCCCAGGACTGTGCCTTGCGCTATCCCGAAATTACTTGTTAGTGGAAGACAAAGTGAGTCGTTTATCTTGACTACTTGATTTCAAAAAATAAATAACTTTCTATCCATTTTAGAACTTTATCGTTTATCCCAATGCAGTTTAATTTTTTAATAAGTTTACCATGAGAAATACTATCGAAAGCTTTTTAAGATCTATGAAAATTCCGAGGCATTTCAAAGATTTGTCTGATGTGTCCTGAATTATGTTAGATAATTTGGCAATTGCATCTTGGGTACTTTTTTATTTAATAAATCCAGATTGGTTGCCGTAAATTACATTATTTTTGTAAATAAATTCAATCAATATTTTTTTGATAATTTTTTCAAAGATTTTGGAAATGTTTGAGATCAGCAATATTGGACGTTAGTTTGTCACTTCTTCTGGGGTGGCAGATTTATGAATTGGAGTAATGATGGTTTGTGTATATATAGTTGGGAATATTCCGCTTTGAAGACTTATGTTGATTAAATGTGTTAAGGGTTTTGAGATATGTTTTATGATAGTTTTTAGTGATTGGACAGTAATTCCATGTTCCTTTTATGCTTGAAATGATTTGCTCGATTTCCTGGGTTGAAGTAAGGTTAAACATGTCAACTTTGTTTAAGATATTAAAGTTCAGGTTCTGTTCGTCATTGGAGGGTACTTTTTGTATTTGATTTGCAAGGTTTTTCCCCACATTTGCAAAGAAGTTATTGAATATGTTAGCGGCAGCTAATGGATTTTCTTTATATCGTATTTTGATAATGTTATGTGTGATACTATGTATTTAATTTTTTTTCTTATTTATGATTTCATTTATAATATACACAACATATTTATTTGAAATAAATATTGCGATTCCGCTGTACTTATTAATTTGGGTATTTGCTGCATAGTATGTATAACCCGGAATATTATAGTTTATATCGTTCGATGGATGCGTCTCTGTTAATATTTTGCAGTCTAGTTTGTTAAGTGATTTTATTGTTACCGGGAGTTCGTCTAAATTTCGTTCTATGCTTCTTACATTCATATGAAATATTCTTATGAAGTAGGAAGTAAAAAAGAAAAAAACTTTTCTAGAATATTCAACGTTTTAAGGTATTTTTCAGGTACAAAAGTTGAATTGTTTATTTGGAAAAAATAATATTCTTCTTATGAAAAATATTTTCATATTTGAAAAAGAAACAACGTTATTTCTGAAAAGTCATTAATCTTTTTTGAATTAATTTATAATCTTCTCCCGAAGTTTGTGCACTTTACCCCGGGACAACCTGTATATATATACGATGAAGCTTAATAGTTAAACGTGTTAGAAAAACCACGTACGTTTCATACTTCGACACACACTTCGTCATAATCTACACATTTGCCCTGATGATGGACACTCTAACGCTATCAAAAACGTTAACTAAAGAAGGAGGAAACGCAATACGGCGTAGTAAACAAAAAATTATAGCTGAATTATAGTTCATACGCGATATTGTGATTTGAACAAAAATGAAAGAGTGCCTTACTGACTGGAACCGCTCCCACTTATAAAACTCCCGATTTGGGAAATGTATAGATTTTTTTTTTTAGAAAACTCACAATTATTACTAAGTTAAAACCATTTAATTAGGTTTTTAGGACTGATTCTTGGTCACGGCTATATTTTTTCTTGGAATTTAAAATTATATATTTAATTACTGAATACAATATTAGCGATTCCTAAACGAAAATCTGAAACAGAAGTATCAGAAAAAGATACGGTCACATCTAGGACTCGAACCCAGGACCCTTGTCTACCCGGGAACGGCAAAGGTTTCCGTTTAAGAATCGCTTATATTGTCTTCAATAATTAAATATTACAATTTGAGGTTTTACTCACTAAGTTATTCCAAAACAAAAAGATTTTTATTTTTGTGTTTATTTTTAAAATTACATAAGAATCAAAATTATTACAAAACGTAATCGATTTCGTAAAAAAAACTTCAAGGCCAAGAGATATATAAATCTCTCGAAGAAGCCTCAAAGAAAATTTCGCAGTTTGTGAAATAATTTAGGTCGTATTTTATACAATCTTCAATGCATGAGATTTTAATTGTTCAGGAAAGACTTACTCAAACCTTAATAACTTCCGCTTCCTCCTAGCTGAGGGCAGACGTTTTTCTTTTACCTGAAGAAGGAAGCTTTGCCAAGCCTTAAATGAAATAACTAGGAATTTTAATGGAATTTCTAAGAGAAGTGTCTTAAAAAGGTTCCTAGTATCGTACCCTACACTAAGGTTAATACTAACGCTTTATCCTAAATTAATTCCGAATACCTCATAAATATCATTTGACAATACTACACAAATAAAATATTGAAAATTTAGTAATATAAAATAATATTTGGTTAGTTTATTTTTATTTATTTTTATTCTTCATTAGAATTACCCGCCAAACTGCTGATTCCGTTTGACAGCAGGTAAATTTCATTATATTAACTATAACACTGATGCACACATGTAACGATAAGCCGTAAAAAAGAAAAGATGACATACCAATCTCCTGTATTTTTTTTTGATATAACAGTTGGTAGTACATTAATTCATTCCCCAGTATTAAGTGCTAAAAAGAAACATGGACGTTTGAGAATGAAATTGGAAAAAACTAAATGATTATTATTTTTACAACAACAACAAAAATGTGACAGAAGGCGAACCTCGTAGCTTAGATAGTGAATAATCCAGGTGTCAGTTATTATTATTAATTATTATTAAAATGTTAATAAAAGAAAGATATTGCATTGTTCTCTAGGTTAGTAGTTCACCTGCTTTGCGGAAGACTTTTTCATTGATAAATTACTTAATAATAACAGTGGGCTTAGTTATAGTATATAAAAAGATGGACTTAAGACTTAGTTTTAGTCCGAGTAAATAAGAAAACGAAGCAATTTAAAATTCACCTATAAAATCGACTTCTACATAGTTTTAACGAAATAAATTTATCTTATGAGTAAGGTAACAACATTATAACTTTTGAGGATTGTCCTGGTACCACCTAGTACGAAAGGAATGAAAAGAAATTAGGTATCATTGAGTTCTTAAATACTTTGACCTCTAATTACTGAGTACATAGTTGGAGTTCAAATTTGATAGGCGGGTTCAGGTACCGCCGTCCCAGAGACCATTCTATGGATAACAAGCACCTCTTCCATAGGTCATCCCATGTAGTTTGCTACGTTTCGTGACTTAGCAAGGGTGCCCGGTTTGGGATAATGTTTGTCCAGGTCTTGGCGGCGAATTCATCCGCCCACAACTGCATGAATCGGGAGAAGCCGGTTAAAGGAGACCATTTGACCTCTCCAGCTGAATTCTCTGGACTCATCGCCCTGCTTCTTAGTGGGAGAAATGAATTCGTAATATGTTTGTCACTCCTGGAGACACTGATTCCCAGATTCGTAAGCACCATTTACACTTTTTTCCTTCCCGAACTTCCTCTGCTTCCTTTCCACAAAAATACCCTCCAAAGAGTATCCCCAAAGATGACATAGGCCTTGAGAAAAATTATATCTTAGGGTCTCATGTGTGGAGTTAACGTTAAAAATATTTGAGCTAAGAAATACTTAGATTCATAGGTTCAATCGATAATTTTACAGAACATGCTTGTTGAACTTGAACGTGGAGTACTATAACTATATTATGCCGGACAAAAAATGTGTATCAATGCAAACAAGGCCAAGTTTATCGATTGCTTACCAAATAGGAGTCTCTAGTACATTGTTAAGTGATGATATTATTATGTAATACGATTATAATAGTGTGGAATGAGAACATTATTCAGCCGGCAAATTATTATAATTTTACCCAAATAACTTAAATAATTCACCTATATAATTTCATTAGAAGGCGGAATAAAATTTTGTATTGTACTGTGTTTGGAGGAAAATGTCCTTAATAAGGTACCGAGAATGGTGAACTATAATGCCTTCAAACAAAAACGTATTTGGGAATGCGGAAACAAAAGCTCTAGGGTTTAGCAAAGTCATTATCGTTTGTCCTTATGTAAAGATAGGCAACCCTCTAATAACACTGCTGTTTTCTCCGTGTACATTTCAATTATTATATTTTATGGGTGGATTATTCGAATAAACTTCTCAAATAAGATTATTTTGAAATTCATTCGCAAAAAGATGCTTCATGAAAAATTTACTTAAATTCTTTTGAAATTGTTTTTAAATAATTCTTATAATGTTTCATGAAAATGGACTCCCGTAAACGAACAAATTTAATGGAAATTCTTTGTTATCTAAACAAAAACACAATTTCAACAAAATGAAATTAACGATGTTGTATTTTTAGTGGAATGAAATATTACTGCAAATATGTCTTTACTAACTAATTCCTCCAACATAACCTTGAATTTTTTGAAATGTTTGCATAATTCACAAAAAGCATTTCAAACATGGTAAACAATCAATAAACAAGTATTTTAATTAATTGTATCGAATGCAATTTAGAAGTCTTAATTTTTTTTTATAATTTTGAATAATATTAATATTCTATATTATTTTTATAATATTCTTTTTTAGTCTTTTTAAAAACGAGAAAAAATATTATATTTAATAATTATATATGAAAAAGATGAACGTCAAACGTTTGTAAGTACGAGTTTTCTAACACCATCAAAGAAAAACTTACTGTTATCTAATAAATACATACTGAATCAGTAAAACCCAGAGAAAAAAATTGCATTTTTTTACGGTTGCTAGTAAATATCTATAAAAGAGAATACACGACAAAAAATTGATAATTTCAGATCTTAATAAATAATAACGTTCCCTTAAACTACTTTCACTTACATTTTTGTAATTAAAGGGTTGAGTCTGCGAACCTTAGGACCGTTGATAATAGCTTGTGACAGAATAAAGATACTACGACCCACAGAAGGTCAGCGATAAAATTACCCATAGAACAAAACAAACAATGATTATTATATGGTACTTTCGTCCTCTCTCCGAACCTTTCTTCCAGATTCGTAACATTGAAAAAAGTGTTGTAGTATTTTAAATTAGAGTCCGTTATTTAAGATACTAATTTATACGGAAGCACGCTATACACAAACGTCACTAACGATCTAAATGATTTAAACCAGTAGCGGTTTTCTCTAAAGTGCATTAAAAAAAAATAATAATATTTATTCAAAACTTGCATTGTAATGATATTACAATGCAAGTTGCAACCGAAAAAGATGTCAAGAGCAACCTGGCATTTCCATTTTGTGCGTTACAGAATCAGCACAAAATGCTTCATACAGAAAATCAAAACATCACAAATATAAATTAATAAACGCCTAAAGCCCTAACGGTGTTTTCTTAAATTGTTTTGTATAATCTCTCAGAATTATAAATTAATAAAATTTGTAACTGCTAGCTAGTAACAAGTAACAGAAACAAGTAAGCAAATGTAGAACAGAACAATGAGCTTTTACATAAAAATGTGTTTTTATTCGTAGCTTAAATAAATTGAATTAATCAAATTACCTTTCCAGATAACAGTACATAGTTCTAACAATAATATTTACCAAACCGTGCATTATAGTGTGCCGAGAATCTTGTATTTTATTAGCTGTTGTAATACTTGGATACATAATGAGTAGGATGGAAGCTGTTATTATTTGCTTTAGAAAATAACCACATGTTTGTGAGTAGAGTCATTAAATTATTACTGTTATTGTTCTGACGATTCCGTGATATGGAAAAATAAAGAAAACACATTAAGCTTGGAGCATTTTCTTTTTTCGTTGAAATAGGTTATTTTCACATTACCGAATACTTATTAGTGTAATATTACGTCATTAGAAATATGGAAATCGTTATCGTAAAAGAATACGCGTTTTCATATTAGGGTAAGCCTTTAAAATGATATCTTGGACAGTGATTTTTAATGTTGCAGGATAAGATAGGCAAATAGCTCTAAACTTCATTGCATTTAGTTAAAATAAAAAAAATAAATGGACTAATCTAAATGAAAATTGAGTAAAATTTATTGTAAGCATGTGTATGTTTCATCAAAAACTAGAAATATTTGTAAAAAAACTGAACGCCCGTAACATTAACAAAAAGCATTAACCTCATTATTTAAAACAATAGTATTTTTTAAATCTTTCCTCATCCCATTACTTATGATTCTTTATTTGTACACTTTACGTAATGTTATTTTTAATTCTTACTCCAAACTCAATAGCCAGTTCGTTTTGGTGTTGAAATGCTTTAAAAAAATTTGTTATGCTATTTTTTATGCCGTTATATGTTTATTATTGTAATAATAAAATAAGAATTAATAAAATTGAGCCTTTCGATTTTAGCTTCAGTTTCAACCATGGAATCGTTTTTTTCCTATTATTAAAAATTTGATGAAACTGTAGTGAAAATATTCAATATAGATTCTCCAATTAATATTGGGTGTTTATTATTTACCAGTTACATCCTGAATACCTACATTGTTATGAGTACCCAATAATAAATACTTCTGAATGAATTGCAGCTTTATTTGGTTACAAAATGTAAAGGTTGAGGTATATAAATTTATTGCAGGAATGAAATATTCAAGTCAGTATATATTTGTTAGCAGACGGAAGGTTGTCAAATACAGGACTCGAGATAAATTATAAATTCACGGCTTCCTAGTTCTTCCTAGTATTGAGTATCTAATATAAGAATCACTACAAATGTCACATACAAAAACCTAAAATGTCCCGCTACCTCACAAGATACGTTTGTTCCAACCATTTTTATTTATATTACTACAAAAGAGGTTGTAAGGTATTGAGGTGGTTCGGTGTATTGGTAGTGTATAACCACATTTCCTGCGTGAGACGTTTTTGTATCATAGTGTGTTTTTGTTTTTGCTACACAAAATCATTCTGATGTTGTATCCTACCCAACAGTAATCCAAGGTTTGCTTTTGTGGCATGTGGAATAAGTTCTTAGATAGAAAAATACCTTTGTCCCTTGTACCCTTGTTCACCTATCTAATAGACAAATTGAAGCAGTTGGGGCATAGATAAATGATGAAATTGCATTGTTTGTTTTACTGGAGCTTAATTGGATGGTGTTCTAATATGTTAGCTAATAACCTGCTGGTATTTGACATTTAGACACGAGAGCCCGTCGCTTTTTCGACTCGTTCATATGCTCAAGAACTTCGTTTTGAAAAAAGCCTGTTACTACTAGTGTTTTACAACATGAATATCTACGAGGGTAGCGAGTTTGCAAGGAAAAAAAACCTCTGCATAGCATACCCAGATCTTAAAGGTTTACATAGTCATTTTTTTGGGAGGAGTTGGTTGTAGTCTAAGAAAGCGGGCATAACATTTGTTCAATGCTGTCATTGGAATATACAATAAATAAAATTGTATTCTGAAACATTAAATGTTTCATATTAAACAACGCCTCCTAGCAGATTAGATATCACGCGAAAAAATGACTTGCAAAGTATTAAAATAGGTTTAGAAATTATAAATCAGAACCCTATAGAATTAGCTGGCAAGATGAACTAATATCAAAGTATATTTCAAGTTTAAGGGTACAGTTAAAAAGTATGACATCATTAATTATGTTGAGAATTAATTGCCAGACAGAATTTTGCTCCCCTCAAAAGTAATTGCCCTTGTAGTTAACCAAATATATTTCTCCCGAGTAATTTGTCAAATATAACGAGTCGCTAATCGACCGTAAAACAAAAAGATGTCATTAAAATTAGGAGGGAACGGTTATTTTGAGAAAATCCGCGCAAATTAAGTACTGTCCTTGCTCCATTCAACATCCGAGACTAGATCTTGAAATAAATTTATGTTTCATGATTTAAATAAATTTGTAAATTTAGGGAAGGCTGCAAAAAGCCCCCGTTTTACGATATCAAATCATTCATAAGCCGTAGAGCTAACTGCTGTCGAAATAAAAATTATGTTAAAATTATCATATCTTAAGGGTCCAATAAATTATTGTAAGTCAACTAATAATATTACATAATTTTATTTAAATGCGTTTGTATAGGGCTTCGCCCGTGATTCGTTCATTATTATTTCTTCATGTAAATTTCTTACTTATTGTCAAATCTTACTAATTAGATTCTTATTCGCCCGTTCAACATCGGTGTGGTAAAGCCAGCCTTGAGCCTGGCTTGAGCTCCCGCATTCCGAATTTCTACCGATAAATAAAAATTTTCTTTTACACTTTGAGTTTTTAAGTTCCAAAAAAAATTTGTGAAGCCGAAACGGTAATTATATGAAATTCCGTCGATGGAAAAAATTGCAATGTAAGCTCCGATAATTAATTAAAACACGATTTTTTCTATAATTTAATATGTTGTAGGTATGCGAAAATTCACAGTGTATCTTTAAATGCAACATAAGCATTTTTCTAGAGATTTTTGCTTTATTTTAAACAAGTTGGGTTTTATTAAATATTATCACCATTTTCGCTTAATTATTACCGTTTTTTAATATTATCGCGCTCCCTCTAACAACTCTAACTCGTACCTACCTATCTTCTTTTCAAACCATCCATGAACGCTTACTACGGAGCCTTAAGATCGTTTCAACCAAACAAACGCCGTGGTAATAAGTCAAGCTTTTCACTGTTCTGATCTTATGCGCCGCGTAATATTCACAGCACGTTTTTAAGTAAGGCCACGTGTATTATATTTTATATCCTACTCTTATAAAATCACCTAACTTCCCATTTTTTTACGTGGATACCATACAAGATTCCCAACTGCTTCCAACCATCTATAGCTAGTGAGACTATGGCATCCCCAATTGGAGTATATTGTGAGGCTGAATGTTGTGGGAGAGGAAGGAGATGGGGAGGAGAAAGGTGGGAAAGTACCTGGCTATTCACTAGAAAACGGCTAAAGCCATTTCAAGTAGCGTTTAAATGCTGAATGGTAGTCCACCAGGTCGATACTGAGAGTATCTTCCACTTTAGAAGGTGTTGCAAATATACTACATATTATTTTTAATTCATTAACTGGGACATAATACAAATTAATCAAATAAAATTTATTTGCGCTCGTCGGGATTTGAACCCGCAACTTTCGGCTTGCTAGTCGAGAGTCTTACTCCTCGACCACGGAGGCAATCAGATTAGGCTCATTACGAAAAAAAAGAATAAGAAACCCCATTGAATAATATTATTTCTTAAAAAAAAACATTCTTATAGAATAGATCGACAATCGCTGATTCTGAATATATAAGTTATAGATCCTCGTTGGACCGGTGCACGTGCGTGAAATTCTACAGGAACGATTGAAACACCCTTCACAGTTGATGTTGGCTTCATGAGAACGGGTCGTTTCTTCGACACGTTTTTGTGAAGTCAACTCGATTTTGGAACGAGCTACCGACACCCTTTTTTCCTCCTTCATATAATCCAGGTCTCTACAGACCCAACCGTAACATGCCTCACAACGTTACCCAACCGGGTGGAGACATAGTTCCCCTGCCTTTGCACTGTGCAGACAGGAGCGCTTTTGCGAAGTATTGTATATAAATACATATTTTAATGTTTATGTAGTGGCAACTTCGGACACACGGACGGACATGCCCATAACACACTTAGATATAATGTTCTGCAGTGTTTCATAGCTAGTTTGCAGAGGGGATCGCGGTGCAGGCCGGTGCGACCTGCTTAGTGTGCTCCATAAAACTTATACTGGATAGTAGACACCGGGCAGCGGACAATGGACACAGTCAACCACTTATTGTGATTGCTGCTGTTCCAGTACTAGCGGAATAAACTCACAGATAGGTTGATGTTGGTGCTTGTTGGCTTCTTGGATTCTTATCGTGTTGACCATTTTGTAGTGTCGACTCCACAGGGTTCTTCAGAATTCTCTTTCAGCCAATGCTAATCCTATTGAATCTTTCAGTGTACTGGCTTATTGGTGCAGCATTTAAATATACTTATTTGTAGGTGGAATTTTTTTTAAATGTAAATATCGCATAAGAGTCCCAACTGCTCCCAACCGTCTGGAGCCAGCGACACTATGGGATCCCAAATAGGAGTATGTAGTAAGGGTGAAGGTAGTGGGAAGGGAAAGGATATAAGGAATAGGAGAAGACACTGAAAATATCTTCCACACTGGAACGTGCCACATAAATTCTGTTTATTATTTGAAATCAATTAGCTGTGCCAGGCGTAGTGTGTTCAATTCCTCGGCTGGATTCGAGTCCTCCGTTACAACACAAACAATTTTCCGTTCACTGTGGTAGTAGTAGGAGATTTTCAAATATTGTCATGTTATTCGTAACACGGGAATGTTTGGCTTTATTAAAAAAAAAAAAAAACAAAGTTTACTTGCGCACCTCCCGAACCCCCTACCTCCGAGTTGGTAATCGAGAACTATACTCCTTGATCACGGAGGCCGCCATGGCCGTCGGAATGAGTTGGTTATTCTGAAAATATCTTGAGTAATAGGTATCCCAACCCTATGATTAGGTATATTATAGTAAATAATTATTGAGAATTAAGATAATAGTAGCGGTTTTTAAACGAAAATTTGATTCCGAAAAATATATGGTGCCATCTAGGAAATGAACCCAGGACATTCACCTAATATTATCTTCAACAATTAAATATTACAAATTCAGTTTTTTTCATTAAGTTATTCCGAAATTTAAAAAAAAAGTTTTATGGCCATTTTATCAATTATGTCTACAATTTCATAAGTCTTCTTGAGTTCCGTGACAGAATAGCAAAATCATTGACTCTGGGTAGGAAGATCGCATTCTCAAATTTTTTTTTTAATATTTCATTATTTGCGGTTCTCGTAGTTTTTATACAACTGAAGAGTGAAAACTGTTTCAAACTCCCTGGAGCCAGTCAGTGGTACTGTTATTATTGGCTGAAAGGAGTGGGAAGGGAAAGAGATGGGAAAGTGGAAGGTAAAGAAGTACCTTGCTATTCATATTTGGTAATTACACAGTACATTGTTATTTCAAGCAACGTTTGTCTTTCAGCAGACAAAATAGAATTGTGTAGAATTGTCATAAATGTATAGTCGGAGATACAAATTTCGGTAGAAATTATGTTTATTATTTTACTCCCTTTGGGCTTATACAAAAAACAAGTCTGAATAATGTAACGTGATAATAATAAAAGTATATATATGAACTCACTTTCAGCTAACTAAGTTTCGCTTATCTCAAACTTCATCAGGTTTTTTTAATCAACAAATCATAATTTCAAACGGACACATGCTACCCAATTATTTTTCAAATAAAATTGTATATAACAAGGACATACACAAACATAAAACAAGGACGTGCTATGAAATCAGGCTATCATAAAAGGACTAGGCAAATACTCAGAATAGTATACTATATAAAGCGATGAAATACTATAATGCGCTGCCGGAAAACCTAAAGTCTGCCCCAATTGGAAAGTTCAAGATGTTGTGTAGGAGCCACATCAAGCAAGAAAAAATATTGTATATTTTTATGTTACAAATTAATTAGTAATTTGTAAACTTAAATGTACAAATTACTAAAATAAAATTAATAAATACAAAAAAAAATCATTATTGTAAGAAAATAATACAGTGAGAGAAATGAAGAGGAAGACACCTTATTGGTGACCGAAAGTTATACAAATCGAAAAGAGAGAGATAAATTACTATAGTAAGGGTAAATAAGGGAAGGGAAAATATATTATATAATATAATATAAGTATATTAAGAGAGCTCATATAAAGTTTTGGGAATATAAACTAAAATGTAAATGGTTATATTTAGAAAATTTATATTTTTGAAGAAAACTTAAAATTTTTTTTAATACATTCATTCTTCAGACGTTCGGGCATTTTATAATACATCTTTAACCACTCAAGTGATTTTCGGTATACAATGACAAGTTTGTGCAAAACGTCTTGAGTGATCACACGCCATAATATGCCTTCTTTAACATATTTTAATATTTTTTTTATTGATTAAAAAATAAAGCATAAACGGTAAAATGTAGGTGAATTCATTGGCTTTATAGCATCTGAGTGACCGGATATCTCATCAAAATGAAAGTTCAACACACCTACAAAAAGTGATATAAAGTCATGAAAAGTGATGAAAAGAAAACTGGGTTTAATAGGTTACAAAGATAACTATTTAACCTTGTGTTTATTTCATCACTTTTAATGACTCTATATCATATTTTAAAAGAAATGAATCATGGAAACGATATTATTATTTTTGTAAAAGGCAGTTTATATTTCTGTTGGGATTTAAGAAGAAAAGTTATTTCAAATAGGATTTAGTGTTAATATTATATGAAATAAACATTAAATTCTATTTGAAATCCGTACTGAAATTTAAAATAAATATTTTTTGATTTAAACGTACCGAAATACCTTCACTGGTTTTCAAACTACACCTTTTATAGACATTTTCGTTAATATTTCATAGAATTTTGAAGATTATGCTTTGAGGATCTATGTCACTGGAAACCTTATAAATTTTCCTAATTACCCACGCAGCATTAAAACACTTTAAATCATTCCAACATGTAGTCAAAGAATGCGCGCTGTATTAATTCCCCAGCGGTATTGAAGAGGTCCACAGGACGACGTCTGAGGCCCTAGAGTGTCTTACTGACCTAGATGTATCCTTCTAACTCCGCCCCCATACGAAACAGAAGAAGAATTTCCAAGTATTGCTCGAGTTAACAGGCTAAAAAGTGAAATTATGGTCCACATTTGAATTCTTGGTTGAATTTCAATTTTAAATTTATTTACACTGTTGAAATTGCTAAATTGAAAAGCAAGAAAAAACATGAATTTAAAATAGATAGGTTTTATTAAGATGTATGTATTGTTGTGAGAAACTGTTTCTTTATCATAAAGGCAATCTTCAGATTGCAGTGCGGAATAATTCAACGGAACTGCACTCGTACCAATTACCCAAATGTCGAAGTCATGGAGTGTAACGTCTTCGTCTACTACACATACTACAAAACTTTCTCTGGATTTTAAGTTGGATTATCATGCACTTGTCTTTCCCCATAATTTCACTAAATATTTGATAGATTTCGAAATTCTGTATTTTCCCCAATAGATATGAAATATTAAAAAATAATCACAGCTCATTCTGAGATCATTGAAGTTTCCGATAATTCAACTACATTTTTTTTCATTTAGAGCTTAAATAAACACTGAAACTTTTTTATTTGAATTACTTCCTTCTGCAGAAAAACCTTCAGAATTACAAAAAAAAGTAGTTGATTTATGTTAATATAATGTATTCGACGCAAACATTTTTCAAAAGAGCTCCTCTGTGTTGTATCTCGTCAGTAGAAGATTTATTACCTTATTCTGTAGTAATAGAACACGCCTATTGTGTGCAACAAATCCATATAGTGAAGTAGGAAAACTTTCAAGCATTTTATGTCTATCATAAATCAACACACAAGATCCTCCCTATGCAGTCAAAAAAGTTTTAAATTGATTTCAAATTATTATGTATAAAGTTTGCGTTTACCGGTTTTACATAAGATGGGAAAAATTTCATCTCTCAACCGACGATATTTATAATATTACTAGTGGGCCCAGGCAGACGCCACATGCCACCTTCTATGTAGAACGCATTTTATATAGACCTCATTATATGTAGACCGTTTTTTATCTGTTGTCGGATATTGTATACATTCGATATACATAGAATACATGCACAAATCACACACATCGTAGATTTTGTTTTGACATTTCATTTGATATCGCTAATTTTTTTTTTTTTTTTTTCATAGTGAATACCTCACAAGAGTCCCAACTGCTCCCGTCTGGAGCCATTGAGACTATGGTATCCCCGATTGGGGGATGTTGTGAAGCTAAAGGTAAGTGGGGAAGGGAAAGAGGAAGGTGGGGAAGTACCTGGCTATTCAGATCTAGTCACTAAACACGGCTAAAGCTATTTGGAGCAACGTTTCAATTCTGAATGGTGGTCTTACACCAGGGCGATACTGGTAGTATCTTCCACTCTGGAACGCGCCGCAAATATATTATATATTATTTTAATTAATTAATTGTGAAATAACACAAATTAATCAAATAAAATTTATTTGCGCACGCCGGGTTCGAACCCGCGACCTTCGGAATGGCAGTCCAATGCGTTACCACTGGACTATGCCTACCGTCAATCTGCTGATCATATCAGCAGATTTTGAATATTGTTCAGTGTGATAGAGAATAAGTAAAAATGCGACCGGTACCATTCTATCTTCTTTAAACTGCCTTGAAGTAATATGTCTTTCACAGTGTGACCATTATTTATTCATCTCATATTCAATTGTAATAAATAAAATGAAAAATTCTTAATTGATTATGGATACAAATATAATAATCGATACAAATAAATGTTGTAAATGAGGTTAATAAAGATTTATTCTTAAATTTTAACAATATTGTTGTTTTAAATTATGGTTATACATTTTAATTTAATGTAGTGCGATTGGGCGAACAATATTTTTCGACAATCCGTCTTTTGCTAATGTGAATAGATAAAGTAAGTAGTATAAATTAAGAACCTTTATTCCTAGAATAATCCTTAAAAACGCATTAAAAATATTGAGGGGTGAAGAAGAGGGAGGGAAGGAGGGGGGCGTAGAGGAGTTAAAAATTAGAGTTGTTTGTATTTTTGGATGATAAATCTGAAAAAAAAACAAAATTCTTAGAAAAAAAAAATCTCGACAACAGCTTAATATCCTATGTTTCAAGCCATTCAAATTAACAAAACTTCATTGAAATCGGTTGGGTGGTTTCGGAGATTAGCATGTACGAACACAATGACACTTGATTATTATATATTACGATTGTTTATCTCATTTGAACATGAATATTTCACGTGTCATTATTTTATGAGTTCATTTTGCAAGGAGATAATCTTGTTGTTCATAAGTTAATTACCAAAAAAAGACACAAATACAACACAATCATTTTAATGGTAAATTTAGTTAAATTTAACTTCACCACAAGTAATATATATCTGTAATGCACTGGTTTCTTCTCTGATTATAACTTATAAAGTTTCCACTATTCCTCCCAAAGAAAATGGCATCCATAGTGACCGGTCGGTGGCCGAGTTGACATCGCGTTTGGGTCCCACCCAGGCGTAGTGTGTTCAATTCCTCGGCTGGCTAAGTCCTCCATCACAACACATCACAACGCAATATTTTCAGCTTACTGTGGTGGTAGTAGGAGATTTTAAAATATTGTCAGGTTATTCGTAACCCGGGAATGTTCGTCTTTCTTTTTTAAAAAATAAAATTAAATATAGTGAATTTTTTTTAACAAGATAACTAATACTTTAAAGCAGTGACCGGATAAATCATCACAATTAAAATTCATCAAATCTTTAAAGAGTTATATAAAGTCATGGAAAGTGATGAAACAAAAACTTTATTAACTGGGAACCTTTCCTTTACTGTGCTAAAAAAATCCACTCGTTCCAGGGCTGTGTATTCAATACACATCTTAAAATAAGCGATTTAATTTCGGAAAAGAGTATAAATATTCATAGCTAATCGAATATTTTTATTATATTTTATATCAAAAGTGATAATAATTGTAATTTAATTGCTGAAAACATGAAAAATCTCCACATCTAACGACGGTTTGCGGCCGACTGGCTAGTGGCTGGCGGGTGGCACAAACACAGCTGTGCGGTCGTAGGTATCGATGGTCTAAATCAAAATACAACTGTAGACGTGTGGATGTATCATGTTCCCGCATAGAAAATTAAGGCGGGACATCGATAGCGCGTCATTTCCTCGCACACTCTTCGCGTATTAGTATCACACGGTTGATTGTATTGGTGTATTTGTTTCCGATTTTTAACAAAAATCTCTGATTTTTAATTGAATTTGAAAACTTATTTTTTAATTCAGTGCATAAATGTATAACGGAGGAATACCTAAAATCTGAACCCAGAATTTATTTTATTTATAGAGTTATAAAAGTTATTAGAAGCAATGTGTAGTAAATACACACCACAGATGAGGAAAGGTTAAGTAGGTTAGGTTAGGTTAGGTATATATTTTTTTCATCTTTTCTACTTTATATCACTTTTTAAAAGTATGTTGAATTGTCACTGTGTTCAGTTATCATGGAACCCTTTAAAGCATATCCCGGTTAAACGCATGGGAAAAAACTATAGGTCTGTCCAAAACTGTCTAAAACAATTCATTAAAACTATTCGTGTTTACACAAAAAAAAACGCTCACTTTTTCCACAATTATAAATTGTGTTAATAGGAGTTTACATCAACACAACCATACTGCAGAAATTTAAAATCTGATTTGGGAGCAAATTGAATAAGTTAATTAAAAAGCGTATTCGTTTCTAGTTATCGATCGTTGTTACATAAAGTTTACTTTAAACAATAGCACTTCCGTAACATTTTAATGCACACGTATCACGACCCTTGATGGTTTAAATAAAACGTATTAAATCACCGGTTTTGGTTTAAATCGGTAGCTTTATGTAAGATAATGGAGTTAAAACCCCGACGACAACAATAACCCTTTGTCCATTCTTCGATAATAACTATTTTTAGAGCCTCTGTTTTATGAGCTGGTTTGTTTTTCACGGCTTTCAAATGCCTTTTCATTATATTTACCAAAACTTGAAATAAAGTAGATTTTCTTCAAACACGTGGTGAAATATGTGCAAAAAACGTGAAAAAGAATTTTAAATTACTCCCAATTCCGCACAATGAACCATAAATTCAACATCGTAGAATATAATTCTTAGATGAACGTTTGATAAAAATACACATTCCGAACGTTTGTATCGTCTTTGTTTTTGATTTGCCCACTGAAGTTGGATACGGTGTTCTAAAATTGTTTTTAGCTTTCAAAAAAGGCTTTTAACATTTTGGAGTAGATAATGATGTAAATTATTTTAACATAAAAGTGCAAACAGATATTCTAAATTAAGGCACTGTTTAGACTAACAGATAACTGACGACTGAACTTTTTTTAATAGTGTGCATCCTATTAAAGTAAAAAGATATTTAGATTTAAGTCCAGCCTTGGAGTCAGGTAATGAATTATATTTTGTCATTCAATTAATAGGAAGATTTCAATTTGTATATTTCTTTAAACATATTTAATGCGTTGGTACTTTTTGTTGGCATTTATATAAAATACATGCTTAAGGAGAAGCTTAGTGCCAAATCACTATTTTGATTCATCTTTATAACGAATTGGTGTACATTATGAATACAAACAAATATGAGCTTGAGTAGAATACAAAAAATATATAAATTACTCAATAAAAACTATAAATGCAAACTACTAAAAAAAATTTTTTTCATTAGAAATGTATGAACGCATAAAGGAAACAACTTTAACAACAACAAATACATTATGATAGCTAAGATTATCTGTGACAGTTTCACTTGAATAACGTTTTTGCTTTCTTATAAAATTATTTACAAAATAAATAAAAACCAGTTATTTGCTTGAAATCGAACGTTTCTAGACTCTGTTTATTAAGCAAGTTTAATGCCTATTACCTACAATATAAGGTAAACCAAGAATATACACATTTTTAGCTTGTAGCTTCCTCTTAACATCGAACTCAGTTTTATTTATATTTTCACGAGAATTGGTCGATTTCTACAAGACTTTGCTCAGATAATCCTTAAATACCGAAAGAACTCAAATAGAAAATAGCGCCATCCACCATGTTAGTGAATCTTTATAATAAAGGTAACAGCTTTCTTTTTATTCGTTTTTCCAAAAAAATCTTTTTTCTTT
Source organism: Hesperophylax consimilis (assembly GCF_061612785.1). Lineage (NCBI taxonomy): Eukaryota > Metazoa > Arthropoda > Insecta > Trichoptera > Limnephilidae > Hesperophylax > Hesperophylax consimilis. Next base: position 19,705,520 of record NC_142845.1, read on the forward strand.
GAAGCTTTCACATCCAACTTTGTGTTTAAGCTTACTTTTTTCCGAACCCTTATTAAGAGTTAGGTACATATATGGGACCAAACGCGTTTTTCTTCAGTAAGAGTAACTCCATTTACCGCTGCCTTCCGTGAAGGCTTTATGGAAGAACTCATCGAATAATATAAAACATACTTTGAAAAAAAAAACCATTACGGTTGATTTTAAATACTGTCACTACGATAATGCAACGATTTAATTGGTAAACATTTGTATAAAATATAGTGCAAAAAAAGTGACCCAAGTTCAGGACATTTATAAACTGAATAAAGGAAATAATCCTCAAACTTCATAAAAACACAATTTAATCGGATTTAAATTTAATCAACGTTAATTAAGAAATCAGAAAATGCGGATGCAAGGATAGAAACCGCTTGATTCCATTTCAGATAATGTATGAAGAGAAACCGCTTGATTCAGTTTCGAAGAATGCGGGTGCAAGGATAGAATCCGCTTGATTCTTATTCGGAGAATGAGATGAATGATGATGAAAGGATATAAACCACTTGATTCTGTTACAGAGAGTGCAAGTGCAAGGATAGAATCCGCATGATTCTTATTCATAGAATGAGATGAATGATGATGAAAGGATATAAACCACTTGATTCTGTTACAGAGAGTGCAAGGGCAAGGATAGAATCCGCATGATTCTTATTCATAGAATGAGATGAATGATGATGAAAGTATAGAAACCATTTGATTCCGTTTTCTAAGTACCCACACTTCTTTGGCAAGGTAAAAGGAACTTAGACGGATATCAACAAAAAAGTAACAGTTAATCGCCAAAAAAGCGAAACGGTAAATTCACCTTGATTTTATTTTCTACTGTAACGTCTAAAAGAACAAACAGTAATACCTAAGTACCTACCTACATCTAGAAATCTTTTCAAATAGAATGTGAACAAGGAAAATACATTATAATATATATGGTATTTTCATAATAAAAATTTGGTTTTGAACCGAAATTGAAATCTTAACGTATACTTTGTGTAATTTTGCAAAACATTGTTAAAATTTTATTTAATTAACGTGCTTACCAGTTAACAAATAGCACCCTTTTAGTAACAAATAGCACCCTTTTAATATAATAGATGGTTAGCAGAGCCGAAACAACACCATTTTCTTCAGGAAACAAAAGGAAATACGTGCCACGGCAAAGAGTAAAATACTCCACTCTCGAGATAACCTACACGCAAAGTTACTTAGCCTAATGGTCTGCCCACTTATTCACACTTAAAGGAATTAAATAATATTCACTTAATTTAGTTCTACTACTAGTCATAGAGCATTATATTGTGTGGGCTATTGACCGACATCTTAAAGGAACAACTCTGTGATTTGTGTCCGTGCCACATAATTTAACTTAAACATAGCATTAAAGCAAGCCGTATGTACAATGTATAGTTAGGAGATTACTTGCAGAAATGTGAATATAAATTTAATATGTATTTCGTATCCACTCGAGCGAAATTTCATTGAAATTAGTGGTTTAATATTATTTATTTATTAAATTTAAAAAATAAGTTAATTAAAAAAATGTTTAAATCAAAACCCTTATAATTTATGTTGGAATTTTTATTTTTACTTGTAATGAAGCTAATGGCTCTTTCGCCTATCGAAATCATTTCGATGTTATGCATATAAATATATTTATATTCGTATTAAATATATGAAGCAGATCTTAAATATTTATTTTTTGGAATAACTTAGTGAGTAAAACCTCAAATCGTAATATTTAATTATTTAAGATATTTTTAGCGATTCCTAAACGAAAATTTTAAACAGAAAAAGATACGGTCACATCTAGGACTCGAACCCAAGACCCTTGCTTTGCCGGTTCACCGCTGTACCAACTGAGCTAATGGGACCCTATATCCTTCGGTCATATTTAACTGTATCGTACTTCGAATAACGACTATCAACATCTGTCTTCATTTTTCACACCGCACATAAATATTTATCCTAGACTTGCAGAAAAGTCAAGAGATAAGATAAAATAAAAATAAGATATGTTTATCTAAAAGCACTGTCTAGATTGCATTTAATTCGTGATGGACCTTGCTATCATATTCATTCATTCATTCATTTATTGGATAATATGTATAACGCCGCTTTTGTGAGATATCACCTCAGGGGCGCTTTACAGTTGATGCAGGTATTACAAAAAATATAAATATTTCAAAAATAGAGTGAAGTTAAGTTAAGTAAAATGAAGTATAGGTACAGGTGACACGAAGATAGAAGATGGAGACTCTGCAGCAAGAATCCTAGGTTGTGAAAAAACTGGTCCAGCTGCTGCAGCAAAAGAGTCCACCGCGTCCACCAACAGTGCCAGCATGAGGTTCGTCATGCGTTCAGGCATGTGTCTGCTGCTAATAAAGCGCTGACACACTATCCTCTCACAGATACCAGACCTTGGCAGCACCGCTGTAACGTTCTACGAAGATAAAAGATGGAGACTGCAGCAAGAATCCCAGGTGGTGAAGGAACTGGACCAGCTGCTGCAGCAAGAGAGTCTACCGCGTCCAACAACAGCGTCCAGGTATGTATCTGCTGCTAATAATAAAGCGCTGACACCTCACATGGATAAGAGACCCTGGCAGCACTGCTGTGACGTTCGGCGAGTCCATCATTTATCTCCATGTAATCCTGTTCCTGGTAATTGTTGAAGTGGTGCATTCTGCCCGCAATTGCAATCATACATAAATGCAATCATACATAAATATAGTTGCCAAAGACTGTATTTTTTCATGATATTTTGTTCTATCATTCAAAAGATTTTTAATAAGTAGAAATGAGTTCAAAGTTGATTGTTTTTTATGTAGTTTTTTTTTTAAAATTAATATCACATCGTAATTAAGTTTTTTCAATAAAAATACAAACAATTTGTTTTATTGGTTGAGATATTTTCTACCTAGAAGGATAGTTTTCTTTTTCTTTTTATTATATGACCACACGAGTAAAACAATTAGCTGTCGATTAAGGATTTATTAAAACTATCTCTTTTATACACAGGTCTAAAATAATAAAAAATATTTTTGAATCATATTTCTTTATTAAAAAACCACCGGCGTTTAAATGGAAATATTTTTACTCTGTCGGCAAATCAACAGATGACGCTTGGTTCGCCGAACTTTACTTCAAATCGAATCATCCGTTAACCCGAGGAACGCCGGGCACATGATAACTAATGTACTACATATGAATACCAAAATTACACTTTGAATCCAGCTTGTCATTGTTTCTGCTTGAAGAAACAAAGAAGACACGCGCGCGTCTCATTAGGAAAAGTTTTTGTTGTTGGGCTGTCAGCAAGCGGAAAAATCAGAGATTACTGAAATATATATCTACGTATGTGTGAAAACGAAAAGTGGCTGAGTTAATTATTAAAAATAAACCAAAATAGTACAAACAACTTCTTGTCATTTCACGCATTTTTTCAAATACTGAATCAAATCATTTTCTTTACTTCGAGGAGTCCTCGAGGAAAATAATTTCCCTCAAGACCTATGTTATTTTTGGGGATGCTGGAAGGCCTTTTTGAGGAAAGGGAGAAACGAACGTGAGTCTTTAAGATAGCTGTTGTAGGAGGGAGGAAACACAGAGGCCGGGATTGTTGAACAGCTGAGCTGTCGAATTCAAGAGGAGTAAAAGTAATTCAAGAGTCGTAGAAACGACCTGGGTGCCTACTCGGGTTAACAAACCAGTATGTTTGTGGTTTAACCTTTCCTTGCCAGTGCTGTCAACTGAATGAACATCGTATCTAATTAATAAAATATCTTTGTAAATATACTTAACACAGGGTTTAATTTTCTTGGTATTCCTCCACAATATATTTAAGTATTGCATTAAGTAATACTTTACAGTATATAAATATTTACCTAGTGTAATAGCACCGAAGGACGTTATTTTTTAACACCGTAAAGGAAGGGTTAATACGGGTTTGTGACGTGGCTAAACCGGCAGCTGGAAATTTTCCAAAGATACAGAGTAGGTTCCCTGTTCTGACGTGACAAATGCCAACCATGTACGGATGTTGGGGGCGCGTTTAGCGTGTTTTCCAATAATAGACCGGTATGCGAAACAATCAATGACGCTAGTCCCTCGGAGCATCTTTCTTTGTAATACCAGTAGAATAAGAAGGATACCTACCTGACGCTTGTGCTCTTAAGCTTCCAAACCGATTTTTTAGGTATTTTGGTACCCCAGACAAGAGGTGGCTACCAAATTCAACAGTTAAGCACTATTACAGTATCTGCAGGCCCTGCACAGTACGCCCAGCTTCTGAGAAGCTAACTTTATTATATTGTTTATATTTTGTTCAATATCATGATACGAGAATGAACCTAGTTTGGCAGTCGCTAAATTCCATAAGTTTACGTAAAATGTACAAAATGCTGACGCCTAAAAAAATACTTCAGCTAGTAAAAAACTACAAGCCGAAAACTTTCCGAAAATATATTCATGTTTAATTTTCTTTGCATACAGATTTAATTTTGAATTTTACCGCATAACATTATCAAAATAGTTTTGGTTCTCCGTGACAAAATTATAAATATTAATTATATTTTCTGTTCGCTATAGTCTTGAATATGTAATTAAGTATTTTTCCCCTGTAAAGTGTAATTATTTCGACAGCATAGAGATCTCATCTAAAGGTAAGTCTTGTAAACATTACGAAGATTTTTTTTGGTTGACAATCAAAATATAAAAGCTTTTGTACCCAAATGGAAGTAATTCACATAACAAATAATTGAATTTGTTACGATTTTTATATCAAAACAAATCAGAGTTTTTATGCGTAAATATAAAGTGATTGGAACCCGAAAAACGATAACAAGTCAATTAGGGTTGCTAAATAAATATTATTAGAAAAATAAGCATTTGCGTTTCAGGATGAAGAGAAAAATATTTTAATATTACAACTAAACAATTTTTTACAAGCTTCTACAAAATTATCAAATCAACAGTGGCTAGGTATTCAAGACTGATTCTTTATTGTAATACTTATTACATATAATTACAAATATATTACAGGGACGCTTGGACGGTTGATGTTATTTGTGGTGTGTAAGAAGTAAAGGACGCCCTTAAAACCTTAGCACCACCAAGCATATTAAATGCTTAGGGTCATGCGAATAAAAGGAATTAAAGATCAGAGTGGCAGCATAAAAATGACTAGGTGGCGGAAGTATTAAGAGGAAGTTGGTGATTTTTGACGATTGGCTTTATACACGATCCCATTGGCGAAACCCAGTTTACTACTACGAATTACTATTATTTCTACAAAGGAAAGATATAATCTCTCTGTTTAAAATCATTAAAAATGTGTATGATTCATCTTTAATTAATCTAATCAACCTTAATATAAGACCGAAATCCACAAGAAACCCTGTAACCTTTTGGATCAACACTTGTCGTAGTAATACAATTTTTTTCAAACCAACATCTAGAATGACTCGATTGTATAATAGATACTGCAATCTTCTAGATTTAGATATATTTTCAAACTAAATTGATACCTTCAGAAAGAACTTACACATACTTATACCAGATGATCTCCTCACTTAGAACCATTTTATTATATCAATTTCTTTACCAATCACCTACTTATGCATTAGCTCCATAATATATTTACTTGCACCCAATGTGTGTGTATATATTTGCATACAATATGCGTACAGTGTACACATCTATGCATATATGCTTATGTGTGTGTTTGTATTTAAAATAGTTTGTGTTTGTAAGTATATATGTTATTCCTAATAATTGATTTCGATCCTCCTTGTTTTAGTATACATTCTTCTAATTAAATTTATTATTACTGTAACTAACCATTAACTATTACACAAAGAATATTGACATTTATGTTGTGCTCACTTATAATTATAAACATCATTATAACTATGTATAAATAATAATTAAATTTAAAAGAAAGACAAACATTCCTGGATTACGAATAACCTGACAATATTTGAAAATCTCCTACTACCACCACAGTAAGCTAAAAATGTTGCTTGTGTTGTGATGGAGGACTTAGCCAGCCGAGGAATTGAACACACTACGCCTGGGTGGGACCCAAGCGCGATGTCAACTCGGCTACCGACAGGTCAATGTAAATTACTTTAAAAATTATGTGATTTATTCTGTTGGCGAGCCAATAAATAAATAATAATTAGGTCGGTGGTTTTGCTTATACACGATCCGACTTGCGGAAACCCGAAATGTTGGGTTCTGCAAGTCAAATCCTCGAACTTAATTAAATACTTCAGCAAATGAATCATCATTAGCCTTTATGTTCTGATTATTTGACGATATAAATCGATTGGATCTACATTTTTATAAAAAACTTTCAGATTTAACTTGTAAAGTTTAAAAAAATACATTTATTTATTTACGGGACAAGTAGGTACCTACATTTACAAAAAATAATTTCATATCAATAATTATTACATACTAGTATGTTTTAAGCTAGTTTACAATCAAAAATTGTGAAAAAATACATTAAATGCTCTTTTGCAATTTTTTTTCGGTTCCATTAAAAATATCTGCTGTTTCTACATGTGTTGTTTGTATGCGTGGTATAAGGGAGTAAAATGAAGATTTTTTTTCGAATTCATGAGCTCATAACATTATTTAAAAAAAATCGTTTTTCAATTATTTTCATATCATTAAATTCGTTGGAATTCATCCACATTGGTTACCTATGTTGTGTGTACGAAGTATAGGGGGTTTATAAACAAGATTTTTTAAAAGAATACACGAGTTCTTAAGACTGTTTAAAATAAATTACATTCTTCATGGTTCTATCTTTTTCAATTATTTTTCATGTCGCTAAATAAAAATTTATATGTAAACTATATCTTACCTACCGACCAAGATTAATCTTCTTTGATATTTTTGCCTAAATTAAATTAATTATTGAATTGAATTTTACATGTATTTCTTTTTATTTTTCTGACTTTATGTCCGGGTTAAATCTTCCCCACTAAAACTAAACCCTTCCACACACTTTTCCACAAATGATCATCTAGTCAATCCACATTATGCAAGTGCATTATATAAGTATAACAAATACAAAACAATATCAGAATAAGACGTCAACTAACCAGAGATCAAATGGGAAAATAATTCACCGACTCCAGATATTTCCATATCAGAGGGTTCGGCTCGGTACAACTTCTAACTGGACCTATAAATCCTACTGATCCCTCAATATAAATATTTAAAAAATCTTTCATAATCCTACATGTATTTAAAATGACTGATTTTTGCATTTTTATACATAAATTCTTTGACAGATCTAATACGCCTAAATTTTGAATGAGAGAGCTAGGTATAATGCCAGTAGCCGAAATAACAAATAGTTATATTTTTATAGTTTGAGAATGCCAAATTCTTTTAATCTCATTTCCTAAGTCAGTTTAATTTCTATTATTATTTTTATTTTATTATCTGAAATAAGTTTTTTATGTTTTATGATTTGATTTTTAAAAAAAATCTGGTTCTTACATTATAATTTAAATTTTGTACGACTATCTTATGATTAATTATTATTAATGCCAAGAGCCTGAGTATAGTAGTTAAAAAACCACAAAAAATTATTGATAACAAAAAAAGTTTAAAAAAAATAATTAGTATAGTTGCAGTTAAAAATATTTTTAGTTCGTGGGACTCTATTATGAGCATGAAATAAAATCAACTGCAATAATGCCGGGCTGACAAAAAAGTAATTAATGATTTAAAACATTAAGATGACATCAGATACTAAGCTGTCGCACAGCTTCATTAATTTTATATTATTGATATTACTAGTAGGTATGTTTAATATGTACATAATTTATTACGTCTGGAAATTTTATAAAATGTAATAAAAACACATTATGTTAGAGTTCATATTGGGCAGCATCATAGCTTCAGTCCTAATTTATCATTGTATATTTATTTAAATACCATAAAATGGCTTAATAGAATGATAAATCGGATTATAAGCATACAGTGGTACACAGGAGAATATTAGTAATAAATTACAGAAAAAGAAATGTGTGCACAAAAATATTATTGCTAGTGATACAGTTGTTAATAGAAGTGCAGTGAGATAGTACATATTTAAAAGAAATATCTACTAGCGTAATAATAGTTGAATGAATACTGTATTGTATTGATTGAGTTTGTATAAGACTTCACATAAATCGAGGTATGAGGTTTTATGATAATAGATAGTAATTAATATAAAATAAATTCTATAAGGTAAAGAATTTTACAATAACAGAGAATATTTATTTGAACACAGTAATAATATGTATAAAAAAGTGAGTGTTAACATGTTTAATTCAGCAAAATATTATAATAGAGTAATGAGTTTATTGTTACATTCAAATTTAATTCTACTTGAAATGACTGGGCAAGTATCATAATTTGGCTTTAATAATTCAGGCCTGTCAGCGATTTTATGATACTTTTGGATAAGAAATAATAATTTTTAATAATTATGTAAAGTAGCTGTTTCAAAATAGGTATTCTTAGTAGAAGCTTATAAGCAGACCATTTTATTTAGATGGTGGAAACCAAGCTAAACCTGCGTTTAACCACAACCGTTGGTGATAACTTTATTAGTTAAAATTAGCCTATTGAAATTAATTTCAAGTGGTTTGAACTTTTTAACTACCCACATACTAAATAAACATGTGGTTGTTATGTCGACTATAACTTAATAATAATATTTGCTAAAATAATACTATGGTTAACTGTGTTTTATAATAATTGGCTAATATCTACTTTAGGCGCCCGCAAAGTGTCGTTTTTACGAAATTTTAATTAATTGACTTTTTTTTAAACTGAATTAAATAGTGCGAAAGTTAATAAATATGATTTTGTAAATCTGAATTATATTATTGTCGTATTACAAATTGTTGATAAATCTTGCATACGATGGAAAACTGCTCGGCGTCCAAGGATTGAAGGATTGAAGGATTGAAGGATTTAAGGATTTCAGGATTAAAGAATTGAAAGATTGAAATATTTAAGGATTGAAGGATTTGAAGGATTGAATGATTGAAGTATTAAAGGATTGAAAGATTGAAGGATTGAAGGATTGAAGAATTAAAGGATTGAATATTTAAGGGTTTAAGGATTTTAGCATTAAAGGATTGAAATATTGAAATATTTAAGGATTGAAGGATTTGAAGGATTGAATGATGTAAGGATTTAAGGATTAAAGTATTGAAAGATTGATAGATTGAAGGATTGAAGGATTTGAAGGATTGAAGGATTGAAAGATTGAATGGTTGATTGGTTGAAGGATTGAAGGATTGAAGAATCGAAGGATCGAATGATCGAAGAATTGACGGATTGAAGGATTGAAGGATTAAAAAATCTATTTAAGAATAATAATAGGTACACGTTTCCATATAGTTTTGGTGATGGTTTTCTAGATTCGGTAAAAAATCCATATGTTGGGAACAAATAGCAAATCATTTCAAAATAAATTAAAAATAAGTAATATATTTTAAATAATGAAAGGAAAAAAAATTCTGTTGAAAAGGTATTGGTACAAAAATCTACTTATTGGAAAAAATAGATAAATTCACGAGCATCACAAGGTGACTAAATCCCTGGAGGATTTAAATACATAAATCACTGGAATAGTTGATTTCCTACTATACAGAATAAGTATCGCACCATCCATAGTACACAATACATAGTAGACAAATGCCCACAATATTGAGCTGCTAAAATCACAGTCGAAGGAGATTTTCCCAAGTTTAGTTTGCAGTAGTCTTAATAGCTTCTCGTCCTGAATGCTGAATAGTCCTAATGAAACAGTTGATAATAATTATTACTTGCCGATTGGACATTTCAGTTGGTTTGTGAAAGGACAAACTCTGAAAGGACGACACAAAGAACAGGTCTATTCCTATCCTCCAGAATACACTACTGAAAGGGTTGGCTCTATTGCGTAAATCGACCATTTGTGAATTCGACATAATATCCATTCGAGTCAAGACGTTACGTAAACTCACGTAATACGATATTTAACAATAGATCTACGTATAAAAGAGTTATAAGCGGAGAAAAATGAATGAAGGTCTCTTGGTCTGAAAGGAGGTCTATTTGTATAGTGTATGAAAGCAGAAGATTAGAATAGACTAAAAATCACGGGATTTTATAATTGTAGTATTTGTAAAGCTGAAAGTTTATGTGAAAAACACAAAAAAAACTATGAGAAAAAATATTCACGAATAATAATTACAAGGGCAACTCTTAGGACGGGTTGTTTCGAGGAATTTGAACAATTCATCAAATTTCAAAGTTCTGTGTAATATTTTTTCAAGTTCTGTTTTTATTTCAGTTTAGCCAAGCAACTAGCCTGTAACGATATAATAACAGAACTTGAATATGACTTTCACAGAACCCAGAAATGAACGTTGAAATTTGATGAATTAATTGTTCAAATTCTCCGAAACAACCCGTCCTTAGTAATAACATTGTTAATGCATATTTTTTCTTTGCAAGTTATGTGAGTTCCAATTTTGAAAATGATAAATTAAAATGATTGTGTGTAAAAATATTGTAGGTGTTTTTTTCTTGTCTGAATCCTTCACACGATCAGTTACAATTTTTTTTAAAGACTCTTTAATTCAAAATAAATGCCAGTTCACTGAACAAGAGTTAGAACCACCCACAAATTTTTATTTAGATGTATGCAAGATTTCATACATCTAGTAGGAAAAATATAGAAAAATGTAGGATAAATATCATATTTATTTTTCAATATAACATATTAAGAGCATACATCCTACGAAAATGGCCTTCCTTCCTAAAGCGTTTCTTAAGTAATTATAAACTTTGTATCCTTTATAAATTACGCTGTTTTGTGTATTCGCAAGTTTATTTCTGGAAAACCTAAATGAATGAAACCCACAACCGAAATTAGTAAGTTTGATTAATGGAACTGCTAAAAGGAAAGTATTACTCGGAAGGCAGAAGGTCAGTAAGCGAGATAACGGATATTGCGGCCGTTAATATGATAACATGCATTTTCAATATATTTTTCTAATTGCCATTAATAACGTGAACAAAATTAAACTGCCTGAAATGGGTGAAGGGACACTGTAGGGAATGACACTAAAACCCTTGGAACTCTACAAGGGTTTTAGTGTCGATGGTGGTGAAGTGGTTGAATTCATTGTTTCCATTCTATTCTAATTGTTTGTCTATCATATGATGGGTAGTAGTGCTACAAAATATGTAAAACTTTCAGGAAGCGATCGCTTTTTGTTATCGTTTTATCTATAATGTTGATTTCACAGACTTCCAATTATTATTCTGTTGCCTGGTTTGGTTCATTTCGGCATTAATTTCTAGTTCGCGGCAATAACCATGTAAGGAAGTTTTAATATTAAAATAATGAGTAGAAACCTTTACACTAGGCCGATGGATCGCATCATCATTTCATAAAAACATTAATCACCTATTTTGGTTGATTTTCGTCAGCTTAAATTGAAACTCCGTTCAATTTTTTTTCCAATTAACATTGAATTTCAATCCGTAGAATTTTTTGTTCAGTTTGGCGATCCATCAAAACAATTCTCTTCCTCAGTAATATTACATTTGTATGTACATTTGAATTGATCTTGCATCCATAACGAGCTAACAAAGAGCACATCTTCAATACCCTCGTACGTGTACCGGGAAATGTTCCCGCAAACGCCATGTAATTCGCATAACATTCAAAACTATGTGGCTATTGTGAGGCAGCTGCAACTGCGGGTCATGAATATAGAATGCTCAACAATCGAACAGAGTACAGGGTATTGAGGGTGCTTAACGATTCGGAAAGCAGAACCAACCGCTACCAGTTCTAAGGAAAATTCAACGAATAGTCTTGCTTCAACCTCGACTTGCTTCTTAGTAAAGATACTTTACTCAAAAGAACTACAAGGAAATATAAAGATTACTACGAAATACTCAATCCTTATACTTTTATGAGTGTGGTTTTTACAGTACATGCTCATCAGTTAAGAGAACAAGATGCAGAACAGTCAAGAAATTGTCTAATACAACAGGAGTATTTATCCACAGTGGAGTTTTGATACACTAAGTATGATAACAGAATAAATAATTTCCATTATTATTTACTACATAACTGTTCAACCAATTTTAGTAACAACTAGGACATTTGAAAACAATAATGTATAATGGAATAAGATGTAGAGCCGATTAATAAAGATTGCAGTTTAAGGATGTTGTTCACTGGAAACCATAGACAGGGCCGTCCCCGAGTCACGATGCGCCTGGCGTTAGTAAAAATTCAAGGGCGCTATGTTATGTGTTAGGCATTATCAGGTCCTTGGCTTCTTGACGCCTTGGCAAGTCGGCGCCCGGAGCGGACTGCTCCAACAGTGTGGTTTCACTGTATTTTTTTTATTCTCGAAAAAAACTGAAGGAAAAAGTTACTGTAAGGAAGGTATTTTTATTTTACTTTTACGTTAATTAATTTTCTACAACGTTTTAAGTTGTGTCATTTTCGATTACGGATTCACTACGGGCAAACTTTGGTGACTGCGGTCTTACCAGCCATTAGCGTTTTCTGCGTCGTAACCTGACCTAACCATGACCTTCTAAGATGGATCAAGTCGTACGACAGAAACAGAAATCAAGCAGTTAGAGCTAAGGGTTTCTCTTCACGTGTCTATAATATACCATCGGAAATTCCACAAGGATCACATCTTGGACCTTTATTGTTTATTTTGTATTTCAATGATATAGGGACATGTTTTAAAAACTCTCAATTCCAAATATTTGCAGATAATACTAAAATTTACAAAGAAGTCACAAATATCAAAGGCTGCTTAGAATTGCAAGAGGATATTAATAGGCTTGGAATATATTGTGCGAACAACCAACTGTTTCTTAACCTGGAAAAGCGTAACACAATATCTTTCACAAAAAGCATTAACCCTGTAATATTCCCGTACAAAATCAATGACGTGGTCATTCATTTATTCAAAATCAATGACTAAAAATATGTAGTGAAGTAAGGGACTTGGGAATAATAATAGACATAGGAACGTCTTTTCGATCACATATAAATTTTATATCTGACTGGGCCTCCAAAATTCTATGGTTTATCATGAGAGAAACAAAACCATTCAGATCACCTCATGAAATAAAAATACTATATGTCTCTTTCGTTCGCTCAATATTAAAATTTGGATCATTAATATGGAATCCACAATATAAAGTTAACATTGAAAGGTTAGAAGGAATACAAAAAAAAATCTGAAACACTTTGATTTTAAATACTTCCGACCACCCCGACATTTGAAAGACTCATAAGCATTCCTTAAACTATCAATATTAGAAAATAGAAGAGATATATCCGTCAAAATGTTTTTATTCAAAATTCAGTTTTCAGATTGACATGGACAAAATACAATAATATATTTTCAGACGCCGATATTTTCCATTTGTTCTTAGTTCAGTTTACTAAATGCATATTGAAGAAAAATTAATCAATTCTTAATTACGTACCCTCTCCCCCTCCTATTTGTAAGATATCCAAGACATCTCAGTTATTTTCATTAAGGTGTTTTTGTGTTTTTCTGTTTATTTGTTTTTCTTTTCTGTTTTTGACATGGATTTTATGTGGAAACTTCACTGTGTAATGATCCGCCCTTTCTTCTTCAAACTTCTCCTAACTTCTCTTCTTTCTACGATAAATTTTCCTTCTGTCCCGTAGGTAACTTTTCCATAAGGCTTTGGTTATATATATATCCGGGGTAGGAAGGTCCTCCCTGCCGTCTTTTCTTTATTTCACACCCCTTCAAGTGTGTACATCCTAGTTTGTCTACGTGACGTACGACCTTGAACGTACTCATTTCACGTGACGGTTCAGTATAAAAAGGCTTCACCGAACGTTGTGTTGGTTTTTTGTTTCTCGGTTTAGAAACCTAGTTATCTATATATGTGTGGTATCCCTTGGTTCTTCTGAGATAGAGTGAGTTGAATCCATTACCGCTGTGTTTTAAAACCATTTTATAAACCTTATCTTCTAAGTCGCCTGCTCCCCCCCCCCCACTAGCTACTCGATTCTACCTATCGTAGGGTAATGTGAATATAATAAAGTGTTAGATTTATATATGTGATATACATACGATAAATTTATGGTGTTAGTTGTCGGCGCCATCCATGTATATATTTTAGGAGGGGAAGGAGAGGAAAGGAAATGAATTTTTTTCAAGCTAAGATTGACTCCTCCTCTTACCAAACAAAACTGATGGATGATAATTTGAGCAAGGCGATCGATATCTGCGTGTCTGGATATCACAACCGGCCGGGTCTCCCCTTGTTCCAAATCGGCAACCTTCACGCCAGAACAAAGAAAACCAGGTCTCATCACCAATTTCAGAATTGCCCCAATCTCAAACACCTCCAGGATAACCTACTTTACTGAGTGTAGAAGGGGAAAGCCATGACATCCCTTGTCACGAATCTAGTCGCGAAAATGTGACACGCAAGGTCCTAAGTTACGTGCCACCTCTAGAAAACGTTGTAACTCCCACGCCGTCGGGGATTTACATCCCTTTCTAGGTCAATACATAGATAACACACGACGATCTTGTCGACATTTAGCCTGCTTTTTAACGATAGGTTGTGTGCCTACCCATTCAGCCAATTATCATGTGAGATATATGTAAGGTCTACTCGAAATGCCAAATTTAGGATGAGGACTGTCTGTATTTTAATATTCGGTTCTAGTAATTATTTTATGAGGTTACTAGCATCCTCGTGTATTAGGTATGGGTAACTCCTACTGAATACCTATCCTCTCAGGTAGGTATAAACGGATAATTGGTTTGATTTTTGCATTTAATTTAAAGAGGCTGCCTACCTCTCGAAAGGTACCTGTTGAGAAAAGTTGTTCGGTTGGTAGTTTTATTTCGGAGATTACCATCTCCCTCTTTCGACTTTAGATTTGTTTTTGTGCATCCCAATTCGTAACTTAGAAAGTCAAACAATAGATGAAAAGTATTAAATTAGAAAGTCAAATAACAGAAGAAAAGTTTTCATTTTGTTCCGTCTGGTTGCATCCGATCGCTTTCAATTCGGGACGGCATACGCTAGCAAAACTTCCCCCTTTGACTGACTGTACACCGCGCCTCTCGGCCTATATATGAAAGGTCATTGGCCTGTCTCTCACTCACAGCTGATTGACAATCCGTCTAGGGTATTCCTTTTAATGATAACATTGTTTGGGCGGCAGGTGTCGTAAACTTAGTTGTATCCGTCTTTTAAAAGGGGTCCTCTGGAATTTAATAAATAATATAAAAACTCACCCAGTTAGTCACCTCTCATTCTCAGCGTGAAGCTTACCTGGTTACACTATATAGCTAAATCACTTTAATTTTCGACCTCCTCCCTACGCTTATAAAAGGGTAATTAAATATTCCTGTAAATAAAATTGTACCTCCCTAATCTGTCAGGATTCGAACCCACAGTTAATGATATATTTGTTTCTCTGGTTTTCGGTCTCCGTGGATAAATGCCATCTCGCCAAATCAATAACCTAGCCCGATTAAACACTTCCCGCCTTTAAGTACATTCACTCTGTTTTAAAAACGCAATCATTATTTTTATTATTTTCATGTTTTTAAGACAAGCAATCTAGTTCGAACTGTATACGAAATCACGTTTAAATCAACACAACTTTATAACACAATCGCGATTGCACAACACCTGGCGCCCCTGAGGTGGGTTTTTACAAAACGGCGCTCTACAAATTATCCAATTATTATTATTGTCATTATTATTAATTGTTTTCTCACTGAGTTGAACCACTTTCACTTCACACAAACACCGGATCAATAATCTTTCACTTTAATTCAATATTCCGCAATATTCTCTAATACCATTTGAATTCAATAATTAACTGTAATTTCAAACAACACTTCTGATTTGTATCCATTTCTCGGGGCTGTCAATGCACCCAAGTTCGAGACTCGACTGTCCCTCCGGTCTCTCCTTTCCCGTGGGAATCTGTTTACTCCAGGCCTGTCTGTCAATAAATCTTCCGTCGTTGTCTAAACAAAAAATTTTTTTGAGCACGTTCGTTTATTATTTATCGTTTATTTTTGTGGATATTCAAAACATCACAACTGGTTAATGAAACATGTAAAATGTAATTATTTTTAGTTTCCCCAATACACTAAAACAAAATAAAATAAGTTGTAGCCATTTGGAACCGTTACGAAATGTGCGGTTTTAGATGGATTAAAAAATTAATAATTGTTTGTAATACGAATTAAAGTATTAAAAATGTACATTTGCAGTACAATGATCCGAATCAGAAAAAATAACTTTAAATCTTCTACACATTTTTAATGGCATTCATAGTTTGTAAAAATACCCCATTGCCCTTGTACAGGGCCAGCCCTGACCTTAGACGTTTTATTAAATACCCCTTAAGAAAATACCAATAAATCATGTGTAGAATTGCAATTGCAATTCACAAAATATGTATTTTTGATTGCTGACCATCAACCTAAAATTCAAATAACATACGTCCGGTATTCAATCAACTTAAAGTGTTATTTTTCACTGAAAGGATTGCATTTATTAACCCATCGCTTACAACATCATTTGCGTCAGTTAAAAGTAGCTTATTTACAGTGCATTTAGTCCTGCATTGTATGTGCAGCACGAATTACAACACGAGAATAAACGGCGAGGGAAATTATAAGCTGTATATTGCTCTAGTAAATGACTTTAATTAATCAATTATTATTTTTTTAAGCCGGGCATTAAGAGGTTTGTTAAATTCGGAGAACGAGGAGTTGCTGGGCAGGTGATAGTAACAACAAATTGCTGGTGACCGCTGAGGGACAATATTTTCACTGTTCTTTTAATGTCGAAAAAAAATTACGAAATAATTAATTTTTATGTTGACAAAATAATAAATGTGAAATGATCTTGAATATGGCATTTTTGACGTCACGCTCACCAATAGAGTTTTCTACGATGTAATGACTTTGTATCAGTTTCAACGGTTTAGTAATGTGCTGTTTTAGATTTTCTTTAATCGATAATCATGTATGAAAATATTAAAATTTCACATTTTAGAACGATGGCTAGAATTAGAAAAAAAACTTTGAACTTTCATAAATTTCATTCCGTGAAACCAAAATAACGGTTAATACAATATTATTCCGTACTTATTCCTCAGTTACTACTACTACTAGGAATTTAGATGCATCAAAAATAAATACTTTATTCCCAGGTTACGAATAACCTGAAAATAATTGATATTCTCCTACAATCGTCATTATAAGCGAAAAATATGATGATTGTACCTTCAAAGTCTGGGTCTTTGAGCTCTGCCACTGCGGACCATTTGACCATTATCGTCAATTTGTTTTCTGCTCTGATAATGTTATGGCCAGAAACTTGGATTTACTTGGAATTATTATAAAACAAACTAATTTGGTTGTCGGTTTATGGGTGCGTGATTTGAAATTGTATTCCTGTGTAGTGCGTACAACTATGCAAGTTCACTAAACTTTTAATTTTTTAAATTCCAACTTGTAAGAAGGTATGATTCATATCGGACAAGCGTAGTAGTTTATTTATTATTTAATAAACAAATGCACAGTAAAATAAAGTTTTTTTTACTATTATTTCACCCGAAATGCTAGTGTTGACAACGCGCGTGGTTTCACAGAACTAGATACAGTGGACATACTGGACATACTTTAGCGGGCCGTTAACAAAGCTATTTCATTCGTACACACATTATTTGAATGCACTGCCCGTTTAATAAGCAGTGCTCCATTTTTTTGTTCAATTTGTATGAATGCATCGTGTCTTGCATTCTTATAATGTCATTCGATAGAATATGTTGTAATTTTTCAGGTTTGCTAAATTTCGATGGGATTCTTCTTTTGTAATCCTAAGGCAAATATTTTTTTTTATAAATCAGCTTCACTTATTTTACAATGTTCAACGACTTTATCCCTACTATCGTGTATATATGTTTATAATCTTTTTTTTTGTATTTCCATTTGTAGTATGATATATGCACAACATTGTATTATTGTTTTTGTATGTTCTTATTTATGTTACCACCATAAAAATAATATTTGCCTAGTTTGGGGTTTGGGGTATTATTAATATATGTGATTTTTCACGAATCTGCGCTAGTATAGAGCAAATAAAAATTAAAAAGCAAATAAATTGAAGTACTTACACGTATTCAATATTATTTCAAATGCACATAACATGTTTTAACAGTGAAAACACGGCAAGTAACATTGCAAAAATTTATTCTAAATCAGAAATTAATTTCTATACACACTATATTAGTGAATATCTAATATTGGCCTCGAAACAGTACGTCTAATTCTTAGGTGATGGTAACTTAAATTATCAACATGTTACCGTTTTTTCTGACAAAGCTAAATGTTTTAACTATCGATTATAATCTGCATATAAAACGATTAAAAATTTTAACATTCTCTTTTTAATTAGATACTTAATACAGCATACAGAGCTTAATAAAGAACAAAAACACTTGTTTTTGGTGTTTTTGTGACACACTGTATGAAGACTGTAAAAGTTTAGATTCGAGTTGGTACAAATAAAAAATATCTTTAACTGGGCTCCGAAACAACCTTGGATTGGAAAAAGTTAGGTTATTATATGGGAAACATTATTCTTTCATTGATTGTTACCGCGGGAATTATTAAGAATTCAATGAAAGTGATGTTTTTTAATAACACAATTGTTTTATGTATGTGCAGGTAAACATAAATTATAGAAATTGTTGTATTGCGCTAACAATGAATTTAAATTCTCATTTTTATTGTTGTTATTCTCTGTAAATTATTACGAAATAAAAAGTGAGGTGAAAGATTTTCCAAATAAAAAGAATGTGTTTTCAGTTTAACGACGTTTGGAGTTAAAATATATTAGTTTTTTTCAACTTTTTTTTATATTAGAAATTAAAATATTATAATGTATAAATGTCAAAGTCGATTTCAATTAATAAAATACAAAAGGTAATATTATGTTTATCTATGTTTCTAAATATGATACATGTTTTTACGACATCTTCAAAAGAAGAAATACATCCATAATATATTTAAAATACGTTCGACATGTAAGTTTACACCACAGATAAACCACCGCCTTTGGCTGCGTAAACAATGTATATTGTATCTTCCTATGAACTATTTTATGTCAGTAATGTTTTCACATACACGATCGTTTATCAATTGAATAAAATTTTCGTCACGTTTTCTAGTAAGACCGATAATGTTTTACATATATTTTTGGAAGGAAATGAAGTTCTCAGTAAGTTAGCATCGTAATTTAGTTCGTAAGCTGATTTAGTAAGTTATTTCAAGCCAAATTGAAATTCATCGTGTTACTTCAAGTTATAATTCATTCCACCTTGTTGTGCCGAAGTTGTTGTCGGATATTGTAGTTATTGTCAAGGATTGTGCCAATATTATTTTGTTTTACCAATCTTGTATTACCGAAACTACGTAGGAAACTTTGTCACTCGCGTCTCACAGATAAAACTTACCACTGTGTCTACGTAAAATATTCATTCATACTTTAGCTTCGTAGTTCTTAAAAAAACGTCAAAATCTTGCCAGAAACTTGCAAAATTTTCGAAGCAAGTTTGCTTTGGCTCTATGAATAATATAACGGCGCGACGTTAGATAAAGTTGGAGTATTTTGTGACGAAAGGTTTATGAAAAGTTTCGGAAATCCGATATCTTACCTGTCAGAATTTGAAATCTTTGGACAGTTTATTTTGGTATTCAGTTTTCCGCGATAAACTCTTACCAGCGAGACAGGTTTTTTTGCGTAAAAGAATTAATACCCTCCCTATTATCAAAAATACTTATTTCGGTTGTGTGTGTGTCCTGCGTAACTTAGGTTCAGTGAACTCTGAAACTCGGATTTACGTTAATTTAAGTATCATTTTCAAAATTGGAACTGATTGTGTGAAGACTATCAGACAATCCCGGGATCATTGACGGAACTGCTCTAGTACCTTCTCTACTATTTATGAATTAACAAAGTTTTTAGGGTAACTTTACAAAAGAGGATTTTGTTAATATTTTGTTTAATCTTGAAGATAATTTTAATCTAGGTTAAAGAGTAGATAATACGCATATAAAGCATTTAAAATTAATTAATAAAAAATCTATATCATTTTGTTTAGTATGTTTGATTAAAAAGCAAATGTGGGTGAAATACCACACCTGATTTAGTATGCATTATTTGCATCACAAGTTTCGTCCGGACACTACAAAACGCACGTGAGCTGTTCCTAACTAGCAAATGAATGATGAAGCAATCGAATGGATGAAACAAAGAGTCAAAAACCAATTTTGAATACAATAAGAGCTTATTCGTGCCTTGCTATGAATGTTTAAGTATTAATTAATTCCTTGATACTTGTAAACGGCTCACGCGGGTTGTGTGGAAAGTCTCTACAAAACATTTCACATTCGTGCATTCGAGTTTTGAAAAGATCCTGGTATTGCTTGAGCATACCTTGTCTTCTTGGAACTTCCCCGACTGTTTTTTCATCTACTTCCACGTTTTTCCTGACCCTACTTTTTTCATTTCATCACCGTACGTGCCACAAACGTAATTATACCGTATTTATTACGTTTTCTCTAGCCGTAAAGTTTTTATACAACATACCATTCAGGTATTTCATTGCTAAAGCAACATTCCATTGCCACAGCAACATGGCTCAATGCCATTCAACACGGCTGGTAACACTCTTTCAAAGAACACAAACACATCGATTTGTTTATTTTTTTACAACAATGCCTTGTGCAACATAGCCTTTCTTTCAAGTGCCAAATAAACCGATAAGCTAAGCAATCAAAATCACCGAAGTCTTGACATTTAACCCTTCAGTATTTTCAACACCTTTGTTCAGTTCGCAATGTTTTCTGTGTATATACAACTTTTGTTTTTTTTATTTTCCATAAAAACAAATACTGTTTTAAAAAAAAGATAAAATTATCCTTGCGGTTTACGCATTTAAAATCAAAAATGTATAATCTGTTTCTAAATAATAAAACTTATAATATCAAACGTGAAAAATGTTGTCAAAAAAGCTTACCACATTTTTATATTTTTTTACTCTAGTAGAAAAATTGAGAGAACTCGATATTTCGAAAACACATTTGTTATGTTTGGGAATTTTAAAAAAACTTGACTTTTGTCTCGTTCATATAATAAAAAATAAGAAATATGTGTTCAAAGTTCAACCAATTGTTAAGATAGCGACGCGAAAAATAAATAATTCATTTTTGCTATTTTTAGGATTTTATTAATGTATCCAGTGTAAATATTTGAGGCAATCTGGAAAGAATTATAAAATCTCTTTCTGACATCAAAAAAATTACATATTTTTGCATGATATAAAAAAAATCTAAAAATAATTTTGAAAAATATGGACGCCCAATCATATAAGATCCTAAATCGCTGGAGGGGTTATATTGCTTTATGTTTTGATTAAATCATTATAATTAGTGTTGACATTTAAGCGTTATCAAATTATCCAATCACAGTTGATCCGGATCGAAATCGTTGGTAATCTAAAAGCGTGACCCCTGCTACGCCAATTACACCGAGTAGTGCATAGAGCCTTCATACCCTCCATTACTACCCCCTGTAGGTTCCATAGCTTCCCCCTCCCCCGAATAGGGGCCCAGGGTAAGGGTTGTTTTAATTAAAGGGGTGACACAAGCATACTGTCTTTAGTTCACGGTACATAATATTGTACAACACATATCTGCCAATACCAATTTGCATTGGGGAATGCTTTGGCACGTCATGTTTTAGATCGTCACTTCATACTTGAAAACTTAAGTTAAGATCACTGAACAACTGTTTATGGAGTAAATAAATTTAAAAAATATTTTTTCTAATAAGATATCAAAAATAATAATGCACTATTACACATTAATAAATATTCTGTTTCAGCAAACCCGGCATTTTATGTACTATATCCCACTCACAAGAGTGTCCCTGCCTGTGCAGTGTACAGACAGGGGAACTATGTCACCACCCGGTTGGGCAGCGTTATGAGGCGGAATAAGGTAGGGGCTGTAGGAAGGGATTTGTAAATGCGGGCCTTGAAGAGGCTCGGATTATAGGAGGGAGGAAAAACAGATGCCGGTAGCTCGTTCCACATACGAGCCGACTTGCACAAAAACGAGACGTAAAAACGGCCGGTTCTCATGAAGCCAACGTCAACCGTGAACGGGTGTTCAGTTCGTGTCCGTCGAGTTTTGCGCACATGCACCGGTTCATCAGGAATCAATGCTGCTAGCTCCTTGGAGCAGGCTCCATTGAAATACCTGTAGAACAGACACAGCATGCCTACATTGCGTCTATGCATTATAGAAGGCAATCGGTCTGTTAACAACGGATTGTCAATCAGACGGATCGCTCTCCTTTGCACAGATTCAAGCATATGTTTGTATATTAAAAAGGAAAAAACGATATTTACAAATTTAAAAGTCAATTTCTAAACCTTCAGATGCGATAAACTTATTATTTACCTAAAAAAACTATTTTTATATTAATTAACATTATAATAATTAACACTAGAAAGACCGAAGCGGTCATTTTGACCGTTTCTTGATGTAATATGACGATATTTTGCTTAAAATTTATGGTAATGATCTGATTTTTTTTTTACTTTTCATGATTCATGTTTTAACGACCATTGTGAAAAAAACAGGTAAGTACCTTATTTATTTATCGAAATATAATGATTTATACCTACAAAGACCGCCGCGGTCAATGTGACCGTTAGGGCCATTTTAAGCTGGGTTTGTTTAGGATCTTCTTTATCCAAGTTACGCTCGCGGGGCTTATAATGCTAGCCACCTGTATATTGACTTATTATGGTTGACATTATGGGGACCCCTCATATTCAAAGAAACTATGAGTAAGAACAGGTTCAAAGAAATTGTGAAATATTTGCGTTTTGATTTGCGAACTACGAGATCTTCACGACTGGCAACTGATAAATTTGCACTAGCATCGGCAATTTGGAACAAGTTCTTAGAAAACTGTAATCTGTGTTACGTTCCTGGTGAAAATTTGATGGTCGATGAACAGCTTTTTCCTAGCAAAACTCGTTTTCCGTTTACTCAGTATATAGCAAATAAGCCTGACAAATTTGGAATAAAGTATTGGCTTCTAGTGGACGTAGATACTAAATACCTATGTAATAGATTTCCATATTTAGGTAAAACTGTGGAACGTTCAAATGAGTCATTACCAGAATATGTAATAATGAAACAACCGTTTCTCAAAAAGGGACGAAATATCACAACTGACAATTTTTTTACTTCGATGAAGCTGGCAGAGAAATTATGAACTGAACAAACAAGTATTGTCGGACGATGAGAAGGGCCTGGAGAGAAATACCAGCAGTTTGCAAAACCGTTTGTACTCCACGTTATGAATAATTTATTTTGAAGGATAAAAATGGTACTACACTACTGTTTATCTAGGAAAACCGAAGAAAAATGTAATGATATTGAGTACAGTACATCCAAATTTTCAATTTGGCGACAGAACAAAGAAAATTCCCGAAACGATTGAATTTTACAATTCTACAAAATATTGTGTCAATATAAATATTACGTAAGAGCTGGAAGTAGAAGGTGGCCTGTGCACGTTTTCTACAACATACTTGATCTAACCGCTATAAATGCATGGATAATTTATAAAAAAATATATCTCGTCACAATTTTATTCTATAGCTTGTTGGAGAACTAAGGACAGCATATACAAATAGCAGAGCTGGTGCAGTTGTATTTGCTCCTGAAAAATTGACAGAAAGGGAACCAGAAAATAAAACTTCTAAAAGACAACAGTGCCAAATTTATAAAAAATGTAAGCAAAATAAAACAACCGACACATATGATAATTGTAAGAAATCTGTTTGCGGAAAGTGCCTCGGATATTATAAAAAAAAACAGTTTGTACTAAATGTGAACCTAATTAATTAAAGTTAATCATTTTAATATATAATTATTGTTTAATTTATTTAATATTATGCCAAATATTACAAATATTACACAACTACAACAATAATAAACTCGCATGTTATCAGCGGTCAAAATGACCGCTGTGGTCTTTATAGGTATGGAGCACTACCCGGTCTTTCTAGTGTTAACGTATTATAAAGCATCCGTAGCACGCACACTGCTCATTGGTTGTAGCATTTTCTTTGAGAGATTGCCTGTTCGATTTGAAGTAAGTACTAAATAAATAATTAAAATTACAATGGCCTTAGACAGACTCCGCATTAAGGCAATATCCGAATTCCAGCCATTTACGAAATTCATGCTATTTTTGAGGTGAAACATCTTTCGGCGCGCCTAGGGGGGTAAAACCGACTCTTGTGTAGCAAGCGTGACAATACGGGACGACGGTCTTGACATCTTGATGCTTCATTCGGCCAACCTCGTGACTCGTCGGCTTTTTCTGGCCGGCCACTAAAACTCTCTGCGATATATTTATTTCTATTATCATTCAAATTGGCAATTGAATTAATGATAAATTTTTAATTGGAAATATATTTGTTTGTATATGTTTTAATAACAATAAAATAATAATTATACTATCAATAATATACAGAATTGTTTAATTTCACTGTTCACTATAACTTACTTTAATAAAAATAAATTTCGATGTTTCACATCTGCCAGGCGTGTTGGCTATTTTTTGTTGTTATTGAACATAAATAATCTCAAGACTTTTGAATGTCGGAGTCTTTGAATGTAAACTCGACACATAATCAAGCTAGTAAAAGATACCTGTGTTAAGGTAAATAATAATAACTACT
The DNA here is from genome assembly GCF_061612785.1 of Hesperophylax consimilis. Taxonomy (NCBI): domain Eukaryota; kingdom Metazoa; phylum Arthropoda; class Insecta; order Trichoptera; family Limnephilidae; genus Hesperophylax; species Hesperophylax consimilis. Next base: position 19,730,460 of record NC_142845.1, read on the forward strand.
GTGAAGTTCAAAAGGGAATAATAGAGCATACTTTATAAAAAAAAATACTTTTTTTATGTTTTTCACGTTCTCTGTGGCAAAATACATTGGTTTTAAGTTTGAGGCAAAATAATTTGAGGCTTTCAATATCCTGGGTTTATGACCGTACAACGCGTCACGTAACTAATCACTACAATATAAGGCAGAAGGAACACGTTAAAACTTTATGGAATCGGAAATAACTCGGCTTTAATCGTTGTTACTGAAATTTTATTTCTACTGAAGTATTCATTTTATCAATACTATACTAGTATGTCACTAGTGAGGAGTAATATCGAGTAAAATTCCAAAGTTTGGTCTCCAAATTATGAAAACACATGCTATAAATAATCTAGTATAGATTCTTATGTTACGTCAATTTTAGAAATGTTGTTCCTACGACGTGTCTAGATTATGGCTACCTCCTTTACTAATTAAATTTATTCAAATTATCTGTACGTAGAATTCACGATTTAATGTTTTGTTTAAAATGATTATTTCGACGTTTTATACCCCCGAAAAGTCATATTAAATTTTTTTGCTATCCACTCTAGTGATTGGTATCATATATATATTTACCATATTATTTAAATAAAAAAATTCCTAAAATATTAAAATTGAAACGTATAAAGCTGCTTACCGAGGTTCAATGCCAATGAATCCACCATGTTTCCACTTTTTATCCTATTTTTTAGGTTGGTAGCTGAAAGTGTTAAATTATATTACACGTATACAGAATTACAAGAATGATTATAAGGATTTTGTTGACATTTAACGAATCGATCACTAAATATAAAGAGGTCTTAGTATAATTTATATCGAAAAGCAAATATAATTATATAAACTGCCTAGCTCTGCTTGGACTTTTTTTTTATACGAGGGTCATCTAGAAAGTATAGTTACAACATTTATATAGGATCGAAAAATGCTTATATTTTATTGAAATTCACAGGATACTTCACAAATATATTAAACCTTTTTTTCAACGTAACCGTCGTCGAGATCGTGACATTTTTATAGTCAGGGCACGAGCTTTTGTCATTGACCTTCGCCGTCAGCTCTTTCAGCCACTTCTTCACAGCTTCCTCGACCTCCTGTCGTTGGAAAAACGTTTCCTTTCCAAAAACTCCTTTAGAAGTCAAAAGCGCCAAGTCGGGTAAATAGGTGGGTGGGTGAAAATATTCCATCCAAACCATGTCAGCAGTATGCTCGCGCGGTATGGGGCCTGGACTAGTCATGCAGGAAGCTGACTCCCCGGGTCCGCATTCCCCTTCTGCGATTCTGAATGGCTCTTCTGAGTGTTTTTAGAGTATTGCAATAAGCCTCTGCATTAATGGTATTCCCATTAATGGTATTCACATTATGCATTAATGGTATTCACATTAATGTATTAAAGGTATTACGCATACAATTAATCAAAAGAGCCCCCCTCACGAAAAACAGATGCCATGACTTTTTAGTAGCTGGGGAAGTTAAATGACGCTACTGAAGTGATCTCAAACGATCCGGAACGGACGGGAGGTGGCGGGAGCGTGCAACGACCTCTCCATCGGAAGAATTTACTGTGACTGAAACAATTGGCCGAAAAACACGCGGGACTAAGCAAACTGTGTGATGTTTTGAACATCCACATAATTAAACGATAAATAATAAACGAACGTGCTCTAAAAAATTTTTGTTTGGGCTAACAGATGGGATTTGTTGACAGGCGGGCTAGAAGTGCCATGTTCCCACGGGAAAGGAGCAGAGATCGATGAAACAGTCGAGTCTTGAACTTAGATACGTTGACAGCTCCAAGAAATCAATACAAGTCAGAAGTGATATGTGAAATTACAGTTAATTATTGAATTCAAATGGTATTAGAGAATATTGTGGAATATTGAATTAAAGAGAAAGATTATTGATCCGGTGTTTGTGTGAAGTGAAAGTGTGTTAGATTAAACGTGATTTCGTAAATATGTAGTTCAAACTAAGTGACTTGTCTTAAAACCATGGAAATGATAAAAATAATGATTGCGTTTTTAAAACAGAGTGAACATATAAAGGCAGGAAGTGTTTAATCGGGCTAGGTTATTGATTTGGCGAGATGGCAATCTATCCACGGAGACCGAAAACCAGAGAATCAAATAGATTATTAACTGTGGGTTCGAATCCTGACAGATTAGGGAGGTACAATTTTATTTACAGGAATATTTAATTACCCTTTTATAAGCGTAGGGAGGAGGTCGAAAATTGAAGTGATTTGGCTATATAGTGTAACCAGGTAAGCTTCACGCTGAGAATGAGAGGTGACTAACTGGGTGAGTTTTTTATATTATTTATTAAATTCCAGAGGACCCCTTTTAAAAGACGGATACAACCGAGGTACAGGAACTAAGTTTACGACACCTGCCGCCCAAATAATGTTATCATTAAAAGGAATACCCTAGACGGATTGTCAATCAGCTGTGAGTGAGAGACAGGCCAATGACTTTTCATATATAGGCTGAGAGGCGCGGTGTACAGTCAGTCAAAGGGGAAGTTTTGCTAGCGTATGCCCTCCCGAATTGAAAGCGATCGGATGCAACCAGACGGAACAAAATGAAAACTTTTCTTCTGTTATTTGACTTTCTAATTTAATACTTTTCATCTATTGTTTGACTTTCTAAGTTACGAATTGGGATGCACAAAAACATATCTAGAGGCAAAAGAGGGAGATGGTAATCTCCAAAATAAAACTACCAACCGAACAACTTTTCTCAACAGGTACCTTTCGAGAGGTAGGCAGCCTCTTTAAATTAAATGCAAAAATCAAACCAATTATCCGTTTATACCTACCTGAGAGGATAGGTATTCAGTAGAAGTTACCCATACCTAATACACGAGGATGCTAGTAACCTCATAAAATAATTACTAGAACCAAATATTAAAATACAGACAGTCCTCATCCTAAATTTGGCATCTCGAGTAGACCTTACATATATCTCACATGATAATTGGCTGAATGGGTAGGCACACAACCTATCGCTAAAAAGCAGGCTAAATGTCGACAAGATTGTCGTGTGTTATCTATGTTATTGACCTAGAAAGGGATGTAAATCCCCGACGACGAGGGAGTTACAACGTTTTCTAGAGGTGGCGCGTAACTTAGGACCTTACGTGTCACATTTTCGCGACTAGATTCGTGACAAGGGATGTCATGGCTTTCCCCTTCTACACTCAGTAAAGTAGATTTCCTGGAGGTGTTTGAGGTTGGGGCAATTCTGAAATTGGTGATGAGACCTGGTTTTCTTTATTCTGGCGTGACGGTTGCCGATTTGGAACAAGGGGAGACCCGGCCGGTTGTGATATCCAGACACGCAGATATTGATCGCCTTGCTCAAATTATCATCCATCGGTTTTGTTTGGTAAAGAGGAGGAGCCAATCTTTAACTTGAAAAAAATTCATTTCCTTTCCTCTCCTTCCCCTCCCAAAATATATACATGGATGGCGCCGACAACTAACACCATAAATTTATCGTATGTTCATCACACATAAAATATCTAACACTTTATTATACTCACATAACCCTATGACAGGTAGACTCACGTAGCTAGTTTGAAGAGCAGGCGACTCAGAAAAATCAGGTTTATGAGATGGTTTTAAAACACAGCGGTAATGGATTCAACTCACTCTATCTCAAAAGAACCAAGGGATACCACACATACATAGATAACTAGGTTTCTAAACCGAGAAACAAAAAAACCAACACAACGTTCGGTGAAGCCTTTTTATACTGAACCATCACGTGAAATGAGTACGTTCAAGGTCGTACGTCACGTAGACAAACTAGGATGTACACACTTGAAGGGGTGTGTAATAAAGAGAGAGGCAAGAGATTGAAAGACGGCAGGGAGGACCTTCCTACCCCGGATAAATACATAACCAAAGCCTTATGGAAAAGTTACCTATGGGACTTAAAGAAAATTTATCGTAGAAAGAAGAGAAGAAAAAGTTGAAGTAAGAAAGGGCGGATCATTACAACTGACATTTAGGATCCCCCTACACGTCAGGTGTGCCAACATCGTAACAAAAAAATCCCCCGGCCTCACTTTAACCTATTAAATATTATTTATTGGTTAATCTGTAAAAAAAAAATTCAATGTAAACCAAAAAACTGAAGTACGATTTTTCATCTACTAGAAAAAAATTGTAAATGGGGTAATACCGTTTTGTCCTTTCACGGTCGATATAATACTGGCGAATGCATTACTCGTTCATTTTAAAAGCATTTTCTCTACCCACAAGGGCTTCCCAGTCATTCCGAGTGATATTATTCGTAAGTACCGGGTATTATAATGTTTCGCCACACTAGCCAAATGTTCAGATTTACGCGTCATTACCATTTTATGCCAAGTAAGCTACCATTATCTCACAGATTTCAATATACAGTTTGGCACAGGTTAGGGAATAGGGCAATGTCAAAAAGGCGATAAGATGCTTTAGGTATTCTTTTGGGCCTGGCAATGCATGGAAAATGTCAGGAGTTAAATAAGTTGGCAAAGCGGTACCATTTTGATACCAGAGTAGGTTCTTTCCATTGTTAGAGCTTAGAGTCAACTCGTTATTTAATGCGTGAAACAAAAAGGAATATTTAATTATTGAAGAAATAGATAACATATATATATATATATATATATATATATATATATATATATTTTTTTTTTAAATAAAGACAAACATTCCCGGGATAGGAATAACCTGACTATTAACCTGAATATTTGAAAATCTCCTACACATCATCATCACAGTAAGCTGAAAATGTTGCTTGTGTTATAATGGAGAACTTAGCCAGCCGAGGAATTGAACACACTACGCCTAAGTGGGACCCAAGCGCGATGTGATATCTAAGCGAAACATGAAACAGAAACCTCAAAAGTTAATGGTCGATACTGAGAGTCGAACCTAGGATATTTGTCTAATCAGGACAATGCCCCAACCACTCGGCCATTGAGACCTGATTATTATACGTCATTTTTTTAAATCTCATATCTCAAACTTAGAATTACCAATATTATTCTCATCTAATTCCCATATTTGTATGATTGCAAAGTGCTACAAGAATTTATTTGGAATCTAGATAGATGGTGTCTTGAATATATATATTCCACCCGATTTTTAATAATATGGAGCATGTGATGAAAGGCTTTAAATCACAGTGAAAGAAAAAACAGATAAACCATAGCTGCAAGAAAATATGCAAATTATTTATGAAAACGGACATGCTAACGACATCTGGCGGAGAAAGAATTGATCCAGCTTGCTTGCAGTAGACTCCTGTAATAGTTGAAATTAAATCAAGGTTCCGGGACGAGAGCAGAGATGTCGTAAAATCGTCTAGGACGACTGGTACATCCCCTTTTAACCAATAGATCTGAACAAAGAGCTATAAAATTTTGAGTAACCAATCAGTGAGCGGAGGGAGGTGTGTCTACGACGGACAAAGGAATAAACTTTGGATCGGGCAATAAAAAAAGATAATTAATGGCTTCTTCTTTCCCACAGAAATTAGAGGTGAACGCACTTTAGGGTCAACGTCGACTTTCAAGGTGACAAACTCCTGGAAATGTTTACAATAACTGAGGCATTTAGGTGATGGCGAACCATTGAAATCGAGTGCTTTGAAGATTTTACAAGTTGAAAAACACACACACGAAAATGCAATGGAAAAACTATAAACGTGATAGTATAAAAAAGGACGGGAAAAGCGAAGGAAAATCACTGGCAGAATTTTCAACTGTAGTACAATTATTTATGATAGAAGGAGGGTGTCATGTTCGATAAAAATCGTACTAAAGAGAGGTGAGAGTTTTGGAAACAATGGAAATTAATCGTTATCAATTTAAGATGAAACGGACATATTGGTAAATCAATCTTGGATGAAAATCTCGCAAAAAAAAATACACATTTTAGAAAAGTGCGGCGATCGAATGGAAGGTTAATACAGATATTTTGGACTGCTACGAAGGTTCTAGGAAAATGAAAATTGAGTATTAGAAGAAGACAGTAAAATTAAACATATATCGATAGATTAGATTCAGGAAAAGTAGACATTTTCATGATTATTAGGTTAGATATATATTAGAGTTACCCAATATTACGAAGGGATCGAAACAAGATAAAAGGTTGGCGGTCTCATGTATATTTTGAAGGGTAAACAATCGAAATCCGAACATGATTTTTATTTACGTTAAGGTAATAAACGATTAGAAAAGCGATTAACTTTAACGTGGACCTTATGGAAGTATTTAGATTAGTCAAAAGAAATTAAAATTAATAGGTTTGAAATTAAACTAAATTTACGAGTCTAGTACCAAAATTTTAAACATAAACAGATGTCAATGCATATAATTTATGTGAAATCTTGTAAGTGAGGGATGGAGGATGGGGCGGAGATTGGATCAGGCAATAAAAGTGACAGATATCCCAGAGTCAAATTAGGTATATCTCCCATAGAAGTGTGGAAAACTATATATTAATTAATAATAAATGAAGTATGAAATTTCCCAGGAGACCACACACATCGGGAAAGGTGAAGAAAAGATAAAAGGAAGGGTAAAGAACGGAGATAGGAAATGATCCATGTGGAGAAAAGCGATACAATTCGAATTTATCCGTGAAATGAATAAATACGACTTGGAAAATGAGTAATTATAAGAGTTATGAGAAATGACATAAGAATCAAGAAGAAATTGTGCAAGAAAACGTCGCGGATAAAAGAAAATCCAAGAAGATAAGGAAAAATTCAAATCTGCGGCATTAAGAGAGAAAGTACTGATGAAAATGGAAAAGCCCATATAAGGGACAATAAAATTGAGTAGAATTCAGACGAATCGAAATTCAAAAATGCGTAGTAAAGATTTCAGCATGGATTTAAACAATTTCGCACGAGATGCATAAAATTGAGATCTATATATATGTTATTGAGGACGGACCTATCGCGAATTGAGAAAAAAAAGGAACGCAAAATCATGAGATTTTAACTACATTTTTGTATGAACAGAGGACAAAGGGAGCTTGGGCGATTAACACAGACTTACCCGATTCGGACCCTATCGATTTAGAATTGTGAGATGGAAACTGAACACCGCCTTGAGCCGGAAAACAGAAGATCGTATGTAGGAACGATCGATATTGATGGAAGGGGTGTTTGGATTTACGAGTTGATAGGAGATAGAATTAAGCATCAAGAGAAATTCAGATACGTCTTTTGGAACCTGAGAGGGGTATAAAGTGACGGTACACACCAGTTTTGGGACAGTCGCGCCGAGGGTTTGAAAAGTTGTTACATGGCAGTACTACGTCTATTGGTAAAATTCTAGTGAAATAATCTAAGTGTTAAATTCTGAACAAGTCCCTGGACTTAGCAAGTTTTGTAATAAGTCTTAAATTCAGTTTCTAAATTCTGAAAACCCCACCAGTGAAGTTTTGTTAAATCAGTTTAATTTGGTTAAACAGTGAAAATAAATATAATTTAAACTCAGTGCTTAAAAGTGTTAAGTGAAGTGCAAAAAGTGAATTGTGAATTAATTAAAAATTTAAAAATAATTATTTCATTCAAAGTGAAAACATTCAAATTAAATTTAAGAGTTTGTTATCGTTAATCTAAAGTGAACGTGATCGCGTATTGATATTTAAAAATAGATTATAATTTTGTGTAAAAATAATAATAGTAATAAATATTTACGTCTTAGTTTAAAATAAACACAATCTAGACAGTTCGAAAAGAAATAATAACAAATGCTCAAACCTTTGTTCTAAAATTAACAGTTCGGAAAAGAAATTAATTTTAAGAATCGAGATAATTAAAAGTCTGCGCAATTCGAAAAAATTTTCTTTTAAAAATATATAAAAAGAAATTTAGAATTAATAAATTGTTCAATTAAAATCCATCGTGCGTATAGCGACAGTGTTAAAAGTGTTTGTCGTTTTAACCGGAATTTTAATCATCAGTCTATCATTTCGAAAAAGAATTTGAAACAGCTATCATTCAAAAGCCTAAACTAGAAAGGTGTTATTAAATCAACGGGTTTTCTGAATTAGGATTTCGTTCGGAAGAAAAATTAAATATCAGCTAATTTATACGATTCAAGCGAGAATAAAATATTAAATAGGAATAAATAGTCGAAAGGATTTATTTTGAAATTAGTTGAAAAATACAATTAATTAGGTAGGATTTCTTCATCAAGGTTGTTGTGTACTACCCGACCGGAAATACCTTGACGTGGGTGAGTTTTCCTTTTATAAATAATTTTCAGGTCCCAGGAGACACAGAAGGGCTGTGAAGTGGAAGTATATCAATTGAATATTAAATTAAAACAACAAAACAAAGAATTACACTTTAATATATGTATATTGTATATTTGTATATATATTTATCTATATAGAAGTAAAGTAAAATATTGTATATAAAGTATATATATATGAGTAATGTAATTATATATATGTATCTTATTTATTAATCGAAGCATCGAAATGGTAGCGATTTTTAATACCTACCCGAGGACATATCTATATTATTGAAAAAAAAAAGTATTTACTAATATTCCAGACTATGTAGAATCATATATTTTATATTTATTTATTAATATATGTACTCTTATTTAACTTATTTTGACAATAGAGATATGTGTACTTATATATGTATATTTATTCTTCAATTAAACCTAGTAAATTTACTAAATTCGGGAAATGACAAAAAAATAGTTTAACTTCAATAAAGGATTTAAAAATATTTTAATAAATAGTGCGCAATAAAAGTAAAGAGGCACAAATGACTTCTAAGGAATTTAAAAATAAACAAATCTCACATTTAGGTTAGTGTGTCAGGAGATGTTTATTATTTGTTTACAAAACAAAGGATCACTGGAGAATTGGGTCAACCGCATAGTTTGAAAACGACCTTGGCCATAATTAGTTAGTCACAAAGGATTTTATTAATTACCCGAAACAGCTGGAAGATGCGTGTTCTCAAATACTTATCAATCACAAACGACAATTGAAAAATCACGGGTTAGCCAGATTTATATCGAAATATTACATGAAACATTTAAATATCATTGATTAGATAGTCGCATAGATTTTTATTAGTTATCTGAACCAGCTGGAAGCTGCGTGCGCTCAAATACCTATCAATCACAAACGACAATTGAAAAATCACGGGTTAGGAAGATTTATATCGAATAATTATACGAAACATTTGAATTTTATTGATTGGGTGCTCATACAAAACCCCATCAGTTGCCTGAGATATTTGAGGGTCGAGTACTCTCTAATGTGGCAATCAACCACTTGAAACAATTGGAAAATCACGGGATAGGATGAACAAAAATTAATGTTGAACCCTGGAGGTAAAATTTAAAACAAATACAGTTCATCAATAGGAGGCAGTGGTCGCTCCTACAACAAGACCATTAACCAAACCAAATAGAGATGACGATTCTCTTAAATAAAAACGTCAAAACCAAACAAACAAAAGCTTGGAGTTCGATAGCTCTCCAAAACAAACTATCAAATATGACCTTATTCTACTAGTATTTATTAGTATCACCTTATTAGTACGTATATATTCGGTTACCAGACCTAGAGCTTCGCAGAGTTCTTGGCGCGAGATCCGAGCTCGGGATGCGAGGTAGATAGCCTCGTATTGCGAGTTATAAACCTTTCCCAAACTGTATGTATACATATATTTATTCGTATGTACTGTTTACTGGAGAATGCGGACCTGCATACAGCTTGCATTTTAGGTCTTATAGACCACCCTCGCATTTTCTCTTAAACGTGGAATGAGGATTCACGACCCGTAAGTCCACACCAACCGTGAGTATATGATTGTATATAGGACGAAACCGGTTCGCCCTAAGTAAATTGTAGTCCAAGGAGGGGTCGGAATTTGGGGGTATCGGGACCCGGGGGGAAACTTGAATGCAGTACATGATGACGTGGAAGGCTTCTTGGGACACGATAACTTAGGTATCAATCAAGGAGCCGTGTCAAAGGATTGTGCAAATTTCTAGTCCACTCCCGATCATCTCGTTTACTTGATGGAGGATTGGAGCCAAATTATGCCAGCAAATGGGCTATTCCGAGTTCGTCAAATATGCAATTAACTAATTACATTAACCTACTAAATCAATCTTTACATGTACCTTATAGCAGCAGAATCATAAAGGAGTGGTGCCACACAGACACAAAAGTTCACCAAAATCAAATTTACTAACAATTAACCATTTGAGTTATATTAAATTACCTGTCCAAATAAACATGTATAATATCTTTTATCAGCGTTTAACTACGATTTTGTTAGGGTGCAGGGAATCAGAATAATTACAATAGGAAAGTTAGCTCATTCAGAAAATTCATTTAAGTCTAGGTTTGCAATAGAAAGACTAATTCAACTTTGAACTCAACACCTCGATCAGAACCAAGAGGGTTACCACAAAAATGAAAGTAATTAAAATCCTATATCATAAATCAAAAAAATTACACAACGTTTGATGGAATTTAATTACAATATAAATACGGGTATATTTGCGTTCAAGATCGTAAATAACGTATTAATTAGTTAAGTACATATGTCTATAAAGATATATAGTACAAGAGAGCTTTAAGTAGCTTTCTGTAGATATCAAAGAAGAGGGTCCAATTTTCATGGAGGCTTATGTGTTGTAGGGGAGGAATTTTCCATCCCTGCGAACACATATGCAAAGCCTTAGAAAAAAAAAAATTAAACATCGGTCATAGCCAAGAGAGAAGAAAATTCTATATTGTTTGAAACAAAATAAAAGAATGGCGAAAAGGCGAAAACATTACAAGCACCTATTGATTTCTCTAAAAGTCAAGAATGAATTTTGTATTTTTATTTTATATGTCCTATTTTGTTTGATGTTTCTTTTAGATTTATTATTATAACCTTCTGCTTCGATGTTTTAATTAAAAATATATAATATCTCCATGTGATCATTTTGCTTCATTCCTAAAGATCCTGGCCTTCAATTTAATTCCTCTGATAAACTAGGCTCCTGAAGGAGAAGACTACGGATAAGAAATATAGCTAATTTATTAATTTTTTCTTCAAATTATCGATAAACCGGTTATAAATGGGACTGCAGGCCCTTAACAAATGAGTTGTGAGTTTTATGTTAATATTTTAGTAAAAAAAGGTATGTATTATCGTGATGTCGGAACACGTGTTCATAAAAACCATTGTATTTTCGCATTACGACATCATATATTATCAGGGAAAATGCAGATGCATGAACACGTATTCCGATGTATTAGGAATATACTAGAAGTTTAACGGGAAACGGCCTGCAATTCCGTTTCTCACCGGATTTTAATAAATGAGCAATAGGTACTCATTTTTCCTAGTGTTCAACTCCTGGTCTACCCATATCCGCCTTCCAAATGGCAATTAATCTTGTTTTTTAATATCCCCTGTTGCTATTAACCACTATTATTAATTTGTTGCTCCTGTGGGTTATATGAAATAAATTAAACACGTTTGCAAAATAATAAATGTAGAAATAACATATGAAATTCAGGCAGTTATACCAAACATCTTTACATTAATCAAGTAATATTCTCTACCATAAATAGCTCCTAGTCCATGGTGATGAGTTATTTTAAGCATTTGTTTTAAATGTTTTGAAGCATTATTTTTTTATTTTGCTTTTACCCATTAAAGTTGACATTGGAGGGATAAAGTACAGATTTGATCTTTAAATTTGAATTTTTTTTAAAACTACAGTTGCATCGAAGAAACAAACTTGTTTTTAAAAATACAGGAAATGAGATAAAACAAATATACACACCGTTCTAGAAGAGTGATAGTACAAACATAAAACATAAACAAAAGAAAACTGGTAATAGTTAGTAACGAAATTATAAAAATTGGAACCTGTGTACAGGGAAGAATTATTAATTAACTGCTTTAATGTGCTTTTAGGTCAAATAAAAGCCAATACACTGTAGCATTGTTTGATAAATAAGTGTTTTGTCTTGTAAGTTCCTATCGCATACTCTTGGTATTATAATATTTGTAAACGGCAATAAACAAATAGTTAAAAACAAAAAAAATATTTTTTATGAGTATTGAAATATATAATGCTTAATGAATTATTTAGAAGATGATAACAGTTTTTTTGAATTAATTTAATATTTTAAATGTTGCTACCTGATACTTACTAGAGTTTACTAGCTACAAAATGTTTCACGTTAGATACGTAGTATCTAGGTCGACCGTTAAAATATAATATGTTGTAAGCTTCAGCGTTATATTATCTGATACATCGTTAAAATGAAGGGTCAAATCTGGCCTTTAATGAGAGAGTTCTCTATTAAAAGGTTATTGAAAATACGTATATTAATATTAGGACGAACGTCACCTTCTTTGTTAGAAAAGTCGAAAACTAATTAGTCACAATGAAAGCATCTGCCGATTTTCAATAAATTTGAATTAAAAACGTTAATACTTTAATCATATTTTTTCAAAGAAAACTCAGCTATTATATTATTCTTCATGTTTGGGATAATTTTAAACAAAACTGATAAAGCGCCATATAAAAATGGACTGGAATTTCAAATTCGAACAAAAAACTGTTACTTTATTGTAAAAAAATGTTTTTATATTATTTTAAAGGAATAAATATTTGCCTGAAATACCTATACAAAATGAAAAAAAAATATCGAGAAAAAATAGCAGCTTTCTGATTGCCGATCAGATACCAGAAGATTTTTTAAATTTATTAAGGTGTTTTAGGCTAATAATTATAGGCCAGTGCAATTAGCGATTCGCGATCGAAGTAATTCCGGTAGTCCCAATTTTTTTATATGTTATATAAACTGATCCCCTGATGTAAAATCTGAGTTTCCGACCTTGGCGCACCTGTGCTCGCGCCGCCATTTTGAAAAAACTGGCCGTAATCGGGCCAAAATCTAGTTTTGCCCAAAAATCTCATTTCCAATGCAAATTTCGGCTAAAGTATTTCGACAAATATAATAGAACATAAAATAACCTACAACTTTTGTTAAGACAAATTTCTTCTATCTCTAATAGGTACCGAGGTAGAAAGTCGTAAAGGTGCGTATATTTTTTAAGAAACAAGTTTTTTGCGCGACTAGGTTTGGTTTTTTATAAATACCTCGTTTCAAGTACAATTTTGTGAAAAAATTATTGATAATAATATTGTAGAAAATAAAATTTCTTTAAAGAAATAGGTATATAATTTATATTTTTTATCTCTATTACGTATCCAAACTCTAATCCACCAAAACCAGGCCAAAAATTGAAACAGAGGTTAGGTGTTTTAAACTTGGCATTCCTTGATTTTATTTTTCTTTACCAATTATTGTTCTAAGAACATATACGATGACAACAATCGTCATGCCTGTGTCAGACCTAGCTATAAATATAGTAGATAGACTATTTTAGCATATCGGTCGCCATACATTCCCAATGGGAAGACCACTAAAATAGGCCCAGCCACTACATTTGTGCTCGCAGCTTGGTCTGACATGCCTATCAACGTAATCACAATATACATTTAAGATTATTAATACAATTAAGATGATAAGGTACATAAAAAAGATAAAAAATTGGTATTTTCGTAAAATTAACATTTATTGACATTCTTTTCTTTATTAGTTAAGTTGTCAGCATAACAAAAAATAAAATTAATGGTAGATCAGTTTAGACAGAAGTACGAGCCCTTGACTATAGTTTCTTACTTCTGGCCCTGAATAGCTTCTTCATCTGTCTTATCACCCAAATTTGTGGCGACTGGGTCATCATATTCCTCGTCATCGTCATCAACGAAGGCTTCTACAGCATTCTCGCAGGAGTTGCCATTGCAATGAATGCAGAGTAATGAACATTTCAAACCTGACTTTCTGCAGGTGCACTTTCCAGCACAACCTTTTTTGCATTGACATGATATGAAGTTCAGCAAGGCCTAAGGTGCAGCTTCCTTCAACATTGTTACTGGAGTAAGTAACCCAACAGCATCTTTTTTCCACCCCCATTCAGTCGGATCTTTATCGTGACCAAGCCAAGTCTGCACTTGCAAGTATGTTCTTGAAGCGTGTTGCTGGACTGCATCTTTGGTGGGTGGTAGCCTGGATAAATTGAATTTGTTCTTTTTTACTCCTTTGACAGAAATGATGTACCTTAAATTTTCCAAATTTGATTTCTCGTTGCCGCCATACAAAAGTGCAAATAGTTGTTCGGCAGCCAAAGTGATTGTTTCTGTCTTTGCTTTTGGGTCTTGAAATACACGAACAAGTTCATTCACTGAGTGGTTCTTGAGAAGAATATTACAAAATTTGTGTTTGCCTTGACCGAACGGAGCTCCAGTTGTATCGCAACCACTTATGGCATGAAGGAATAAAATGTTTTCAACTATTTCAATGTGTTTAAAACATTTGTTCGAGTACAACGCGTTAGGTGATTTCCCTTTTCCAACTTTTTGGTTATATACGTTGGGAGGTGAGAGAGCTGTGAGGAGCACCAGCAGATCAATATCCTGACCAACGATTATGACTACATCATGTTGAGATGACAACGAATTTGCTGTGTTCACTATGAGAACGTCAACATCCTCTTCAGCTTGTACTGTCGTTATGTGGGATCGTGCAAATGAGGTTCTGAGTAGGGAAATAAAACGAGACTTGTTCTTCTCATTTCCCAGAAACTTTTCCTGTGGCACTTGTGGGTGCATGCTTTCAAAAAACAAAACTTCAGCAGAAGTTGTAACTCTGGCACGCCGTGCTCTTTCCACCCCTTTAGTGCCTTTCTTTTCCATAGAATCTGGGTATCCATCGAATACCACTACTGTATTGGATCCATAATGATTTTGTACATACCTGACATATTGCTGGAAAATTACTGAAAAAGGTTGAGCACGACCCCATACAACTTTGTGCAGTAAATATCCTCTATCAATTACGTGTATTTTACTGCTTCCCAGTTCTGTATTATTTGGTAGAGGGTTGAATGATGAATAAAATATAGACTTCGTTCCTTTGCGCATGCCTTCCTCTGAGAAAAGAGACAATGGTACAGGAGAGAGTTCATATTGAAAATATTCTTTAAGTTCACTTTCAGACTTTTTGGCAGTACACATACGATGGAATAGCATTTATGGATCTATTGCCATAGTTACACCCTGATTTTCGACACTGCTGGTCACCGCCGCAAGAGAAACTATCGCATTATTACGTTTTAAGTGTAGGTTTCCAAAGTTCTGGTTGATAACTTTAGACATAGCTAATTTCTCCATCTTTTCAGCCATGTGACAAGTGACTTTGCTATCCCCGGTTGTGCCACTGCTAATAGACATAATCACGTTTGTTTTAGGAAATGGTTCATGGCAAGCAAACCAATCAACGAGAGTTTGAACGTCTCGATCATCCCTCTTAATTCTTGTAGGCCTCATCTCTACGTGTTGCTCTGACGTTCCTGATTCAATCCCACAGAATGACTCGATACCCTCACAAATGTTATGCAGATAAACGAATCCAGCAGTTCAACGAAGGATGGAACTGTCTGTGATTCCCCGTCCTTGGGTCAAACCTCCAGATGTTTTCATCGATCTCATCAGAGTTTGTTCGATGGTCATGTCAGACCAAATCCCTGACCAAGTGCCCTCTAGTAAATTTATAGATGTATGTATTTAAAAATGCAAACAAAAATCTAATAACGTGATAATAAACCGTGATAGATTTTCTGTGCGTACCTACCTAGATTTGTTTATTCTTTATATCGGTAAAAAAACTATATAAACATAAAAACTGCACAGCTTTTTTGAAATTTTATGTTCTACCTAATTGGTATCAATAAAATTTTCATGAAATTCCACTGGAAACGAGGTATTTATAAAAAACCAAACCTAGTCGCGCAAAAAACTTGTTTTTTCAAAAATATACGCACCTTTACGACTTTCTACCTCGGTACCTATTAGAGATAGAAGAAATTTATTTTTACAAAAGTTGTAGGTTATTTTATGTTCTATTATACTTGTGAAAATATTTTAGCCGAAATTTGCATCGGAAATGAGATTTTTGGGCAAAACTAGATTTTGGTCCGATTTCGGCCAGTTTTTTCAAAATGGCGGCGCGAGCACAGGTGCGCCAAGGTCGGAAAGTCAGATTTTACATCAAGGGATCAGTTTATATAACATATAAAAAAATTGGGACTACCGGAATTACTTCGATCGCGACCCCCTTTTTGGCGCTAATTGCACTGGCCTATTACTGTATATAATATTTTCATAAGGATGCTATCATGGGAAAATCAATAGCCCACTACTAAAATAATGATAATGTTTTATAAATATTGTTAGTATTCTTTATGTTGAAGTTCATAAAAATACATAATTGTATTACTAACTAGCTGACATGTACATGGCGTTGCTAGACTTTTCTCTACTTTCAATAAATATAATATCCATGTATTATATAATTTATATAAACCTTTCGGAAGAAATTTTCTAAATGATAGTGAAAACCTTATCAAATTCAGTTGCATAGTTAAAAAGAACTAAGCGCACAAACAGACAGACGCGAATGACGCTAGTGACTTTGTTTTATACTATTTTATTACTTATGGTTTACTATTAATAATATCAAATAATGTAAGGAAAAGTAAATAATATTTTTTCGGAAATTTGTGAATCTAGCCACAAAAACACGCTGTTTGGGAGATCAGGTATTTTGAGATTTTTTAATGTATACCAAAATGAAATACTATTTTAGAAAGCAGTCTATATTTTAATAGTATAAACAAATATAAATAATTAAAAAGATTATTTTCTTTTCACTTTTTTTCGTTTCATATAAAACTAATTAAAAAAATCTTTCGCAAACACGCAACATTTTTAACCTATTTAGGAGGTGGGTTTGAAAACTGCCGCTACGGGAAACATTTATTGGATAACCATCACCTCTACTATAGGTCACCCCAAGCGGTTTAATACGTTTGGTGATTCAGCAGGGGTGCCCGAGTTCAGAATTCGCCTGCCCACCAGTTGTGTGGCGTGCAAAATTGGGAGAGGCTGGTTTGGTAGTTCCAACAGGTCTCTCAACCCATCGCCTTGAGTCGCAGTGGGAGGGATATATTCATATGTCCGTCACTAGTGGATACACTGATCCCTAGATTCCTATCCAATTACCTTCCCACAACTTCTTCTCTTTCTTTTCCTTAAAAAATACCCCCACACAGCATTCTAAAAGATGACATAGGCTCTGAGATAAATTATTTTCCTTAACCCTTTCACTCTCGCATTATTGTTTCCACATATATAAAATATGTAATGCTTGATAATACCTCAGAAAATTATTTGAAAATTTTTGGCACTTATTTTTTTTTTTTTTTTTTAATTTTTCTATGTTAATTTGGATTAACATTGGGCGTCAGAGGGTATTTTTTAAATAGTAACGTAAAATAAACATAATACAAAAGTAATACAAATAACTGTTTCATGTCAAAAATGCACATTGACAATGTAGTAATAATCTCTAAGGTACAAACAAATAACATTTTAAATAAAATTCATTCATAAATAAAGATATAATCTAAGATAATAAATCTTTAAAAATTCGCCATACTAGTCGAAAACATGTCCGTCACTACCAGTGTTAATTTGAATGAACATTGGAATTCATTTACAATATTCTGGGAAATGACTGTGATCAGTGAATTAAACTGATGTTATTATTATAGAACAAATCTTAATGCGTTAAAATATTTATAATTCGAGTATAAAATATTGATATCTCACCTTAAATGTAATCAATGACGGCAGAAATTCGATGAAACTTACAATCAGCAGATGTCAAAATATTTATCGTTATTGTGGCGGGAATAAAGATTTTAACCGAGCGGAAAAAATAGACGCCACAGAAAAGACTACAAGCTATAAGAAAACGAAAACGTGGCTTTTCTAAATCGCTACAGTTACGGTAAAAAATTCACAAAGTTCGTGTTGATTTGAATTAACACTGGGGCTGAAAGGGTTAAGGACTTCTGTGTGGGGTTAATGTAAAAAAATAATTACTTCCATCAGGAAGAAATATATAAAACAAAATATCTTATAACATTAAGTTTGTAACTAGATATAAATAACCAGGCATCCTATAAGACTATCCATATTCCATCTACAACTTTCTCTCTCTTTCACATTATACCGTATCAATTGAGACTGCCATAGCCACACTGGCTCCGGTTATATAAAACACGAATAATTTTTTCCGGATAAATCTCCGTCAACCGATAGGAGGCATAAAAAAGGGTTGTCATTATGACCGCTATTTTCGCAGGCTTTACGACTCCGATAATAATGTCTGAACTCGCTAAAGCATCTGGCATCTCTTGGACCGAATCCAAATTCATCTCAAATCGATCTATTAGCTTTAGTGGTTCCAAAGATCATATATTATTAACTCGAAAAAGTTTATTTATGTAAATAAAACTAGATTTGAATATACCCTGACAGTGCCTAAAGTCTGTGCTAATATGTTTTCAAGCTTATTAGACTATTTAAAGAGTTGTAAAAACTCGCATTATTATGCAGTTAATAGTTAAAAAAATATCAATTTTTAATTATTGAAGATAACATAGGCTATTTTTAACGAAAATTAGAACCAAAAAAATCTGAAAGAGTACGACATCTAGGACTTGTTCCCACGACCTTCACCTAGCCGAGGCGCTGCTCTACCGACTGAACTAATGGAGTCATATTTGACTGTATCAAATCAAATCAAATCAAATCAAATCAAAAATTATTTATTGTAAAATTAAAATTACAAAAGGTATAGCTTATGGGTAGACCCCATTTCTTCCAGCTAACCACATTTATTTAATTACAATGTTTATACAGATAAAATAACAATATACCAATGTAAAAATAAAAAAATACAAATATATATACCAATAAAAATAGGTGTTTCATTTACGTGAGGTATTCACTCAACGTGTAGTGACATTTATTAACAAGGAAAGTGTTTAGTAACGATTTGAATTTGTGTGTATCTTGTATTTGTTTAATGTTATGTGGAAGGTTGTTATATACTTTAATGGCCATGTAGTATGGTCCTTTTTGGAATATTGTTTTGTTTGCTTTTGGTATTAGTAAGTTTTCTGTGAGCCTTGTAGCGTATTTATGTGTTGAGTTTTTTAGTGGGAACTTGTCTGTAGATGATCGCACTAACATGCATAACTCCAATATATATATGTCTGTGACTGTCAGAATTTTCAGATTTTTAAACATAGGTCTACATGAATCTAAACGATCAGAGTTTGTAATTTTTCTTATGCATCTCTTTTGTATGATGAAAACATCTTTAGCGTTTACCGAGTTTCCCCAAAAAATAATACCGTATTTTATTATTGAGTATACATAACCATAGTATGCGGCTATTACTGATTCGGTGTTTAATATTTTTCTTAAGGTACCCAGAACATAAGAAAAACTACTGATTTTTGCTACAATTTTTGAGACATGTTCTTTCCAGTTTATGTTAATATCTAATTCCATTCCCAGTAGTGAACAGGTTTGGGAAGGTTCGATAATATTATTATTAATGTTTACATTTATATTTATAGGTGTAGCTTGCACTGGACAAAATTTTAAAATTTGGGTTTTGTTTGTGTTGAGTGATAGATGTTGCGATAACAGCCAGTTTGCTATTAATTGGCAAGTCTCGTTAACTTGTTTGTTAAATTCGTCAACGTCTCCATTACATTCAAACAACAAAGCGGTGTCATCAGCAAACATTGAACATTCTGTGCCAGCAATTATTGGAAGTTCGTTTATATAGATAAGGAAGAGTAGAGGCCCAAGAATGCTTCCTTGTGGCACACCCTTGTTTATTGTTCTCCATTTGGATTCTACCATGTAATGGACCATTTTTTCATTGATATTTGAAATTTGAACTTTCTGCTGACGATTTTTTAAGTACGATTCAAACCATTTTAATGCTAGACCTCTAATACCCACATGTTCAAGTTTAGTTAGAAGAAGCTCATGATCAACATTGTCGAATGCTTTTGAGAGGTCGAGAAAGATACCTACAGTTTTTTTACTAATATTAATATTTTCTAGAATTTTGTTCAAAAAATTGAAAACTGCCTGTGTTGTTGAACGGCCTTTACGGAATCCAAATTGTTGTGGACATATTATCTCAAAGTTTTCGAGAAAGTTATAAATGCGATTGTACATGGCTCTTTCAAATATTTTTGAAAAGTTTGGTAATAAGGATATCGGTCTGTAGTTTGAGATTTCCTGTTTAGGACCCTTCTTATACAAAGGTACAATAATAGATTGTTTTAATTGTTCTGGGAAGGTTCCTGATTCAAAAGATTTGTTAATTAATATTTCCAACGGGTAACTTAACGCTTCTGCACATGCTTTTATAATTTTTATAGGGATTTTGTCAGTGCCAACACTGCTTTTATTTTTCAGTTTTACGATGATTTTAATAATTTCCTCCCTGTTTACAGGCGTTATAAAGAATGATCGCGACTGTTTGTTTTTGACTGTTTTGGCAGATTGTGGATGTAGAGATGTATTTTGTGGTGGTGGCGGTGGTGCAAAGAAAATGTTAAATTCATTTGCAATGTTTTTTGGTTCTGATACCAGGTTATCATTTATTTTAAGACAGATTTTTGGTTTAATTTTAGAATTAGAATTATTTGAGTTCTCTTTTATTATGTTCCACGATGTTTTGGTTTTATTTTGCGCGTTTTGAATTCGTTTACTATTGTAATTCCGTTTAGCTACCTGTTTTACTTTACTGAGAATTTTTTTGTATTGTTTGTAATTGTTTATGATTGTGAGGTCATTTGTGTTTTTTTGTTTCATGTATAGATGTCGTTTTTGTTTAATAGATATCTTAATACCAGTCGTTACCCAATTTATTTTGCGTTTTTGGGGATATTTATACTGTTTAAAGGGGAAACAAAGCTTCATACCATTATTTATTTCATTAATGAAGTATTCGTAGCTGTCATTAATGGATTCAAAGGATTTCAGTGGTTCCCAACATATACACGATATGTAATTGTTAAAAATGTTTGTGTTTTCTGTGTTAAATAATTGTTTTTTTATATACCACGTTTGGTTTATATTATATTCTGTTTTTACGTGCATTAACTGTGCCATATGATCTGATACAGCTAATTCTGTGACTTCCCATGTGTAAGAGCTTTTTGATATATTTGTACCTATATGATCAATTATACTTTTTTTATTTCCTTGTATACGAGTAGGCTTATCAATAATCAAGCGTATGTTGTGAGATTTTAGTGTGTCTTTGAGTGAATCTGCGTTTTTGTTCTTGTAGCTTGTATCAATATTTAAGTCACCGCAGAGTATTATTTGTTTTTTGTTGTTTTTGCAAATTTTGTTTAATAATAGTTCAAGTTGTTCAAAAAAAAAATATTTATATCAGAGTCATTATAGTAAACTGTACAAATTATCATTTTAAGCTTTGGGATTTCAATACCAACACATTCAAATACAAATTCTTTCGTTATTTGTTTAACACTTTCTAGTTCTGTAAAAGCAATGTTTTCGTTTAGGTAAATGCAGACACCTCCATGAATATGGCTCTGTCGACAAAAAATTGAACCTAATTTATAGCCCTTAAAATTGATAGATGTCGCTTCACCCTTTTGTAACCAGTGTTCGCTAGCACAAAAAACGTCGATATTTTTTTCACACAAAATATTTTCTAATTCTAAGATTTTATTTCGAATGCATTGTACATTTTGATGCATTATATTGATGGTTTTTCCGGCTCTGGCGGATAACTCTTCATGGTGAGCAGGCGAACTTTGTATGTTATGGATGTAAAAACTCTCTTCGTTATCTGATTGGTTGTCCGAAGATAATTTTATGTTACTGTTTACCATAGAGCAGGTCTTTAGTGACATAAAAAATCAATTTTCTTTTTTTCCGCTTCAATTTTTCTCATGTGCACAGAACATTCATCACTCCAAGCAAAATGGTCAGTTGGCAGTTGTAATTTTAGTCGATCATTCATTTTCTTGCAGTTAATGCATTGGATGTCGTTTTGACAGTTTTCATTGTCGTCGTCATGTGTTCCGGAACAACGAGTGCATGCTTTTTCATTTCTGCAATCTTGTGATTTGTGCATGTAGCCATTGCACTTGTAACACTTTAAAAGTGAAATGTTGTCGAATACTCGACATCTATCCCATCCAATATTTACTCTGCCTTCTTGTAACATTCTATGGTATGTTTTTCCGTCAACTTCCGCGAAAATGATGTAGTTAACGTCACCTCGTTTCGTTTTGACTTCTTTTATAAATTTTATTTCAATTTTTGATTCAATTGTTTCGAGGTAATCATTTTGCATTTTAATTTTCGATACAATTTCTTCCGGAGTGAATTTATCTGTTAAACCAATGATTTTTAGTTTAGGATTCTTAGGTTTAGGTGTATTCACGACATATTTTCCTCCCATCTTTGAGATTATTTGCTCCTCCATCTTCTTTGTTGCAGCTGTATTTTTGCATTCTACGATTACTGCTCCTTGTTTTAAATTTCTTATTCCGGTGACACCGAAATTAACTGGATCTATATTTTGTTTTATTTCATCCTTTGTAACTGTATTTTTTTGTTGTTTATCTTTCGGCTTAACAATGACTATTGGTTCATGTTTTTTGCAGTTTGGTGGTTCCACATTATTTTTGTCATTTCTTGTTATTTCCGCATACGATTTTATTTCCGCATTTATTTTAATATCTTCAATGTTTTTGTCAATT
The DNA here is from genome assembly GCF_061612785.1 of Hesperophylax consimilis. Classification (NCBI taxonomy): domain Eukaryota; kingdom Metazoa; phylum Arthropoda; class Insecta; order Trichoptera; family Limnephilidae; genus Hesperophylax; species Hesperophylax consimilis. The sequence continues at coordinate 19,753,283 of NC_142845.1, forward strand.
TTAGTTGTGACAGCTTTATTTTCTTTAATAATTAATTCTTTGATCTCACAAATATGCTTGGCCAGTGGTGGTAAATTTTTTAACTCTCCCCTCATTTCAGACATTTCCGTGTTCATATGGCCGACCAAATCAAATAAGTTTTCCATAACAACATAAATAGTTTCTTTTTGTATTACAGATATCTTTCCTTTACATTCAATAATCGTTGTTTTTATTGTATTAAGATATTTTCTTACTGTTGTCATTGCATTTCTGTTGTTAGTAAATATAGGATCCAATTGTAATGAATCATCACTAATTTCCCCTGATTTGTTCGGGCTTGTAGTGTAATCTTCAGGATCAGACGCAACCTCAGATGTTGTGCGTACGGCACGATTCCTTCTTTTACTTTGATTAGGCGATCTTGGCGTTAGACTAGATGTCCCAAATGGGTTGGCTTCATTCATTGGAGAATCGACGTTAGGCATTTTTTTGGTGTGAAATATTCAAATTTAAAATAAAAATAGTCTTTGCCGGTCTGCACCTCCCATAGAAATATGTTTCTCAATAATTATTATTGAATGGCACTAGGATTAATTGACAGATGGCGTAAGTATGATTATTGTTGTTAGCTTTGAGTTTGTGTCAATAGATGTCACTGGAGTGCTTTTATTTTTATTTTTTTAAAGTTTTTATTATTTCAAAGTTATAAATGATAATAATTTCTTTTTATTTTTTATTATAGTTTTATTTAAGTTTGGTTTAAGTTTAATTGTTTTTTCACAGTAACTTTCGTTTCCGTGGGTGTTGTTGGTATCAATGATTTGACAATTTAATCTGGCAAAAAGACACAGCGTAACGGCGATTTGCACTAATCTAACTGTGTTTAGTTATTTAAAACTTTTGCGCACTGTATTTAGACGATAGTTGTTATTTAAATTTGATTTTTACGTGGGATTTCACAGATATCACATTTAACACCTAGTTTTTTCACGATATCGAAGTGTCACGGCGATTACCAGAAGTGGTGTTTATTTTAGTTTTTTTATCACTTTTAGGCACTGTTTTAGGCAAAATTATCCATGAAACTGATATTGTATGTTCGAATTTGATATTAGAAGTCGGATTTCGCTAATATCACGCTTTACACATAGTTTTCTGGGTTTTTATAGGAGCTAAAATTTTGACATATTCACTGTTTGACGTTTAAGTAGTATTATATATCATACTTCGATTCAGATCTAACAATATTATCTTCACTATTGGATGCTATCTTTATGTATGATTGCAAGATTCAACTCGAACTGAATGCAATTTAGTGTATTAGATAAATATATTTAATTTTTATTTTAATGGGCGATATCTATTGACTTTTCTTCAAGTCTAGGATGAATATATCTTTTTGGAATAACTTGATGAGTTTAACCTCGAATTGTAATATGTAATTACAATTTGAGATTGTACTCAATAAGTTACAACAACAAAGAAATTTTTGTAATTAAAAATCCATTTTATAATCGTTTTTCAAATTAATTTATGTCTGCTTTTTGCATGCTAAACGATGAAAACGTATTGCGGAAATTGTTTTGTGACAGGAAATTTCCATTAAGGCGATCCACTACGTAGTAATGTAAAATCATGTGTTTTTGATTTGAAAATTTGGTCGCCTACAAATTTTTCAGATGCTTTAAATAAATACCGCGAGTAGGTTACATCTTGGCCTTTCAAATAATTGAGTATTTTTTACACAAGTCTTTTTATAAGCCCAGAAAAAAATAATTTATAAGGCCTATGAAAATTGCTTTAAAGTTCAAAATTTCCTACTTACGAACCCATTTTCGGTTATGGTGTTATTGTATAATTTGGAAAATTAAGTTATTTATAAAATGATCGGAAAACATTTAAATATTTATGCCTGAACATCCACAAAATAAAATAAAAGGCACTTTTTGGCCATGTTTTTTTCTTGCCTAAATCAAAACAGCTGGATGGTGTTAAGCGGGAATTTAAGCCTTATCGCCATCTGCGTAAGAAGTGTTATTGATTGTGGCTCGATTCAAAATATTACACGACGTAGTGCATCGTCTTAAAAAATTGCCTTATGCAGTGACAGCCTTCATGGCCGAATGATCCCCTATATGATCCGGAGGTCGCGGATTCTAATCCCTCCATAATAATGTATACCTAGTATACTTGCGACACTTAAGAGTGTTTGAAACTCTCAGAATCGCCCCGGTAAGACCAGCCATTTCCTTGAAATGTCTTCAGCCGTGTTTAGTGACCAGATCTGAACAGCCAAACATTTACCCTACTTCTTCTATCCAATATTCTCCCTCCCAATACCTTAATTCTCACAATATACCTCAGTTATGGATGCCACACTCCCGCCGTCTCCGGTCCAGAACAGAGCGGTATTTGCTTTAAAACATTGTGATTACTCAATCATATCATGTTATTTTTCAAATGTGTTGTAGATTTCAGTCAAGAATATCTAAAAAACACTCTATTCGCGATAGATGTGCACAATATTTTAATTTTATAAAAATAATATTTTTTGACAAAAAAAAACAAAATCAATCAAATTGAAGATACTCACTCCCCCCTCTCTGTCAAGATAAATGTCGCTTTTGACAATAGGCGTTATTATTAGGGACACTTTGTGGGGATGGACGTGTAATTTTGATGGGATATTCTGATGTCTGAAGTCTGAGCTGTTCTCCCCGATGAGCCACTCGGAGCGCCACATCTGATGGACCGTGACAAAGGGATGATTTATTACCCCGCGCATCACTGCCTCTGGATCTATTTCAATCGTAAATGTATTATAATGGGATAACGATAGGCTTCTCAAACATTTATAAATCATGTAACAATTTACAGTTATGTAGATTGCTGATAAGCACAACCTTACCATTAAAACAAAAACAAAACGTGTTTTGAATACCCGACTTTCTGCTTTGATCTTGGCTACTTCGGTCCTTCCAACCATCTGCGCCAATATAATTTAGTGTTGTGTGTGACAAGTATTTATTTATATTAAATATAACTGTAGATTAGATAGCACTTCTGTTCTTCTCTTATGACGGGTTGTTTCAAAAAATTTGGACAATGAATCAAATTTCAAAGTTAATTTCCAAGTTCTGTTATTATATCAGTTGTTTCACATACCTGAAATAATAACAGACCTTTCTCAAAACTTGTAAAGTATCTTTAAAATTGGATTTTTCAAATTATGTCCTGTCTTTAGTGTGGTTTATTGATTGATATACCGATTTAAGGATTTCTAGTATGATGTCTAACTTAGATGGTGATCTATATGTACAGAAAAGGCTGAGTTAGATCGTGCTACTCCGTACAAAGACCGCTTTATTATCGTCTCACTTTAGCACCTTCTAAAATAACTCTAATTTCAGGTTTTTCCTATCCCATACAGTAGAACCAATTGCTAGTTTATTATATGCCATAGTTCACAAATCTCAAAAGACTGGAATCAGCAAACTAAAGCATCACAATTTCTTAGGAACATTTGTAATTGATCGAGGAAAGGCAGGGGTTAATGGTAGCAAGGACTTGGCTGATATGTTTAGTCACTATTTAAAACCATTTCAAGAAACTTTTTAATTTTGGATTGTCATCTTTCACCGAAGTGGATATGAGGACGTCTGCCAGTCTGCAAAGGGATGAATGAATAAAACGATGTAAATTATTTTTCAAAAAACCTGTGAGTTTGTGAACACGTGACCAGAGTTCAAAGAAAAAGAGCTTATCGGAGGTCAAAACAGGTCTTTATGTGACTGAATTTGACAAGAAATTATTTAAATACCTACCAAGAAGTGAAAGGAAAATTTTGATGATACACATTTTTCGAATATGTTAACGGTATCATTTTTAGACATGTGAATTTCTAATAAAAGTGTCAACGCGTTAATTTGATGTTCGTATGCTGTGAATAAAGTATACGGTGCCATGGTAACGTTTATTACCCTTTCTCAAGACATAAATATATCACACTTAAACATTAAAATCACATTTGGATAATACAAAAAGTACGCGAGGGATGGGCGGTATTACATCGAATTGTCCGACCCCTGAATTGATGATCACAATTTTTTCATAAAATACGGTAGTCGACATTTGCAGATATATAAACATTTGAAAATGTTTCGTGGTAGCATACGACCCACAGTTGGCTTATCTCAAGGATAGTGAACGGATAAGTCCAGAGTATTATCTGAAACTTAAAGTTAGGACGTCTTTGGTGACGGAGAGGGTAGTATTTTTGATTATGGACGCTTCGGTAGATTTGGAAACTCAAGGACCCTATCTGTCCTCGATTTATTCTATTACCTCTACGATACAAACATACCACGGATATTTATAAAGATAACTTATATTCAAGGATAAACGCTCTCTCTCGATAAATTTGCCATATTAGGCAAGCGATCGTGCAAAAAGTTTTTACAAACTTTCTATAATATGTCAAAAATCGCTTGAGTAGAATAATGAATTTGGACAGTAAGTGACACTAATAATACTTAGCGTAGTTCTTTTTCTGATTTGTTTTTCAATGTCAAATATGCATAATTAATAAATTACTTATACGGAATATATAATTAATAATTTTTTTGTTGTTGTTAAAAGGTATATTATTTATAAATAGTATACGCGTCCTTCAATCAGATATTTTTTCGTTTTGTGACAGCTATATTAGAAATGCGATCTATTCCAGGATGTCTTATTATAAATCAAAGTCTAATAACTGCTCTGATGTTGTTATAAAAAGGGTAGATTTTAAATATTGAGATCTATTTTCATACCATTTACTATTTTTCCGGTAGTATCTCAAAAATAAGCGAAATTTCTTTCCGTCTTTTCAGTTCTTAAACGTTTTAGAAAATATTTTAAGAGATGTATAAATTATTTTAATGATTCAACAAAACAATTTTTTGGCGTGATTTATTACTTGAAAATAACAAAGTTACTTGAATTTGCTCGTTTTAAAAATGCTCTAGAAAATAAGTAATATTAGAAGAACCCCTTCAAAGTGATCTAATCGTTTATAACCAGTATAATATTTAAAAAACGCTGATTTCAATATAAAACCTTTGAAAGCACTTATTCCGTTGACTTGACTTGAAATTTGACATTTATATTATCTTTTTCCGTCGAAAAAAGTTCAATGTCGACATTATTCTGATTCGCTGAAACAATTTCGAAATAAAAGCAGGAAAAATAAAATGCAAAACAAAAAAGAATAAAATGCGAAAAATTCGACAAAGAAAGTGATTTGAAAGATTCCTCAGCGTATTTTAAATATCATTATTCATGTTAAAACTTAATTTAAGAAGAAATGCAGCCAATCCTAACAATTTCATAATGCTTAAGGCTTTAGTTTTAGAGAGAGAAACGTTTTATTTATTCAAGCGTTATGATAAACTTTTTTGGCTCTAAATTTGTTGTGGATTTTGTTAATTGCATTTTTACGAACACTTATTTATTGATTTTTCACTTGTAGCAAACACTTTGTGGGTATACATAATTATAACAATTAAAATGAAATAACTTTGTTTGAATACCACCTTATTGTATATATTTATAACCAACCGGTTTCAATTCAACCCGAACCAATATGAAACATATATGTTTTTCTTAACCGTGATGAAGGTTCGGGTTGAACTGAAACCGGTTGGTTATAAACATATACAATAAAGTGGTTTTCAAACAAAGTTATTTTATTTTAATTATTATACTTATTTATTGACAAAACACATTACGGAAACATGGTTTTCAAGGTAGGTTTATTTCTGAATAACCTTCATTGACTTTGTTGATATATATGCAGTATTTGTGAACTGAAAATTTATCAATTGCTAATATACCTAAATAGATTCTATGACCTTGTATCTTTATATTCCATTTACCAGTTATTTAAGTGACCTCCCACCCTAACTCCACCCCTCCCAAAAGCCATTTTTTGTAATTTTGTCGGAATTCGATAAATACTATTAAATTAAAAAAAAATAGAAACGGGTAATTTTTTTAATGCCTAATAATTATATATTAGCTATATTACCTAAGAGGTTTTATGAGATAAAGTAAATTATATTAATTGATATAACCAATTGCTTCAACGATGTCGAGGTATTGCTCTTTATCAAACTATACAAGAAAATAACTGATATAAATCATAGCCATATACTATAGTCAAATATTAGTAAGTTTAGAGATTGGTGCGTTCAAAATAATTTATTTTTAAATGTAGTAAAGTGCAAAACCTTGACTTTCTTCAGAAACAAAAATCCTGTTTTATTCGAATATTCCATCAATAACATAGCTTTAGAAAGAGTCACGGAAATGAGAGATCTTGGAATTATTTTGGACGAAAAACTAAGTTTCACCAATCATATCCATAAAATTGTGAACAAAGGTATGAAAACACTAGGCTTCGTATTAAGAACAACTAAAAACTTTAATTCTTTACAAGCCATTAAACTATTATACGTATCTCTAGTAAGAAGTCTAATTGAATATAACTCAGTAGTTTGGTCTCCATCTTATAAAATTCACATTAACAACATTGAGCGAATACAAAAAAAAATTCTACGTTTTATAAATTTTAAATTAAATATCCCTGCCGAAGACTTAAAATACAATTTCTTATTAAATACTCTAAAAATACATACATTAGAAGACGTAAAATAAACGATTTAACGTTCTTATTCAAAATACGTAACTCTAAATTCGACTGTTGTGAACTCCTGCAACTTATAAACATACATACACCCACAGTAACAACACGACAAAATACAATATTCTACAGCAGCACACATAAGCGTAACTACATTGCCCACTCTCCGATACAACGACTTCACACCATGGGAAATCATTACTTGGGTGATGTTGACATATTCAATACCAACTTGGCAAGTTTTGTGGATCATTTAAAACATTTATTTCAACAATACTCCTAAACACATCATGTAAACCAACAAATAGCTGTAATTTTAGGTTTTTGTTTCTTGTGTTTGTATGAATTGTTGCATAGCTTTTATCAAATGTAATTTTATTCTTATTTTTTATGTTTCAAAGTATCTGTCAAATTAAAATTATACTACCAACCATGTTGAAGCCCTCTGGGCGTTAAATAAATAAATTAAAAATAAATAAATTATTTGATTTAGATATCACACAAAACTTTCATTTGGGATGTGTGTGGTATTCACACCGCTAAACATTAAAGCCTTTTTACAAATTTAGAACAGTACCTGAGAAGGAAATATATTTTAGTACAGTAACTATTAGTTTAACCTACCTGAGAAGGAAGTATATTTTACTGATTACTTAAAATATATTGATTGGGAGCAATTTTTTTAATATCGAAAAATACTTGACAAGATCGGTAGTATAAAACGTAATAAAATGTTTATTTTACCTTAAGACGAGACAATACCCTAAAATAAAGCCAGAATCTAAGTGACGTAAGTGAAGCAGTCATGCACAAAGTATGCAACGAGCGGCTTTGATGTAATGAACAGACCTGCGATTGAATTTGCTCTATCAAATGTGTAAAATAAAATGGCAATCGACATAAGTGACGAAATCGTGTAAAAAAATATTCGGCGCGCCCCGGCCTAATTAATATACGGATCTACGGTCGACTTAGCAGTCTTATAAAATCGATCTTTTCGTGAGCTTTATTTTGATTATTTTTGATGAAAGCATTACTAAAATTTAAAATGTTTCTAGAGGAATTTCTCAGGAAATTAATAATTCATCGTCTTAAAACAAAATCTGGTGCTTATTGCTAATTTTATAGTTGAAAAACGTTTTATGAAATTTTCAAACCGTTTTACATAAAATATTTTAATTCTGATGTACTGTTTTTATTGATTTTAAATTTAAATAACTTACATCCGTAGGGATTCTTCTAGAAACATTTGAAATTTTAGTAATACATTCATCAGAAATAATTAAAAAGTGAGCGCAGAGCAAACCCCCGTTTTTAGTCTTATGTCGCCTTAATGGATATATATTTAAAATACGGAGTTTGTAAATACATTTGAATTTCGCATTCGAAGCAAACTTCGATCACGAAGATATTCGATCACGAAGATATTCGATCACGAAAAGCTTCCAAAATGTAATTCCAAATGGCCAAAGCACCGGATAAGTTATAAAGCTTAATTCCAAGTTGTGCCATTCTCACCATAAAGTGCACACATTTTTTAGTGCGACTGTTGCAGTTGTTGATAGTCGCAAACCAGTTAAAGAAGATTGCGTCTATAAAACCACGGAGCTTAGAATGACAGTGAAGCCGCTTGTAGCGTAGATAATATTCCATTAAATTTATATTACAAACTTAGACAGTAAAAATACAAACTCGAATATTGCCAAATAGGTAAATAATTATTTTGAATAATTATTGTTTGCAAGAAACACCCATATAAATTTAAAAAATCTTCCGAGAAAAATTAAATATATAACTACCTTAGTATCTTGGCTCTGAATACGAATTTTAATTTTTTTTACTCCATTGCTTACGTTATCGTATCGAAGAATTGATGAAAGTTAGCTAAATGTGTTCTTCTTCTTGTTATTTTATTAAATTTTCTTTATATGAAAAAAAGATGTACAAAATTTTTACATTCTTTTCCACTACCACGGAATTTTAATAACCCAAATAATTTATCCGATTAACGACAGAATTTGGTAATACGAAAACTTAAAAAAATTAGATCTCTTGCTTCATTTTTGTTATCTTTGTTCTATCAAGAGTAGTTGATAATTTGAACTGTAAATATCAGTAACAGGATGAAACTGGTGTGGTAAAAACAAAACCTTCGTTCTTACAATATCCTTCCCTACCCCACTCCCATCAGCCCTGATTGCCCATTGAGGTTTTCTCAGAGTTCCACTGACATTTGGGATACGGAGAAAAATGTGTATTGCTATTTATTAAGAATCTTTTCAAATGATTGGTGATCAGGTTAAGAACAAGATCGCTGGCCTTAACGAATTAATTCATCGGTTTCCTGATAAACTTTCAGTAAATTACGAAAATTATATGATGATATCGGAACACGTGTTGATAAAGATTTTAATACTTCCGCATTTTGTCATGATAATTTTAACAGGAAATCTTAGAAAAGACGCTCTTTTGTAACACTAGAAAACTATATAAAAATCGAAAAGTTATCGTAGTTGGTACTTAAACTGAGAGAGTTTTTTTAACGTTTGTTTTCGTTGCAAAAGATTTTAGTATGTTGACGCCCGTTTTTTGTTGTCAACATTATATTTTAACACGAGATGGTAGATATGAGACTACCTTTATGGAAGAAGCATCCTTTAATGACATGTGATCACGCGCCAAGTCGAGATAACTTTTAATACTTTTTGAGCGCACGGTGCCTAACTAATTTGTTCTGTCCCCAACATATTTCAATTAGTTTTTAACGTCTACCATTTGCCACGTTAGATACCGCGTATTTCTATTTAGAAAATCCCCGTTTATTTTTGGTCCGTGAGTCTATTCGGAAAATGCACACGAATCACTGGGAACGCCGTCAATTTTTATGGGTTAACTCGTACACGGTTTATCGTTTTATGCAAGCGACAAAATGCAGTGCGAAATGCAATATATCTTGCAATGTCGTTAGTTCTGATTCAGTATGCAGTTTACTGAGATGACAGTTAGCACGTTTAATGTACATGTTTTATCTCCAAGGAAACCTCTCTCGTAAATGTCACGAACGCGTAAACTGCCACGTTAAACAAAAAACACAACAAAATATATTAAATATTTCTACATCAAGCTTGGCTTTAACATTGACAAAAATTCACTGCTTAGCTGTACATTCTGGACCCGCAATAAAGCTGATTTTTAGCTGTGTCAATCTATAGAGAGGATCAACCATTTCAACAAAGACTCAAGGTATTAGGTACCTTTTGCATTTTATCAGCCCTTTCGTACGCATTTGTATTCTAAACCAGTGATAGAATACAAATATTTGTAGTAATAAAAATTAGGTAAATATTATTTTAATGATTTGTTGTCATTAATTCGTATGCTAATCAAATCACATACACTTCAAAGGTTAAATTTAATTCATCGACAGAGCATGTTAGTACCTAGTGCTATTCGTAGCTCATTCAATTATACCTCCGTGAGCATTCTCAATTTAGAACAGAGGTGTTATGATCCGGTGGTTAGCGCAAGAAACTCCCCGCGCCCGAGAGCTTGCCAGCAGAAAGCCACCTTCGGCCCTCTGTACTGTGACAGGGTGGGGTGTCAGGGTGCTAAGGGTAGTAAGGCTGTACAACAGTGTTTCGCAACCGCATTTTTGTGCCATGCATTTCTTCAACATGCCACTCCCACCACATGAAAGAATACATCACCAACGGATAAAAAGAGATTCAAGAATTTGTAGGTATACCTACCATTCTCTTCTTTCATTTCTACTCTTTCTCATTTCTTGTTAAATGCTGTGTATGTCGAAAATGTATTTATAAACAAATAAACATTAATTTTATAAATATAAATTAATGATTTTTTGGTTTGCCCCGTACGCATTCCTATACCGTTCATCCAATTTTCGAAGTTTGTTCTAATTAGGAGTTATGTAGGAGTTGTAGTAGTTTGAATGATAGAAGAAGTCGGCGCTGCTCGAAAAAGTTTTACCTCATTATCTCTGCAATGAAATGAGATACGGAGTCGAATTAAAATCTACAAATGTAATTTTTTTAAATTAAAAAGTGGATTTCATCACTACATGATGTAAATAAGTGAAATGAGATAAAGTGATGAACATAGAAAGAAGTATAAGGATAATGTATGACTTGCAAATGGAGTGTTGAAGAGGCCCAGGACCCTCGAGGAAGACATGGCATAATCAAATGAAACAAATACTCATTACACATTCTCAATACACACATTCTCAATACTCATTACACATTTTCAATACTCATTACACATTCTCAATACTCATTACACATTCTCAATACTCATTACACATTCTGGAAAATATATATTATTATTACAATATAATTATATTATTTCCGCCATGAAAATGCATCCAGTTGTCAGGTACTATAGAATTCAAAACCTCAAAACTTTACCCCTAACCATTTATACAGGCAAAGCCCCAAGCAACGACAGGTACACGTTAGCCAGCAATAAATAAATAAGTAAAAAAGTGATCATTGCAAATTTGCAAGGGGAAGCTTGCTTTATCGGTTTTACTAACCATTCTACTTAAATAGTGGTGTCTGACAGGGATGATGAATATCTCTTGTACTATTTAACGTATGTTTGAATGATCTCAATCAAATACTAAATAGTGCTGGGGTAGGCTGCTACACCTGAGGACAATATGCTAATAATTTAAATTACGAAGATAACATGGTGTTGATGACGCCATCGATAAGCGGCTACAGATGCCTTTAAACATTTGTGAAGAGTTTGCACTAGAAACCAACATGCTGTACAACCTAAAAAAATACTGTTGGTTATTAAACACGGACAGAGTAAGCAAGCTTCTAAAAGTGGTATAGGAAACAAAGTATCTAGGCCACATCATCAATAGTAAGCCAACGGACGACTATGACATCAGCATAACGTCGAACATGCTCAGTAGAAGGTTCCGACTTTGCAGCGCACGTATAAAAATAATGTTATTTCTTACATTTTGTACGTCCTTTTATACGCGCCAGCTCTGGGCCAACTTTAAGCAGATTGGCATGGAAAGGCTTTCTGTACAACAATGCCTACCGCATGATGTTTGGCCTTCCAACATACTGCAGTGATTCCAACATGCTCACGGAAGGGTGAGTACCGGGTTTGCAGCCGTTAGAAGAATTACTCGGACGGGTATCAGGTTTAAGGGAAAGGAAAAACAACTCAAAAAATGTCCTTATAGTGTAATCGCGCCAAAATCCAGACTCAAAAATAGCAGCACACTGGAGAAAGGCGTTGGCCCCGTCAATCGGATGTAAAATGTTAGTTGCTATTATTGTATATAATAGTTATATTGTTGTAGTATTATTGGAATATTTTTGTATTATTATTTTATATGTTTTCTGAAATGTTTAATATTGCACAAACCTCCCTACATTCCAGAATAAACTCGTTATTATTATTAAAAACGAATAATAATAGGTAATGCTAGCCGACAAATACATGTATTTACCAAAAAATGTCAATTTGCGTCGTGTTGACATTTGAGCTAGCCCACAAATATTTGTATTTAACAAAAAATGTCAATTTGCATCGTGTTGACTTTTGAGCTAGCCCACAAATATTTGTATTTAACAAAAAATGTCAATATGCGTCGTGTTGACATTTGAGCTGGCCCATAAATACATGTATTTACCAAAAATATCAATATGAGCTAGTGTTGCTGTCTTTTAATGCGATTTTTTAACAAACGAATATTATTATTTTTACTTTTAGAACAGCTTAATAAGTAAAACCTCAAATTGTAATATTTAATAATTGGATAAAATATTACCGACTCTCAAACGAAAATTTGAAACACAAATAGATTTGATCGCATCTAGGAATAGAAACACAGGATATCAGTCTTGCCGGAGTGGAGCAATACCATGTTTTAAAATTTAAGCCTCGCTAATATTGTATATATCTTAAATGATTAAATAAATACAAATAATTTGTCATTGCTCGCCAAAACATTCAAATTGCCCCCCCGAGTGAGGCGTGCGTCGCATTTTTGGAAACACTACTGGACATTGTACACGCTTTTCGAGAGAGGAATGAACATACAATTCACCTATAAATTCAGTGTAAGCTAAATACATTTAGGGGCTGTATATTGATTCATTGACTTAAATATGAAATTAATATTTTGTGATTAATTTTTTAAAGTTTTAATCTACGCATTCATAGATGGCGTTAATTGAATTATTTTATGAAAATACGCTTTTTGCAAGTTGCTCTTTAATATAATGAGATAAATTACTGCTTGCGCCGGTACATATGCAATAAGAAAATGAATAAATAGTTATGTCAATATAAAATCTCAACTCTTTCAAGAAAGGCATACAAATGCAACATTGGAACGAATCACTTATACAATATTGTATTTGTATGCTTTTCTTGAAATAATTGAGTTTTTATGTGGATAAAACTATGAATTCGTCTTATCTCTTCAGGTTTTAAAATATTTGTTCCTACAAGTCCATATGATACGGTAAATTTTCTTGGAATTTAGAATTGCTCCCGAAGCATCTACAATGTGCTACATATTTCTCAGTATTGAAGTTGAATTTTAGAAACTAGATCAAATTGTCTTTATATTATTATTTGAAATATATATTGACATTTCTAAAATTTTATATCAATCTTGAAAATGTTAACAAAAAAACTTATATATTCTAAGAAAACAGGTTCCTTTTGGTTGGTGAATCAGTAACAAAAATAAACTTTACTTTTTATGAAATAAAATATTAAAATATATATATATATATATATATATATTTTTTTTTTTTTTTTTTTCACTTGTAGCAAACACTTTGTGGGTATACATAATTATAATAATTAAAATAAAATAACTTTGTTTAAATACCACTTTATTGTATATATTTATAACCTTTTATAACTAACTTGGGGGCACTCAAGCAATATTTATATTAAATATATACAAAACTTACAAATTGCTATAATAAAAAAAATTGTACCACCGAATATCTACAGACAAAGAAGTAATCTAAAACTACTGTATGGTTCTGAGGGCCTACTTCCAATAAAGGGTCTTCTTTGGTACATTATTATAATGGATAATGAGGGAGATAGCAAATATAAAAAGCAACCGGTGCATAATCACACAACAAGATTCACTGAAAATAAGGGCCTCATTATTCCAAGAGTAACAAATAAGTATGGAAGCCGAACGCTTAAATATTTAATACCAGAGATTTTCAATAAATTTAATAATTATTTTAAACCTCAGAATAATGAGAGACCCTGCCCCAAAAACACTAAGCGTTGGCTAATAAGCGATGAATCAATGTTTCTCTGAACATTATTATTGATGTATTCCTGAACATCTCAACGTACCTGCCTAAATAATTTGTATATAGGTAGGTACTTTGATATATATTATTTTGTGATATTGTTTATTGTATAATTTTGTGTCATACATGTATTAAAAATTAAAAATGTTTTATATATATTATTTGTAGAACCTACAGACAAGCCGTCATGTGTGACAGCTTTGTGGGACTGCATATACCTGTATCTTTAAAAATTTATAATAAATAAAAAAAAAAAAAAAAAAAAAAAAAAATATATATATTTTTTTACTGTAAATGAAAAATCCCGCTAATTTGTAATCATGCATTTTGACAATTTTTTCCAATTTTATTCTTGAATCACGTATACATATTATGGACAAACTAAGAAGAATAATTATTTATCTTTCCAAAGACAAATAAATCACATATTTACGCATTATACTTAAAGGATATAATGCATGGACGACTCGAACAGATCTGTCCTTCAGTGCCTCTAATGGAATATGATGTTTGTGGATAGTAATGTCTTTCCAAGACTTGAAGGGAAAGTGTATTTTCATAAGATAATAAAATAATGCCATCTATGATCGCAAAGATTATGACGTACGTTACGTTTACACATTTTTGCGCGGTTTGCCCTTTGAAAATGCGATTTGATAATGCATCAGCTGAATATAAATAGCTGGACTTTAAATAACAATTTGAAAAATACATTGCAACATTCTCGATCAACAAAATGATTGATTTCTTCCAATTTCCCAGTAGTGTCACTTCGATAAGGCCGTATTCGTAGATTTCTCTTATCGACCCTTTACAGACCTCATCTCTCTCTTACAAGGCGACTATTTACAATACCAAATTTTTCTCGGAGCGACCTCAAGCATTGTAATAAAATAAATTATGTTAAAACATGTAAATCTGATAAACACTTATTTGTTCGCTTTAGTAACCAAATTAAAACAAATTTTCCACTTCATAGAAGAAACTTTATTCTCCCGACCGACCGACTTATTGTATAATGAAAATATTCATATTTGAACTTTACCAGTAAACAAAACAATATCAGGCAAGACATAATTTTCAATAATGTTATTAGATATCTATACTTCAAGGCAACTTTCTAGGGTTAATGAAATTCTAGAAACTTTTAAAGGTCAGGGAGTAAAGAAAATCTAGTTTTCTACAGTGTATGTTTGTGTTTTCGTAACCGGAATATACTCACAAACCGCCGCTATTTCGTAGGTAGTTCTAGTTCGTTTTTAAAGAATTTTCTCCATCAATTTGGAATTATCTCAGTCTTTTGTGCAGCTTTTCTCAGAGATCTCAATAAAATAGGTTATTCGAGGCATTTTCCGATAACACACGCATTAAATTTTGGCTTTTAGAAGTCGAATTTACCGTCAAATTCTTTTTACTCTAGGCAGTATCTGCCGAAGGGAATTTCAATTCATTAGCGTAGAATTCCTTAGAAATGTATAATATCTTCTCCTTCAAGTCTAGCATATATTTTTCAGTCTATATTTTTAAGGAAGTTTATTAAATTGACAGAACTGATACATATTATTTATAATGTAAAGAGATATTCTGTAATTAGGTTGATGGATTAAAACAGGTAGGTATGTGGGATTTGTATGTTATTTTATATAAGTTTATGTTGATTTGGCGGAGATTTGCTCATTGCTTTAAGATATACACATTAATCACTCCCTTGTTCTTGGGATTGTGCGCATGAGTTTGGGTAATGTTGGCTTTTAGAAAGCACAACACACTTCAATTGTTATAGTGATTTATTGAATTAAACACATTACTGAAAAATATAACATTTATTTTTGGATATAAATTAATTATTAGAAGACTAAACTGAAGATTAAACAACGGTATGTATTTAAATAACATTTTCTCTTGAAATAAAAGTAAGCATTTAATTCAGATCATATTTTCCATGAGTAATCCTAAAATAATGAAACCATTATAAAAGTTTAATGATTATTACAAAAATGAAGAAAAAAGTTGTCCTGTTTTTTTTCCATTATTTCTGGCTTTCACCCTTCAAGGGTATTTTTAGCCATCATTTAAAATTATGGAGAAATGAAATGTGAATTTAGATATTAATTTTATTTAAATAGGCAAATTACAAAATTATTATGAAAATTGGAGTCGAGTTCAGACTTAGAAGAGATGAGATGTTGAATGGAGGGGAGGCAATTTTAGATAAGGCTTGATAGAAGAAAGGATATTTGTTTAGAGATGGACAACCAAAGAATAATATGTGATCTAAAGATTATAGTGATAATTTCAGAGATGAGCTAAAGCAAAATATTTTCGAAAGGTTTCATTAATAAATACCTTTTTGGTCTTATTCAAGTATACATTTTTTTATGAAATTATTTTTAACTTCTTTTAAATTAATGTCGGAGAAAAAAAATAGCACGATTATACAGTTTTACATGTTTTAAAAAAATCTTACGTACCTAGATGTTTACATCGGTTTTAAGAAATTAAAAAAAATATTCCCGAAAGTAACAGACTTAAAAAAAAAATCTAGCAACTGAACATTCCCAAAAACTGTCATGCAGTATGTCCAAATTGTTTATCTCTTTGTAAATTTTGTTTCGCAATGACGCAAGTAAATTATTTTAGGGTCAAGAATTTTGTGATCAACAAAACAAGTAAAAAAGCACGGGCGAACCCGCGTACACAAGCTAATTATATCTAATGGACAATTGAAGGAAGCTTCACTTTGTCGTGGATTTTCTAAATTAATAGCATTATGCTGCATCATATGAGAGAAGATTTGAAATTGCCTTCATTTGAATACCTAATTAAATTTGAATCATGTACCTACCAGTCAATATACATACTGCCATGGTAAGTATAAACACAATGACTTCTAGAGTCTCAACGAAAACATTGTGTTTTTAATTACCACGGCAGCATATGTTACAATAGGAAAAAAATGTAAGTTTATAAACTATGATAATATTATCTTATTTTAGACAAAATGCTGTTTACACAATGTATGTTCGATTTCCTCAGCTAACAGAGTTCAACATTCCATGGGCAAAGGAAACGATATAACGTATTCAGATTTGTATGCAAAAATTGATAATTTTTTCAAACTGAAGCTCTTAACTTTATTGGCAGCGGAAGAAAGGGTTTTGAAAAGGGCCTGGATCCTTCCGATATTTGGGCAACTGCTTTAACCACGAAGCTATTTTAACACCCTGTAGGAAAAACAGGTTT
Organism: Hesperophylax consimilis; assembly: GCF_061612785.1. Lineage (NCBI taxonomy): Eukaryota > Metazoa > Arthropoda > Insecta > Trichoptera > Limnephilidae > Hesperophylax > Hesperophylax consimilis. Next base: position 19,770,533 of record NC_142845.1, read on the forward strand.
GAAACAATTTTTTATTTTAAACATTTTTTCATCAATGTTTACAGATGTCTAATTTATTATTTATTACTAACATAGATTAAGACTTCTTTTTTTTTATTAATATGGCTTCCACAATCCAGTGTAAATTTATCAATTGGTGTAGACTTTATGGTTTCCGACAGCATTTATAATAACGTATTCCTTTGTGCAGTAAACTGTTTTGTGTATTGGTTTTGTTTTTTTTTGTTGTTAGCTTAATATCTTTGCACTTTCTTGAATCATGTTTATAAATGTCATTGTTGTATTTATTTTTCTTTAAAAAGTATTTTGGTAATAGGTTATTTATGATTTTATGCATAAATATCATCGTGTTCAAGGTCATCATCTGTTTCACTATTAGCCAGTTTAGTTTCTTTAACATTTTTGTTACTTTTGAAAAACTGTGCAATACATATGGCAATCTTCTAAAGATTTATTACACAATGAATTCAATAATTAATAAATCGTACAGAAAATTACAAAAAAATCTGTTGACCTGCTGTGTATATACTCTCAATAAAATTCTGTTGGCCTGCTGTGTACCTACTCTGAATAAAATTCTATTGGCCTGCTGTGTACCTACTCTGAATAAAATTCTATTGGCCTGCTGTGTACCTATTCTGAATAAAATTCTATTGGCCTTCTGTGTACTTACTCTGAATAAAATTCTTTTGGCCTGCTGTGTACCTACTCTGAATAAAATTCTATTGGCCTGCTATGTACCTACTCTGAATAAAATTCTATTGGCCTGCTGTGTACCTATTCTGAATAAAATTCTATTGGCCTTCTGTGTACTTACTCTGAATAAAATTCTATTGGCCTGCTGTGTACCTACTCTCAATAAAAAAGTTCTCAATCAATTCATTTTCACTTCGTAAAGCTTTCAACAAAGTACGATCATCAAATAATTGTTTACTTTTTATTTTATTGCTCTTAAGTTTTTAATGGATTTGGCAATAAGCAGAAATAAAAAAGCTTGTTTTCAATAAGCAATGTAAATATTTATTCGGAATGTATAAGTTCGATTTCTCGAGTCGGAGAGTAATTCCTAAGTAGATTATTTTAAGGTTTTCGTAATGAAATTATTTTCGGTTATAGTCAGAGCAAATGAATTAAACTTTAAAAGTACAATTTGACAAAAATAACTTTGCAGTAGGTGACGAGTATTGAGGATTTAATTGCAAAGTTAATCCAGACGTAGGCTTTATTTTTCACAATTGGTTATTGTTTAATTTTAAAGGCGTCTATTCAGCTTTTCTTAATTATTAGAACGATAATAGTAGATTCCTTTTGAGCCACAGTAACAAGTTACTTCTATTTATCACCAGAGCAACATCAATAGATTTACGAGACCAACATTCTATAACCTTCAAGTGACTTAATGTGATGTGAAAATTTATAATGAGAGTGATGAAATAATTTATATCTACAGCTTTCATAACTCCTACATGTATTGTTGGCTTGGTGCAAACATTAATTTATTTCCTTATTTAATATTTGCGCTTCAACATTATTATTCTTCAATTATATACATTGTGGGTTTTAAAGGGTTATCTGTCTTATTAGTAAGACCCCCTTTCGGGGGAAGTATGTGTAATTTTAATTTTAAATCAGTTTTAATTTATCATTATAACAATAAAAGTAGATTCCTCTTTTACCACTGTAACTAGTTTCTTCTATTTGTCACCAAAGTAACATTAGTGGATTTCTTCATTGCCGTACGAAACAACATTGTTTTGTTTTTTTTTTATGAATTTCTCTGCTAAAATTTTAATTCTACAATACACAGCTTGTGACTGAGCGTCCTTGCGTTTTAATTATTATAAAGTAAAGAAGTGTAAAATAAATTTGATTGACATCACAAGGAGTGCAGAATGTCAACTTCAACAGTTGTATTATTATTTGCAAGTTCTGGTCAAATTAGAGAAAAAAAGTGTATTACAAGATAAACATCAATATGCACAAATTTGATAACTACACACCGTCCGTATGCATATTAAGATAATACAATACTCTAAAATAAAGCCAGAATCTTACGTAATTACAGAATCGACGTAAGTGAAGCAGCCGCGCACAAAAATATGTACGCACTGCCCTGGTGTACTGGACAGACCTGTGGTTGAACTTACTTTATCAAATCTCTAAAATAAAGCGAGAATCTTAACGACATAAATGATGTAGATCAGGGGTGCTCAAACGGTCGATCGCGATCGACCGGTCGATCTCGAGTGCTTTTTGAGTCGATCTCGAGAAAATTTCCAATTTTTCATGCCTTCTGTTTTGTTATTTATTTGTAGCTTGTAGCAGACTGAGTTACTGAACGGAGTGTTCTGGAACAGCTGGCAAATTTCGTATTCGCAATGTTTGGGTCAACTTACTTGTGCGAGTCTGCATTTTCTGAAATGAAGATAATTAAGTAAAAATATCGCAATTGACTAATTGACGAACATATTATGTCATCGTGCTTCCGATTAGCACTCGGTAATTACGTACCATCGTATAAAAAGTATGCTGAGGACATGCAGTGCCACGCTTCAACATCCAAAGTCATTATTTAGTTAAGTTTAGAAACTAGAACTCGTTTGTTTTTTGTAAGAACCGATAATCTTGCAATTTTTAATAAATATAAGTTTTTTCATCGACTTTTTAGTGCAGACCTCCACCTACCTTGACTAAAAAAATGCATATTGTGAACTAATTTCTGTCGTTCCTCCAAATTCTATGTGGATTCGTGGCCATGCAATTTTGCAACGTCCCTATATATGCCACGATACACCCTACCTACATAGACGACAATCCTACATCACACATACTTGCAGCCTCTCAGAGTCGATCGATCGGAATCTAATAATATTGAGGTAGATCGCCAGCAGTTCATGTTTGAGCACCCCTGATGTAGATCATCAAAAAACCATATTCAACGACGTACCTACGATCGAGTTTTGCCCTAGTAGGGCTAGAAGTATTTCTCCCGATATTTCTGTGTGGTTTATTTTAATTATTTCTGATGAACGTATTACTAAAATATCAAATATTTCTAGAGGGATCCCTCATGAATTTACTAATTCATCGTCTAGAAAAATAAAATCTGATGCTTCGGGCTAATTTTATAGTTGAAAAACGTTTTATAAAAATTTAAAACCTTTTTACATAAAATATTTTAATGGTACGGTACTGTTTTTTATTAATTTTAAATATTAATAACTTACATCCTTAGGGATACCTCTAGAAAAAAATGCAATTTTAATAATACGTTCATCAGAAATATTTAAAATATGATCATCGATTAGGTAATTATTTTTAGCATATCTGACAACTCTACTAAAACTAAATGCAACTCGTCCTAATGCTACAAGAATTTCCATTTTTTTAAAAAGAAATGAAGATAATGTTTTGTGCTGCACTTCTCAACCTATTTTAATCGCTTTATAACCTTTTAGAATGTTAAAATAAACCCGTAGAATCGATTACAGCTTTGATTTTTAAACAACTTTGCGCACTGTCTTTTCAACAACATGCTTTTAACAATATATGTTTATTTTGTATGTTCATTATTAGAGTCCATTTATCAAAAACCAAGTTAAAAGTTAGAAACAAGTTTTGCACTATTTTACTGCTCTTAGATCAGAAACAAATTATTTACACGTTTCGTCGTATGATTGGACAAATTATAATAACTTGGATTGATAATTGCGCCAATTCAGTTTATCCCCAAACAAATATAAAAGATTGTTACTGAGGCAGTTCTGTCACGTAAAAAGTACTTTATGATTTTACTATTCTTATGGTCCTAAAAACTTCGTTATTCAATTAATTTAAAAAAAAAAAGATGTTTTCAAATTATGATGGCAAAACCAACATCAAGTGCAATAATAAAGATATAGGAATATTATTATTGATTTAGGTGTAAATGAGGAATAATATCGATTAAAAAATATATAAAATTTAAATTTTTAATTTAGTGTGCATGGTGATTTTAAAGTTTTCATAGTGATTTTTGACTACAAGCTAATATTTATAATAAGTAGTCTTAATCGTAAGTAAATTATCGTTTTAGTAATATTTTTCATTGTATTATATGTATTCCAGGATTACAAATCATAAGTTTAAACAAAGTTCACTTACTTTTTATTTGATTCAGGACATCAGCATCTGAAACAAAACGATTCTCTTAATTAAAATGCAACTCACACAAAAATTAAAGGATACACATAATAATAAAATTATTTATTTAATTTTAGTGTACATACACAGCCTTTTAAAATTATGGTATGTAATTGTATAAATACCACATATTAAATTTGAAAAAATATTCAAACAGTCCCTCAACTCGTCAAAAATAAAAAAAATAAAATAAAAACCAAAACAATAACAAAATTATTTGATCTGATTACGAAAAAGATGCTCTTCAAATAAATTTGTGGAACAAATAAAAAAACACAATCTCAATTTTCTTTTAATATCCACTAGCTATTCAAGACTCCAATATTTTTTTTACTTTTATCGCGAAACAGACTAAACTATGCAAATATCACTGAATATTTCGAATGTAAATTCTATTATTGGATGTTAGTTCTAAAAAGTGAACGGAAAAAGTATCTACGAGGTATATTTCATGGCCCCTATGGGGTATCCCCCTTCAAAATAGTTTTATTTACGATTGGGAATTTTCATAGTAAAATAAAATTATGGGGACCAAATTTTTAAAATTTAAAATTATTCTTACTTATTCGTAGGTATGTTATCGGTGAGCCTGAAAACGGATTTAAATTTTTTTAGTGACCATCTTGTCAGGGAGCTTGGGGAAACCAGCAGGTTCTGGGTCAAGAATAATCCATTACCTTACCGTGATCGGGAGATCATAAAAATCTTCGACCTTTCATGTAATGAAAATTTTCTCTATAATTAGCGATCAACTAACACCTAATTAAATGAAGAAATATGCCCAAAAAGTTACTCAAAACTAATACACATTGGAAATCGTCTTACTAATCCTTCTCTTTGACGACCTTCTTAGCAGAGTGGTGAGGTCCTTGGGCCTGAACCCAGAGGTGACCTGAACCCAATTGTGATAACTTCACGCGAATCCCAACTACCCGGAGCTAAGGGACTATGCTATACCCAATTTTGAGTAAATTGTATAATGAGGATGAAGTAACTGGAAAGAGGAAGAGATGGGAAATAAGAAATCTGACAAGTATGTGGCTTTTCAGATACGGTCACAGAATACGGCATAAGCCATTTAAAATAACAGTACAATAGTGTTTTATCATCAGCTGGATACTGAGTAAATAAAAAGTATCGTAATTACTGTTTAAATAATATAAGATCTAAGATTGGTGAGAAGGTAAGTCCCTGGGCTCGGGAAAAAATCAATCATATTTCGGGTTAATTATATTTGCACTGCATTCCGTGATAAATAATATACTCAGTATCCAGCTGATGATAAAACACTATTGTACTGTTATTTTAAATGGCTTATGCCGTATTCTGTGACCGTATCTGAAAAACCACATACTTGTCAGATTTCCTTTTTCCCATCTCTTCCTCTTTCCAGTTTCTTCATCCTCATTATGAAAGTAATTACGATACTTTTTATTTTTGTGTTATTTTACTTCAACTTACATAAATGACCAAAAAATAACATCGCTTAATTTGTCATTCATAAATTAATAACAAGAAGCTTATAACGCACAATCCAAGAATCTAATAATATTTATGATCAAACCTGAATAACAATTAACGAGAGAAAATTATTATTTATTTAATATAATAAATACCGATATTCCCAATATTGAACTGAGCGATAAATCATTTTTTCTTTCCCAATAACTAATTATTAAGTTGGAATTAATTACTAATACAGCGGTAAATTCCGGGCGAGGGAAATACCTTCATCTGCGGAACGAATAATAATTATTGGCCAAAAATTAAAGTCAGATGAAAGCTAAATGGAATAACCAGGCATGAATAAATAATATTAATTGATATTTTCCCCAATAAAGCCGCACGAGTGTGCTTTTAAAACGGGATCTCTGGTGAGCCAAGTGGTTTTTTCGTATCAATTTTCATTTTACGGATGATAAAAGGTCACGGGATATTAATATGTCAGTGGTACATGTAACAAGATTTGAGTACGTGAAAGCAAAACAGCCAAACAGAAAAAATGATTCGATATATTTACCAGCATGTCTCATTTCAATACGTTTCTTACTTATGAAGCTTGAAATATATTAATCTTACATAATAAAAAAGAAAACCCTTTGTTTAAAGTCACTTTATTGATATTTTAAAGTCTACCGGTTTCGGTAACTCCGTAGCATCATCGGAACTGTTATAAAAATACTAACAAATAAAGAATAATACATATGTATATAAACCAATAGTTAAGAGAGAAAGAGATAGAAAATCAGAGAGAGACAGTGTCAGTTACGGGAGGGAAGTGGGGGTGGGGAGTTTGGGATAACGGGAAACATACTTATTACAGGGCTGAATGTTAAATTTAATTGATTATTGATGATTTCAGCCTTTGAATTAACTGATTTTTTTATTTCCAATATTTCCAAATTGTTAAGTCGTAAGCCTATCTCATTTTTGTGTAGGACTTTAATACCCATATCCCGGTTAAAAGTGTGATCTTTATTAATTAGATGTTCTGCAAATTCTGAAAAACCCGAACTGGTTAGACATCTTAGGTGTTCTTTTATTCTAGTTTCTACATTACGTGATGTTTGTCCTATGTAGAATGCTGGGCAATCATTACAACTAATTTTATATACGCCCGAGTGGCTAAGAAAATCTTCTTAATCTATGTATGACATTAATTAAGAATTTTCCTAGATTATTAGATGATACGGAGGTACCGAAACCGGTAGACTTTAAAATATCAATAAAGTGACTTTAAACAAAGTGTTTTCTTTTTTTATTATTTAAAATGTCAAGTCACAATGTGTTTGTTTCTTTCGAAAAATTAATAATCTTATTTTACTATCGAGGCGCTAAGACGTATCTTTTTAACACAATATATTTTTTCCTGAATAAGCCGTGGCGAAGAAAGAGCTCTTAAAAGCGTATATAATCCTTTAAAATCTACATAGGGACTTATTTAGCCCCCTTCTTCCGTGCAACCTCATTAAAAAAAGAACATAATCGGTTAATTACAATTTGGAATGAAAGACAACAATAACAGGAGTTATGCGTTAAAACACAGTTATTCTACTTTTATTACATATGTTAGTAAAACGAAATAACACGTAGTAAGCGTATTTGCTTGGGTAAAAAGATCGCCATTAAAAATTTAAATATTATTCGTAAATGCTTTAAACGTTTTTTGTTACTGAATCTGAAGAGAGTATAAGAGAGAGACGTTAGCCTCCAGGCTGTCCTATACACTAATTCCTGATTAAAATTTTTTCTCTTTCTCTTATATTGTGCCTACCATATTTAATAAGATTCCAATGGACATAAAAATTCAATCAAATTTCACGACCGAATTAAAAAATGGTTAATAGATCAAGCATTTTTATACTGATATTGTTTATAATCTTATGCATTTGTTTATATATATATGAATTAGAGTAATTTGCCTGTGTTACATCTGACTGTCTTTCTATTTTATTATTTTGTATTGTAGTAAGTTAAAAGGTATTCTATTGTATCTTTTTTATATAAGTCTCTCTTTTGTAGTTATTTAAGTTATTCTTCTCTATCTATTTTAAATTTTTTTTTTATAGTGAATACCTCACAAGAGTCCCAACTGCTCCCGTCTGGAGCCAGTGAGACTATGGCATCCCCAATTGGGGGATGTTGTGAGGCTGAAGGTAAGTGGGGAAGGGAAAGAGGAAGGTGGGGAAGTACCTGGCTATTCAGATCTAGTCACTAAACACGGCTAAAGCCATTTGGAGCAACGTTTCAATTCTGAATGGTGGTCTTACACCAGGGCGATACTGGTAGTATCTTCCACTCTGGAACGTGCCGCAAATATACTATATATTATTTTTAATTAATTAATTGTGAAATAACACAAATTAATCAAATAAAATTTATTTGCGCACGCCGGGTTCGAACCCGCGACCTTCGGAATGGCAGTCCAATGCGTTACCACTGGACTATGCCGGCCGTCAAAATATTGTGATTTCTCGTTATATGTATGCTTAAGTAATATATTAATATTGTTAAACTGACCTGCTGACAAACTGTTTTGGCAGATTAGCGGGTGTAAAAATAAAAATAATAATAATATTTTTTTAATCGAAATTGGACGTATTTTACTGTGAAGAAGACGTTATTATTTTACAAGAACCATTCGGAGGTACCAACCATCCTCTTCCCTATCATTTCGCTCTCCCATCCTTTCAGTTTTACAATATACCCCAATTAGAGGTGACATATCTCCCTGGCTTTGGGATAGTGGGACTGAAATAATAAAAATCCCAAAAATAACACAAAAATCACAAGAAAAACAGTGTATTTTTATTAAATTTAAAATATACACAAGTATAAAAGCGATACATTTTTTTAATATAAAATAATACAATTTATTACAAAAAAAACCACACACTCCAGGCCGTTAACTGTTACCCCTAATTCAAAATTTAAGAAACCCATTCTTGAGGGGTGCCTAATGCATCGTTCAAGAATGTATGGAAGGGGCTGTAAGAATGGATTTAGTCCGGATTATACGAAGGAGGAAAAAAGATTCAGTGTTATATTTTCATCTTATAATTTACCTACATAGTAGTCTTTCATAAAGCAAGGTAAGTTTTTATTATGATACATAGATACATAATAATGTGTATAATAAGCTCGGTGATATATCAAAACAATATCATTTCAAAACAAGTCATTAAATTACAAAAGTTAATTTTTGAAAGATATTATTTTGGTTCATAATTCCTGAGTAATTATATTTGAATGAATAGCTTATTTGAATTATTCATTTCCCGGCGTGCGCAAGTAAATTTGATTTGATTAATTTGTATTATTTCACAATTTATTTATTAAAAATAATATATATTGTACTTGTGGTATATTCCAGAGTGGAAGATACTTTCAGTATTGCCCCTAATGTAAGACAACCATTCAGAATTGAAACGTTGCTTGAAATGGCTTTTGCGGTGTTTGGTGATCAGATCTGAATAGCCAGGTATTCCCCCAATTTCATCTTTCTTCCCCATCTCCTTCCTCTCCCCACTACCTTTAGCCTTACAACATACCCCAATTGCATGCCATAGTCTCACTGGCTCCAGACGGTTGGGAGCAGTTGGGACTCTTGGTTTTCATATAAACAAAAATAAAAACATAAATAACGTTGTGAATCGTGATGTCGACCCTGGCGGTAGCTTTTAGGATTCCTCCTAGATTGGAGACTTTCGTATCGCCTTTGATAGATCAAATCCATGTGATGCGTACATCACAGGTACTCACCATTCATTATCATATAATCATTTGAATATGTTCTATGGAGTTTGCTGGTTTTTGTACTTTGGAACTCTGAATTAAAATATACTGTACGCCCTCAAACTCGCTGTGGTCGGATGTATTCAGTAAGAAACTATTTTTTAAATCAATGAAGGTATTCAGCATAATTCATTTTTTTTACTAAATTTATAACACGAAGCCACAACAATAAATATTCCTGTGAATATCCGAAAGTCGAGGAAGGTTTGGAAAAAATTGCGGAAAGGAAGAACGGACGGGGCATAAACTAACCCTTTATTTATTATCCCATACACCTGCCAAGGTAGGGTAGCCAGGGCAGGAGAAGCAGGTAGGCCAGGGGTTCAGGGGTTTAGGATGGAAGGTCCTCAACCATTGCGAGATTCGTGAATTGTGAATACAGATAATGCGATACGCAATAGGCATGGACTCGAGCGTTCGCCGAAAATGTTAGTATTTTTTTTTAAATCACCTGTCCATGGTTGATATGGTTAAATGGATAAGTTTCGTTGCACTATTCAATATCTTCTGTGTATAATGTTTTTATAATAACATAACAATCCCACACGTCCCATATAATATAATTTTTTTGTATTTTAGATATAATAAAGAAACAAATAAGGACAACTATGAAGGATGTGGCCTTGAGTGCGCTTGGGCCCAGCGCTCACTCAGGAGTGGGGCTTAGTGCTGGTAGGCTGCGGTCACCAACGTGTTGGCGGAGGCCATTGGCCGCATCCTGGCTCCAGTGACCCGGTGGGTCATCAGGCCGGCAAATCCATTCAGTCCTAGTTCCGTGAACATTGTCGATGCGCTGCTGTATCTTCGGTATCCAAATATGATTCTATAGGCGTCATTATATTGAATTCGGAGTCGTTCCATCGAGCAAGTTCGGTAGTGACACCATGTCTCACACGTATACAGGCCAGTACAGAATACGTTGAACAGTATTTTTTTAAACAGTATTGCTGCATTTGCGAAATCTGCGGTTTAATCAAAATCAAAATCTGTTTTTAAGTGTCATCTTCTACGAAGGTCGGCAAAATTAGTTTGGATCAGGGAAGAGCGTTCTTTCCGGCTATTTTGTTACAAAAGTAACACATGAAAACGCTATCTTCCGATTAAAAGTTATTCCTCTATGTTTCCCATCAACATTGATAGTCATGTCAAAATGAGTTAAGCTAAGGTCTGAATTTATGGATACTTTTGATTGACAGTAAAAAAGTACTTATTCTAGTGTTTTTTAAGGTAAAAATTCATTCACATATCCCATTTTAATAAAAAACGCATGAATGCTAAATAAAAAAAAAACTAGTTATGCTGCTCATACTGATAATCATAATTTTTATATACCAAATTTTAACTTCAAAAAGTTTCAATTGTCCGATGTCTGTGGGTCTATGGCATAACCAAACCAGAAGATGTGGTAAGACTGAAGGGAGTGGGGTAGGGAGGGCGCTGCGGAAAAGTAAAGTAAGATTAAATAAGTACCTGGCTATTCGGATCTTATCACCAAACACATCAATTTCGAATGTCGATCATTCGCCAGGGTGATAAAGAGATAATCTACCACTCTGGAACGTGCCACTGTTATACTTTAATATATTATTGTAAATTTTAAATGTGAATTAAAACGAAATTATTTTTTCACGAAGGGATTCATAGTCGATGATCTTAACTGGTGAACCACGGAAATGAAACCTAATTTAGAAATACATTGATGATTTCAACATTAAAATTTTTTTTTCGTGATCGTGATATGGAAAGATGAAACTGTTAATAAAAATTATCGAAGTTTTTATAAAACTTTTAAAAAAGGTCTTTTGAGAATCTGTGCCAGTTCCTGAAAGTTAATGTAGTTCGGTTGATCTTCAAGTAGAATACATCCCCCGCCAGTACCTAGTAGGCCGAGCTGACCGGAAAAACTGCTTTTCCGGTTGAAAGAGGAAAGCATTCGATAAATCACCTTTTAAGTGTACCCACAGAATAAGGGATGTTATAATTTTCCACGGCAAAAAATGCTTACATTTTAGAAAATAAATAAATGCTTAGGAAAACACCATAAAATATCTTTTCCGAAATTATTGCAATTTGTTAACCCGGCTTTGCTAAGATTTTTTTTCTCTCAGCTAAAAGAAAAACACTTTACAAAGTAAACTCTTTTTCATAACCAAAAAATAGTTTTTTTACCTAAATTATGCCTTTTGAGCTTCTGATAGAAATAATGTAACGTCTTCTTCTTTATTCACAGGACTGATTTAACTAATTAAGGACGAGTTTTTTCACAGAATTTTAATATTTAATCAAAATAAAAAAAGTTATCTTTCAATTTCTGTTAAAGTTTTATAAAAGTTCTGTTATTATTCAAGTACTATGAAATAACTAGTTAGTATTTATAAAATAACAGAACTTGATTAGAACCTTAACAGAACTTCGGAAAATCAGTTTTCAAATATGATGAATTGTTCAAATTATTCGAAAAACAACGCGTCCTGTGTGAGCACATTTTATAATACCATAACTCACAGTATGAAATTGTTTGCTCTATATATGGCACTGCGAAAAAAAATCTGCTTATTTGTTTATAAATTTTTCAAATGTAGAAATAGAATCTAATAGTTGTTATTTCGTTCCGAGTAATATTATTCCTTCCAAACTTACAAATGGTGGTAAAGATCAGATCTCAAATATTTACATTCAATTTTGAATTTTATTTGAATGAAACAATAAAAGTTGTTCTCTATAGAGGTTTTATTGAAATCAATTTGCGGTACTGGCTGAGAGCAAATCAGCATTTCACCATTAAAGTTTTTTGATTCCAAAAATATTAAATCAATAGGGTGCGGCAAAACAAACTGTGCAAAACGGACAGTGCCGTTGTGAAGGGCTTTAAAAAAACTGCACAATTTACGGAATTGACGTATATTTTATTTTATTTGGTACATCATGTTGCTTAATGTACCAAGTTTTGAATATGATAAGAAAGACAATAGCCCCCAGCAGCGATACATTGATGAAGACGATTTCTAAAATTTTCGGCCACATTTTGGCGCATCTCGACGGGTATAGCGGCGATTTCCTCCCGAATTCAATCTAAAGGTTCTTCCAAGGTATGAAATTGATGTTTAATAAAAAAAAAATAAAAAATTTAACAAATGTCACAAATTACAGCCCTAAGGCCCGCTGGGTGGTGACGAACGAACGGCCATTTTCAAAAAAAGTCCCGGTGTTGTTGTTCATACCATGGAATCGACTGAAAACGGCACGACCCTCCTGACTCAATGAGACCTCTCCCAGGTTCCTATCCTACTATACAAAAGCTATTGGTTCTTCAAAACTGCATTGTCTGTTTTGTTTCACCCTACATATGTAAGATATAAATGACGAATGAAAATATTTTCAGCAAAAAATACTTCCACTTTTTAGTAATGAATCATTCGATTTAGCTACATGATTTTGATTTTCAAGTAAACACAAATAACATATTAAGAAAAAAAAGTCAGTTGAGAGGTTATTTGAAAATTATATTTTGAATACAGAAATTCACCTGCTAAAAAGAGTCATATTCATGCACCGCCATAACACCACCAAAACAATATATTTTTAATATTTAAATAGCACCATTAAGCTAAGCTATAAATATATATTTTTTAATTACGTAGAAAGAATTGAAATTTTAAGTATTTATAAAAAGGTTATTCATATTTTTTTTGTTTGGTTAAGTTGAGATACTTAAAAGCAGTTTGTTGGTTTAAGGTCTCAATTTAAAAAAAAATTTAATTATTTTTTTGTAAACGTATGTTGGTCATAGGATTTTAGTTTTTGCCGCATTATTTGGAAGTCCCGTTTCGAAAAGTTTTTCCCGCATTTCCGTTCGTTTTGCGGTATTTAAACTGTCATGTTGACTTAACGAATGGTCAACAGGGTCAAACAGAAAAACAAACAAAAAATCTACATATTGAGAAAACACTACTCCAAATTTTATAACCCCTACAATCAAATTTAAAAATAAATCCAACGGGCTGTAAATTACTTGTTAAATTATGAAAAACAGTTCCAATGTGACCTAGTTTAGTTTTTATATATTTATTTATAAGTAAAAACAATACCTAGGTTCATAAAATTACAAAAACCTACCCAGAAAAATAGTAAATATTATTTACTATAAATTTTAAAAATTCAATCAAATGAAAAATAAAACAAATACAAGCACGAGACACTAAGAGAAACACAAGTGATACATAATTCATATAAATAATATTGAACGTGTGCAGCACAAATTTTTACGATTTATTAATTTCAAATTACAAATACCTATTCAACACATAAACTATATATTCTTACTAAATACACTTAAAATTCATTCCCTAGAAAATAGAATAAAAATAAATTACCTAACTTTTTGATTTAAGATTATTCACTACAAACTAGACTGTTGTGAACTCCTGCAATTCATAGATTTCAGAGTACCTACTCGAGCAACTAGGAAAAATATATTATTCTACAACAATAACTTCAGTATCAATAACCACATACATGCACCTATTTCTCGCTTTCACATACTTGGAAAAAAATTCACCTCAAATAACGACATATTTAATATAAGTTTGCTTGTGTTCAAGAGATACCCGTATGACATTTTTATGTAGCATATTTAAAGAGCGATTGCGTATATTTGTTGTGTTCTTTTAGATACGAGTATGTTGTGAAGCTAAAATATATATATTTTTTTGATGTTTTAAAACTAAAAACTTTCAGTTGTCACTGTATTATGCAGTAAATTATGTATCATATAAAAGCCCATCAGGGCGTTTAAATTAATAAATGAATAAATAATATAGTAAGCTCATAGACATATGAATATTAGTAGACCTGCCCTAAGTGATTAAAAGCGTATTATCCCCACTCCCCATACCGGTTCCATTGAGCCGGCTGGGCTCGCATATGGCCTCAAGTGAAATTTGAAAACGTGACGTCATCATTCTTGTGCGAACTATGGTCGAGGCATCATCGGTTCATTTTACGAAATAACACGGCAAAATGTTGACTTGTACTATGAAAACTTGTAAAAATAGATGTGAAAAAGAGAATAAACCCAATTGTCGTATTACATTCCATATATAAGCATTATTTTACTTTATTTTAAGCATATTCACATCGTATAATATGAATCAGTTGTTACTATCACATCGAGAAACGTCTGGACGCGAAACACAAAGCTGGTGGGTTGCTGGGAAGTAAATTATGAACATTTATAAAAGTGTCTTAACTAAATACTCTGAAACTAACTACGACTCTGCAAACAGAAGAAATTTACTTTGCCGAATTTGGACTTCGCAAATTAGTTCATAACGTGGCGAGTAATTTGCGCTCTCATGTAAAAATGTCTATTCATTCAAAGGCAGATTTTACTTTTAAGAACTAAATGGTGATATTATAATGCGAGATGCCTATTTACTGTCAGATTGATTTATTGACGAATCACAGTCAGCTTAACCCCCTTCGTTCTTCAACAGTTGATTTTACCCCTTGCCATTATCTTCTCGTCTATTAATTCCTATGTCTGTGAGTAAGCTAAACAATAACTTATTTTTGAGCAATAACAAAATTTATTTAAATCGTCGTTGAAAGTGTCTACTTCAGCACACTCAAATCATAAAGTCGACACATTTGGGTCAGAGAACTAAAACAGGTGATATTATTTTTAAATGTATTCCGGTGAAACACACTATGGCTTTGTAGAATGGAAATATTAGTGAAACAACATTTATTGATTGTACCTCTTACGGTAATATTTATGGACAGCGATTATTATAGTAAAATTTTTAATAAATAAACATTATTTATCAACCGTTTAGAAAAATAAGTGTTCAAGATTTACTTTTTTAATAAAAGCATTCATAACTTTTAGCAGTAGTTAACATTTTTGTTATGAAAAAACCATTCATATTAAAAGTATTCAGCTTTATCCGATGAAATGAAATTGAAACCGAGAAAAATCCCTACTTTTGTACACAGTTCTGTTCGCCTTTAAGTCCGTTGACAGAATTGACTTTTCGTTCGTGGAATTTTGAACGAAGATATTTTCCTGTTCAATCCATATATTTTTTGAATGTTTATTAATTTATTTTACATATGTAACAATGTAATAACAATTTTATACAAGATGAACCCCCGTAATTGTGCGAATAGGGATGTGAAATTATATTATCGTTGTTATTAATCATATGCTACATTAGTTGTTAAAAGATCCACAATAACAGATATACGTGAGTTGATAATTTAAGTATTTAATGAGCCGGCTACGCCTGTGGGTTGCCATTTATGATTTTGTTTCTTTCACGAACAAACTAATATTTTTATGGTAGTTTCTTCTGTGTTATTTAAATATTATGACTGCATAATATTTAAACAATGTGAAATGTGCATGGAAATATCTTTTTTACGGCGTGCAAAAGAGCTTTAAAAGTATACAAACATTTACGTATGGACTACACCTCGGGAAATGCCTTATAACTTAAAACCATCTTCACTGAACATTGTTCGCTCTTATGTAAAGTGCTCTATGCGAGTATTCCCGTCAGGTGTTTATAGTTTCGAATATATTTGCTGCTGAAGTGTGTCCTAGGCGCTCGTGTTGTTTTATTGCTAGCCCAGGAATAAATGAAGGTGGGAAAATCTTAACGTCAAGGTCCTGGTTTAAAGGTTTGTTTTATTTACTCCACTATTCAACATTAATACTCAACCAGAGCAATAAGCTAAATTTTACTGATTAATCTCAGTTTAAATACATCTTTTGTACAGATAAATATTCAATTCTATGCTACGAAATTTTACAATTTTTCAAGTAAAAAAAAAATAACGGAAATGAATATATTTCATACAAAACTGACAGCTGAGATGACAAAGTAATTATCAACTTACAAACATTATGAAGAAAATATAAAGACAACTCGAAACTGAATACAAATGTTTAAAAACTACAGGTCGCCTCAGAACAGAAAACACAAGTGAGAACTGTGGAAAAAAATATACTTTATGCCTACATCGTGTACAAATTTTGCAATTGAAACTAATGAAAAAACAAACAAAAAGTTTTTAAAAATAGAGTGTAATATCAGTATGTGTGCGCTTCAACTAAATAACAAAATTTGAAATGAAATATTTTTATTTAGTTGTACCCAGATTGCACGATGTTGGCAATATCTTCTTGTTGTACCCAGATTGCACGATATTGGCAATCAATACTTTCTCGTTATATCCAGATTGCACGATGATGGCAATATCTTCTCGTTGTACCCAGATTGCACGATGTTGGCAATATCTTCTCGTTGTACCCAGATTGTACCATTTTGGCAATATCTTCTCGTTGTACCCAGATTGTACCATATTGGCAATATCTTCTCGTTGCACCCAGATTGAACGATATTGGCAATCAATACTTTCTCGTTATATCCAGATTGCACGATGTTGGCAATACCTTCTCATTGTACCTAGATTGCACGATGTAAGCAATATCTTCTCGTTGTACCCAGATTGCACGATGTTGGTAATATCTTCTCATTGTACCAAGATTGCACGATATTGGCAATCAATACTTTCTCGTTATATCCAGATTGCACGATGTTGGCAATACCTTCTCATTGTACCCAGATTGCACGATGTTAGCAATATCTTCTCGTTGTACCCAGATTGCACGATGTTGGCAATATCTTCTCATTGTACCAAGATTGCACGATATTGGCAATCAATACTTTCTCGTTATATCCAGATTGCACGATGTTGGCAATACCTTCTCATTGTACCCAGATTGCACGATGTTGGCAATCAATACAATCTCGTTATATCCAGATTGCACGACGTTGGCAATACATTCTCTAAAATTAAAGATGATTTTTACTGCACGGGGTTTAGTGAAAAGAGGGCTAACATAACAAATATTATAAATAAATATTAATTTGAGATTTTATTATTCTTTGAAAGAAGTACCCACTTATTTGACCTGTATGAAAGAATATCATACACCGTTATCCAAAATAAAACCAATATTACACGTCTTTTTTATCGAAGTGTTTAAAATAGTAATCTTACTCAAATAATAATAAGTTTTAGTAGTAAATTGATTTAAAATATAAAAACTGAGGCACACGAAGTAATTAGATTATCGACATACAAATATCATATATTTCAAAACAACGTTTTGTGGTTCTGTTATATTTTAAATCATTTACATCGAAAACATTGCAAAACTGCATTCCTACCATTGGCACCAGAAGAGATATTTACACAATAAATCTCTTAAGCTTGGTTAACCTTTTAAAATAATTAATATTCCAGCGTAATGTATAAATTTGCACAGAGTTAAATTAATATTCCAGCGTAATGTATACATTTGCACAGAGTTAAATTAATATTCCAGCGTAATGTATACATTTGCACAGAGTTAAATTAATATTCCAGCGTAATGTATACATTTGCACAGAGTTAAATTAATATTCCAGCGTAATGTATACATTTGCATAGAGTTAAATTAATATTCCAGCGTAATGTATACATTTGCAAAGAGTTAAATTCCGTGCCACTAATCCTTATTTGATCTCTGAATGGCAACAAACCACGATGAATGTCAACTGGGTGAAAGATGTTATTAACCTCAAGCAATTTAAATATTTGATCACTTCATGGCATTATGTAACAAGAAAAATTCAAAATATTTTGCATAATAAATAGTTCGGAGAATTTTCTGCTAAATATTATATTATTTATTTTAATTAGATGTGAGAATCATCTATTTGACATTATAATTTTTTTCTCAGTTTCATGCACTTTTATAACTAGTAGTTCTATTAACAGCAGTAGATGTCGCGTGATGTTGATTATTGATTGATTGATGATTTGCAGCTCGCAACGCTCTCGCGAACACTGGCGGAGAAAAATAAAACAATCCAACACTGCTACCATTTTGACATCATTGACTGGACGCTGAACAAACAAGCAAATTTACAGACAGATATTAATATGGTAACTACGGTTCCATGATAACTCAACACAGTGACAATTCAACACACTTTTAAAAAGTGATATAAAGTCATTATTAACGATGAAAAAATTTTTTTTTTTTAATCTTACCTAACCTAATCTACATAACCCAGTTATATAACAAAGTTTTTGTTTCATCACTCTCCATGACTTTGTAAAACTTTTTAAAGATGTGTTGAATTATCATTGTGATGATTTATTCGGTTACCGGTAACTACATATTGCCTAGTTGTATATACTATGTAATTTGTTCGTTTTTGTTATGAACAATTGGAAAAGTTTTATAATATTTTACTAAAAATTTGATTAGAGAAAACACCTTTAAGTCTCTTTTTGTTTTATAGGTAACTACATATAACAAGTATGAAAATTGAGTACGCAGGAAAAAAAATCATTATTTTATTAAAACTATTGCAAAACAATATTTCCGCATTATGATTACAGATTTTCACGTCAAAAAGTATTACCGAGATTATTTATTTATTTATTATGCCGTGATTAATTTCGTCCTTCAAGGCAACGTTTTGGACAGCGTTACAGAGTCCATCATAAGTGAATACGTGTAGATTGTGTTGCAGTGTATATTTATGTATGTGGAAGTTATAGAATATTGCGTGCGTTAATTACAACCGGTATTTCAGTATAATAATTAGTTAAATTAATGTGGTTTTCGGCGTGTAGTTTTAGTGTAGCCGTCAAGTACCATATACCAAGTGCTATTATAGCTTATATCTTATAATAGCTTATCCCAGTCGTCTCTATCGATATAAATGGATTTTTGTGGAAACGTTTACTAAAGAAACTCAACACGGCACAACAACTCAAAAAATTAAACAGATGGCCTGCATCGTGCAGAGGAATATAAACTTGGCTTCGAGTCAGGAGGGTTTTCAGGTATCATAATGTTTTAAATTGTAATGCATGGGCGCCCTCTGATTCGGGTGTCGTGATGTTGATTTTTATGGGTTTGAATATCTGTACAAAAATGGGACTGTATCTGACGTAAAGAAGATAATGTAAAAAAAAAAAATCAAGAGAGTGAGAAAGTTTTATTTTCGAAGTGAACTATGTCCTTTATTGTGCATTGGTTATACGGGGACTGTACGGTTTTGCACGACATTTTCTTCCCTTTATGAATTGAAAACTGTTGGTGACAGATATCTCTTTGGAGAATGGCATCCCACAATAATAAAAAGATACCTAATGCTTCATTGTGGAATATCAAAGTAGGGACTGGACCTTCTACGAACTTCCAGGACTTTTTTTATGAACGAATTTTCAAAGACTTGCAGGAACACGTTTCTCAGAAAATTTTTAATATTAGAGGTCGTACTTACTCATCAAAATAATAGATTATAACAAATAAAAAATATAGGCCTTTTAATTTCTACACGGAGAAAAATGAAAACAGCTTTTTTAAAATCGAGATCTGTTCAAAATGTGACTGCATGACTATTTCCTAGTAAAATATTAGCCAATCAGAATTCAGGTGGCCTTGTCCGAATAAATATAATGAACAATATGCGAAAATATTATTATTTTGAAGAACACGTGTTCCGATTTTCCGATAGTTTGTTATGAAATTTGTAAAACCATTCGTTATATAGGCCTCCAGTCCCATTTTTAACAAGAAAATGAATAATTTGAATAGGTTTTTTAATAAATAAACATTATTTCCTATCAGCAAGTTTTCTTCATGTAATAGCAGTCGAAAGATACAAAACTTTCTCTCACTCAAAAATGTCAACATTTCGGTACCTCAAAAACATAGAAAAAAACAAAAGATTATTTTTCTCTTTAGAGTTCTTCAATCTGATGTTTAAAGTATTGTTATGTATTTGTATTCTTAGTAGTCTGAGAAAGCCTATATCTGTCAGTCGACAATTACTATCAGAAATACACCCCGAGGGAAATAATTTCCCTCGGGGTGGATGTTATATTTGAGGAGCGTCTTTTTAAAAAATTGAAGTTTTGGGAAAGAAAATATTTGATGAGCATCCATCCCTCCCGTTGGGTTGCAAGCCGATCGGCCAAGAGGGTTCAAAGAGTCAAAGAGAGGTCAAATGGTCTCCTTTAACTGACCTCTTCCGATCCGGCCCGCCACGGAGCTGGTGGATAGGCGCGTCAGCTTCCAAGCCGTGAACAAAGAAAATAACCCTGTGAACTCGAGCACCAATGTTGAATTGCTAAACGTAGTAAACCACTTGTTGTGACTTAAGACAGAGATGTTTGTGAATGCTTGTCGCGGCGGCGGTACCAATACCGCCTCCCAAATGATAATTTGATAACTTGAATAAAATATTTCCTGAATGATTGTAGTGTAGAAGTATGAAACATAGTTAAGTTTGTCAAAAACACACGTTCTAACTTAGGGTGTTACCCTTTAAAGATAATGATCAGGATAAGGATAAGCTAAGCTTAACGTAAGTGAATGAACGCGAGGACATATTTTAGGAGGTAATTCGTAAAAGCAATGGCTTTTTAAGTATCACGTTTGATCGGAAAAAAAAGGAAACAGTTTTCTCGCAGGGGTTGGCAGAGAAGATAGACTAGTAAACAATTCTGTCTCAAAACTCATTACTTGCTTCATTAAAAAAATGCTATAAAAATAATTGGACCCAAAGTATTTGTTTCCTAGGTTTTGCCAAGTCTTCTTCTGGTGTTCCCGACTTTTTTTACCGTTATAAGAATAAGAAAATGATTATGGTATAAACTCGGCATCTTCCTCTAACCTGGCGGTAACTCTAACCATCTGAGCTTACGAGTTGTTCTTGTGACATTATTGATTTACCAATTCGCATTTGCAAGAAAAAATATTTTTAATATTTGATGTCTAGTAATTTGATGTTTAATAAATTGATATCAATGTCATCCTTATCATCTCTCTCTCCCATGTAAGGAAAAATACAGACTGCAAATAACGAAGGTAATAACGTAATTTAATGTCATGTAGCGGTTATATTAGATTTGGCGTAATTCGTGATATAAACTACGAAGTACCTACTTAGGGGAAGTAATTTCGTATGACGATGATGTGAAGGGGTACTTATTTATTTAATACTTTTTCCCGGCTGTAGAAAATTGTTTTGGGGGAGGAAAATGAAAACGTTGTCTGAAATTATTCCTCGGTTAATGAAATGCACGTTTCGAAAGTAACGTATTTCCTTATATAAGTAATACGCCATAAAATAAAATTAGTTTTTTTTTCGATCTCAAGCAATTTTTGTAAATTCGTCCATTAAAACATTTTTGTTTTCAAATAACTAACATAACATCGAGTGTTGCTATAATATAATATTTAAAAGATTTTTAACTGATGAGACTGTACAAAAAATGTCTTCTACCCGTTCTTGTCAATATTTTTTATGGAATTATTAATTTATTGCATTCTAAATGCGTCAGATGCAAATTATTTCCCATACTTACTCTTTCTTTTGACGTTTTTTTACCAAGTTGTCCGTATATTAATGTTTAAGCACATTCAATTATTACTTATCATAACACGTTATTTGCAATTATTAATAAAAATTGGAGGGGTGGGGATGTTGGAGAAATTATAATTAAGTTTACTACAACCTTTTTTTAGCAAATATTCTTCTGGAATATTTCTGAAATATAAAAAAATATGCCATAATGTCGCAGTTAGTACCTAGCTAAGTATTGAGCGAGTCAATTATAATCATCATTTTCAACTGTTTGTTTTTCTCTAAACAGATGTGTTCCCGATTTTTTCCTGTTCATTTCCGCCTGATATTATCAATAATATATTGAAGATTCACCAGTTTTCATTTAACATATAGTATCACGTTTTGCAATTGAAATTAATAATTGCAACGGCATTTATGCAAATCTTCCTAAATGCGAAACTGATAAACTACAATCAGTGTTCAACGCCGCAGCAAGGCTTATCACCGGGGTACCCAAGTTTTCGCAGTTTTCGGAGCACCTCCAAAATCTTCACTGGCTGAAGTGTCCTGAAAGGATCCAGTACAAGCTATGCTGGATGGTGTTTAAAGCTTTCAACAAAATGGCGCCACCGTATATTACTGAGCTATGCATTCCGGAAATTACTGGTCTAAGGCAGTCAACTCTTAGATCAGCGAAATCATCTGCAATTGGAAGGTTGAAAGAGCCTAAGCAAAATCCGAACACTAAGTTAGTGATCGTGCATTCGGAGTATCCGGCCCCAAGGCTTGGAATAAACTTCCTACGGAATTGAGATGTATAACCAGCTCAACAGAATTTAGATCTAGATCCAAACTAAAAACTCACTTTTTCAGACGCTCATTTCCATAAATCCGTCATTCTATCCAAATATTTCTTTTTTTATACTGTAATTGTTACATTATCTAGAGATTCCATTCATTCAATTTTTCTATTGACTTGCCTACCAATGGACAATGGACAATATCAGCGGGAACATAACAAGTCGATCGGTTTAATTGTTGGCAGATGAATCATTTAAGATTGACGATTGATTTTATTTATTAATTTCATTCATTTAACATATATATCCAGCTAACAATAAAAACACCCTAACATAATGAAACTTCCTTCTTCTTCTGGCGTTAGTAAGATTAGATTGTTAATATTAATTTTAGTTGTAAGTTGCTAAATATATAAATACTCGTATATATGTCGTTGAGATAAAAGTTATAGGCCTTAGTCGTAAGTCACTAGATATAAGTCTTAGATATAAGTCAGTAGTTCTAGTATTAACTATTTAAGAAATATATTTGTACAGCGCCCTTGAGGTGATTTCTCACGAAAACGGCGCTATATAAATTAGCCAAATATTATTATATTATTATTATATAAGTTACACGAATTTTGATTTCTTCGACATCATCAGAAATCCCAATACAACCCACAAAGCATTTATTTGACCATCTCCAGAAAACGCCTTAGCTAATGGCTAATGGCATTCTCTTTCTCAAGTTCTTTATGATTTTTATATGTAAGGATACGGTACCTTTCCAAGAGTAGGCCTTCCATCACTTTTTCTTCCTGCAGGCTTAATAAGAATAAAATCTCTTTGGTGGTCACCCACTATCTATCTTCGCTAAATGCCATTCCAATTTTAAAAAACTTTATTAATCTTTCCTAACATTATTTTGTAGTAAGGCTTCAAGGGTCTTTTTCTTTAATAAACTGAATACATTTTAGATCCTTTTCCGTAAGTAATGCTTGCCAGTAAGTTGTTTAACCTTACTCCGGTGACATACAATGTTCTTACCATAAAAAAGACATAAAATTGTGATAACAAAGCATTATAAGAACACCGTTAACAGGTTTTATCTCCGTTTTACATCATGTCAGATGTGTTATGATAAGCATTAAAATAAAATGACGAGAGTAACTTTGATAGGCACGTATGGAGGGCGGAGGTGCTTTATTAGAGCGAGTTACTACCTGGGCTGAGGGCTCGTACGCAATACTAAATGCAATGATAAATAATTTACTAGATAATCCTTGCGCTGCCAGCAATTTGAAAAGCTTATTAAGGAGGTAATTGTGCTTTTGTTCTTTTATGGATGATTTTTTTTTTTTTATTAAATAAAATGTTACTTGGTATTTATTATTTTTTTCAATGTTTCTAGCTTTCACTCTTCAACAGTGTTCTAGGCCATCATTTCGAATTATGGGGAGAGGGAAGGTAAATTTATATATTACTTTAGTTTAAATTGGCAAATTTGAAAAGTATGTGGAAGTTTGGAGTTGAATTCAGACTTAGAAGAGATGAGATTTTGAATGGAGGGGAGGCAATTTTAGATAAGACTTGATAGAAGAGAGGATATTTGTTTAGAGAGGTACAACCAAAAAATATGTGATCTGAAGTTCCCACTTATAGACCACAAAATGTACAATCTGGGGAGTCAAGGACGTGAATTTTATAAAGGTTAGAAGGAACTGAGGGCAAATTAACTGAAAAAGAGTGTGCCCTTGAAATATATAAAAGAATAAATTGAGTACGTTCTAGAGAAACGGTGTTTTGTCAAATCCTTAAATCAGTAATTCATTAAGGCTAATAACTACTTGCAAAAAGACTTTTGAAAAAAAAAATAGTAAATAAATTTATAATTTGTCTCGACATTTTCCTTGGATTACTTTCATGTTTTGTAGTGACTATTAACTTTTTTATTATTTTTTATTTTATTTATTGAAACATATAAACAAGGTTACAATTTTTTTAACAATATAAACACCAATATATCAATCACTCTCCTAATAAAGCAGCTGCTTGTGTTTAGGAGAGGACAACAAAAATATTTTTACATTTGTTTAAATTAAACAAAAAATATTAGTAATAAAACAAAAAATAACACAAAAAATAACAATAAAAGTAATAAAAATATAGGTTAGTTAATAAATGATTCAAAGAATTACTACGTAGGTATTGTATATTATAAGCCCGTTTATAAAATTTTTATCAAATAATGATCTTTACCCATTGCACCCATATCAAAATAGTAACTGTGTACAGATCATCACGTAAAAATAGGACTTTTTAAAAAATATCAATTTTTTAGTTTATGAGTTTTAGAGAACATTTTTTATTAATACAGAAATTTCGCTTTCCAAAGTCACTATCAAATTGTGAGTTTTTCAAAAAAGATTGATTTTATATGTTTAATCATATTAATCACAATATGCAAAACGCCAAAGTTACTTTGAAATAGAGACCTCGTCCGGAATCAAGAAATTACTCGTCGCATGCGATGCTCCGAATACCTGAAAAACATGGTTTCAAGAATTAACTAAAATACACGACTTTTTTATTTGACTGTTCATAGCGAAGTTCTTTCAACTCGACCACTTTGCATTCGCCTTCTTGTAAATTTGTTTACGTGTTCCTGTCAAGATGGTAGCCGTGTTAGATAGTATCTTTTTTATCCGTCAGAGCGCGATAATCAATATTACGTGAAATCAGACTACATTTCTTAGTTAGACTCCAAATGCAATGAATCCTTTGAAAATGTACTTTATTCACCCCAATATTGCGGAATGTTGTATAATGTATATTGAATGGGAATGACAATAGATGAAAGTAAACTAAAAATAATGTGGATATATAACACTTTTAAAATGACCTCTAAAATAAAATACGGCATTTTTCATTCCGCAATCTAGTTTTTATAATATCAAAGCTACCCAATTCTGGCACATTTGGGGCAAGTTGGGGAGAGGTAGCTGGGGTAGTTGGGGTGCCGTGGGGCAGTCATTTGGAGCCAAATGGGCCCATTAATAACTCGGCGGGCCTGTGATGGAGGAACATCTTGACGGATGGACTTTTTTGAGTAAGTGAATATAATTTTTTATTTGATTTAGACGTGGCACGGGAAGGTTTCCATCGTGAAGTCTTCCAAAGTGAGCATTTCACGGACACAATTAATAATAGGCGCACAAATAACTGAGTTTCAAAAACGCAATAATCTATTCTTGATCATATTCTAAAAGAGTCATTAATATTAAAACGTGTCTTTGTGTAAAATAATGGTGATCATCTAAAAAGTGAATATCTCACAAAAGTACAACGTCAGTGGGACTACGCCAATACAAAATGTATTCAGATCTGGTCATCTAATACGACCAATACCATTTCGAGCGTTTAACCAGGGCAATTTAGAGAGTATATAGGTACCCTTCGGATGGTGACATTTTATTTATTTTGTTGTATAAAAACCATATATAGTAAACAAAGATGTGATTTGTAAAATATCAACTTTTAAAATTTAAAAATGTTGGTCCTTCCTAAAAATATCTTAACAAACGGATTGCACTCTTTATAGCACCCTCAATACTGTCCATGTTCTACCGGTTTTTCAGTGGAAGATGCTCCGAGAAACTAGCGTTATTAATAATTCTTCGACACCGTTGCATAGTCAGGGAACATGCCAAACGTGCGCCCAACATTTGTACACGGTTGTCATTTAATAATGGGTCGTTTCTCAATGGCTCGGTTGTGTATTCCTTATTCTATTATTGTGTGTTCCTACATTATGTTCAATTCTTCTACAAAAGCCCTCCGCACATCATCCTCAAAGATGACATAGGACCAGAAGAAAATTATTTTCATTTGAAAGAGTACCAAACAGAATAATTGATTTAGGCGCCTGCATCACGAACACTGATACTAAATTAATCATTCAATTCTGTGGCGCAGTTAAACACATGAGATATTGTGGTGCGCTTGACAAACATGGCCGTAGGTTTTATGATACCATTGCAATTTGAAAACGGTCAAGAGGCAAAACTTTTCTGACGTGTTGTAGATTTTTAAACTGAAAATTTATTTCATAACAGAACAAAATTTTGTTACATTGTATACACCTACTGGACGACAGAGGCAGACATGGGAGGTAGATAGAAATATGCAGATGCAGACAGAGGCAGACAACGGAGACCGACAACAGAGACAGACGGAGCCAGACAATAGAGACAGATAGAGACGTATAGATGCATACACAGAGTTAGACATAGGCAAACAACGGAGGTAGACAGAGGCAGACAAATGTAGGCAGTAGTATTCTAGAAAGTAATAAAAAGTGGTACAATCCGCTTTCTAGCCTAAGTACTCCATACCACTGCTCGGCAGTATAAAGATTCAGCCCACGTATGAAAGGATAACAAACTCTTCACTCTATTTTCAGGAATGCGGAAAGAATCATTTATACTCATCTCTATTTTACTATCGGGATATCGACATTTGTTTCCGCATCATTCGGTCAATGGCCGTTACAATCCACCTGACGGAAATTTTCATTATATTATTCGCCGTAATAAACCACAAAAAAATGTAGGCGAACTTGAGAGGTGTAAATAAACAATGATAGATGTAGGAGCAAATGCAGTAAAAGAGAAACATTTATTTAATATTTCTAAGTGCATTTTCCAGTATATAAGATTCTCAGTAATACTTTGTTAATGGGGATTTTATTGGTTCGGCCTTCCAAAAAGTAAGTACCTAAGGGTTTTTTTCGGTGTACCCCTGCAAGAAAGTAAGTGTTAGTTTTCTTTCGTGGCACAAGATTCACGTCGACCAAGTCGGTAACGAAATATTATTGAAGCAAATAATTACGACTTTCTTATAAAGTGCAATTCGTAATATCACTAAATATATATAATCCTCATATCAAACAAATGTTAGACTAGATTGGTTTTTTGGTTTGTGTTAATTATCATCATTACCATTTACAAAAAACATTAAGTATTAATATTTCTTATTTGTGACTCTTTGGTCATAATTAGGTATTGCTCACACTGTTAATTAATTTAAAATATGTAACACTCTACTGAAAACAAGTTCAAAATTAAACCATTATTTTCCGCATTTAATTTGATAAACCCAATCCTTAAACAAAGGGTAACTTTCCAGTTTTCATTAAACACTTATATTTTAACGGCTCCCCGGCGCCTGCACTTAAAACTGCCATTAATATTAAATCAGTTCATTTCAGCCGCCTCAAAAGATGCAACTATGAATAATTTACGAGTTGCACACACGACTGAACAGGGTTTTCGGTTAATTTTCACCGTGGTAACTAAATTTGCATAACACTTTGTGTTTAAAATCTGCAGTTAACTTGGTGCGCCCACCTTTATAATCTGAGGGGACTTCGTTATGAGTAGCTCTCCCTAAACTCCATACCTGTACCGTGCACTCGCTTCAAAAGGTTCCTACCAGCAAGTGCGCTTTCATAAAGATACAATAATGCACCATGATAACAATGGACAACATATACGAAATAGAATAACGTATCTACGCAATTACACAAAATGCTGTTTGTTTGAAGGAAGCAATATTCTACAAAAATAGGGAATGTAGCTGAACGTTTACAAATGACAGTAATAACATTGTTGATGTTCCTTGCATGTAGAGAAGTAGTACCCTCGTGGTATATTATAAAATAAAACACATTGAATTTTAGGATCATTATTGCATTAAAGTAGACGCATTATCCATATTTCGCACAAGTCTAGGCCGATGGATTTAATCCATTTGTCCAAATTCAGAACAGGTTTATGCTGAAACTAGTTAGTATTTGAATTTAAACCAATGAATTATACAAAGTTTTTCATTGATCGATAACTGAATTTAAAGTGATGATTGTATGTAATGTAATTCACGATGCAATTATGGTGGAATCAGGTGATGAGCCAGTTTTCATTTGTTTATTTTAAAGAGTAAGACAGGGATTCTTGAACAACGTGCTGGCAGACTTGAGAGAGTTGCAATTTAAGGAGAAAAACCATCGGTTGTCGGAAATAGATTGACATCGTCTTTTTCTTATTAATATGTCATGCCCTCTTTTATCGGAGGTTGGCTGTCAATGGCGAAATTTTCTCCACAAGCTGCAGTCTGGATTATAGCATTGCAATCACGTTAAAACCCTTCAAAAGTTCCATGATCGACAAACATAAAAACAAAGTTCATCAGCTTTGCATGCTAAAATAATAAAATCAAGTAGGTAATTAATAAAATATTGTAAATAATACAATAAAATAAATTCGAAAAACCCAAGATTTACCGATAATAGAAAAAAAAGAATTATTTTTAATCATAAAAAATATGGAATCTAAAAGTAGTTTAAACATAAATTCATGAATATTTTTTGATCATTTTTAGTTTCAAAGGAAGTTTGTTAAAATAAATTATTTTAGACACAGGCATAGTGTGCATAGGCATTAAGTGTGTTCAAAATAATTTGATTCCGGAATTTTAATGTTATTTTGTTTGTAAAAGTGTTCAATTTTGGAATGTTAATGTTATTTTGATATCTTGCTGATATATTAAATGAAATAAATAACTTTGCACTCACCACTATTTAAACAAAAAGGATCGACAAGTTTGGTTGCTTCGTCAGGATAAACGTATTATACGTATTACGTTTAATACATTTTTGATTTAATTGTGGTGAATTCAAAGTTATTTATTTTATTTACATTAAAAATCTGTTTGATTGAACATTTCTTTATACATTTAGTCTATTGCAGATGCATCGAATATTGTAAAAAGGGGTTTTAGTAGAAATATTACATTTATTATCAGTTAGTGCATATGTAATCAACTTTAACCTTGATGTATGGAATATAGGCATGGAAATGGACTAATCTATGTTGCTTGAGGCATGACCATATTGAACATGTATGACCGATTTACGAATAAGTAAATCCGAAAACAATACGTGATCGATATTAGGGTAATTAATAAGATAACGAACGTGGCGCTTACGTTGTCATTCTCTCAGTCAACTAACTAATGCTGGAAAACGGATTTATTTTTAGTCGGTTATAATCTACTACATAATATATGTAATTATGAATATGAACGAGTAAAAGGAAACATGTCTTTATTCAGGGAGCTTATAATATTAATTCAGAGAAGCCAACCGAGTCTCATAATTCAGGCAGAAGCCAGAGTAGCTAATCAAGATGTGACATTATTAATATTAAATCATGTTTTCAAAGGAATGCTCGATATCATGTTAATAATATATTCATTTGTTCCAAGGTATTATTATGTTAAGTACACCGTAAAGGAGAGTTATTAGAATGGAGGGAAATTGAAAAAGCACAAAACGAGAACTCGTATTTTACAGAGAAATCGTGCACGGAAGTTAATCATACCATACATAATACAAATACTAATAATATTTGCATAGCGCCGTTTTTGTGCAAAATCACCTCAAGGGCGACAGTCGTACAGACAAATATGTAATAAATGTACATGTGTTTTTATTTTAATTTATTTATATTTTGTTCAGGCAGATTATAGTCACTT
Organism: Hesperophylax consimilis; assembly: GCF_061612785.1. Classification (NCBI taxonomy): domain Eukaryota; kingdom Metazoa; phylum Arthropoda; class Insecta; order Trichoptera; family Limnephilidae; genus Hesperophylax; species Hesperophylax consimilis. The sequence goes on from NC_142845.1 coordinate 19,800,810, forward strand.
GAGATTAACACTGTGTATTGTTTATTATAGAAATTTAGACAATTTTTGCACGCAACCTTTCACTCCTTTCTTTGTTTATAACAAACGCAACATTTTACCACAATTAGCCGATAAATTTAAAAATAAAATTAGCAAACATAAATATGAAAATATTTACATACTTCCTATATTTATCTATGTGAGTACATTGCAGAATATCTATTTCCAGAAATCCGCGCGGGACAATATAATATGCAAAATAATTACTCTCGCAATTGATATGAAGCGTGGAATAGCACAGTATCATGGATATAATGATTAGTAGGTGTTTATGACTAATTGTTGGAATGATAGTTTGCCGCGTAATCTACCCATGCTTTTGGGTGTTATCTGGAAGGTGTAACTTAATTCCAAAGATGCGGCCGATATCATTATCCGAATCCTCAATGAATTATGATTCTTTGTAATGAAGTGTTATTGTATTACTCGTACATCTGTGTAGAAGGCATTTTTTAAGATTAAAAATATGAATTTAAAATTTTAAATAATTATTGTTAGTTTATCAATGTAAATGATAATTAGTGGAAATTAATTAATTACAACTATTTTCATTTATATTCTCCCAAACGTCTGGAGCCCGTGAGACTATGGTATCCCCAATTGTGGTATGTTGTGAGGCTGAAGGTAGTGCGGATGGGAAGGAGTTGGGAAAGAGGAAGGTGGAGAAGTACCTTGCTTTTCAGATCTGGCCACCAACATTGCCAAAGCCATTTTAAGCAACATTTAAATTTTTTAAAAAAATCCATATTCCACATTTTTTTAGTAACATAATTTGCTACGTATATATTATGTGTAATCTGTTCTGAGGTAGGTGACAGAAATTTCAATTTGGAAAGCGGGTTTGGGTACCGCAGCCCTGGGAAATATCCCAGATGCCCGGGTTCATGAGGTGAGGTATGTTCAAGATGCTCCTTCCAGAGACCCTTTGACCTCTCTAAATGGTCTCTCAACCCATCGCCCTACTCCGGAGGAGGGGGTATAGATAAATACGTCCGTCACTCCTGTACACACTGACCCCTGGATTCCTAAACACAGATTAGCCCTGTCTAGTTAAATTCATTTAAAAAATAACGCCACGTAGCGTACGTCAAAAATATGAAGATGAACTTACAAACCTAACTCTGTTTAAACTCCTTGTACAAGCGTTCAAACTCGTAAGCGAAACCACGGAGAATTTGTTGTCAGAGGTGTTGTAATATGGACATAATTCAAATTTAAATATTTGGAACTCGGTTATTTTTGTGATTGAAAAAATGAACTTGCCCAGCATAGCTGAGAAGCAAAATAGACCAAGAAAAGGTAAAACGCAATGTACAGTGCCCATTTCGCATTGCGACATAATGCGTGGGCCTTTTCATAAATGTGCATGTGAACCAAACCAAAATTGTGTTGGGGTTATTTTTAAATGAATATGCCGTGTCTAGTCTAATTTAGTCTATGCTAAACACCCTTCATAGTTTTTATCTTCCCTTCTTGCTACTACTACTTCATTGCCTTCCTTTCCTTAAAAATACCCTCCACATAGCATCCCCAAAAACCTGTGGGGAGTTAATGTGAAAAAATATTTAAGTTCAATGTTGTTAGCAAATTAGGTAATGTCAAAATAATTTTTAATGGAAAATAATGTAATCCTGAATAATTTTATATTCATTTTTAGGAAGGAATATCTCGGAGGTTCCATTCTTATGGAAAGTAACAGTTCTCTTTCGCCGATAATTATGTTTTATTATTAGGAATTTTTTTAGGAAGCGCTACGCCTGTGGACTTCACAATCTGTGCAAAATTTCGGCGCACTCAGACTTCCGACCATAAATTAGTTGACAGCGAAAAGGCGGGCACAGATTGTAATAGGCAATTAATAATATAATCATCACCAAGTATGATGCAGGGTGTACTGGAGCATTGATATTACATGCATTAGATTGGACTTCACCATGAAACTTTGGAGTTATTATGAAATTGTGACATCGATTAAGTTCAACATTAATCTGGGATGATTGAACACCTGCCACATGCGACTGACGATCAGTTCGACGATTAGGTCTTTAAACTGTCTCCGTTAAACGCCAAAAAATATCGGACCATTTCAACTTTAAGTTTAATTGCTTGAAGTTAGCAAATTTTTGATTTACAGTTGGAACCGACCGAAAATGACTTCCAAGGTTGACTATTTTAGTTGTAAACAAATTAAAAATGGAGCTGATCGCTGATTGTAACGGAGGTTGAAACAATCCGACCTTAGGATGGGTTATTTCACAGAATTTTAACAAATAATCAAATTTAAACGTTCATTTTCGGGTTTTGTGAAAGTCCTATTCACGTTCTATTACTATGCTTGACAGAACTGAAATAATAACAAAATTTGAAAAAATCTTTCACAGTGGAAAATTAAATTTTCCGAAACAAACTCATCCACGAACACCTAAATTTTTATTAATTTATTTATTCCTTTAGATTTACGCACAGTACAATATGATACAAGATATAATTAAAATATTTTTAGTGATTATAGATTATTGTACCTTATCAGGTCGAAATTAATGGTTCCTAACTAGGCAAATTGCCCGTTCCAAGGAACCAAAATATGTGAAAGTAAGTGTGTGATCTGTCTATGTCTATACTATGTCTATTTATTATGTGACGTTTTTTTACATTTTTTCAGATTCTCCTCTACCCAGTTCAATCAACTATTTAGTTGTTCAAAATTGATTTTTGTTTTGTTTTAAGTTGAATTAAACTTATAATATTAATTTCATCGATAAATTTATGTCCGTGTGGTTAAACATCCAATTGATTTCAATCCATTTCCCATTATCCCGACTCTTTTTATTAGGCAATCTTTTTTTGAAAAAAATCTTTGAATACCCAAATCACCTTTGCATTATTTATCTCGTTGTTTGTAATTCTATGAAACGTCGTTTTACAATGTAGACGAACATAAAAATGTAATACTTTCAAATATATATCCAAAAGTAATAGTAAAAAATCTTATTATTATATTATGCACCATTTTAGTTAAACGTTATCGTTAAGGTCCCATAGTAAGCGTTCAAAGATGGTTTGAAAGGGAGAAATGTAAATACGAATGTTAGAAATGGAAGAGGGAGCGCGTTAATATTAAAAAAAAACAATAATAATTTATCGAAAATGGTTAAAATATTTAATAAAATACGACTTGTTCGAAATAGAACAAAAATCTCTCGATAAATGCTTTGGTTGCATTTAAAAATACACTGTGATTTTGTTCATGTTTATAACCAATTAAATAACAGAACAAAACGTGTTTTAAGGGAATTTCATATCGACGCCGGAAAGGCAAAAGGGCGTAAGCGACAATTTAGTCGAAAATGAGTAAATTATACAATTTTGATTAGAATTTTTGTCTGATCAAAACTGTATATTTAAATCATATTTGACTAAATTGTCGGTTACGCCCTTTTGCCTTTCCGGCATTGATATATTTAACATTTCGGCATAACAAATGTATACATATCATCTTCAAAAAGAACTTTTTTTCAAGACTTAAATACATTACCTTAAAGAGTTAACGAGGAACTTGCTATAAATCGGTAGAAATTGCATATGTGGGGGCTTAAGGAATTTTCGTTTGAGGGGCAAAGAAAGCTTTAAATAACCTACAAATATTCTATCTAATCTCTTCTGTCAGTGAATTAATTAAAAATAATGCGTCTAATTTCTTTCCTCTCTAGCGGAGAACAAATCTTGTAAATGAGACGCCATTGACGTGTAAAATTTAATGGTTTCTCCGCTATGTGATGGCTTACTAAATGATTTATGCGAATGTATACTGTTTTATTATTTCACCTGTTTAAATATTGGCTCAGGCAAATCATGTTTGGCGAGCACATTATATGGTAAAGTTTTGTTTGGCAAGGGTACGCTCTCAGAGAAGAGATGAAGGGATCCCAAAACTAGTAAAATGTTATACTTTTTTGCAGCTTCTTGTATTTTTTTAGACATATTCTGAGATTTTGATTTCACAGACTACGTGTGCTAGGAACTTTCTTGTTGTAGCATAATTTCAGAATTACTGTTCAATAACATCATGAAGAATAACCACAACTCAAAGACAATCATGCACAAATACTTTAAATTATTCGCATATTTTAAAATTTTGTGCACGTTATTTTGTTTGAGTGTGGCAATGGCAATTCCATTTTGGGTTAGCTTTAAGGTGAGAGGCGAGTGAAGGAGATGGGGAAGAGAAAAATTGGAAAATGGATTTATGAATCTTTCCATGGCCGAGAAGTTAGGCTCTCGACTAGCAATCCGGAGGTCACGGATTCAAATGCCGGCGTGCGTAAATAAGAATTTTATTTGATTCATTAATTTGTGTTATTGCTATTGTAATTGTGTTAGCCAAAGTCATTCAGGGAACAAAATATTTATATTAACATTTACTGAATTTCAGTATTATTTTAGTCAAGTAAAAACATCGAAAACAATAATTTATCGGCGCGAGATATTGATGAAAATTGCTTTACTCGAATCAAAAATGTTAAATAATGTTTGACCTATGATTATTGGTTACGTGGCAATATTTAACCGAAACCGCTGTTAGTAAAAATGCTTGTAAGCTTTCTATTTTCCGATCAGCAGGTAAATACCTATCACGTGATTTCAATCAAGCTACGTGTTCAATGTGTATATTATTCACTGCTTAATGCGTTGTTGGGGGATCGGGTTAAATTTCAGCCATATTCAATAGATTTTATTTTTGTCAGCCTTACGGTAGAAGCATATATTCGTGCGTTGCGTCTTTTTCAATACGTGGGTGTAATATTTATTTCAACCTTGCTTAAATCTGTTGAAATGAATTCATTGAACGGAAAATAATTCAATTAATAATGGGTTGATGCCAAGGTTAGTGGATAATGTATTTTACAAGGTGACTCATACAAGCTCTTTTTAAAAAAACGCATCGGGTCGCTTAAAGCTCGTGACGTAGTTCGAAGTCCAGTTGGAATCTGAAAGGAATGATTTCGTTAGTTAGTTTTGGAAAATATAAGTTCATTTCTTTGAATTTATGTTTGTATATAGGAGTCCATAAAATGTTGTTGTTTAACAGTAAAAAAGAGAAAATCAGTAACGAATATCAGAAAAAGACTTAACGCACCTTTAATAAAGGGAGTTGAATTAAAGTCGATTTTTTGTTTTTTTTAACAGTAATATGGTGTATAATAGTGAAAGGTAGAAAAATTCGGAGCCGCCTGGAAGACATGGCGCGATCAAGTGAAACAAATACAAAAAAAAAAAATTATTTAAAAACTTTTGCAATTCTTAACAATAATATTACGTATTTCTGTTTTACTTTGACTACGTCCAATTTTTAGGTACACCGGAATTGACAACCTCAAAACTTTACTCCAAACCCTTGATAACCTCGAGCAACCCCGGGTACACGTCAGCTGTCAAATATAATTTTTGACATATCTTCCACACACACTTAGGCATTTTAGTATATACGAGTACCATTACATACTTTGAACCATTATATAATTTTAACAACTGTTGAATTTGGCAGCCACCTTTGGTCTGGAGCCCCAACATACTTGAAAAAAACCTTTGATTCAGTGCGAAAATAGGTGGTCCGTTTGATAGATTTCATTGTCCTAACAAAGAGGTTGACACGCTTGTTCTATCTGTATTAAATGGAAGATGCTCCATTTATCCCTTTTTATTCCCATTTATCCCTACGACTCGTTTGACTGAGTTCAATGGTTTCCTCCCTCATACATTATGAGTCTCTTCAAGATCCATTTTCACAACCACATCTTCTCAAAAAGACCCTCCACACCATCCCCAAATTTTATTTTCTTCCGGGCCTCCTATGTGGAGTTAATTAATTAAAAAAATACTTAGATATCCATATTAAAATTTTGGCTTATTTCGGTATAATTATGTGTATAATAAATAAATTGTATAAATAAATAAATTGTATTTTATTTGTATTTCATATTTATTTAGAATTTTATTTGTTTTATATTTTAATCTTTATTTAGGTATATGAGAATTAATGTGTCTTTGTATGTGTATTTGTATGTTAACTGAATTTTTATAATTGGATTGTTTGATTATTGGTGAGATCGTCTGTAAAAACCCAGTATAAATAAATAAAATTCCATTTCGCTGCGCTGAAAGGAGTTTGGGCTATTTCGTTATGAAGTGGGGAAACAATGTGGAAGAGGAAGGTGAGAAAGTGCCTGGCTATTCACATATTACCGAAAATATGGCTAAAGCCATTTTAAGCAATGCTTCGAATCCGAATGGTGGTTTTTCACGACTTTCACCAAAGCGATGCTATCACCTCGTGCGACGCATTGCATAAATATAATTATTCTAAACACTTTTCCTGTCACATTCTTTTCATGATAGTTTGCATTGAGACTTTCAATTTTGAAATTTGATTTTCTTCAAAGGCATTATGTATACAAGGCGCTTTTAAATAACCTAGATTGTTCATCATCAATGCATAACTAAAACTGCAAATATTTCTGGGATATTTTCGTTATATTCCGAATTAGTTGAATGTAATAATGAGTTTAATATTACCAACTCATTATATCATTATAAATGCATTCGGAGTAGCTTGACATAACATGTATTTCCCAGTGGAAAATGGGCTTCTGGCTACGTCACGACTTTCTAGCCAATCACCGCCCTTCCCCCTCGATGAGCTTGTTAAATACATTTTCTACGAAGCTTTAGTTAATGCATGTGTCCATGGCAATTTGGTTTCCAAGGCAACCCTGGTCAACTCATTGTACAACATCAACAGTTTTGATTTATTGGTCGGGTCGTCTCAAGAGTCGGAATAAGAGAAGACAATGTAAATGGACAAGTGGATATGAATAAGACTGCCAAAACAGAAATGTGTGGTGGTCCATCCTCACTGCTTAGCCCTCCGGAGAAACGACTTGATAGTTAGTCTATTAGTTTAATAACTATAATAATTAATTACTATAAATCGTCAGCTTAAGTTCATCCGATCACGGGGAAACTGCAAGTAAACCGAAACTGGTTGGTAACTGCCGGTTGCAAACTGGTTGGCAAACAAGCTTCACTCACGGCGCAACTCGTGTTTACGATTTCACAAATTATTTAAACTTGTTTAGCCATAGAATGAAGAAAAAAATTTCAGCTGTCATCTGTAACTATCATATTGCATTAACCTTTCCATATCTGGGGTGTGTATTTACTACACATTGCTTCTAATAACTTTAATAACTCCATAAATATAATAAATTCTAAGTTCAGATTTTAGGTATTCCTCCGTTATACATTTATGCACTGAATTAAAAAATAATATTTTACATAGTTTTCAAATTCAATTAAAAATCAGAGATTTTTGTTAAAAATCGGGAACAAATAAACCAATACAATCAACCGTGTGATACTAATACGCGAAGAGTGTGCGACACGCTAAATGGATAGGAAATGACACGCTATTGATGTCCCGCTTTAATTCGCTATGCGGGAACATGAGACATCTATACGTCTGCAGTTGTATTTTGATTTAGACCATCGATACCTACGACCGCACAGCTGTGTTTGTGCCAGCCGTCAGCCGCTAGCCAGTCCCTCGCGAACCGTCGTTAGATGTGGACCCCTCGCACGTTTCTTTAGCATATGCCGATGGTTTTTTCATGTTTTCAGCAATTAAATTACAATTATTATCACGTTTGATATATATAAAATATAATAAAAATAATCGATTAGCTATGAATATTCATATTTTTCCTATATTAAATCGCTGGATTTTTTTAGCACAGTAAGGGAAAGTTTAATCAAGATGATGAAGCCTTCATTTTTTCCCGTTGCATGCAAAAGCTTTTTAAGAAAACAACACTCGTTTTCAACTTAAATATCTAACGGCGACATCTATTTATGTGGAAGGATTAAGTAAACATGCACAAAATAAGTTTTTAGGGTTTACTTGCAGTTATTTCAAAAAATTTTACGCATTTCTTAACCTTCCAACATAACTTTCATTGAGAAAAATGGAACTTTAATGCATCTTTTACCATCCCCCACCACATAAATAGTTATTTCTTCAAGTAATTTAGTTGATACCAAATGCTGTATATATTTTTTTGCGTGCCGCGGAATTGTACGATATTAATTGATTTTCTGATTTGTGTTATTTCACAATTTATTAATTTGAAATAATAATATATAGTATATGTATTGCATAAGTGGAAGATACTCGCAGTATCACCCTGGTGTAAGACCGCCATTTAAACGTTGCTTAAAATGGTTTTAGGCATATTTGGTGTCCGGATCTGAATAGATAGGTACTTCTCCACCTTTCTATTCCTCGTCTTTTTTCCCCTCGCCACTACCTTCAGCCTCACAATAACCTAACCTCTAGTTCAAGATGGTTGGGAGCAGTTAGGACTCCCTTGTGCAGATGCCCCTGCTAATAATAATAATAATAATATTTGGATGATTTGTATATCGCTGTTTTTGTGCAAAATCACCATACCTTACAAATTGGGATGACAAATTATGATGTTCGTTTTCCAATAAACTTTTTCCATGGCGACGGGCGCTACCCGTATTCACCTCCCAAATTTAAGTTTTTGTTAGTTGGGTTAGTGGAAAAGATCTCACATAAATCCTTGTCTGTTTGTGCAAAAGATTTAAGGCGATGCACTACGTCATGTAATATTTTAAATTGAGCCGCTATCAATAACAACCCTTACGTAGATAGCGATAAGGTTTAAATTTTCGCTTAACGCCATCCGCCTGTTTTGATTTATGCAAGAAAAAAACATGACCAAAAAGTGTCTTTTATTTTATTTTGTGTCATAAATATTTAATTTTTTTTAGATCATTTTATAAATAATTTAATTTGCCAAACTATACAAAAAATTGATAACCGAAAATGGGTTCGTAAGTAGGAGATTTTGAACTTTAAAGCAGTTTTCATAGGCCTTATACATTATTTTTTTTCTGTACTGTATTTAATCAAAGCATCTGAAACATTTAAAGGCGACCAAATTTTCAAATAAAAAACACATGCTTTTGCATTACTACGTATGGCATCGCCTTAATGCACCAAAGGATATTTAAATTATTTGTACAACTTACTTGGAGATCTCTATTGGTCTGTTGACGTTGCAAATGTGTTTATTCAAGAGCTCAATTAGAGGTTATTTCGTTTTTGTTTTATTCATCTTTTTGTATCAAACAGTATTGGGATATTTGGAGGAAGGCTTGTGTGTTTACAACATGCGTCTCTTCGAGACACAGGTTCTCTCTTTCTTTTCCTCATAAAAAACTACATAGAATCCACAAATATTACATTCGCCCTGAGGCAAACAATTTTTTTTTATTTTATTATTTTTTTTTTTTTCCTTTATTCATGAAATATTAATGTGTACAGTTTTTACATGCTTTTCGACTACCACACTAGACACACGCCCGTATTATTTATCATTTTATTTATCATTGGGTCTCCTGGTTTCTCCTAGTCTCCAGGGTTTTATAAAATTCAAATAAGTCATCGTAAACAATGCAGGAGAGCTATTATAACGAAAGAGTATTCTGCTAATAAAAATTACAAAAAACTTTGAAAATTATGATTTTGATTCATAAATCAACAAATTGTGTCTTTAAGCCATTCTTTAAAAGTGCTACGTATCTTTATATGTTTTACGTTTTCTTCCAAAACCACAGATAGGTACAATATTGTCGATGTTATTTTTTAAAAATAAATTTTGAACATTTATTTGTATCATAGATATTCTTAAAACAAAGTTAAACAAAAGTTTCATAAATACGTTCTGAGAATCTCAATTGGATTCAAAGCGGAATATTAATTTGTGTCAATTGGAAACTAAGTAATAGAAATAGAGACACCGAATAGCAGAGAGGAGATGGATGGAGTGGGGTGGGAAGCGGGAGGTGGATGGTTGGAGGAAGCGAGGTTAACTGAATAGGACTTGAACACAGAAGTCGTATAGAAGGTGAAGAGTTGATCTTCCACTTAAGAACGAGATATTCTCGGTATTAACAAAATTAGTGAAGGTGAACGCTGTGCTTCTCAAACTACATAAAATATTTATTTAGCTCAAATACATGTCATGATGAATGCTTGACGATAACAAAATCCCCTGCACAACTGTTACAGAAAAAATTAAAATAAATAATTGATTTGAAAATTGTGTCCTTATTTAGTCATCGGCATCGTACCCATTTCGTTTTCAAAGGCCTCGGTGCTCCGAATATCAATTGCGCGATAAAGAAACTACCATTTCACATAAAATAACCTTCCGTAAATAAAATTGCAAGAAATAATACATTTTTAACAAAATTAGTATTTGATATTTGATACTGATACTTCGCTTCGCTGTCCAAGTTTTTTTAATAATTTAGATAAGGTTGTAATGTATTTTCTATTTTAACGTAAAAATGAGAATTTTCCACTTTTATTAAAAGCACATAATCGATGCTGAATCTAACAAAGATAACAACTTCTTCCTCTCCGAAACCTTTTATATGTAGCTTCTGTTGCTTTTCTCTCTCAACCCAGATATAATATTTATTTATTTATTTATTTACACTTGCACAAAAATAAATAAAAAGTAAAAATATTACTGAATTTTATCCACTCAGTATGTAGATAAAAAATACAGTTTTTTTTTTCTTTCAGCTGACAAAATACTATAAATGTGTTAGTCAATTTAAATAGTTTTATCAAAATATTCCCCTAATTGATGAAAAGACTTAAATAAGGTATGCTTATATATTGAAATTAATGTATTAAATATATCAACAACATCGAAGTATTTGTTTCCTAGCTGTTGAATCCGTTGCATAGGAGTGTGATATTGGGACGTTGATATAGAATTGCTAAAATAATATGGTAGGTACTGTTTTGTAACTGACCTACTTGGAGTATGAAAAGAGATTACATCTAATAAATCAAGGATACCAAACACTGAATTAATGATTTTATACAAACAGGTTAAATCGGAAATGATTCTACGATCAGATAATTTTATTAAATTTATTATATTATTTATTTATTACTATTTAAAAAAAAATGGATTACGAAATATATTTAGACTTTCTCTTCAAGTAAGTATACTATATTTACTTTAATATTAACAATAATATAAAGATTTAATTACTTAATATAGTTTTTTTTTAGAAGTCATAGTACTTTATAGTACAGCGCCCTTGAGGTGATTTTGCACAAAAACGGCGCTATACAAGTCATCCAATTGTTATTATTTATTATTACTTATACTGCTCTGAATAACACTTTAAGCAAAGCAAGTTAAGCAATGATTCATTTGATATTGAATTTTTTTATCATATTATATCTCGCATGAATAAATAGGTACATTTTCTATTTAAAATATATAGGTTTTATTAATTACGCAAAAATGTGAACGAATTAACCTTTTCGTAAATTTTTTTTCGTTTATTTGTTTTAATTTTTATGTTTTTTTTAATTCAGTGCACGCGGTGTTAAGTGACGCACCTACTTGGATTACTTAAACCTGTCGAGTAAAAAAAGTTTTGTTCTCTTGTGACATTAATTATTTTGTCACAGCAATCGCTCAAAATCTCAACTATCCTCATAGCCACACAGGGGGCTATGAGGATAATAATTTCCCTCGAGGCCCACGTAATCTCTGGGGATGCTGAGTTGTGGGTCTTTGAAGGAAAAGAAGTTGCGAGAAGAAAAAAGGTATGATAGGTAGGAATATAGAGATCAGTTTGTCCAGGAGTGACAGACGAATTGTCTATTTTTCCCGCTCGGCGTAATGCGATGGGTCAGGAGAGATCAGTTGGAGAAGTCAAAGGGTCTGCTCCCGAAGACACCTTCCCTAATTAACCCGAACACCTCTAAGTCACCAAATGTAGCGAACCACTTGGGGTGACATATGGCAGAGGCGTTGGTTATCCGATAAATGGTTCCCGGGGCAACGGTACCTACCTAAACCCGTCTCCCAAATTGATTGATGACTTTTGGTGAATAAAAACTCACTGGAGACCAAAATGGCATCGACTTTTTTAACTGGACACTCACACACGTCTTTTAACTCCGTGTATATTTTAATTGCATTGTTTTGGATTTTTCGACCACAATACTGGATAATTAAAATACCTTTAACTGGACAAAACTTAGTGTACGTTTTTCAGGTCTACGGATAAGTTTATTTCTGCAGAATATTAATAGCTATTTCTTAATTTGGTTAAATTTACCGCGATTTTTTTTTCTTAAAAACGAATAAATGCCACACACACGAGAGGTGGTTTTTTTCTTTTCGTTTTTCGTTTTTTTTTTCGGCCGAATTCATCCTGCAGAACGGCGCTTACCATCGCACTTTTTATTGTAAATTTAAATGCACAATATGTGAAACAGCCTTTATTATTCATAATCGGTTTTTCGGCATAAATTAAATTTGGATGCGAACCCGAAGTAAAAATATTTTTAACTTTTCACGTCAACAAAATATGTATTTCTGCATAAAATTTGCCGCTAACTCTCATAAAAATTAAAAGATCATCTGGACATAAGACTACACATAAATCTAAATTTGAAAAAATATTCACTTTCATGTGAAAATGTGAGCCACTAATCAATAGTTCAACTAAGTGAAGAAAAGTTTTTAAAAGTTCTGCTAGACTAATTTGCTTGAGGAAGTGCTTCCAAGAAAATACAGTGAAAGAAACCTTTTCAATGTTAGGAATGTGAAAAGTTATTTAATTTCGCGTAAGCATAATGATAAATTTTCAACCCAATTTTTTGGTCAAACTATTTCCAGATGTAAATGAAAATTCTATAATAAGCTATGGAGCTATGAAATATCCAGTGTCGAAAGATAAGACTCGATGCTCATTATTTGCTCAATTTAAATATTCCCATATAAAACTATTTTCCCTATGCTAAACTGAGTTTTTCTCTCAAATTACGTCCTTAAAGTGATATTTCAAAAAAATTGCACTACTTAAGTATAACTAACTATTATACTACCTAAGTAGTATAATTTAATGAAGAGCATCTTAAAAATTGGTAGTATGAATGTTTAATTTATTTAATGAAGAATCACACAAAAAAAAATCTGTTTTTCCAATATTTAAAAAGAATGAATAATTAGGGTAAGGATAATATTTTCAGCATTTCGTGGGTCCATGAATCCACTTGTAACAAGTATGACTTTTTTATGAACAAAGAGCTTCTAGAAAATTTAATGTTAGAGTTAGAGAGCACGTGTTTGAGTAATAATTATTATTCTGTATTTGCCAACCAAATTTTGGAAAAAAAATCGTTGGCATAAATAAATTGTTAAATTTTTTACAAACAAATAGAATGGGATTACAATTAGATAAATTGAAAATATTAGAAATTTTAAAGTGATTTAAATATTATTAACACCCAAATAACTATCACTAATTTATTTACTCAATAATACCTTTATTCATTCTCCATTTTTTAGAATGTCTAATTGCTAATATTATTGCTAGTATTAATTTTTTTATTATAATGACGTCACAAAGTGAATTTCCAATTTTTGAAGAAGACACTTTATCGCTTATCTAAATCCTTCATGCAAAAGTTCCAAATTTGAAAATGACAACAAAAACAATTTTGTTTTACAAATATCACGTACTGGTAGGTAATGTATCGCTTGTTTGAATTCTTCACAGTTACGATTTTGTAAATAAATGACAGGTAAATTCAGAGTTAATTTGAGTTCATTAAACCAGTATTACGCAGTACACACGCACAACCGAAATTATATAAATTTATATTTGTCTTTTAATTATAATACATTATTCTATAATTTATAGGTACACTTCATAATTATCCCGATGAAGGAACCTTTAGTTTAAAGGGTTTAAACAAAGTTTATTTTATTCAGAAACATAATATTGAGAATACATTAACCATGATATTACAGCAGTTATGGTAGACGGTTTGAGAAGCGCAGGCGTTGCGGTATCCGGCAACTTCCTATGTTCGGCGCAAACTTTAATGAGTTTCCTCATCTTGGATAGTCCATGGAAAGTCTCGCTGCAAAGTTTGAGGAGCTCTGCGAAGTAAATACACCGGGTACTAACTGGCTCTGCCATAAGGATTGCGAAGGGAACCGAGTACAACGGAGTAGATTAGATCTCCAGGCATAAGAGGAGTTCATCCTAGACTTAGCGAAGAAGCTGGGAGCCTAACCAGCTCAATGGGATTCGACTGTAATCGTCATTGCAAGCGACAACACACGAGGAACGCTGACTGATGCGGCCTAGGCTTTACAATATAGCCTCACATAGGGGGGATAGTAATTGCTAACCGATTTTGCTCCACTTTCAACGCACTTCTTTATTTTTCTCAAAAAACACATTTTTTTGAGAATACCACACTTGTGTCTCAACTCTTCGAACTACTACAAAACCAAATGAAGACATGTTGTGAGGTTAAAAGTGAAATAAATGGATAAGAGAATGGGATGTTCAGATATCACCGATCACAAGTGTTATATGAATTTAAAAAATAATTTTGTGAGTTACTCACAACTGCTTCCAACCATCTTGAGCCAGTGAGACTTTGGCATACGTTATTGAGGTATGTTGTGTATGGTGTGCCGAAGGTAGAGGGTGGGGTGAAGGAAATGGAAAAAAAGTACAGTGGAACTGGCCATTCTGATCTGGTGACCAAACACGGTTCAAATTTTTATCGGGGCGATACAAACAGTATATACCACTCGATTTCTGCTAATATATAACTATTATGCATAGGTAATTTAGCTCATTTAGCTAATATACAACTTTTCGCTGATCAGATGCTACTTTACAAAATTATTAACACAAATATTGACTGCCCGGAGTTGGTAAACAAAATAAATGTCTTCGCACGGCTTCGATATAACAGACAAAAACTCCTTGTCTATATTTACAAATGCAACACCAACACCAACACCAATGAAAATGAATTTAAGAACAGGACCTGCAATTGGTACAACAACAAAAATTGTAAATGTAGACACATGCTGACATATTCACTGCTAGTTACTATCGTTTCAGAAGTTCATTGTATCACATTTTAATTTTGAATAGCATAGCATCACGATTATTAAATTAACTGTACCCATATAGTAATTGTACCTTATTTTATCTTTAAATTATTAATTAATTTTTTTTTTAAATTTCAGTTGCGTTGCAACATTCCCACATCACTTTCCTCCCCCATCCCGCTACAACGTCAAAACCTTTTTCCCACTCCATCCATCCTGAATACTTATAAACACATATATTCTTGTAAAATGCATTATAAAAGTGTATTAAATTTGTTCTACTTCTATTTTTATATTCTTTATACCTGTTACTTAGTTTCGCTTTTAAAATTTGTTACATAGTTCTGCTTTTTTATATTTTAATCTTCATTCACTAAATACTTAGTTGAATATTACCAATTAAACCATATGTGAATATTTATAATTTGTCTGTTTTTTTCTATCTTCACCGTATTTTAAATGAATATTAAGACTGTTTACGTTCCATAAAATAAATAAATAAAAACAAAATAAACAAATGAACAAATTGTGAAATAACGTAAATTAACGAAATAACATTTACTTGCAAACTCCGAGATTTTAACTTGCGACCTATGGATTCGTAGCCAAGGATCGTAACCACTAAACCGCGAAGGCTGTCAAAAGTGATACACGGAAGTAAATATTAGTATAGTAGAGAAAATTAAGATGTACCTATTGAATTGTTTTTTTAAATAATATTCATGAGTCCTACTTACTAAAACTTTAAATTAAATCTATCATGCTAAGTATAAGTAAAAAGCAGAAAATTCTCAAACTGTGATTCCTTTTATTGGATGATTAAATAAAATACATTTTTTTAAAACAAATTTATTTATTAGATATTAATACCAAAAAAATCGAAAAGTTATAAGTTGACTTGAACTTCTAATTCAGTTAAAATAAATGCCACAGATGAGAATTTAAACCGCACTTCCTGATTGCCGGTCAAGTGCTCCAAACCACTAAGCTACCTCGGCTTATTCCTAACCTGCCAAATAATTCAATATGTACTAGTATTTCAACCAACAACTATTGCTTATTATACTTTTTCACCTGTAAACAACAGACTTTATTTGTGTAGGAAAGGCTTTGTTAGTGCTAAATTTATCACTAGATGTCGTCGAGACATATTATATCTACATTTGTTGGTGAAATATTTTGACCTTTCGAATACTATTATTTTTTAAATGATGAAATAATGTTTATAAGGCAAGTTTTTTTTATACATGGATAACAAATTATGATAAGCTATTATTACTCGCTTGATTAAAAAATAAATAAAAAAATAATATTACTTGAATTATTATAAAAGTTTTCCTATTTTTAATTGAAATATGTTTTTGACATTTTGTATAGTGATACCTCTTGAAAATTTTATCCCAGAGATTGAAAAAATGATATAAAACTGAAATGTAATTTTTGTTACTCTTAATACTTAGCATGATCGAAATATAATTCCTATTTCATATGTTTCCAATATGGAATTCCAATTTCCTATTTTTCCTTTTTATACAATCTCACATGGTTGCTTTAGTAATAAATGTATATATTTTATTAGGTTATCGAATAAATCATCACAATGAAAATTCATAACATCTTTAAAAAGTTATATAAAGTCATGGAAAGTGATGAAAAAAAAAAAATTAACTGGGTTATGTAGGTTAGGTTAGGTTAGGTTAGGTTAGGTTAGGTTAAAAAAAAATCATCGTTTATAATGACTTTTTATCGCTTTTTAAAAGTGTGTTAAATTGTCACTGTGTTGAGTTATCATGGAACCATTTAAGTATACACAGTAACTCTTAACAGCTCACTGAAGGTTAAAATTAAGTCAAAAATATTTAAAATATTAGATAGAACAGTACTAGAAAAAATGCGTGATAGCATTGTAACAGCGACAGAAAACAAGTATCTAAATTTAAGTTGAACATAACCTGCCTCGCTAGGTGAACCTGCACCGCGGCATAAGTTTGAGAACTAACTTCATATGAAATTAACTAGACTTAGGCGAGTACACTGGTTATTGCACAACCTTTATTGAATATCCATTATTTAGTGGTGTTTTTTAAGCTATTTATTTGCCTTGTTTCGTCGCGTTAGTTATTGTATAGTGCAAAATCTGTATAAAATACAATACAATTTCAGTAAAAGTGTTAGTGTTGATAAAATAATTGATCATTCACATTTGTACACCCCATAAAGCAAGAGGTCACGATTCACATTTCCCATATCGCATATAATAACTCTTCCTGTGACATCTAAATTTGTGCTCAACAACAGACATGTAATATTACATTATGTAACTCAGTACGTTTATACGCTTCTGAGACCTACTCATCTATTAGTTTGAAAAATTGCATGCACTTTCCTTTGGTGGAGGGAAGATTCACGGGGGTAGTAAAATCTAGCAAGGGTAGTCACGCTTGCCAAAGCTGCTTCAATGTCTTGAGGGGTGAGCTACTGGAATGTGGGATATTTTAGATGCAAGACTGATTTTTCACGTTTAGAAGTTAATATTTGTAAAATTAAAATGATTTTCTCTCTACGTAACCTGATTTAAATAGTATATTAAAAATATTTAATTTTGCTTGGAATCTTGTTAACAAAACGCCACACAAATTTCCTTTCATTTTTCTGACAATTTTTTTTTAATGTTTTGTTCCTGCAGTATGAACACTTGTGTGTGTAAACATGTATGCCTACATTATCAAACAATATAATTTCGGTAGTGTGTACGTAACATTTGTAGTTTCCATAATATATTTTATTTATATTTAAAATTTACATTACATTAATAAATAAAGATACGAAATTTTAAAATTGGAAATTCATATGTCATACGGTATATATTCTGGTCTAGTAATGTGTAATTTCTATCACCTAAGGAATTCTAAAAATATAGTACTAAAGAATTCATATGTCTTTTACTGATTTATAAATGTGGAAATTCTAACTATACAATTGTGAATGTTCTCCAAAATGCCCTGGAAAGAATCTCGTACTTGTGATGTCCCGAAAGAAACCATTCATCTGTTCTGAATGCAATTACTAATGTTATCTAAATTGACCCTGGTAATAAATTACATCTTTGCGATTCTTTCAAGGATAAAGAAACCATCGGGTCACTTTGAATGCAATCAACAATATTCTCAAAATTTGTTTTGACAGCATCGCCATTCCATTGTAAGAATATTATATACTAAATACACAATTTGGCTGTCCCGAAACGGGAATCCTTCCCAGTTGGACAGACAAAGGTTTATTTTGTTTTGTATTGTTTGTAATTTATATATATATGTAAAAATATTTAAAAAAACATATATAAAATGAATTTATGTATACCGCCGTCCTAACGATAGTTGGCGGTGTAATGGCCAGCCTTCCTAGCAGTCTAAATAAGTCTGCAGTTAATCGGGGTTCGATTGTCGGCCGTGGAATTTTTTTTGCTCTTTTAAATTTTCATGGGTATTATTCATTGATGTATTATACTAGATTAGCCCTGTCTAGTTAAATTCATTTAAAAAATAACGCCACGTAGCGTACGTCACAAATATGGAGATGAACTTAACAATCCAACTCTGTTTAAACTCCTTGTACAAGCGTTCAAACTCGTAAGCGAAACCACGGAGAATTTGTTGTCAGAGGTGTTGTAATATGGACATAATTCAAATTTGAAAATTTGGAACTGGGTTATTTTTGTGATTGAAAAAACGTTGCCCAGCATAGCTGAGAAACAAAATAGCTTACTCTAGACCAACAAAAGCTAAAACGCAATGCACAGTGCCCATTTCGCATTGCGACACAATGCGTGGGACTTTTCATAAATGTGCACGTGAACCAAACCAAAATTGTGTTGGGGTTATTTTTAAATGAATATGCCGTGTCTAGTCTAATTTAGTCTATGGTATTATTTAAACATTAATTTTTAAAATATATTTTTTTGAATCCGCTAGTGAAAATAAATAAAATATTGCCTGGTGATAATTTATTGCAACCAACTAGTGGAAAGAACTTATGAGTGCTATGTATACCTCTTTTCAATATCGCCTTGGTGATTGACCGACCCTTAGAATAGGAAATTTTTTTTAATTGATTTAATTGTGTTGGGTGACCAGATATAAAAAGCAGAATACTTTCCACAACGTCAAATACGAGTAGTATGTAGGATGTATTTTTTTTTTAATTGTTCAATCGAAAAAAAAACTTTTTTTTAAATTAATTTGAATAGGTAGGGATATTAGCGATGCAATTATTAATATGTACTTATTACATATATATAGGGAGGCAAGATTTCATCTAAGTAAGAACGCATGGAATTTATTTGGCCACATTTTACCTAAACGTAAGCCTATAAAAAACACCCGAAAAGATGCATTTAAAAAAATGCAAGCATTTCAAAAGTTCACTGCAATAATAGTTTTCCACAAATGGTTTTGCCCATTTTTCAATAGATGTCTCACATCTCTATAGTGCACTAATAAAAACAAGATTTATCAGATCCGAAATATTTTTGAAATGCCATCTTGTCGTTGCAATATAAATTCCCATAAATGTATATTTTACACAAAAGTAAGGTTATTTATTTTCAATTATCAATGTATTTGTTATTGAAATTTCTGCATAAAGTTATTTCAAAGTCCTAAAATTAAAAAAAAAGATCTAAAGTGAAGTTTGTCTTGCACCAGTCAAAAAATGTTTTTTTTCGGTGCTGTTTCTATCAAACATAAGATAAATTACGAAATATATTTAAAGTGATTGACTTTAAAAGACAGTTAACAGTTTATCTACTTTAGTATCAATATTCGGAGGTGTGATTTTTTAAAGAGCGCGGGCGAATTCAAAACGAAATATAAGATAATCTCCAGCGCTCAACGCATTTTATCCTAAATGCCTTGGAGCTCAAGGGGTAATCACAAGAGTTCGTATTTTGCTAAATTTATTTTATTTACAGATATTTTTTTGCTAATAAGTCATTATTTAGAAAAGCTTAAGTTTCAATACAAAACAACCACAGTCTCGAGGTCTTGCAGCCAAATCGCATTCAGCCGTTGTTATTTTGTTATTTATACCAAAACTAACGCGAGGTATAGAAATCCAGAGAGAAATTGTGAAAGTTATTTTGTGTAGAGAGAATAATGTATTGTAAAACGGGGATATAATTTCCTAAGCAAACACCATATTCCTTTAGCTTGAAAGTGATTACGTTGGCAGCGTCTCCGGGTGCTATCATGGCTTGGAGTCGATCCAATAAAAATAAATGCCAAAAAGATATATTATTTTATTCCGGAAAAAAAATATATTTTCAGAGAATCTTTTATTTTTTTGTGAATATATGAGCAATTCTTACATTATTATTATAACCCATTCTGTATTGTTCCCTTAACTCATATGTGTCAATGAAGCTACCCAAAATATCAAATAAACGAAATCGATGGATAAATTAAATATCATCATCAGAATTGCAATGGTTAAAGACTACAATTATGATCTGAAACGTTTCTGGACATGGCTTCAACCGTGTTTACTGACAAGGCTTGAATATTCAGGTACCTACATACCAACCTTTCTCTTCTCCATAACCTCCCCCTGTTCTTTGTTAGACTTATGATTTATCCCAAATTGGAGATTGGAGATATCACTCGAACATATTATCGTATCGATACCGGAAAGGCAAAAGGGCGTAAGCGACAATTTAGTAAAAATATGTTAAATATATAGTTTTTATCAGACATAAATTTAAAATCAAAACTGTATTAATAACTCATTTTTGGCTAAGTTGTCGCTTACGCCCTTTTTTTGCCTTTCCGGCGGCAATATGGTGTTTTTTGCCGTGCGCTTTGCATTTTTCCAGAACGAAACGTCTTTTGTTATCATTTAAATTTATAGTCCCACAAAATGGCATTACTCGAAAAATGTCACTGCAAGAAAAAAAATGAGGTACCAATCGTCACCTCCATCGATCTGTTATTTATTATATTATTTCCGTTTCCCTGATGACGATCATGATTCTCTTAGTCATTGGTGGAAACCAGATCCATTATATTGCTCCTAAGACCATTTTGGTTAGTTTATATTCAGAGTTCACGCAACTGTTATAAGTTCGCGTCCCCTAATAAACTCGATAGGTTATCTTTACGAATCATTACATTCTAATGGGTTTTTAATTCTGAGACTGAAGTCATTCGAACCTATGTAACTTTGGGTGGCTCTTCTTTAGTCCGTTGTGGACAACACTTATAGATGCGTTCTGTGCAGAATAGGAGGGAGTACGAGTTCGCAGAAGTCAGAAACGACAATTTTATAACATTTATGAAATAATGCAAACCGATGTCTGAAAAAAAATGATGAAGTCCTTGGCACAGAGCTAATCTTCACATTATTACTTATATATCTACATACACAATGAGAGTCTTTGGCGTTTTGCTTAAATAGATTAGTTTTGTTGTTTGTTTGGTTTATATTGATTTGTTTTGTTGTTTGTTTATTTTGTTTTTTTTCTTTATTCAGTGACTCGGTTATTACAATTATTAAGTATGTTAAGACCACCAAGCTAGGCACATGCCCGTGTTGTGGTGATTTTTTTTTAACATTAATATGTGTTGTTGTTTGTTTATAGTTATTAATTTGGTAATATTGATTTGTCCCTGTCCTGAATTGTTATGGATTTGAACTTTCAAGATGAAATTTTATGTCCAAATAAGATAAAAATTAGTGTCTACAATTGATTTCGATAAACTTAAGCCTTGTGTTGTTCAGCTAGTATAAATTAATCGTTCATAAATTCAAATTTGGTCTCAAAAAACTTCATATTGCATTATATTGACATAGTACGATGGATAAAATTATTTTCTAAAATTATATCAAAAATTTTCTGCTAAAATCAAATTTTTAAAAAGCCTCTATTTTATTATTTATTTAAAACAATAAAAAATAAAAAAGCTCACATCCTTAGTAAATATTTAGGCGGCGTAGCCATTCCTCTTAATACACCAATTTAAATCAAATGGAAATAATACGTTACTTTGGTACTAACAGATAAGCTTATTGTAGCTTATTTATATATTTTTTTGGTTTTTCTTTATTCATAAAAATTTAAATGATTACAGCTTTTTGTTTTCTACAGCTACCATACTAGGCACATGCCCGTATTATGGTAGCCAATATATATTAATATATAGGTATTATTTAATGCATTTCGATTGCTTTCACTTTCGGCAGCAAGTGACAAGGAATAAGATATTATTATCTTCCCCACTAATTCCGCTGTAAGCCTCCACGCTGAGGCCAACACCAGCCGCTGTCTGCTTGGCGGTGTTAGGGGTTGATTAAAGTCTTAGCACCATCTTACCTATTAATTTTAATTAGAAGCTCGTTCCTTTGTTTGTATCCTGAACCTTGAAAAAGTGACACGTGATTATATTTTTCATAATATATATTAAATGCAAATAATAATATTTGTTATTCTTAAATATGAATTGTTTGCATAAATAATGTTGGCCGATTCAGATAGCGAATGATAACCCGCAATGACTGTGAGGTAAACCAACGCTTTGTGCTTGGCGCTCATCTCAAATAAAAAATCGCAGCGCAAAGTACAATATGGAAAGAACTTTGTGATTAAATTTGGGGCAAGTTTGTTTTTAGTGAAGTTTGATAAACCTCTGTTACGAGTATGAAAAATTCAGCTGTCGCGAAGATATAAATCAAATGTTGAACAAGTTTTTAGAGTAAACACATTACGTTTTTTCACACATTCTTCTCACATTATAGGGTTTATCGAATAATTTATTAAGCGATTGTTTTCACATTAGAGCAACTTTATTGGATAAAAACAAACCCAGGCAAGAGCGAGGGGTTTTCTTAACCCTAAGTAAAACGGTTAAGCATTCTGAAGTAAAACTGACGGTAAAATTATGCACCTTTAAAAAAAAAAGTTAAATCGCTTTAGATGGGATCTTTCTGCCTTTTCATTGTGGGGCAACAGTTACAAGAATTAATTTTCAACACTGTATCTATGCTCTTACATTTGATTCGAGGTTATCTACATCGATAAACTTAATTTTATATTTTTTATTTGAATAAAATAAAATATTTTAGCAGATCACAAATAATGAAATTTTTAACTAATTTGAAATTCAAAATTATTTTATTTCAATGTTATATATTATCTCAAAATCCCAATAGAATTTCTTTATCAATTCACATATTTTACATGGGTACTTCTAGCATTAAGTTAACCCCCAGACATGAAGGCACATTTTATAATTTTGTATCAATAAATATTTGTATTCTAAAAGGTACATAAACACATGGACAACTGAGGACAAAGCATATTATACAACAACAACAAAAAAAACGCTTTTTCACAGTCACAGCAAACGACTTACGTCAGGTATCTGCTCTTGTTTTAAATTTGTTTTCTCAATTTCCGCCTTAAATACAACTAATTTATAACGTTTCAAATATTTTGAATCACCAATTACAATAAAAGTTTACCTAAAATAAATTAAAAGGGATTAACAGATCACTTTAGAGCTGTTTTAGTAGACTTAAAGGAAGGTATTTGTGAATGCATGCGCAATAAAGCGTCTGCTGCTCACAAAGCGTTGAAGATTTATAAGTGCTTTACCAAAACAATACACATTCCCCAAAATATATAGGGTGAAACATGCTTGAATATTTTCATCAAATAAGTCATTGTTTTTTTTAATAATTGGAAATGACAAAATGTTAATAAATTACATTGATTTGAATTGTCTTTGAATATTTTTTACAAACTTGTTATTTTTTTATGAAATACCTACGCTCCCGGGTTACAAATTACCTGACAAATATAAAAAAACCTATTACCATAACGGTAAGTGCAAATTTTTAAAATATTAATTCACCTTTTCTTAAAAACGTGCATTTTTGATTGCTTGGTAACAAGTATTTGTTTATTTTTATTGGCGACTTCACTGGTGCTCCAATTCCAAATAGATTATTTAAATTTACCTAACCAAAGGTTTTGATTTTTTTTAATATTTTAAGTTCATTTAAACGTGCAAATTATTATGAAGTTTTAAATAAGCAGATTAAATTAATAAAATACAAAATAACTTATAGAGTATTGAAGGTATTTTACTTTAAAATGAAATAATCTTCCAACCTGTTTATGTATATTTCATACACAAATTACCCCACACTTTCCTAATTGCGAATGAAACATATTTTCCTTTAAATCACAGAATATTTTGCTAGTAATGAGTATTAAAACTGAAATTTTCGATCAAATGAATCTCAATTATCAAAGAAATTCAATGCATGTATATATTTTTAGTGTCAGTAGATCATTGTAAAAAGTTTATAGATATAAGTTAAAAGATGGACACCTTCAAAACATGAACCTTTCAATCATTTTACGATAAAAAATATGAATGAAGGTTCAACAATAAGTCTCACACAAAAGAAAAAAAAAAACAATTCATACTAAAATTTAAACAGAAAAATCGTCAGATGAATTAATTTTAAGTGTTTTTTTGTTGTTTGAAGTAAAAACAAGTTAATAATCACATTTTCAGGGTTTAAATGAAATTTGACAGATCAGCAAACTATCAAACAACCTGTACTGCGAGATGTAATGCAATGGTTGAAATTTGCGCTTTGAAAATCTCCAGATTCCAAAAAAGCCAAAGTTAACAGAAATTCGTTTCACTAAATTGCATAACTTACATTTGATAAGAGCTTCCAGAATCCAGAATCCCAAAAACGATTATTTTTATTGCGCAAATGGTGCGATAGCTCTTACATGATGTGCATTAAAACTTTATGTAGATCATATTATCACATATTTGAGTCATAGTCTAGTGTATTAAAAAAACGAGTGCACTTAAAGCGAAAAAGTTCTTCTTAATAATTTGGACAATTTTTCATTAGTTTTTAACAGTTTTATATGTATAATACACTGAGTTCTCTTAAATAGGTAAATGTGTAGGGTATATATTATAAAATTATTGATTTATTAAATATAATTTATTATACAAAAACAAAGAATGAATTATGCCGGAGATAGAATTTCTACTATCTTCAAAAGACATATCTTAATTTCATTTGACGTAATCAAATTAAAAGTTTATTTATTGATATTTAATCAAATTGATACTAAAAAACTAACGAAAAATTTTAATCACATCGGTGATATGATTTTAAGAATATATTGTACCTAATTATAATTATAATGTACAATATTTATACGTAAAAAACAACCTGCTACCAAAATACTTTTCCAACAAAATTAGATACAACAAGGATATCCATAGACTTATCACAAGGACGAGTAATGTAATCAGGCTAAAAACAAAGAACAAAGCCAAAACGCAAAACATTATTCTGTATTATTTCGTGTAATATTAAAATCGCTGCCGGAAACCATACAAGTTACACCAATTAATAAATTCGAAAACAGATTGTAAGAATCACATAAAATTAAGCAAGATAACATTAAATAGTACGCACAAAAATAATTACATTTGTATTTTGTGGTTTGAATCATTTTAATGTTAAAATGTAAATTTACAAATAACTAAGTTAAAAAAAACATTACCCTAATGAAAGTAGTTAATTTGTTGTGTAATGGCAACATTTTAATGTATTTTTGTTTGCACACATATAATGGTTCCTCTAATCACTTTTGTTTTCAAAATAAAACTTTTGATAGTTAAAAAAAAATCATCGCTTCTGATACGATGGCGTGTTAAGGTATTTCGTTGAAGAGTGCTAATTATCAACATCATATTAAAACTTGAGCGTTAATAGCGAAACTTTTATATTTCTACTCGATTAGTTTTAACATTGGAAAAAAGTTTATTTTCAGCATTAACTTATATTTAAAAATTCTGCGTTTTCTTTCTTCGCACTTTTAAAAAAATGTCTAAGCGTCCGTTAGATTAAATCAAAGCTTTTAAAAATCTACATGTTGAAAACAAAGTTTTTTTACTAGGATTTTTTCATTTTGACTGAGGACTGCATCTTTCTACCAAGGAACTCGTCGAAAGTCGTCAACTCTACCAACATTGCCAAATAACGATCGGGCAAGACCCACATTTATTTCGTATTTTATTGATTTTTCTGATTTCAGAGAAATGCGCAAATATCCGCAACTTATTACTTGATTACCACCAAAAGCTTACAGAATAAATTGTCATTGACAATAAGTGTCTCTGTTAAGTTTTAACTTGATCGAATGTCAAGAAGCGGGTAAATTTCTGCTTCCAATATTTTCATTCACATGTTTCTGAAAACAAAAGGGAAATTCCAAAAACTTAGTGCCCAATAGGAATGAAAAATTACGTTGTTTCTGGTTTACTTTTGAGTCAAGATTAACTCTGGCCACACTGGTGTTATTGATGACATCAAAAGAGATCGTTAATAATTGAAAAGAATTATCTTGTAATTAATAGACGAAAAAATAAGTGATGCAATAAAAAAAGGAAAGACAAAAAATTGTTCACAGACAAAAAAATGTAATTTGGGCTCAAGTAATATTTTTGAATGTCAGTCAGTAAGTAATTCATTGTGATTTCATTCGTAATAATAGATTTGAGGACATATTCCGGGTGTAAGATTGAGTCGCTCGCGCCGTGTCATTGATTCCAAATCCTCCACTGTGCCGTCAGCCTAACGAGGGGTATTTTGTGACAAATACCCTTCAAGAATCAGCAGCTTGAAGCTGGAAGGCTCGCATCAGTTCCGCTTGCAATACTTGTTCTTTTATTCGGCCACATGTCACGTACGGGCGCCTACTCTGCTTCTAATGGTTCTCATCGCGTCGTTTCTCCGTGTCTAAATTAGTTCCATTTGGGCATGTCAGCTTTCCTGTTGGAGACAAATGCGGAGAATCGTGGCTGGGAAGAGATTTACACGTTTTCTATGACCACGGTTCAATTTCTGTCCAACGTACATATCACATGAAACCCACGTGAAAATAACCCAAGGTTATGTGATATCCGCAGGGTTACTGATTAAAAAAAGAGTATAACAGTTTACAGCGCTTAATACGGCGGGTGCCGAATAACAAAGAGAACGAAACTACCCATGCACGCATGCCCTTTCAATATTACTGCTAGTATTCTTTCTCGCTTGCAGGTATCTATCTATTATACACACTAGGCAGATTATGCAGAGTAGGTACATCAGTCATAGCTTAAAATGTTCGTAATACATTTAATGTTACCTTGTTTGAACAATAACATTTTTTTATGTACTGTTATGAAACGAACTTTCTTAAAATTAAATCATTCAACCTCGTAATGTTTTCTTAAAATCAAGTACTTTGTATTTTTAAATTCTTTCATATGGTAACCCCTTGGGGGCGTTGACCATTATCGGGAGAGGCGGGACAAAGGCCAGTCCTCAGCTCGGTTGGAAGAGACACCGGTTCTCTTTGGTTTTAGTTTTTGTAACGAGAGGGTGTTACGCTCTCCGCTTTGAATTCGAGACTTGCTTTGCTACCCAGTGTTTTGAAAGTGTTTGTCAATTAATTACTAGTATATTTCGATTCATTTTTTCTACTGCCTGCCCCCTGGACGTCTACAAAACTACCTGCGGTATCGTTCCATGCTTTATTCTATTAATTTCTGTGTCTGCTTTCTTCCCATTAATTCAACATCATTTTTCATTCTTTTAACCGTCCACAAAGAGATTTAAGCTTTTCCTACGCGTAGATTCCAGTGCTGTAATATAGGTCTTCTTGAAGACGTTTAAAAGCACCACAATAATAGTGTTTTATTTCCAAGAAACCCTTTTGTTCTACCCACTTCTAGAAGGCGTATGTTCTCTCTTAATACCAACGAACTGAAAACACAAAACCCTGCTTGAGCTAGCCAGGTATTCTTGAATATATATTACATTTCTATACGCGGTTCGATCCCGTAGAAATCCTTTATCTAACAGTACGAGGACCTGTTTCGGAACATCCGTTCCTTTTTCAATATAAAATATACTAACTTGACATTATTTCATTGTATTTTAATTTTATTTATTTGGGAAAATCAACAGATTATTTACATATATAAGAATAAACAAAGTAATAAAGATAAAATCCAATAACAAATTTTCACTTAAAATTATAATAATAATAAAGAATATTAAAAAAAAATCTAAGGTTTCTGTACCCGTGGCCTGAGAGATTTACAAAAAATACAAAATTGTAAATAATAAATAATAGAAGATGTAAGAACACAAATAAATAAAAATTCAAAGTTAACTGTTATACTAATAACTAGCTAAAATTCAAAACATAATGTATTGTAAAATTTCAACACAGCAGCAATCAATAAAAGCACTACAAAATAGCAATAATAACAATATAATAAATGTATACCTACAACTAAATTGAACACATGAGTATAAATTGGAAGGTAAGTAACTGGAAAGGATTCAAAGCAACAACATGATAAATTCCAGTAGAATATTTAAAATGATTTAATGTTATTTTTTACATATCTTTTAAAGGTTCTTAAATTGCATGTGAATATGTCCATATCATTAAAATTCTTATTAAATATACTACAGGCTCTGAATATAAACGCATTTTGTCTGATATTAGTAGAACATTTATGGAGATGAAAAAGTGATTTTTCTCTAGTTCTAACGCTCGGGACTCGAAAATTAATTTCAAACAGAAGGGGAGAACAATCAATAAAGCCATTGATATTTTTATGGAGATATATTATATCTGCGGAGTCTCTTTTAGTTTTTAATGGCTGAAGTCCATAAAGGTCCATCGAGCTGTTTACGTCAAGGTTTGAATTTAATTTGAAATTTAAATGATGGACAAATTTTCTTTGGACGGGTTCAATGCGATTTATGTAAATATTATATTGAGGATTCCATATAGGAGAAGCGAATTCAAGATGACTGCGAACATAAGAAAAATACAATATTTTAAGTGTTATGATATTATTAAATTCTTTTCCAATACGGAATAAGAATCCTAGCATTCTAAGGACTTTCTTAACAATCATATCAATATGAGCCTCAAATGTAAGTTTACTGTCAAGTATAACACCTAGATCACGAATTTGTGTAACTTTTTTGAGTAGTTGGCCAGCTATATGATAATTATGGTCAAATTTAATTTTATTTCTAGTGAAGGTAATTACATAACATTTAGAAGTGTTCATGTTGAGACGATTGAGGATACAATAATCATTAAGCCTATACAGATCTTCTTGTAGATTAAAGCAGTCAATTATAGAATTAATAGGCAGGAATATTTTCATATCATCAGCGAAAAGTAGAACATTTGCATAATTAAAGCATTTTATAATGTCGTTGATGAAAATTTTAAACAGTAACGGTCCCAGGTGAGATCCTTGGGGCACACCTGAGGGTATATTTACAATCTCAGAGATGAAGTCATTTATTGTTACTCCTTGAGTGCGCCTATTAAGATAGAAGACTAACCATCTATATAAATCCCCATGAATTCCCAAAGCTAGTAATTTGGACAAAAGAAGACTGTAGTCAATTTTATCAAACGCTTTTGAGAAGTCTGTATAGATTACGTCAACTTGGATTAGATCATCTGTTGATTTAGTAATATTTTCAATGAAAATGGCAAAATTAGATACAAACGATCTTTTTTTCATAAAGCCATGTTGGTTCACGAGTATTACAGACTCGATGCAGTTATATAGTTGTTCATGAACAATTTTTTCAAAAATTTTACTAAAGATTGGTAATTTAGATATCAGTCGAAAGTACTGGACATCATTTTTAGCCCCAGACTTAAAAACGAGGGTGATGAGAGCACTCTTCCAACGATCAGGAAAGATACCTTCTTTCAATGAGGATTAAAAGAGCAATAATAGGGGCTTCGAGATTACCTTGCTACACATTTTGATAAAGAAAGCCGGAATTTTATCACTACCCGCACCCAGTGAGCTAGAAATAATATCGATTATTATTTCTATTTATTGTTTTGAAACTGATACCGAGGAGATATTAACTTGATTGTCAAAATGATATTTGGTAGAGTGTACATCGGAAATAGTGTTGTAATTAAAGGTGGAAACGAAGTGCTGTGAGAATAGATTACATATTGCGAAAGGATTTTCAGCAGTCACTTCGCCCAGTTTCATAACATGAGGTAAACCAGAATTATTTCTTTTTCCTTTAACATAAGACCAAAAGTTTTTAGGGTCACGAGATATATTAAATTCAGCGTTTGTTATAAATTGAAACAATGGGTGAACAAAATATATTACTAAACGTTGAAGTGGGAGTGGAGGCGTGACTAGATATTAGTGGAGAGTCAGGAGATAGAACAGAGGGTAAAAGGGAACATATATAAGATGGGACTAGAAAGATAATATATATTTTTTTTGATATGGACTCAGTTTTATTACTAAGGGTTTTTTTAATTGCTTCATTTATTTGTAATGGATAACCACAAAGTTATAACTACATCAAAAAGTCTAATAATATCACTCATTGTTTTAACATTCATTGTTTTTATTTTTTTTTATTGTATTACACCTCTCATGATATGAATGTATACATTTGATATAATCTGTTTAAGTTAAAAGCACCCAATGACAAACTACTTTAAAGTAGTTTATTGGGACTTTTTGATTTTTTTTGTATATTATTTTGATATTTAATAAAAAAAAAAAAAAAATGAAATAAAAAAAATAAAAAAAAAATGAAAAAAAAAAAAAAAAAACCACTGTTTAAATATCTTGATACGAAATGTGAAAGGGGCCATTGATTCCTAAACATGTCGAGATACTAAAACATTGGTTATAAAGAAGGGTTTTTATTATTATTATTATTCAATTATAATAAATTACTTTCTTACCATAATTATAATGAATGTCCACAGGTTTCATAACCAATGGTTCCTTTATCAGGATGCAAAGTATACTGAAAATAAAAAATACAAATATGTAAGCATGCACAAAGCCATAAGAATAAGTATTTAAAACTTATGACAAACCCATTAATTTATTTAACGAACTACACATATAATCTTTTATATAGTATGTGCATCCATCTATGAATCAATATATTGTAAATAGAGTTCCTCGGTGTAGGTTTATTTGTAATACAAATCTTCTATTTTATTCCGAGATTGATGATTTTTTTAAACTTGACCTTCAAAAGAGGAGAAAAGTCAGTGTATATAATATTTTAAAAATTACCCCTATCTCCTTTTCCCACCAATTAAAACAGAATTTCGATACTTTTTCATGAAATTTTACAAATTCGACGTTCAAAGTAAGAAGAAAGTCACTGCCTAAATATGATTTAGAGAAATCTCTGAATTAATCCCTGGCAACCGAGTAAATTTAGCTAGTTATTTAGTTAAAGTTGGTTTATTTAATTTTAATACATATTTGCATTTAGGCATAGATAATTTTTTTAAGCCCTTACGTTTATGAGTTTAATATTTTAAAACGTGTTGGTTCTTAAAAGTAAAAATTCGGGGATATACTGTGCATTGGACAGTGGACAATACTAACACTAGGTACCTTTTTTTACTTGTTTACCTTTTTTAAATGTCTACTTGGAAGATTCTCATTTCTGAGCACTACTGAACTGCCTCCTGTTTAATATAATGTTTTAGTTTTAATGTTCTTGTTTTGTCCTGTTTTGCTGTTATTTTCATTCATTGTTTTGTAATCGCTTTGTATAAACTGTAAATTTGTTATAGTGTTATATTATTAGGTCTGTATTGGGCAAGGCGCACTTTACGAATAATCTTAAGAACATGACCACAATATTAAATTACTATTTTCAAATTTGTGATAGTAAAGCGCACTTGAAATGTAATAACACTAAACTGCGCTATATAAATGCTGTGTTTGTATTATTATTATTATGTACACTAATGCCACCAAATGCATAGTTAAGAATGTCAGTTTTAACTACTGTCCGTAATTTCTGCATAAAAGAGTTTATGTAGATACAATATAGCAACCAGCATATTAAATAAAATAATTTTTTTGATTGTATGAAATGAGAAGGAAAATAATGCTGTTTTTAACAGACTTTTTTATTTTACGCTTGAAAATACTTCGAAAACCATAAATAAGGATTGGTTTAATTTCTACAGCTGTGCTCATTGTAAAATTATAAATATATATCACGTTTTTGGATTATCAATTCAAGAGTTGATTGATTTATGGCTGGTTCCTCGTGACGTTTTGTTTGGCTATCGCAGTGGACAAACACAACATATGACACGCGTACACTAATAACACAGGCCTGCGACCAAATTGCTTTCTTTAAAATAATAGGTGATTCTTATGTATTTTAGTGCGCTGAGTTTAGAAATGCCGCCAGTTTTTTTCCAGCACGTAAGAATTTTCCGCAAAATGCATTTTTCTTTTGCCTATCTTAAGGCCTACCTCAAGGCGTATATTTATGAATATGCCGAAAAAAATTGTTTTTCCTATTCGGCTTTTTATAGTTTTATATCAGAAACTATGAAATATGATAAAAATTAGTATATTTAACAGTATTAGTTGAGATTTGGAACTTCATTCTCTTGGTACAGAAGCAGAGAAAAACAATTTAAGCCAAATTTTTCTCAAGATGAGGAACTTGTATATTGTTTTGATGTTCCCAAGTTGATTTCAATGTTTAACATTCAACATGTGTCAGATGATTGGAGGCTTTTTATTGACTCATCAAAAAGAAGTTTAAAAGCAGTTTTGCTACACAACGGCAATAAATACGCTTCTGTACCCGTGGGGCACTCTGTGCATCTAAAAGAAAAGTATGACAACATGGCTTTTATACTTGATAAATTGAAATATAAGGAGTTTGGATGGCCTATCTGTGGTGATCTCAAAGTCATCTCTGTGGTGCTTGGACAACAAGGTGGCTATACGAAATTCCCCTGTTTCCTATGTGAGTGGGATAGCCGGGCAAAAGCACAGCACTGGAGCCAAAAAGTGTGGCCAACGAGAACTTTGAAGGTTGGAGAAAAAAATGTTCACTTTGAGTCTTTGGTTGATCCCAAAAAAGTGCTTTTACCCCAACTTCACATCAAGCTTGGACTGATGAAGCAGTTTGTCAAGGCATTGCCAAAAGATGGCGAAACGTTCAAGTACCTTGAAAAGAAATTCCCGAGACTGTCTGAGGCAAAGTTAAAGGAGGGTGTTTTTGTTGGTCCGGACATTCGGAAACTAATGAAAGACAATCAGTTGTGATGGAGATGAAATCTGAGAAAGAGACGTGAATATCATTTAAAGAAGTTGTGACTAAGTTTTGGATATCATTTAAAGGGGAACAATAAGGACCCGGATTATGAAAAAATTGTAAATAAAATGTTGAAATGTTTTAAAACCTTGGGGTGCTCCATGAGCTTGAAACTTCACTTTTTGAACTCCCATTTGAATTATTTCCCAGAAAACCTTGGTGCCGTAAGTGAAGATCAGGGCGAGAGGTTCCACCAAGACATCAAAGAAATGGAACGGAGGTACCAAGGACGATGGGATGTGAATATGATGGGAGACTTCTGTTGGATGCTCCATAGAGAACTTCCAGACATCCCACACAAACGGAAAAGCTCAAAACGGAGTTTTGAAGGAAAAAGATGTAGATATTATAAAGAATTATAAATCCTTGTAAGTGCATATTATTTTTATCAAATTGTATTTAAAAATGTAAATAAACCACTAGTAATATATATTTATTTTTCATTTCAAAATGCATTTTTACCTATATGTACTGCGGGTTTTGCATAACTTTCATTTTCATTTTGCGGAAAATTCCTACGTGCTGGAGAAAAACTGAGGGCATATTTGGACTCAGCGCACCTAAATACATACGATTCACCCATTACGGTGAAAAAAACTATCAAAAAGTGTCAATTTGCAGGCCTGTGTAAATAATTTATCACAGAGCCATTTGGTAGAAAATAAGCAAACCTAGTCCCCGCCTCTTAAGGGTACACATACTCCTGTATGCATACGAATGAAAACGGAATAAATTTGAAAATTTGTTATAAAGGTGGTATGGTGAAAAAAAATTATATCGTTGATTTCACATGCTTTATTATGTTTTCAATTATAAGAACTTTTTAATTTTTTCAATATTATCATCAATTTTTACGGGTAAAAGTGGACTACTGATGCAAAACAATAGGGCCTCTTGCAATAACTATAGCTATAACTTCGCCAAAAATTATTCAATCGGATAAAATGAAAATAAAAATTCCTGTAAAATAATGTAGTTGTAATAGTCTGACGGGGGGGAATTTTTTTTAAATAAAGAAATAACAGTATTTCAAAATATTTTTTTAATCTCTCATCAGATTATAAGCACAAAAAAGTTTTATAAGAATCTTTTTTAATTTTGTAGATTGGATAATTTTTGGTGAAGTTATGATGCTGACAAGGAGGTGCTATGGTTTTCGTCAGTTGTCCATTTATACCCATAAAAAATGAAAATATTAAAGAAAAAAAATCCTTTACTTGAAAAGTTAATAATAATAATAAACACATGGATCGTCACAGAATTAATTAGTATGTTGAAATTCCTGAATGTCTTTAGTATGATATGTATTTTCAAGAAGTTGTTATGCTTACTGTTAAATATGATTTCATTAAGTGACCGTGTTGGTGAACCTAAAATATAATATAAACTATTTCATTATATAATAAGATTTTCAGAATTGTGTCTTTCAGCACTCTAGAATAAACTAAGTAGTTGAATCTACCTGTACATCGATGACATGTTGATTTTGAAATTGCTATATTTCGTAATAGTTCACCTGCTACTTTCCAAGCTATAGAAGCCACTTGCCTACCAAAAGCTCCCCAACAGAGAGGTAATGTTACAGCATTTCCCTATTAAGTCAAGCCATCTCTCGCGATGTTGACTCAGTGTTAGTGGATGAGACTGTGCGCTTTTGGAATGTTTGTAGTTGCACCATGTCGTGTCTCGTGTATTTCTTTCTTGTTTTGTTACCTGTCCAATTGCCAATGGCAGATAGCTTTGTCAAACGTTTACGTACACGCTTGTGTTTGGGTGTTATTTACGCCATTTTGTTGGTACTAAGTACCAACGCCACCTGTCACGTGTTTGATAAGGTTGATCGCCTGGCGCGTCACTTGATAGTTGTCCTTGATCATTTGAAGTCTGTAATAAACGTATCATATGAAAAATCGTATTTTTATTTATTGAATCATGGACATAATAGTAAAATGTTGTATTTTGTCCTTGACCATGTGACATGTCTGTAATAAACGTATCATATGAAAAATCGTATTTTTATTTATTGAATCATAGACATAATAGTATAATGTTATATTATTAAATGCAGCATAACGATAAACATTACGCTAAAAAGCATAATATGTAGGTAGGAACTAATTTTAACAACGTGTTGACTTATTAATATATTTTTAAAATATTAAAAATTATTTTTATAAATAATGTATTTATTTAATAATACCAATTTCGTTTGTCATTATATGAATGCGCGACGCGAAATATTCCTGAATAATTTGTAAAACTATTCAAGTTCACAGAAAAATAATTTTCAAAACTGGAACTGATAAGTATTAGATTATATCAGACATGCGCTAAAGTAGGTAGCATAATTATGTTATTCTAATAATTAATAACAGTAAATCCAATTTTAAATGTGCCTTTCTTTTATGTTTATCTCTGGGTGGATCTAAATCAGAATTACGAATTTTTAAGTTAAGTAACTGTGTTAATTCGAATGGTAAATTTCTGACAGTCTCTTTTTTTGGTGGCACATATTTTATACATTCCGTGATTTTTCATGGGTTTAAGCTGGTATAAAATATTATACCGAGGCCGATAGAAAGAATTTTTTCAATTTTATTTTATTATTTTAAAGACGAAAAGTCCAGTATGATAATTGATAATTATTATCGCGAAATGGCAATTTATGCATCAAAATTAACATGTGCACTTTTATTTCCTGAGAAATCAATAAAATATGTTTGATACGCTCAAGTTTTGTAAAATAGTCAACCGGGAACAAATCATTGGAAATCCTTATAAAACAACTGGCCTTGTTTTTTCACTAAATCCACTAGTATCTTGATAGCCAAAATATCACATTTAAATTGATTATATAAAAAAAAGATTTACAGCAATCAACAGGACCTTTAGACTCCTAAGCCTCAATATATTCAAGAATATGAAATTTGACTCCTAGGCCTCATATATATTTTCAAGAATATGATCCTTCAACTCCAAGGCCTCAATATATTTCCAAGTATATATGTTCAAAATTCGAAATTTCACAAGTAGCACTGAAAAATGAACTTAGTTCTGAAACAAGGACACGCCCATAAGACACTTCAATCTATTTAGCTCTTCTGCTTAGATTACACGTGTACGCATTATATCACATGACCTTGTTAGAACACAGTTTCAAGGGTATGACGTATAAATAATTTATGACAAATCATTTTCTCCAACGGAATTTCTTTTATCTCTCATACTTGCATAAATTTTCCTCTCCGGCAAATCTCTTAAGGTGGGATCAGCGATCCAACGCCTCACGCTCCGGCGCTTACTTTATGATTGGAAAATGCTTTGGATAAATTCTTCTATAAATGGATACCTGATAAATTGTTTAGATAATGGATATAACTGGTTTGAACAATCATCGGATAAGATAATTGAATGAGCAGAATCTCACGGCTGATGCGCTTATTGAGATATAATTAAATACTTTTACCTCAAAGGGGCTTTATTTTGCATTAATAAATGAGGCACGAGGCCAGCAAAAAAATCTATCGCGCCCAACAGAATTTTAACAAGAACGATTTCCTGAAAATTCACAAGAAATTCCACAATTTATTCAGCTTTACGCCAGTAAGCCTCACTCAGAAAAAGAGATTTAGCATGCTATGCAATTTACGTCATCCTTATTAAATTTTGAATATGACGGGAGGTAGGTGTTCATAATATAAGGGGCTATCAATTGTTTTTGCAAGTTTGAGCACTTTGCGATAAAACAGACCAGAGTTAATTTAAAAATAAGTAAAAAGTGTGCAATTTTAGAATGTCAGTTAAAATCGTATTCCATCACCGGTTCATACAGATATTATTTACATCTATAAGCAAATAAACGTCGAGTATCTTGGCACTTCAACTTTTCGTATGTCTGAAAGTCAATGATGAAAAAGTAACACATTTACAAAAATCAAAATAAAAATTTACTCTAGGTAGGTACGTATGTATACTCAAAATCAAAACGTCCAACTAATGGCGAAATTGTAACGAAATTCATCTATATTTCGTTGAATGGCCTCGCGCCAACCCTCACTCAAAAAGTTTCAACGCCAAATCTTTTGCTCTTGCCTGAAATGAGCTTTAGTCGTTCGAACTCAAACGGGGCTCACCATAAAACGAATAATATTCCAAAAAATACTGTTAATAATTGAGGAGCTAACTTGCAATATTTATTTTATTTTGAAGCTTTATTCTAGGATTCCATTCTTCTTACGCAATTTTTATGATAGCTTTTAAAATAAGATTTCAGATTTGGTGAAGAGAGAAGAATAAGTCCAACACAAACAACTTAACCATAAAAATTGTTATCACAATTGTGTTCAATTGACCATGGAAAGCTTACATCATTTTCGGAGCTATATCGCTATTATTTTCCTTTTGGGTCAACGAAGGTAAAGTTTGATCGATTGTTCTAGCACGCGGCCCTCAGCGGCAGTGTGTGTATAGGAAACCCTCAAAACGCCGGACGGGGTACAAAATACAACGGGACTACTCCTTCTGCAGCTTATGTCACTCCTCAGTCCTCATGGATATAATATCATGAAGTGTTAATCAATCTCTGCCAGCTGTGACGCTAATTTCACGATGACGAGGGTTAAAGTCCGCAAATGAATTAGCTCCCCATACCCATACGCTGCTGGTGGAATACTCCCGGTCTTGTCTTGCAGAACTTGACAAAGCGACGAAACGGGAATGCCGCGATTTCGTGTTTACGTGCAGCGACAACAAAGGGTTGTTGACAAATAAAGACCTACTCATGTTATCTATTTAAACGTGCTAACTGAGCTAATTTAGTGTGTGGAGTTCAGTGATTATATTCATTAAAAACTGTTACTTTGTACATAGGTAGTTATGAAGGCATCACTTTTTGTTCAACCTCACGACATACCTCAGGATGCCATAATCCTACTGACTCCAGACAGATCAAAGTGGTTATAATGGTGTGCTTATTCTCAAGTATTTTTTTAATAATTTTTATTCAAAAAAATATTTATTTTAATCAAAAAAAATGTTATATTACTCAATATAGGCATCGCATTTTATCAATCAACATTTTTTTATTTGTTGATAACGGCTGTTTTTTAGGTAAAGAGGCGTAGATAAGCATTTTTCGGTTTTTTTTTCATTAGTATAAAAGGTCCACCAAAATCGACACCTACACATGAGAAGGGACGACTAGGTTCAACACGAGAGTATGGTAGATCCGCCATCCTATATGGATATTTAGTGGCCTTTAAAATGTGAGAGGTGAAACAATACAATTGGACATATTTACGTTGAATAAGAAATCGGAGAGTTTCGCGGTTCAACTTGAAGACATGCACGGTGATAATGATCAATTAATAACCTAGTCAAATGACTAGACTTGGGTAGTAAAACGTGATTTTTACTTTCGGATAGGAGTGCAAAGTTTGTTAGCCTGCCGTCCACCCTGAGAATACCTCTGGGGTCAATAAAAGGCTTCATTTTTTGCAGGCTAGAAAAACACTTCTTAAAAGTATAAGATCGTTGAGAAAATAAGCTTCTTTTTCGGTTTTGATAATCTTCATGAGCGTGTTGTCAAGTTCTTTGTCGGACAGGGACAGTTAATTAGGTGACAGCTAATCGGACGGAGAAATGCAGGAATGCACGTCAAAGAGAAATGCATATAGTTGAATCAACACAACTGTCAATATAAATGCTAGCAAAACTTAAGAAATCATTACTAAATTTGATTTTTTTAAATTTAATAAAAAATGGAGTTCCAAGGAATAAACCCAATAATAATAAATAGATTCGACGAAATCGATTACTCACAAAAGACACGAAACTATTAGTTTTTAGACCCGGAACCTTTCACTATTTGGTAACCTACTCTACCATTTAAATGAGATAATCCACTTATCTGATATCCGGCGGAACTAATAAATTATTAATTCAATCCAATAATAATACTCTATTTAATTTTTCTAACCTAAATTGTTCTAAATATTTTGCTATTTTTTTTACATTAGCTCAAAACAGGAGGCCATGAGGAAAAAAAATACTCAAGGCATATGTCATCTTTGGGAATGCTGTATGAAGGGTCTTTTTAGGGAAAGGAAGGCGAAAGAGTTCTGGGAAAGAACAATATATGACGCGTTGCTAGGAATTTGGGGGGTCAATGCTAATTATTGATGTACTGACACCAAACACAGACTAAAACCGAAAACAATCAATTGCACTAAAAACACAATGTTATATTTTTATAATTATTTCAACATAGTATAATAATAATTACATAATTTTATCGATACTTCTAAAATTGTACAGTATTTAAATGAAATCCCAAGCATTGGAGATCCCAGTGAGGATATCATTATTTCTATTTGTTACTTAAAAATGAAAGATAATAAAACATTTACTATCTTTAATTTTTAAGTAACAAATAATAATAAAACAGTTGTTCATTTATTATTATTTCCTATTTAACATAGGTAGGTTTAATAGGAGTAATATTTTAATTTATCATTGCAAAATAACATAATAAACCTAAACAAAACATGAAACATGAAAAGAATAAGAATCTCCTTCTTTTATCTTATATTATCTTATTATTCGATGATTAGTATGACATTGATGGGTATAACCTATAAAAGTTAAAAAATATGTATTCCAATAAAATGTAATATTCATTCGAGACTTGTAGAAAAAGTCAATAGGAGTTCCTATATAAATAAAAATCGAAATTTTTACCCGATACACTATATAGGTTACAAATAAAATCATTAGAACTCTGAATTCAAAATTCAAGGTCGACTAAAGTGAATAAAAAAATGGCCGAGTGGAATGAGGCGTTGTCCCTGACTGAGACTGAGATCCTGGGTTCGATTCCCAGCTGCGACAGTTACCTATTTATTTTCTGTATATTGTTCTGTTTCACGCTTTGCTTAGACGTATTTGTATTATTGAATTCCTTAATGATTTATATTACATTGGTAGGTACCTATAACCTTCAAAAGTTGTTCCAATTAAATTAAATACTTTAATTGTTTAAATTAACTATGTATTTTTAACCTTTATTGATCAGAAAGGCTTTCATTAAAAAAAGTTAATTTTGTAAAAAGCTTACATATTTGTGTGAGATTCAACTACCACTTGGAAACGTCGATTTATTTTGATGTTGACCATAATTTACCAACATTTTCAACATATATGGTCATTATCAAAATTTTCCGGCTTACCTATAAATCATTTTTAGACTAGTCAAATATATTATTTTCATTGCGAATAGTTTGAAATGAGTTTAAATAACTATATTAAAAAAATTATTTATGACTACACTATAATTTGTGTAGACATCCTTTATGAAAAGCAATTAAGTGATATATTAGGACAATAATCACGCAATTTATTTTTAGCTATTACCAGTAAAAGAAGGAAATTATTTACTCACCCAAAAATAACAACGCTACACTAACTAGATAACTGTTTAACTTTTAGTTTTATTCTTATTAAAACAAATAAAATCGAGTAGGTACTTTTAGTGAAAATAATCAAAAAAGATACAGGAATGTCTGTGTCACGAAAACATTTTTACATTGCGTATTTCTTCAATTTTCTCACTTTCTGTAACAGCTCATATCAGAAAGTTAATATCCCTGCGATCTTTTACGGTATTATTACATTTCTCGAGCATTTTACGGCAAATATTCGATATAAATATTTTCATCTTTTAAATTTTGACATGAGAGGACCAACCAGAAAATTCATTCATCAGTAAGCCACCCCCTCTCTATATATTACTACCTAACAATGCCCACACATGCCTTAGCATTTTACTAGACGCGGAATTTATAATAAAAATCCATAAAAAGGATAATAGATACGGCGTTCGCCAGGAAATATATTTCAAAGGTTAAACGAACTACAAATAAGTAAGTTTTTCAAATTCAAAAGTCTTTTTCGGAGTTCTTACGATAAATAATGTTGCTTTATTTTCACTACAAATCACTGTAATTTGTCATATTACCTGAAGTAAATTTATTTTTTTACTATAGAAAAAAAGTAATTACACGTAAAAATCGTATTTACATTGCGTTTTTACATATCAAGAGATTTTAATACTAGGTACTCTTCTATAGAAGCGTTAGCTTGTTTTTGGAAGAGGATTGCGCAGTAAATTATTGTAGTTGTTTATAAGTAATTAATAATATGATAAGTATTATGTGTTGTAGTAACTATATAGTACAGTGAGAAAGTAAAAAATAGTAATAAGTGTAAATAGTTAAAGCAGATAAGTTATATACTGTATTCAGAAAATGGGTGACATGGGTAATTTTTAAAAGTAATTCAGGTTGAAATAGTGTTTTTTTGAAAGGTTTGTTTTTAAAATATTTTTTCACATTGTTCGAAGTTTGGATTTTGCAATTAATTATCTTAAAAAGGAAGTTCTAAATGTCAGTTTGGTATTTAAAATAATGTTTTATGGTATATATTCAAAAAAGAAAAGTTACATCATTTACAAAAAAAAATGTTACAATTTATATAAAAAATAGTTTTGTATATAAAAGACTTCGCCAATAATTAAGTTGAGCGTGTGGTGTACAAGGAGTTTGTTATTTAATTATTTTTATTTATATGCTACATTATTCAGTCTGTTTTTAAGGTAATGTTTAAAATCTTTTAAATTATTTTTATCTTACTGATTTTTTCTGGTAATGAATTGAAAAAAATTTCTACTTACTAAGGTATTTTAATCGAATTTCCCTATTGTTTAACATTTTGGAGTTGGGAGAATTGATGCTTGCTTAAGATAGCTTTTTTTTTAAATGGTGCAGTTATATTTATAAAATTGTTTTTGTGTGATGGGTAATTTTGCATGTTATGAAATTTCAGTGAAAAAAAAAATAATACATGAAGCCGTTTTACTAGGAAACTTTTTAAATCTCATTTAAAGTAGATAATGATCCATAGTTAATTTTTTAAGCGCAAGTGAAACAATTATTATAACGTCTTCCAAAATTTTTAGAATATATATCTTAAAAAGACAATTATTCACATTCTTCAAAATTTTATGTTTTATTTCTAAATTGCTTGGAAGCATTTTACTTTGGGAGAACGATATCCTTTGAAGCGAATTTTAATTTAAATGCAATGTTTATTGCAAACTTAAAAAATTAACAAAAACGGCATTGAGCACGTAGGCACTTTAAGTTTACTTCAGGGCTGTCAATATAATTGTCAAAATTATTTATAAATAAATAAGAATAAATACACATGCTGTAAATAAATAAGTTTTTGCTTATGGAATACTTTAATGTCGAGTCATGTACCTTTTTACGCTTGGGTGAAGACTATTTTTAAATACAAAAGAATAGTAGGTATCTACTAAAATAAGTGCGTCGTTTCTCAATTGACATTTTTCGTGAAATTAAATGTGACGTAAAACTGATTTATGCGCCTGACAAACGATAATACCCAAAAATAATGGGTCGTTAAGGGTATTTAAAGCCTTAACATTCTTAACCGTTGCGAGATACGGCGTTTTGCAATATTTGATGACATTAAGAAACCACTTTTTTTTCTCAATTTAACAAGATTTTGGGAGAAGGATACTAAGCGGAAGCCGTTAAAACGGAGGGCTGCTAGAGAGACGTAAATTCCACAAAAAGTCATGTAGCGTTTTTGTGTTAAAAATTATGGCCGCTTTTTATAAGAAAAATATGCTTTGACGCTATAAGCACAAACATTTGTCGTGTTAAATCATTCAAAAAATGCTATTTTCTGGAGACCAAAAGACCGGCAGTTTTTAACCCGCTCGATGTATTCTTTTAGCTTCCACGGAGAGAAACCCGAATGAAATAATGTTCATTTTTATCAGAAAAACTTTTCTTTAACAACTTTTGTAGGTTATACCCATTAATTTAATATATCATTAAATATGAAAAAGTTAACGGCCTCTATTTGGAATCAAACCAGGGATCTCTGTCTTACCGGGACAAGATCTTTAACCACTCAACCACTGCGAATTATTATTCGTCATTTTTGTCGATCTCATATTTCAAATTCAAAATTAACAATATTATCATG
This sequence comes from Hesperophylax consimilis, assembly GCF_061612785.1. Taxonomy (NCBI): domain Eukaryota; kingdom Metazoa; phylum Arthropoda; class Insecta; order Trichoptera; family Limnephilidae; genus Hesperophylax; species Hesperophylax consimilis. Next base: position 19,844,240 of record NC_142845.1, read on the forward strand.
CAAAAATTTTACCCATATTTTTGACAGCTATGTTTTTAAATGATTACAAAGTCCTTAATAGTTGGTTTGTAACTGACTGAGGATTTTTCTTCCCTCCCCAGGGAACGGAATAAGCCGCGCTAACAACTAAACCAAATTCCGATGGGTAGGACCGACCAAAATTTTGTAGAATGCGTTGTTATCGACGATTGTTGTGTTGTGACGTGGGTTAATTTCCACTTCATTCATGTATTCATTCAACAAAACAAAATTCAAATTCGAATGGATATATTTAAAAAAAGAAAGTCAAATCGACTCCGTTATGTTACCAGTTCCAAACAGCCAGATCGGTAGCACACCTTACCCTAACCACCCCCTTCTCCAACATCCTTCCGTCAAACAACGTTCATGATTTAATGATGATATAGTCACTTCGCTCTTGGTACATAGGTATGCACACTTGAGGTATAACATAAAATAACACAATTAGCCTTACTAAAGAAAAACCACTTCACATTCGTTACAGTGTTTTTGTTACATATTGTATAAAGACTATAAAAGTTTAGATTCCAGGTGGTTCTAGTAAAAAAATTTTTAAACTGGCAACTTTGGATTTTCCACCGACTGACACGTGAAATTCCGGTCTTGTAAAAATTGGGTTATTTCAGACACATTGTTCTTTAATTGACTGTTACCGCGTGAATTTAATAAGAATTCTACGAAAGTGATGTTTTTTAAAAACACAATTTTTGAATGTACGTGTGTAAGTAAATATTTCATAATCTCATTTAGGTTGTTGTTATTCACTGGGAATTGTTATAATACTTTTTTATAGCAGCCTCCCTAATAATAATGAACTTGTTTTTAAAAATTTCGCCTTCTCTCAATTTCTCATCGCTTAGAGTAAAAATAAATATTTTTTTTTTTTTCATTTTTTTTTGTTTGAAATTAATATATTCCAATACATAAATATCAAAGCCGGTTTCAAATACAAAAATTTTAAAGGTAAGGTAATCAAATTTTATGTAGTACTTTTAACCATATGGGTTAGGAAAGTATTTAAGTATTTAAGAAATTATTATCTTTAAAAAGAAGAAATATATAGCATACGAAATACCTTGAAAATATTCCAAAATTCGATAAAAAATTTCAATTTTATAAAAAATATAAACAAGCCCCTTTGGCTGTTTAAACCATGTATATATATCTTTCTAAGAACTAATAAATAAATAAATAAAATAAAAATCTTATGTCAGTTTCTATATTGGTAATTTTTTGACATTTATCGTCGTTTATCAAGTGAACAAAATTTTCATCCAGTTTTTTATAAAGACCGTATATATTTAAAAAATGCTATTCCATGCATTTTTAAGCGACGAATAATAAATACGTACCTATTATGTAAAAGTTCTACGAAGTTTGCAGTAGGCTTTAGATTTATATACTTGCTAGACGTTTTAATTGCGTATAGCCTACAGTAGTAATACAGCTTCCTGCATTGTGGTGCCGTGGCCACTTGTCCCGCAGATTTTAGGATAGGCGGAAGCGGAAGTGAATAACCTATTTGAAAGCTTTGACAACATTCCGTATCGCTAGCGGTTAGCTCCAGAATACTCAGATAGAGTGTTGTTCCGAGTCACTTATTAAATCCGCACTACATTACCGCCCTCACTCTATAAAGTCAAATTAAATTCAGTGCAATAACTCGAAATTGTCGTGGTTAGCGATCGGTTAAGTGCAATTGTTCGGATGTAATCGGATAACTCAGAATGGAAAGGCTTTGGTAACTGCTGTTCTGGACTCCTATTACTGTGATCACAGATGGTACCACACAGACTTCCCTAGATATTAAATGAGAAGAAAGGGATATGAAGATAAAAAGCATCTTCACATTGTCAGTATTCCTCAATATTTGGGCGGCCACGGCTATTCTGGATAAAGTAGTATAATATTGAGTAAAAAAAACTTACCTCATAAAGTTCACTGAGGTCAATATTTATTTATTAGCTGTACCCCGGCAAGCGTTGCTGTGGCTCCTTACAGATCTTTTAAGAGCATTCTCAAACTTTCCGGAACCTTCTAGACTCACCGACCATCTCCGCTATTCAGTTTGGGACTATATACGAGTAGAACCTTCTTGAACTTTCTCCTTCCAGAACCTTTTAGAGCATTCGGGAACCTTCGTTAACTTCCTAAAACCTTCCAGTCTCACCGACACAGTCAGCGGGCCCAATCTGGAGCTTTCCTGGCCTTCCCATAACAAAGCACGTTTTAGTCACCCACTCCCACCCTCGCTTAGCTACCCCACACCAAACTCTCTTACTTTCGATATGACACCAAGGGCTATCTAGCATCATAACCACCGTTGGGTGGCAGTGGCTGGTTTTGAAGAAAAGTAGGTGGGTAGGAAAACACGGGTTCTTTTTTATAATATATATTAAATTAGATTACAAATTATAAGAGTATACCAAATACATATTTTTTCCTAATTATTTTACTACTCCATAAGGTTAGCTCCAGGAGCTCGTGTTTATGGAAGGAGTATATACATACATAAAGAAAATAATGCTTAAAAAGCCATGTGCAAAGAACATATTATTATTTTTTGTTTGGTTGTATGCCAAGCGGGCTATTAAATGGGTATTAAGAACAAAATATACCTAAAGTGGCTATTGAATATTATACATTATATTTTTTTAAAGCTCGAAATAACTTTATACTGAATATGAAACAATAACAACAAACGTAATTCAACAAACAAATTATTATAATTCAATATTCAAATTAACTACCAACGTAATTCAATATTCACAAATTACAGAATTAGTTTTGGAAAAAATATAACACTAGCCAATTTTTTTTTAAATGCTAGATAGTATATATTAACCAAACGTATATTAAGGGTAGAATATGTAATTTTCTAATTTCAGAGAGTTAACTTGCTTTTTGTTTTGTTCACATTTCAATGTTTCGGTTACATTTATTTTGTTTTTGAACAATAATATATTGTACCATCTCATTCCTAAATAGAAGGATTGGTGCTGAGCCGTGGTCGTTCTTAGCATTAGAATAGCTATCGAGCCATTTATGGCCAGATATGGGTCGATAATTTGATATTTCGTCAGGGCTGCCTGATTTAAAAACGGATGTTACGATAGATTTAAAAAAAACGGAATATTCCATTATTCGAACTTATACGTGTAATTGGAGTAATTAATAAATTGTAGTACCGCTTCAATATTTCTACTGTGACTCCATCAAATCTTGGTGCAGAACCTAACCTTTAAAATCATTTATAATATTTTCAATATCATTTATAGTTACCGGTAGGAAATCAGACAGGTTATTTGGTTTAAGACAATCCTTTTTGAAATGACCTATTTTATATTTTAAATAAACACTAAGCTTCTATGATTTTATGCAATTCGCTATAAATGTAATAATGTTCCTAACTTTTGACAATGTCGGCTAAATAAAGAAATACGAGTAACGATGTCAGCATCATTATTTCATCGAAGCCATTGATATTATCAGGCAGTAATTTTCTTTGCAATCTTAAACGAATTTTCGAATCTATTGCGCTCGTACGTGGGCGAATATATGTACCTATAATCTTTGCTGTAGATTATCCAGCGGTTACCGGACATTTCTCCGCTTATATCCGAGCGTAATAACGTCACTTTTTTTTCTCCATAACTCTCCGTGGCTCAGTACGCCGGACCCTGTCTTATAAGAGAAGAAACTAAAAGAGAAAATCAAAGGCGAGAAGAAGAAGATGCTTGATCTGCGATTAAGAAAAATACAGAATGTGAAATGTAGTAATAAAGAAGGGAGTGCTGATTCAAAATCTGATAAAAAATAAACATATCTGCATTTCTCATGTTTTGAAAAAACGACGTTTAAAGATTATTTGACAAATTTTTAAATTTATCACTGTTCTAGTATCATCTGTCTTTTTCGTTTTCATGGAAAACTCGTGAGAAGGAAGATGGCGATCTTCGATGAAGCGCACACGACCTCTCTCTGGGACTAATATAAAGATGATATTTTTTTCTATAATCAGTATAAAAGAGTTTGTTTTATAAAACAAAATGTGCTAACTTCAAATCTATTAAATTTATATTCAAAATATGTAACTAAGGTGAAATGAGATAAATAGCAGATGTGGTTTTTTAACAAGATAAAGTTATTGAATTCACGGATATTTCTACATTTTTTAACTAAAAATTGCGATTTTCATAAGTGTGGTTCTTTTGAATTATATGAGCGATAAGTCAGCGAGGCGTGGAACTGGCAGAGGAAGGGTGAATGAAAAATGTTTGCTGTAAAAAGAAGATCTCTGAGGTGTATGTATCGTAGCATGCGTTGTATGGCCGTATTACAAATATGGAGAATCGGAAAAGATGGAGAGTATTTGCCAAGACCGAGTTTTTATTGGCGGACCGTCATCTCTGCCTATCCTTGCGGAGAAACGGCGTGATGGTTAGTTAGGTATTTAGAAAACATGCAAGTCTGATATTAGAGTAACGAGCAAGATAAAGAAAGTAACAGTTTACATTGTTTGTACATGTCGAGTAGATGAACGGGAAAAGAGTGCCAGGAGAATAGATTGTGCGGCGAAATCGATTTATTTTTTTTGTCTAGGATATCTGAGGAAGTCATGACACCGCACATAATACCACACAATAGTCCCAACTATTCCCAACCATCTGGAGCCAGTGAGACTATGGCATATCCAATTGAGGTAAGTTGTCAGGCTGAAGGTAGTGGAGAGGGGAAGGAAATGGGAAGGGGGAAGGTGGCAAAGAACCTGGTTATTCAAATCTGGTTACCAAACACGGCTAAAACCATTTCAAGCAACTTTTAAATTTTTTGAATGGTGGTCTTATACCAGGGCGATTCTGAGAGTTCTTCCGCTGTGGAAAGTGCCGCAAAAATAACCCACATTATTTTAAATGATTAAAATGTGAAATAACACAAATCAATCAAATAAAATTGTGCACGCCGGAATTGGAACCCGTGACCTCCTTGGTCTACCCCTCTGTGGAAACCGGAAATTCATAGTCAGTAAGTAGTATTGAAAACGACTTATTTTGCAATTAACGAAATTTCGAAATTAGCCGAAAGAACCAAAGCGCAGGCAGCCCAAAAGCTGAGTTCGTAAATCGCCTTTCGGAGTATCAAACTCTTATGCTTGGATTCATTTCCCAGATAAACTAGAACTGATGACAAACAAAGCAAAACTCATCTCGTCGTAAAATCATAACCATAAAATAAGTATATTGGTTGAAAATCTCATTTAAGAGATGACTTTTGGTACGAAAATTCTATAGTAGGTACATACTCGTATAGTAGGTACAAACTCGTATTGTAGGTACATACTCGGATAAAAATGTTGGTTTTCTTTGAGCTTTGGCGTAAGTATGGATTTATTTTGTCTTTTTTTAATGTTTCGTACAAGTCTGAACCTTTTCTCAGCCCACAATGTTATTATTTAAATATTTTAATTTTTTTATCAAATGTGACAGTGGTGGCTCGTGACTTTTTGGCATACTTGAGTGCTAATATTACAAAAATGGAATTATTGATGTTTTTGTAGCTAAAAGCGATTTTTGATTTTTATCCAAAAATTCAATTTTTTGTATGAAGATTTTCGGGAAATTTCAGTTTGGCCGTGCGCCACACGGATTGACAAAAAAAAATTGCTTTTCAGCTACAACAACATCAATAAGACAATTTTTGTAATATTAGCACCATAGTACACCAAAAATTCACGAGCCGCCACTGATACTAGGTGACCTATGGCGAAGGGCGTAATGAATTATTTTCACGGTTTATTTATTTAATATAATTTATTGAGTTTATGTTCTTTTTTAAATATATTATTTTATTCTCGCTACTGAATTCTGTTACTAGATACGATTTATTGTTAACTTATAATTACAATAGGGATGTTAGGTTTTTATGGTAAGTACGATGTGTTTTTAATATTAAAATAGTGGCTTAACATCACAATATATTATTTGTGAAAAAATGTGGGTAACGGAGTAATATTAACAGTTTTTAATGAATAAGCTTACGTTTAATATTATATAATGTACTTACATAATTAAATATAAGTTACATGTGTAGTATATACTAATTCCTTTATTTATTTTTTATAACGACGGACAAATTCATAACTAGAAAACGTTTTCCTATAGATAAATGTAACTGAAAATAGTTTAGCCCCCAAACTATTGACATTACGCTTTTAACTTGCTGTCACGTAACTGTTCCTTTGCCGCAAGGCAGAAGAGAATAAACCACATTTCTAATCAGCTGTCAAATTATTAGAAGGAAATAGCCCTCAATATTACTTGTCTTTTCTTATAATCCTCGGTTTAATTAAGAGTATACGAATATAACTAACAATCCTTCCATTATTAACACAATAGCAACAAAGCATCTAATAAAAGCAAATAAAACATCCCAACAACGAGGACTTTATAACACGGTCACTTTACATCTTTTCGTTTTCACAATTATATCTACTAACGAATTTATTAATACGTGATAACATTGGGCAGATATAATATGCAATTAATTTACGAGTGGAAATACGAATTCAGCAAATATCTGTCAGTTTTCGATCAGTAATCATGAATACTTAAGTGTACAAAATTAAATAAGCCTATTAAATTAATAGTAAGTAAAAAGGATTGGAGATGAAAAGAAAATGAAGTTAAGAAATACTGGTTTAAAGTAAAGACTTATTGAAAAAGGAAAAAAAAACTCTTGTAATTCGCGAATCGCATGGAATAGGAGAAAATCGTATTATAACGAAAAAAAAGACAGAAACGGAGAGTTTTCGAATGAAAAGATAAAGAAATTCATTTTTATGAAAATCTGAGTGGAAATCGAAGGATATTTAGAGATTTTTTCCTTTCAAGGAAAATCAGTATTATTTGTTTTTACGTGATTAGTTTCCATCGTTAATTAATATTTTTTTACGGACGGGAGATATTAATGAAATACTGAACATAAAGAAAGGTATTTCTCGTACTTCAATTGTTTAATCTACCATTCTTTTCGTTTATACTGCTGTATTTAGAAATTCCATGCAGAGAATACTTTCAGAGAGAGAGAGAGAGAAAAATAGCAGTGAATCTGGGTCTAAACGAGATCTAACTCAATGTATTTTCTAGTAATCCTTCCACAAATTACTATTAGTAAATGACATGTGACAACAAATATGTAGGATGAAGTCGTATGGAGAAAAATGATTTTTATATATATATATATATATATAAATAACAAACAATATAAAACAAAATGAACCTTTGTCTGTCCAACTGCGAAGGATTCCCGTTTCAGTACAGCAAATTGTGTATTTAGTGCATAATATTCTTACAATGGAATGGCGATGCTGTCAAAACAAATTTTGAGAACTTTGTTGATTGCCTTCAAAGTGACAGGATGGTTTCTTTATCCTTGAAAGAATCGCAAAGATATAATTTATTACCAAGGTCAATTTGGATAACATTAGTAATTGCATTCAGAACAGATGAATGGTTTTTTTCGGGACATCACAAGTCTGAGATTCTTTCCAGGGTATTTTGGAGAACATTTACAATTGTATAGTTAGGATTTCCACATTTATAAATCAGTATAAGATATATGAACCCTATAGTACTATATTTTTAGAATTTCTTAGGTGATAGAAATTACACATTACTAGACCAGAATATATGCAGTATGACATATGAATTTTTAATTTTAAAATTGCGAATCTTTATTTATTAAATGGCTAGTCATTATTATACAGTAATTGAAATAAAACCGAGAAAAAGATTCGCAAATTTAAATTTAAATAATAACAACAATGAAGATCTAGTATTAGGAACAAAAATAACCATTTTTAAACTTGAAATAAAAACTGACATTAGATCCTTATCTCTCAAGTATAAAATAGCCTTTTGGAAGATAAAAAATTTAACATAATATTATCAACGCTATTATATATTTTCTCTATCTAGGTACTTAAATAAGTACTAAAAAAAAAAAAAAAAAAAAAATATATTATTGTTACTTTTTTATAGAATATGGGGAGATTAGCGCAATCCCAAAATCCCAACAACTAGATTCCAATAATAAAGATACAAATAAAAGTTAAAATGTTTAAAAAGTTTTATTTCATATCATGCAGCCGGGCGTTCATTGACTTTTCATTGGATGACGTTACCCGCCTCACAAGACGATATCTGTTCTGAGACTATAAGACGTAATTTATATTAATTAAAAAAAAATATTCCCAAAACTATACAATAAAACAATTACAGTATCTGAATAACAAAATAAAAAAGTCGTTTTTCAATAGGAATCAATTAAAGAAACTTGAATTTTTGCACATTTAACCGTACAGTTTTTTAAATACATTCTCATTTTAAAACAACATTTTTGGTAGAATTGTCTACATATTCGACTTGAACATAAGATAAATGTCAGTGATTTACGAGAAATAACTGAATAAGGCTATCTCTATTATCTGTGCAAATACGCACCGAAACCAGAAGTTTTATAGCCAAATGGACAATTTTTATGAGCAAAAACGATATATGCGGCTGTTTTCACATATAATGTGTATTGAAACCCTTTAGGGGATTTTAGATTTGAGAACTTTTATCAATTCATTTGATGAGCACTGCCAGTGTGTTGTGTAGGGATTGTTAGGTATCTTTTGAAAAAAATGGTTGTACATTCCTTGAAAAGAACATGAAAAATAATGTCAACTACGTAAAAGGAAAGTTTGCGTGGTTTTTTCGACATTCCTGTTGGGTAGTCAGGTTAGATCGCAAGGTCTGTTTGAGTGTATAAAATATGATATATGGTCATAGCGAAAGATGGCGTACTTCACGGCGACAGAGTCATTCTTCACGGGTTTGATCCGTCCCAACGACATCCTCCGTCGTCATCTAACAGAGGGTTCGGCGTTGGTACGAAAGTGAATAGCCATAAAATAATACAGTCATAAAATTATACTCTTTTCCTTTATAGAGAAAACTATTCACACATGAAACAAATATGTGTAGGTGAAGTGGTAATGATGGTCTCCGTTCAAATGATGCGAATGTGAAAAGTTAATATACTTTATAAATTAAGTTTCGGAAAGGCCACCATGATTATTATTAAAAAACTATTTTTTTTTTAATAATATCGTAGGTACGTCTAATTTTTACAACAAACCAGATAAATAATTATTTTTTTATATCTAGTCAACAATTAATTTATTTATTTATTGCATCTCACTATACATAAATCACGTTTTTTCTTATAAAAATTAACCTTACTCTGACTTAGCCTGTATCGAGGTTAACAGTTTACATTTGAGTTAAACAAACACAGAATAATCACAAACATAAAGTAAGTCTGCATAAAACACAAAATGTATCAAAAAGGAAGAAAAACAACATGTATTTGATGTGTTACCAGATGGGTAATTTGACAGTATACTGTAACAATATTTGAACCATAACTAGTTATTAATTATTATTCCCAAGAAGAAACAAGTAGATAAAAAAGACAGCCAGCGTTATATTCAGTTTTAATCAAATGGGACTTTTATAAAATCTAATTGTTTAAGAAAGGACGAAAAAAGGATAAAAACTATTAATAGAATCTTCAGTCAATACAAATATCTTCATAAACTTTTTTTTAATTTATCTAAGGAATTGATAGACTTAATATGATATGGAAGAATATTAATGGTGTTGCCTGTATAAATAGTTTATTTGACCAAAAAATTTTTTAGTATGTACAGCCACAAGGTTCAATGTTGAGTCAATTCTAATTGCATGAGTTTGTTGTGTTCTTTCAGCAAATTTAATATTGATAACAAAATCGACCAAGTATTTGAATAATATCTAACTGTTTTATACACATAACATTACATTCCTTATAAAGTAGGTTGGATGGATAACAGAATTTTTTCCGTCCATAACTTTAAGGATCAATTTGTGAGTAATATGTAGTGGTTTAACATTGGACTTTAGACATGAGCCCCAGAATACTATGTTACAAGAAATTTGAGATTGGACTAAAGCAAAACAGACAGTTTTCAATTTCTCTTTGTCCAATATGAGTCGAAGGTCTTTAAAAATAAATGTTAGTCTCATAACATTCTTTGTTAACATATTGATATGGTCATTCCATCTTAAAAATATATCAATCTTTACACTTAGATACATGATACAGTCTACACTTTCAAAGATGTGGTAATTAGATTTCTGCAGACAATTATGTATAAATAGATTATGAGTTTTGCTGACTCTTTGATGAAATACTAAGAACGAATTGTTTCGGAGAATTTGAACAATTCATCAAATTTCAACGTTCATTTTTGAGGTTCTGTGAAAGTCCTATTCGAGTTTTGTTATTATATCATTATAGGGTAGTTGCTTGACAGAACTGAAATAATAACAGACCTTGAAAAATTTTTCACAGAACTTTAAAATCAACTTTGAAATTTGACGAATTGTTTAAACTCTCCGAAACAACCCGTCCTTACATATTTAGTTTGAACTATTAATTTAACTGACATGATTAACCAAAATATAAAAATTGATCCTATTTGAGTTTCCTATATTGGCAACACTGTAAATGAGACATCTGACATCAATGGCGCGTGTTTAAAACATCAAATGTTAGTTAGTTAGTTAGTTTGATACAACACATTTACTAAAAGTGTATTTTGACCGCCACTCAACTCCTTAAAATTGTTAAAATATTCTTCAGCAGTGATAATTCTGTACGAACTGTCAATCGAAATTTACGGGCATGGCCTATTTAATAGTCCTATAGAGCGAACAATTGAATCCAAGATCATGCGATTTAACGCTATTGGAATTTTTATTGAGTTTTCTGAAGAGTCGCATCTATGCCAATAAACCTGCAACTTTGGAGTATCTAAAAATTAACATCCGCCAAGTTATAGCCGAAACAGCTTCCGAAACTCGAATCATCGAAAATTATCTAAAACGAATCAACTGATGCAAAAGGTCTAGAAGCGGCCAAAGCTTGACATCATTTTCCAAAATTAAATAATGATACCAAGTATTCGATTATTATAAAAAAATTATAATGTTGCATTTTGTGTATTTTCTTAAATAAAAGTAAGGAAACTGGAGTTGTATTATTTTTTTATTACATGTAATAAATTACTGTTATATCAAACACTTTTAATCACAACTTTATCTAATGCGTTTATTTTAAGAATGGTACAAAATTTAACCATTTGATAATGCACATTGTTGACGATTGTTGAATATGGTTGTTGTAATCATTTACACCCAACTGGACTTTTCCGTATGTATACAAAATATTTATAAACATGGAAAATTTACTAAAAAAATGGCAATATCAATATACACACAATATTAAATTTCAAAGCATGTAAAAAAAATAAATTAACACTTAAGAACCATGCCACATACTGGCATTTATTTTTCCGTTACCTTAGAAATGTTTTTAAAAAACGTGCCAAAACCACCTTTCTCTAACAACTGTTGTTTGTTTCATGTGTATTTCATGGCGCTTTTCTAAGCATGCACGTAATCTTGTAAACAGATAATATATTTTGAAGACGTCGCGGTCGTATAAAATGAATGTATCATTATTGATCTAGTGCCTAAAGCCTTGGGGTTTATTGATCTAAAGTCTAAAGTAGTCGGACATAAATTAAAAAAAAAAAACTAATCGTATTTGTGTAAGATCGTCAAATAACAAAGGGAAATAGAAGGACACAATATTTTTTCTTGGATTAAGATATTTTTTCGTAATTAATCTTACTTATGTTCCGCATTATTTGGGTATCGACATTATCAAGCAGGGCTCAAACGTGTTTGTTTAGTGACGAATTCTGAAAAGTCAGGTACTTCACAACTTTCCCCTATCCATTGCCTTCCTCTTCCCACTCTCACAAAAAACCTAAAATTGGGGATGCAATTTTTTTTCGCACAGTTGGGAGGTGTTCACATAGAAATAAAACTCACTGACAATTATTTCATTTATGTAAGTGAAAGCAGTAAAATTTTGATCCTGCTACGTCTTCCTGGGGTATCCCAGACTTATTCATCCCTCTATTTATGCGTTATACTGACAGTTTTTGTTATATCTTATCTACATGTTAATGGCTTAGAGTTAAAATCTTTTATCTCCACAAATCTTAATATTCAGAAAACTTAAATTAAAAGTTTGCAAAACTTTCGAGAAATACATCTGGTGTTATAACAATAAGTGTTTCATTCCACATTATCCGATGTAAATACATTATTTTGGCATGGATTTTCTTTTGGCATAAAGATAAATTATATTGTTAAGGAGTTACAATTTCTGTGCGCAAACGTTGCCTGGAGGATTTACATATATTTTAATAATATTTATGTCTTTGGGAAGGTGCCTTTAGGGTATGCAATATTTGAATTACCCAAAAAATATTGGCTTCCTTTAGAAAATTTTAGTATTTACTCATTTCCGACCAATTTAATTTTACTCTAAACTATGTAAAAATCATCACAGAGATGATGGACAACATAGTGGAACATTGTTAGTAACTATTTAATATTCTTTTCAAACTCCTGAGTTCGAAGGCTTCTAATAAGTTTCATAAATAAATATTCTTCTAAATACAAAGCAATTAAATCAATTATATAACATATTTTTTTAACAATGCTTTACTTATGATTCGAAGAGGTAAAAGTTCACTCTCGTTTAAAAGATTTCATTTTCGTTAATTGTTTGGAGAAGGTTAACCCAATATTTCTTGCAGCGGAGTTACCTAGACTTTCTAAAATACGTTTCCAACTTTTGGTGATTTAAAAGTTTGGGCCGCGGTGGCAGAACAACTAATAGGAATGGAGATCGTTGTGAAAGTCTTAAGTTTTGTGACATTTACAGCAATTAATTATTTTACCTGTTGGTACCTACTGCCGACAATAAAGGTTTTAGTTAGGTTAAATATTGTTGTTTTTAAGAGAAAGCAAGGTATTGTTTTTCGTGCGCTGAAAGTGAATATTATATTTTTGATTAAATGAAAAGTTATAACGTTTTTAACAATTACATTATAATTTTAACATTTCTTCAACTAGTTTTGACTATAACAGACCTTCTTCGGGACAATATTCTTATAAACTAAACTAAGTACAGATATATGCATTATATACATAAGGCTTTCTTAGACAATTTAATTTTTCATTACAGAATTATATTAGTATTATTTATGGGCTTTGTAGATAATAATCTAAAGATCGACCAATCGACTATTCCGTATTGAGCAATTCAAGTTTAGCTACTACATTTTTAAATTTTATTAATCAAGGGGTACCCAAATGAAACCGAACTGATTTGCGGAGGGATTAGTTTTTGTAGTATAGCGTTCTGTCGGCAGAACCGTATACTACTTGCTACCTTTACCTAGTCAGTATGCCAAGCACTTCGCTGGGTAAGTCATCCTTCCGGCTGGTGTGAATTTGTTGGTGACTGTTGTTTTGTGTGCTCGTCGTTTTCGAGATTGCTGATTTTCGTGAACAGAGTTCTAAATGACCCAAACATTTTATCTACAGGTGACGAAACATGGTTCTATGGATAAAACCCCGAAACAAAGCGGCAATCCAATTGAAGACTCCAAATTTAGTGAGATCAAACATCACGACAATGCTGATATATTTTTTTGATGTGAGAGAAGTCATCATGAGTTTGTTCAAATTTGAGTTTTCTCTGTAGCATCATCCTTGTAGTCCGTTTTAAAAATTTAAAGAATTTCATTACCAATTTTCAACAGTCTGCGAATTTTTCACAAAAACATCCATTACCAAAAATTTCACCCCAGCTGAAGTACGACTTCTCCAGCGGAGTGCCTAGCATACTGACTGAGGAAAAGTAGCTGTACACGGCTCTACCGGCAGAACCCGGTACTACACAAACTGAGCCCTCCGCAACATCAGTTCGGTTTTTTTTGGGTACCCCCTCTATATATATAATTATAAATTATTCAATTTTTATTTAACGAAATAAATTATTTAAAACATTATTTGATAATGTGGGCCTCGCTGGGTGCTTTATAGATATTTACAATTTATTAAAATTCACTTAAAAGATGAAATGAAATAATAAATATAATAAAAAAAATGGGTGTGTCAAGCCTACGCAAGACAGAAGTGAAACTTCTAGTATTCTTCTCTCTCTCTCTTTTCATTTCATTCTCTCTTTTTTTCTGTCTATTGACATATTTATAAGTAGCATGTGATAAAAAAAATTAAAAGTTATAAAAAAAGAAAAAAAAAATTAGTTAAAGCGGGGATCGAACCTCGGTTCTTCACGACCACAGTCGTGCGCTCTGCCTGTAGACAGCGAAGATGAGTTAGGAGAGTGAGTTAAACTAGGTATATAATATTTACACCTTGCTAATGTTTTCAGTATTATTAGGGCTTTTTTATACTAATTTTCATATATTTATTGGCAGGTAGAGTAGAAATTAATATTGTTTAGCGTTTGCCAACGACCATACCATGTTGAACACACCGGTTCTCGTCCGATCACCGAAGTTAAGCAACATTGGGCGCGGTCAGTACTTGGATGGGTGACCGCTTGGGAACACCGCGTGCCGTTGGCCTATTTTTTATTTTAATTTCATGTTTTTTTTATTTTTTTATCATTACTATAATTAATAATATCATAAAATTCTTTAACTTTTCAAGTATGCTACAGGCCTAAAATATTACTTAGTGGATTGATATTATGGTCAACCATTGAAAAAAAAAAATCCTACAAACTTATTAATGTAATTACGATCTTTTTCAAGCGCGTATGTAATGATTATTTTTATCAACCTCGCACACACCTTGCTAATTTTTTCAATATTATTAGGGCTTTTTTATACTAATTTTCATATATTTATTGGCAGGTAGAATAGAAATTAATATTGTTTAACTTTTGCCAACGACCATACCATTTTGAACACACCGGTTCTCGTCCGATCACCGAAGTTAAGCAACATTGGGCGCGGTCAGTACTTGGATGGGTGACCGCTTGGGAACACCGCGTGCCGTTGGCCCATTTTTTATTTTAATTTTATGTTTTTTTTCATTTTTTTATCGTTAACATCATAAAAAATTTTATATCATTCTTTAACTTTTCAATTATGCTACAGGCCTAAAATATTACTTAGTGGATTGATATTATGGTCAACCATTAAAAAAAAAAAATTCCTTAAAAACAAAAAAATAATATTCCATGGCCGAGAATCGAACTCGGATCAACTGCTTCGAAAGCAACTATGCTGACCATTACACCACCAACGCCAGTTGTCGAGATGAGCTAAGAAGCATTTATATTTTACTTCAAAACTTTTACTACATCAAATGAACTTTAATCGGTCCCGCATTTTCGTTTCGGTCATGAGTTGGTTTTACTCCTCGAAATTGCATGACGCGCGTAAAGAAGTTTCACTTCAAAAATAAATTAGAACTGAGATGAAATAAAATAAAATGCAGGCATAAAGGCGGACAAACTAAAAAGTTTTTAGGCTTCATATGTTTTGCAGGCTAGAGGCCACCAGTTTTATTTAAAATTGCAAATGAAAATTCCCGGCGCTACTAAATAAATTGTGTTGGGGAATTTTGCTCCCTCTTTGCTGCAGATTACCAACTTTTTATCCATTGGTGGTGATATATTTTGCCTGATCGTGCGATGCTAATTTGATTATATATAATTTTTTAGTTATGAAGCTTTATATAAATATAAATTCTTCGTTAGCATTATTAAGCCACATGTAGTATTAAAATATATTTTAGTTGTGTATTACGCACCTAATTATTTTTCTCGTTCTTTTATTTTTATTATTTATATTTTGGTAGATTGAATATATATCTACGATACGACACGATACGATTGTACCACCCCAGCCAGGAGCACTCCTGTCCCAGTTAGACCTGCACACCAGGGAGCACTATTTGTTAGGACTCGGAACAAGTTCTCTGAGGATGGGAAGGAGGTTGGAATTCGGTATACATGGCAACCCAATAAGCCAATTTGGAATTTAGGATGGGTAGGAAAAAAGGAATTTTTTTTCTTTCTATCTTTCTTCTTCCCTTTTCTTCTTGCCTCTTATTGGCTCTTTATGGTTCTTCTTGGTTTTTCTCGATTTGGCTCTTTTTGCATCTGAATATATTGTACATATTGTATACCTGACGGTTAAATTTGGCATAACTCTAATAGTCAAACTCGTGGATTATTTTGTACTTATATACCTAGAGGTATAATTTGGAATTCACTCTATTATTCAAACTTATGTATTATTTTGTACATATATACGTAGAGGTTAAATTTGGCATTCACTATATTATTCAAACTCATGTCTTATTTTGTACATTTATACCTAGAGATTAAATTTAGCATTTAGTCTATTATTCAAAATCATGTTTTATTCTATTAGATAAATAATAATTACAATACAAATCTCAGATTATCCCACGTTAAAAATATTAATTATTTACTTACTAATGGTCGTATTTATGAAAACTTTTCGAAATCATATTTTCACATTCAAAATCCCATGAATTTGTTAGGATTTCCAAGACCATTTTTATAGCGAAAATAGCAGAATATTCTGCCTCCATTGCCGCCGTGGAATAATGTTTTTTTATCACCACAATGCAATGGTGGCGCGCGCGTTGGGGAACCGGAAGTGATGAAGATGGAATTTTTCTCTCCTATGGATGGATACACCAGAAAAAGAATGCACACCAACCAAAAAACTAATATTTTATACAAATAATATAAAATTCCTATTTTTGTGGTTCGGAGATCTTACAACAGTCCACCCCTTCTATTGTAGGTACGTATACATAAGACAGGTTATTATTATATTATTCCCGGGTGACGAATAACCTGACAATATTTGAACCTACTTGAACACAAGTAAAAGAAATGTTGTAAAATACAGAGGTTTTAATCACGCTGTTTTCAATTTAACAATGCCGTAGAAATGAGATTCTCGAGGTGCATGTATAGTAAAACCATGCACACATAAAACAATATTTTTTAAATGTGGTGATTAGAAAACAATGCAAGCAATTTAGGTAATGAATAAGATTTAGAAAGGGACGTTTAGATGGTTTGGGCATGTAGAGCAGGTGCACGAAGAAAGGAGAGTAAGGGAAATTATGACGCAATTGTGAATATTGGAGATTTTATTAAGGATTTTACTATGGTCAAGTGAATCAAATATGTCGGGTCATGTCGAGAGTCATAACAGAAGGGTATTTTTGAGACGATGTTTAAAAATGAATGAATTAAGGAGTATGTTTCAAGACCGAGATGTTTGATGGCAATAAAGTTCACTCGTCTCACTGTGGTTTTAAGACCAAAAGCAAATAAAATTTTATTTCAGCAGCGAAAAATTTTACGTACATTTACTCTAAAAATACCATATTATGCAATACGAGCATAATTGCTCGAAGAAGGTACTAAATAAAAAAAATAGTACTCTCAGTATCGCCCTGCCGAAAAACCACCGATTAGAATCGAAAGGTTGGCCGTTTTTGATCAGATATGACCAGCCAGTCAAATCTGATCAAAAAATTTCCCACAATCCCACTTTCATCTTCCACATATCCTTCTAGTCCTATTCCTTAAAATATACCCCATTTGGGAATATTATAAATCTACTGCTTACGGTTAGTTAGACTATATATCTTTGCGCAGTATTCACAAATTTAATTCCAGAATGAAACCTGATGGTTAAAAAGAATTTCTTGAGTTTCTTATAATCTGAACATTCCTCCATGCTCCATTTTCCTTCACCGGAAGTGGCAAAGAAGAATCGCGCGCTTTTTCAACACGCGCATGCGCGGAAGAATGCAATTTCATGCGACAGGAAAAGTGCACAGAGCAGACTGCATAATGAGGGCATTCTATTGTTTGTGCAGCTTGCTGCATCTGCAAACTGCAAGTTGCAAGCAAGCCGCCAGTGTAAGCATCTGCCTGGTGTAAGCAAACCAAAAGTGCAGGATGCCTAGCAGTTGCGGTTCGTGTTCTATCTCACGGGAGTTTTCCCATATTATATCTGTGAAACCAGACAACATTACCACACATTATGAATGTAATATTTTTTCCTGCCTATTAAAGTTACAATTATTAAAAAAAAAAACATTTTCCAAAAAAATTAAGTGCTCAAGGGATTAGGGACCTAGCGACCATTTTGCGATTCACATCTGTAGCAAAGTAATATTGTGTTATATAAAAAAATACCGCAATTCTCAAATTTATGCACGAGCTAGGCAGCTTAATTTATGGAAGAAAGAATAATTTATATATTTCGATATTCTTTTTCAAGTAATTTGAATTCTGTTACCTTTTCTGGAATCATTTAATATAAACGTACAAATTCCAAATCTATTTATTTCTAGAAATGCTGCTATTTATTAATTAACTTATTTTTTATAATTTAAAATAAAAAAATCACAGAGAACATAAGTTTTTTTATGTTTTGGGATATTTCAATCTGGAAAACCCAAAAAGCTAAGCAGAATTCTTACTCGTTATTAGGTCATGTGCCCATGATTGCTAGGATGGTAAAATTGATTAATTTATTGATAGGATTGGATGTGTATGGTTTAGGCACTTCGCACGCGGCCGGGTACAATATGACCATGGTTTGTTTTTCTACCGCTAGTTCCAATAGTACATTTTGGTTTGAATATAGGGCTTAAATCATTTTGCATGGTACGTAAGGTGGTAAGCAGCAAAGGTGGAATTTTTTAACATGAATTTTTATTGTGCGCATTGTATAAAATAAAAATAATAGTAAACTTTTACCTGATTTTCTAATTTATTTTATGAGAGTTCATTGCACAAACGCTTTTCAAAAAAAACCACTGCTTCTGCTAGCTGTCGGCGGCGTCTACCGGCAGTAGTGAGAGAATGCTGTATTATCCGTTGTACAAAGGGTTATTGGCTCTTCGTAACATTCCTCAACTTCTTACTGCCAACGTGGCTTTTATTAGGATATTGAAGTTCTTGTTGGTGCAAAGACGTAAAGAAGTCGTGTCTACTGTATCAGACTGGTGTCCTTTGCATTAATTCTAAATAAGGGGGGCTGGGTTTCTAGTCGGTGAGCTGCTATATTTTCAGGGCCTGGTCGGTTGCTGTGAAGTCGTATATCTAGTGAGAGATAATTCGGTAGTCCGATGAAGTACAGGGTCGGAAATCAACTGCGGTTTTAGTGGTTCCACCGGGAAGAAGCATTCCCCAGTGAAGCGTTCGGAAGAGAGAGACTAGAAGTCGCTTTCTTATAGAATTGAGATCGTATTATTAGGAAGCTTACAGTGTGAACTATTGATATTGGTTTCAGTTCGATCGGATGTATGATTTTATCGCAGTTTTTATTATTTTAAGTTTTTAAATCTTTTAATAGATTTATTTGCGTCAGGTTTTCTACTACTAGAATAAAAACTTATTTCCATTCGCTTGGAGAGTGAATCTGCCGTCTTACTGACCCAACCGAGTTTGTGGCTGCTGAGCTGGCGGTTGGGGGACTGTCTCGACCAAACTTAGTCAGAATCTAGCGGGAGGGGGGGAGGAGGGGGAGTGTAACTAGAGAATTCATGTCCGTCCCACAGCTTCTTTAGCACTCCGACGAGGAATGTGTTCGAATATTCAAAAAGTAGGCCCAACGGTGAGCGGATGAAGCTTTTTTGATAAAGTCTATCTGCCTAGAACCTGGAAACATTGTGGTAGTTAGAACAACCGACATAAAACATAGATATATGGTACTCGTAAATCGCTATTGATGCACGGTTTTTTTTACAGATTCTATACAAATATTGAGAGTATCGGAGCTGTTTCAACTCCCATGAACAACGGTGTTCGGAAAGGAAAACATTATAAAAATTTGAATGAATGGGGAAAAAATAACAAATTGGATCCGGATTGAATCAACGTAGGTAAATATATGTGTGTTTACCTTGGGTCAAAATCCAACATTTTGCGGCCGACTTTTTCATTGTTCGATCGGAACAAAAAGCTCGAATAGCAGTTAATATTTGCGTTTTGTTAACCCTTAATATGCATGAGAACAGATTAACTTACCGCTTGGCCACAACTACTGCTGGCATGCCGCCATTCTGAAAAAAAAAACATTATTATTATTCACGAAAACATGTTTTATTCCCAAGAATGGGATCAAACCAAATTATTTTACTATATTATCTACCATGACACAATGTTAAATGAACTTTAGTATAAATATTATGATTTAAAAAAAATATTCATGTCAGTTCAGAATACATAAGTTTTATTTCATCAGAAAAACTAAGAAATCTTTATTAAAAAAAATAGTACAAATCCATCACATAAAAAGGCACTTTGTAGTTATTGTTAAGACATTAAATTAAATATACAATTCCTAAGAGAAAGTCCAGTTATATTCAATTTTCCATTTATGTCCTAAATCATGTATCTAAATCATGCTAATAAACATATACATGTATTAAAAATTACTGATTTTTGCATTTATATATATTTTTATTTTTCAAAAAATTGGTTTATAGACTTATTTGAGTGCTCCCCTCCACGGAAATCTTTAGTAAAAGGTGAAAGATTTATTCTTTATTGAAGGGAAACCAGAGTAAAAATAAAAATGTTATTATAATTATTATTATTATGCCACCGTCTGGACGGTTTAGGCCCTATGATTGGTCGAATTCAAATCGTTAAAATATCACGCATTCTAGGGTTCCTTGAAAATGTCAATCCCTGCTTTACCGGCCGCTGGAGTAGTTTCCCTATTAGCCGACTGAGTGCACCTCTTGGCGGCATAATAGCGAATAATTTTATTTGAAATAATCCATAACAAATACGTACAATTTCATCTATTCAAACTACCAAACTACCGTTTTAATACGCATTTAAAAATAAAACAATCATTTGATTCAACTTAATGACAATAAACAAGTACTCTTTGCATTTACGATTTAAAAAATATTGATATTCAATATTATTTACGTAAATAATAATTTCGCAGCATTTTGACAGCCCAATAAAAACATGAAACACAATCGGAAGCTAGAAACGCTTCGTTGATTTTAAAATTAGCCAACAAATCTCTAATCTGACATGTACTTATATGTATAATAAAATGTACATGTTGTCTATGTATATAATAAAATGATTGGTTAGGTTAGGTTAGTATCACTTAAACTGGACGAAGTCCAAGCAAGTGCCGCCCGCAGGGCCTAGCAGCAAAAACCCCGCGGAGCGGGTTTTCAACTGCTAGTAATTATTATTATTATAAACAAAATGAAATGATTCATTTAATTTTTTTTTGTCAATTTTCTTTGAAATTAAATATCTTTGTAACTTTTTTATTTTGAGGAAATTGCCCACATTTTACAATTTGTTTGTCAAATTGAAGAGAATCGACTACCATAATATGGGCGTCTGCAAGTTTGGTAGTCGGAAAACGTGTAAAAACTGTTAAAAATAAATATTCAAAAGAACAAAAAAAAGTTTTAATTTTAATTTTTTTAGATTCTGACGTTCAAAATTTTTATCGGTTAGTATTGTCAAACGACCACATTCGTGCGCTGTGACGTCACCCAATAGATTTGGTGCATTAAAAAATTATGAAAAATGAAAAATTGTGAATAAATATATACCTTCATCTACTGTTAGGTATTTACGTTAGAAGGTAATTAATTTATTTTAACCCTTTCAATACTAAAATTCCTACTGAGGAACATGAACAAAAAATGAATATATCTTAATTTTTTCAAACACCCCGTATTTTGCATATCGCTTGTGAAGGATATTCCGCTCGGCGTTTTTTTTATGCTAGATTGTAACCTTTATTCCAGAAACAAATACTGTAAATATAATGACACATCCCGTTTTGGATGTTTTGCTTGGACTGGGTTCTATTATTTTTTTAATGTTATCTTTATATGTATGCATGTTACACTAAGAATCAATATATTTTTTTAAATAAACAATTTTTTTCGCGATTGGATTTTTCCTGATTAATTAAAAATAACCCTTTGAGACCTAATAATAATACAAATCAAATTAGAAAAAATCTAAATTAGTAGGCAAAAAAAATTTTGGCACTAAAAATTTTCAAGGGTATTTTCAAATTTTCAAAATTTTCAAAGTATGGTCTATATGTGGAAATAAAAGTGCGTTTCTGAAAAGGGTTAAATGGTCTGGAATTTCTTAGTGTATTTTCTGGTAAGAAAACATGGAATAATTTTGTGAAATGTATAAATATTAATATCAACTAATTAAATCATTTCAAATTTTTTTCCCGTAAATAGATTGTGGATTTTTAAAAGAGGTACCCACTTGCATACCATGCATACCAATTTCATATTCAAAGTAAGTTATTCGCTGGAAAATTATTCAGAACTACATTGTTACAACCAATTTCGTATTTTCAGGGAAAATAGCACTTCGCTACTAATAATGCTGATGGCTTTCAAATTTGCTCATATGAAAATCCCTATTTTGCTTTGACATAGAATAGCTTATTCTTATTACATATTACATGTAGTATACAGGGTGTTAAGCGAAGTACTTTAACCAGTAATTCCTGACATGATTTGAAGTCAAAAATATGTTAATTTTTTTTTATAAAAATAAAGAAAATCCGTATGAATTGGACAGCTTGAGTCGATGTGAGGGGTAAGGCGATTACTCGGCTGAGTAAGTGTCGACATGTATAAGAATATTTATGAAATATTTAAAAAAAAAACACCATTTATTTACATTTATTACTTCAAGTATTGTCAGGAATCACTGGTTTAAAGTAAGTCAAGTACGTCACTTAACACCCTGTATATTAACAATTTCATTTGCTTGAACGTTTAGAAGCATAGTAAATTATTACAGCTTTCAAAAGTAAGTCGTAATAGCGCTAATTTTGGAACACAAATGACGGCCTTGACGGTTTGACGGTCTCCGTGGTCGAGGGATAAGGCTTTCGACTAGCAAGCCGAGGGTCGCGGGTTCAAATCCGGGCGCGCAAAATTTTATTCGGTTAATTTTCGTTATTCAAAATGTATTCATTGAAAATAATATATAGTATAGTGGCGGCACGTTCTAAAGTGAAAGATACTCTAAGTAACGCCCTGGAGTAAAACAAGAGTTGAAACGTTGCAAACGTCTTAAACAATGTTTGGTGACCTGATCTGTATAGCCAGGTAATCTCCCACCTTCCTCCTTCTCATATCCTTTCCCTCCCAACTACCTTCAGCCTCGCAACATTGGGGATGCCATAATCACACTGGCTGCAGACGGTTGTAAGCAATTAGGACTCTTGTGCATATGCGTAAAAAAAAACAAATGATCTGTTGGCAAAATTGTCACTTAAGGCGATGCCATACATAGTAATGCAAAATCGTGTGTTTTTGGTTTGAAAATTTGGTCGCCTAGAAATGTTTCAGATGTTTTAATTACATACTGCGAATAGAATACATCTTGGAATTTGAAATAATCGAGAATTTTTAAGATAAGTCTTTTTATAAGCCCAGAAAAAAATAATGTATAAGGCCTATAAAAACTGCTTTAAAGTTCAAAATCTCCTACTTACGAACCCATTTTCGGTTATGATTTTATTGTATAAAGTGGAAAATTAAGTTATTTGTAAAATGATCGAAAAAAAATTAATATTTATGCCTGAACATCCACAAAATAAAATAAAAGGCACTTTTTGTCCATGTTTTTTCTTGCATAAATCAAAACAGGCGGATGGTGTTAAGCGGGAATTTAAACCTTATCGCCATCTACGTAAGGGTTGTTATTGATAGCGGCTCAATTTAAAATATTACACGACATAGTGCATCGCCTAAACTAATTATGATAAATTAATAAATTCAACGAGATGCATATTTTCAGCGGATTTAAAAAAAAATTAAATTAACTGCAATAATAAATAAGTTTTATAATACTAAAACGAACCCCTGGGAGGGACACATTAAAGTTAGTCTTGAAAAAATCCGACCAATACCAATCCGGCTGTAAAAATATGTTTTATTTTATTTTTAATGATAAACTAATGCTTAAAAGTAATAATGTTTTTTATGCATTGCACAAAAGATAACATATTATTTTTAAGCGATAAATATTGGCCTGAAACACCTATATAAATTGAAAAAATCTTCCGAGAAAAAAATACATGCCGCCAACGGGTATTGATAACTTTTTAAATTCAAAAGGCATATATATAATTATTTATTTATTAAATAATCTGGAGTTAGATCAAACGTCATTATCGTGTGTTCTTATAAACCTCCCATCATAAATTCTATGTACATAAGACAGAAATTAACGTTTGGAAAATATATTTAAAGAATATTCATTCATAAATTTAGGTAAAAATTTATTTCATTTGAAATTTGGTTGTTGAAAACATATTTTCAAGCTTGTTTTAATGGAATTAGAATGCATTGATTACAGAAAAATAGAAATAATTTGTGTTTGGAGAAATGCAATGTTATTAATTATAAATACAGTAATACTATATTTTTATTGTTAATACTTAGAATAGAACTTTAAAAAAATATTAATTTTCCGTATTTATTTAGCAATTTCAGAAGAATTATTAAACTGCTTAATTGTTTTACTACATTAGGAGTCCAGAACCTCTGGAATCCATTTTAATCCACATTAGATAGATCAATTAAGCATTATTTTGGCCATAACTTTGCGACTTTACTCCTGATGAAGTTATGTGGTAAAACCAAGACACATTTTATATTCCCAACCAGCTTACATAAATATAATGTAATCAAATTAAACTTATTACACAGATATTGCTTCTAACGGAACGAATGTGGCGCGAATTGTGCATAGGTGTAGCATGAAACTCTTGTGCAAAAATTGGTGTAGGTATAGGTTACGCAGCAAGAGTTGACTGCAATGAAAAACGTTAGCAATAAATTGCGGAAGAGTGTAATGATCTGCACTTTTAAAACTTTTCTTTCTTCTCTTTCTACGATAAATTTTCTTTAAGTCCCATAGGTAGCTTTTCCATAAGGCTTTGATTATGTATATACCCAGGGTAGGAATATCTTCCCTGCCGTCGGTACAAGCCTTTGCTCCTCTCTTTATTACACATCCCTTCAAGTGTGCGCTTCCTAGTTTGTCTACGTGATCTACGACCTTGAACGTAATCATTTCACGTGACGGTTCAGTATAAAAAGGTTTCACCGAACGTTGTGTTGGTTTTTTGTTTCTCGGTATAGAAACCTAGTTATCTTTGTATGTGTGTGGTACCCCTCGGTTCTTTTGAGATAGAGTGAGTTGAATCCATTAACGTTGTGTTTTAAAGCCATTTCATAAACCTTATTTTCTAAGTCGCCTGCTCTCCAACTAGCTACGTGATTCTATCTGTCGTAGGGTAATGTGAGTATAATAAAGTGTTAGATTTTATATATGTGATATATGTGATTGTTCAAACCATCACAAGAGGGACAGCAATTATAAAACATTGTTCTTATATTTTATTGTAAAGAAGCTTACAGTATGTCATATTCGCATCGGTTGCAGTTCGATCGGGTGCATGATATTGTAAGTGAAATAATCTCAGTTTTTCATTATTTTAAGTTCGCATCGTTTTGTTTGTCTTATTTTTCACCCCGTTTATTCATTGGAATACGTAAACTCAAAATCACATTCCGATAAACTGTTTTTTAATAAAATTGAAATAAAGCAATATTCGGCATTCCAAAACACATTTTATACAACCGATTAAAACAAGCTTTATCTTCGAATTATGAATTGTAAAAAAATCATTATTTTGCAATATTTTTGTTAAAGCCTAAACGAAAACACGCTGTATTTTGTATCT
Organism: Hesperophylax consimilis; assembly: GCF_061612785.1. NCBI lineage: Eukaryota > Metazoa > Arthropoda > Insecta > Trichoptera > Limnephilidae > Hesperophylax > Hesperophylax consimilis. The sequence continues at coordinate 19,870,098 of NC_142845.1, forward strand.
CTGTGACTGTGTCTAAATTATTTATATGTATGTGTACTGTGATAAAGATTAATAGACCTGCATGTAGAGATTTGTGTGATTGAAGAAACCTATGCATTTACTGAGTACCTACTCATTAAGCTGAATCCTGAGTAGTCAGGTACTCAGGATCATCTACAAGTTCAATACGACGAGTATAATAATACCTACATCCGCTATCCCCTAGCCGTCTCTAGTCTACGTCAGCGTTATATGGTTCCGAAAATAGGCGGGTCGGTTGCCACTATGTTCTGTGCTTGTATCATCTGCGTATTTATTTGGCTTACCGCCAAATATCGATAAAACCGATCAGACACTATCGAAGTCATTTTTATACTGCAAAGAGGCTCTTTATAATAACTAGAATGGTTGTAGGACATTTGAAAAGGAAAACGATACAGTAACGGTTAATATAGGTAAATACGAGTTTCGCCTTAAGGTCATTGTTTCAAAGACCACTCCTCTTAATATTTGGGACTTTTTTATATTTGTAGATACTCTCAGCATTGCCCTGATGAAAGACTATTCAGAAACAAGACGACGATTAAAGTGGCTCAATTTGGGTGGTGATTTGTTGGATAACCAACACCTCTGCCATAGGTCATCACAATTGGTTCGCATTTCTTTAACAGGGGTGCCCTTGTTCAAAGGTTCGAGGGTGAGGTTTGTCCAGGTCTTGGCGGCGGATGCATCTGCCCACCTATTGCGTGGTAGGCAGTATTCGGCGAGACTGATCTTCCGAAGAAATCTCTTAACCCATCGCCATGCACCGTAGTAGGAGGGATGGATTCATACGTCCGTCACTCCTGGCCACACTTGCTCCCAAATGCTTACCCACCCGTCATACAATTTTCCTTCCTAGAAATTCCTTGCATTCCTTTCCACCACTAGTATATGTATTCCTATATGGAGCTTGTACCGGACAGCAGGTGGATGTACCAAATAATTATTAAAATAATTAAGGAAATGAATATTTACTGTTATCACGCATTTAACGACGCCGAATCCCTTTTGAAGCTTATCACCGGACACGTATCATGTGTCAAATGGGATTTAACCGTAGTAATTAAAATTTGGTTATTTTTATTGGTTCCTTAATGCTCTCATGCATCCTGTTTAGAGATAAGAATTAAATTGACACGTGTTGAATTTGAACTCAATAAATATGCAAACAACTAGCACAACCAGTCAGTTGTCCGACGACATTCCCAAGTTGTGTTTCTTTGAAAATCCTTACCCAAGGTACCCCCCAGAGGAAACCGGCATTTATAGTCGATGTCACTGGCGTAGGTGTCCAGTACAGAGCTAATGTAAAAAAGGAAAAATTTGTTTGGTGACCACATACGAATAGCCAACTTCTATTCAATTTCCTCTTCTCCATTTCCGTCTTTTCCTCCCTCCCAACATTTTCCAATCGGGGATGCCATAACCTCAATGGCTCTGGATAGGTGTTAACCGTTGACACTTGCGCGGTATTCAAATAAAAATAACGTATTCTTTATTCACACATTTTGGTTCCCTCAATAATTTATTAGACCTGTTGGTAGATAATTTTGTGCAGCCCCCCTGTCATTCCCACGCCACACGACAAAGTAATTCAGTCCACCAGACCCAAGTCAAAGTTAAAGGGTTGGGAACACTTATCATCTTCCGATCTTTCCAATTTGAATATCGACGTTCATTGGCCAAAAGGCAACCCCATTTACCTTTCCTGTAATACCGGCTGGCAGGTGAGGTTTATCGAGAGGAGAAGTTATCGCAATATGTATCTTTCTATAGAGTTATTAGTATCTTCTTTGAAGATAGAGATGGTAGATCGATAAAGTTTTCAATCGTTGCTTTGAATACGTTGAAATGATTCGCTATTACTCTCTTAACCAATGATGTAGATACCTATTCTTAACATTTTGAACAGATTTAATCCATTCAGCCCTTTTGCTAAATGTAATAAAAGCTATTTCTATACATTAAAATGCCAGTTTGTCGAAACACTGGCATCAGAAAACATATTTTAACTTATCTGATTAATTTAATGCGATATTAAAGATGCCGTGGGAATAGAAGATATACATTTAGCTACGCAGTTATATCGCCTGATCTTGTGATATTGTTTTTGATCGAGAACGCTGAAAATCTCACAGCACCGACTGTCTGTGGAAGTCTAAGACACTGACGAACATGAAATATAATAATTTATAATATGCTTGTAGGTGGCAAGCTGTCATTTTAATACATGTATGAAATTCAGGCGTCTAATATAAATATATTCATTACTAGCAAATATGTTTTTTATTAAAATACTTTGTGCCTAAGTTTTTTTGTTTATTTTAAAATGTTGTTTATGCAATATGTGAAACTGGAGTAAATTAACAAATTGATTGTTATTGTGATGTGATTGTGACGTGTGAATTATTGTGACGTAAGATGTTATCGTTACATGTGACGTTATTGTGACGTGTAACGTATTGTGACGTGTGACGTTATTGTGACGTGTAACGTATTGTTACATGTGACGTTATTGTGACGTGAAACGTATTGTTACATGTGACGTTATTATGACGTGTAACGTATTGTTACATCTGACGTTATTGTGACGTGTAACGTATTGTGACGTGTGACGTTATTGTGACGTGTAACGTATTGTGACGTGTGACGTTATTGTGACGTGTAACGTATTGTGACGTGTGACGTTATTGTGACGTGTAACGTATTGTGACGTGTGACGTTATTGTGACATGTAACGTATTGTGACGTGTGACGTTATTGTGACGTGTAACGTATTGTTACATGTGACGTTATTGTGACGTGTAACGTATTGTTACATGTGACGTAATTGTGACGTGTAACGTATTGTTACATGTGACGTTATTGTGACGTGTAACTTATTGTGACGTGTGACGTTATTGTGACGTGTAACGTATTGTGACGTGTGACGTTATTGTGACGTGTAACGTATTGTGACGTGTGACGTTATTGTGACGTGTAACGTATTGTTACATGTGACGTTATTGTGACGTGTAACGTATTGTTACATGTGACGTTATTGTGACGTGTAACGCACTGTGACGTGTGACGTTATTGTGACGTGTAACGTATTGTGACGTGTGACGTTATTGTGACGTGTAACGTATTGTGACGTGTGACGTTATTGTGACGTGTAACGTATTGTTACATGTGACGTTATTGTGACGTGTAACGTATTGTTACATGTGACGTTATTGCGACGTGTAACGTATTGTTACATGTGACGTTATTGTGACGTGTAACGTATTATGACGTGTGAAGTTATTGTGACGTGTAACGTATTGTGATGTGTGACGTTATTGTGACGTGTAACGTATTGTTACATGTGACGTTATTGTGACGTGTAACGTATTGTTACATGTGACGTTATTGTGACGTGTAACGTATTGTGACGTGTGACGTTATTGTGACGTGTAACGTATTGTTACATGTGACGTTATTGTGACGTGTAACGTATTGTGACGTGTGACGTTGTTTATTAATTTAATTTAATTTATTTATTATAAACGCCCTGTTGGGTTTTAACATATATGTGTACTTAACATGATATACTGCATAATACAGAATCACAGGAGTTTTTTTAAAGCTTAGAAAAATTAAATTTAAATACAAATCTTAACAAATTAACACATCACATGGCTATGACATTGTAACTAATAAATAACTTAACCACTCGTGCTTTTGCTTTTTCCGTAGTTTGTCTGCCTTAGGAATTTATCACTTTGAAAAAAAATGGTTTTATTTCCGCTTTGCAATGAAATACGCATGTATTATGTGTTTCTATGATCAACTTAATTTAGGGGCTTATAGCGTTGTCTGTTCTTTATAATATGCGTTTATGTGACATGTGGCGTTTTTGTGACGTGTAACGTTATTGTGACGTGTCCTACTAGAATATTACTCAAAAACTATTTTTTTATAAAACAAAAAACGAGTCGATCCGTTTCGGAACAACCGTTCCTTCCCCAGAGAAAAAAATGGGCTACTATGATATTTTTACCTGAGGAAGGAACTGTTGTTCCGAAACGGGTAGGCGCTAATAAAAATATATTGTGGTTTAAACAATGTTACATTGCTTCATTTAACTATAATGGATAGCCAAAATAGATAGCTTCAATAAACAATATTTTTCTAAATTTAGTTTTTTGTAACTAAATCGTATATTGTACTCGGTCTTGGTACACAATCCTTGCTTCATTCTCATTCATACATCGTTTCAAACATACCTTTCTTTTATTTTGAAGTATTTGGTTCATTCAATCTTGCCATGACTTTTTCATATCGTCCCCGACTTCTTTTATCATCTAAGGGAGTGTTTTACCATCCTCTTGATAGCTTATCTATAGAATAATTTAAAAAACCCTGCTAATTAAACCGATATTTAACCACTATTTATGGGTTTGAGTACCGAATATCAACTCGGTCTTTATAAATAACTAAATCGGACACCAAAAATATATGTTTACCTATGGATAAGCTATCAAGAGGATGGTGAGATGCCCCCTTATTTTTATATCGAGTTTTTGATTAAATATATCATTAAAATGCGAAAATATCGAAAAAAACCGGTTTTTTAAATTCGTTAAGACAAGTGATGTTACAAATGATCCAATTCTTTCATTTATTCATTTTATCTATATTTGTTGATTTTTTAGACCTGTCAAAGAAATTACAGCTTAATTTTGATAAGTAATGCTATCAAAAGTTACAAATGTCCTATTAAACATTAACCAATATCTATGTTTAAATGTATAATTATTTTAATTTACATAATATCAAATCCACCAAAATATCTAACGGATTATAATTATGTTTCAAGAAAAAGATGGGTGTGAGAAATTCATAACCCTTGTAGGTTCCCACTGCAAGGCTGAAATGTCTGTTGGTTAACCCATCCCGCCTTTCCCAACTGTTTCACGACACTGGTTACATTTGGCCGCATTCATTTAAAGTAATTTATTTAAATAACCAACTTCTTATCTTCATGATTTACTCAAAGCACCCTCCTTCAACCCATCTAAACCTAAAGGAGCTTCAAAGGGTTAAAATATACCCCCGAAACTGTTCTGACTTAATGAAGGCAATACAGTTGGCACCATGGCCAGTGGTCATGGCCGGTTGGGCAGTTGGACCAAATGGTCTTGTTTTATCATCTTTATTTATTAATCTGTTACTAAATTTCATTTTAATTCATCTTTATGTAGAGTAGATATAACTCAGACATAGAATCTTCTGTCTGAACCTTCATCTAACAAGTCATCCAGCTAAAAATTGATTTATAACTTTCAAACAAAAGAAATCATGAAATTCTCTATGTTTTCGCCCCTAAATAACAACAGTTTAGAAGTTTATAGACGATGCATGATTTATTTTCCCAGGAATAGTAAAATTGTTAAAGAACTACCAAAACACGTAGAAAATTACGAGATGTTATTATCAAACTATTTAGAGTAACGACCAGAATTTCCTGTCGAATCAATTCGTTAGTAAACTTTCAAAAGCATTTGTGATTCAAATTTGGATCTCTCACTTTATGACAGAAACGTCAAAAATTTAAACAAAATAAACACACATGTCTAATGAAAAGTTCATACCCAAATGACGATCAGTCTGATTATATTTATAATTTCATTATCGCTTTTCTGATATGTTCAATGGCTACCATTTCCAATTTTCACAATTAAAAGTTCAATGAACTTGAATAATTTTCCGCATTACGTAAGAAAATAATTTCAAATCACGCATGTATCCATTCATCGACAACGTAAATCAGTATGTTTGGTGTGATGAATTTATTTATTTATAAATCTGATTATGTTTTACCCATAGACATATGAATATTAGTAGACCTGCCCTAAGTGATTAAAAGCGTATTATCCCCACTCCCCATACCGGTTCCATTGGAGCCGGCTGGGCTCGCGTATGGCCTCAAGTGAAATTTGAAAACGTGACGTCATCATTCTTGTGCGAACTATGGTCGAGGCATCATCGGTTCATTTTACGAAATAACACGGCAAAATGTTGACTTGTGATATGAAAACTTGTAAAAATAGATGTGAAAAAGAGAATAAACCCAATTGTCGTATTACATTCCATAAGTAAGCATTATTTTACTTTATTTTAAGCTTATTCACACCGTATTATATGGATCAGTTTTAGAAACATATACTATCACATCACAATGTAGCGATTCTCAAGTGTGCTCATCGTTGTTTACTGGGGTAAGTAAATTATGAAACATTTGTAAAAGTGTCTTAACTAAATACTCTGAAACTAACTACGACTCTGCAAATAGAAGAAATTTACTTTGCCGAATTCGGACTTCGAAAATTAGTTCATAACGTGGCGAGTAATTTGCGCTCCCATGTAAAAATGTCTATTCATTCAAAATCAGATTTTACTTTTAAGAACTAAATGGTGATATTATAATGCGAGATGCCTATTTACTGTCAGATTGATTTATTGACGAATCACAGTCAGCTTAACCCCCTTCGTTCTTCAACAGTTGATTTTACCCCTCGCCATTATCTTCTCGTCTATTAATTCCTATGTCTGTGGTTTTACCCTATTTTACAAAATATAATATATATGAGCAATTAATATATTTGGTGTAATAAATGTGCTTGCTCAAATGTTCAAAACAAGATACGTCATTATATTAGACCTTTGAATTCTGCTAATAGTACTAATAATAGGTCCCCAACCGTCGTAACGTCCTGTGGATATTGCGCGTATTTATGTTCCCTTGCAGAATGAATGAAGCGGGCAATTGTCACCTGTGTTCGATGGTCTGCACCGATCAACAATCACTACACATCAGTGGGTCTTTTAGGCCACACTTGTGCAGTGTGCAGTGTGCATCACACGAACACAACGGCTGTGGAAGCATCTAATTCGATTACATTTGAACTAGGATTTTCGGTGAAGAAAGTAAACGGTTGTTTTCTCTAGCGGAGTACCTACAACCAAAATTATTTTCCTGAAAGTTGCACCATAAACTTACTTAGAACATTGATAATCCATGATTTGAATATTTCATCGAAGTCTTGGGTCTCCGACTGCGTAAGTACTGAGTGCCAAATGAAGTATATAAATGGTATATAATCTAACACTAAGGCAAACTTGAGATTTATCATGGTTTGTAATACCGGTTTATCATCCATAATAATGTCTTCTATTAATATTAAAAAATAGTGTTTGTGGCGTGCGAAATTGATTTATCCAAGATTGGTGAGATTTTTCACACTTCTTTATAATAAGAAAATGTTTACTGTAAACATTCAATTTCGAAAAATCACCTTCATCCCCTCTTCCTACCCCTCAAAGCATATTTGTTTGCAAATTTGCAACTTTGATACTTTTTGATGAAAGCTTGCACACTAACGATCTTACTAAAAACGTGGTGAAAAATGTATTAAATTGAAAAACGACCGTGGTTAAAAACTTTCTAGTGGAAACATAAAATGGAAATTGAAATAAAATAGTATATAGAAAGATAAATAAGATATACTATACATTACTCAGTGGCAGGGAGCGCCTCTACACCAGAGATGGAGAATTTCACTCAAGCCACCATAAAGTCCTAATGTGCTCATCAATGTATTCATTTTTTATTATTTTTATTTATTTCTTTATTGATTTTCTTTTTATGTATGTATTAACTTAAATGTAAACTTTTATGGCAGGCAGAGCATTGCACACACCGCTCTTTCCAGCTGAAATAAACATTATTATTATTATTATTATTACTTATCCAGTCAAATAGGGTTGTACATCTGGTGGATGAACTTGAAATAATTATTTTTTAATCGAATTTCCATATATATCTTCATTTTGCAGATGTAAAAAAATAGCATTTTAGAAACTAGATAAAATTACCTTTAATATTTTATGTTTAAAATATTAGTTAATATTTTAATTTCAAACATGAAAATGTGAAAAAAAAAATTATCACAAATATTTGTATTTAAAAAGTCGAAAAATTTCAGAAAAAATTGTAAAAACTATAATATTAATTCCCAGAGGATAACCAAAAAGATCTGACGTAAGGCATGCGTAAAGCATTTTTTTTTATTAAAAAACATCATTTTCAAGAAGTTCTTATAAAATCCACATTCTAACAATTAACCTCTCAGACAAAGACTATTATTTACTTTGTGTTCCTTTGCGATCTGTCAAAACGTGAAAATTTTTGTGATATTTACTTAATTAAAAAATAAAGTTTTGAAAAATCTCTGAAATAACCTAGCTTTTTTTGCTAATGTGAAACTAAATCCAAAAAATGACATTATTAAAACTGACAAAAAATAACACAAATAATACTAAATATACCACAAATCAGAATAGTCATATTACTCATATCGTCGTGAAAATGCGCCAGCGTGCAAAATGCAATGTTGTAAGACCTTTTTGATTAGTAATATTTCCCAGTGGAAATTGTACAGTCTTTGTACAATGTGTAAGTGATTTTTTTACTATTAAGGCTGTTAATGTCAAAAGTTAGAGAAAATTTATTATCCATATCTGATTTTGAAAAAACTTTGTGTAAAGCCCGGGCAAGGCAAGGGACTTCAGGTGACCGAGAATATTAAAGTTACTGTTAAACAAATTGTATCAGTTCTTTTACTCCCCTCTCTCCTCACATGAGAAAAAAGCGGATGAAGGCAAATAAATTAGTGAGTTTTGCCGTTTCTGTAGCATTATTAGCTTCTACAATGGATTTGCATAGTTATTTGTCCACGCTTCACGAGGGTTTATAAAATAACTGCCATGGCAATAGGGGAGTCGTAGCTATTTCTGAAAATCTATGGACATTTAATGGAGGCGATAGCAGGACGATACACATCGTGGTTCGAAATTGTCAGTGACAACATGTGAAAAGAAATATTTTTTTTTGCTTTTATTTTAAACTAATGTCACCAGAGACCAAAATTACATCTTCAATATCAACATTTATTACTCCTATTATTTAAGCTTTGGAATCGATGGTTTAGGTCTCACGAGTATTTTATTATCTAGAATTTTGTTTTAATTGTTTTTTATTTGAATACCGCACAAAAAGTAAGAATTGCATCCAACCGTCCGGAGCCATTGAGACTATGGAATTCCCATTAGAGGTATATTGTGAGGCTAAAGGTAGTGGGGAGTACTGGGGAGTGGAAAGAGATGAGGTAAAAAAAGGTGGGGGTAGTACTTGGCTATTTAGATCTCGTCACCAAGCACGGTTAAAGCCATTTAAAGCAGTATTTGAAGTGATACTTCTTTACGCGCGTCATGCAATTTCGAGGACCGGAGTAAAACCGACTCATGACCGTCACGAAAAACCGTGATCAATTCGCTATAGGAGCCTAGCTAATATTATATACCTAGTTTAGGTCACTCTCCAAACTCAGCTTCGCGGTCTAGAGGCAGAGCGCCCGACTGTCGTCGTGAAGAACCGAGGTTCGATCCCCGCTTTAACTATTTTTTTTTTCTCTTTGTGATTTTTTGAATACGAGGAAAAGTGATAAAATGCTCTCGTGCTGCGACTTTTAGATATTTTGACTATATGATATTTTGGTCGAAATATAGCTTACAAATCGAGCCGGTAGAGTCATTCGGTATTTTGATTAATTATTTTTATTTTGAATCAAAAACTACTAATCAAGGCCGATAACGCGACTAATTACCCTCGCAGACGTGCGTGACATGTTTTTTTTAGTAAAAAACGCAGCCGTAAGTGAGTTTTTCAAAATTTAGAAATGTTTTTCAAATTCAGACTCCATACGGGTATGAGACTGTTAAAACACGATAGATCGTTTCCAAAACGGACAAATATACGGAAATATTTTGAAAAACGACAGATATTTACTATTTACTATAAGTAAGTAAGTTTTTTTTAGTAAAAAACACAGCCGTAAGTGAGTTTTTCAAAATTTAGAAATGTTTTTCAAATTCAGACTCCATACGGGTATGAGACTGTTAAAACACGATAGATCGTTTCCAAAACGGACAAATATACGGAAATATTTTGAAAAACGACAGATATGACTTCACACTGCCGATATATCTTCGATTCAACCCTATATAAAGCGTTAACGAGACGTTTTGTGATATTATTCATTTGCCGTGTTTGAAAACGAAAATTTGCGCGGGACAAGTCAATTGAGGAGTACACGTTGTATACGCGGTTCTCGTCTCGCAAGATACCTCTCCTCGCGGTCTAGAGGCAGAGTGTTCGACACTCGTTATGCAGGACCCGGGTTCGAATCCCATATTTGTATAACTTTTAATTTTTTTTTATCAAATGCTACTTATAAATATGTCAATAGACAGAAAAAAAGAGAGAATGAAATGAAAAGAGAGAGAGAAGAATACTAAAAGTTTCACTTCCGTCGTGCGTAGGCTTGCCACACACTGTATTTTGTTCTATTTTGAGAGGTGGAAAACACCAGGATGTTACTGAGAGTATCTTTTACTCTGGAAGTTGCAGCAAATATACTGTCTATTATATTTAATTAAATAATTGTGAAATAACACACATTAACATACTATACACTTAATATTTCACTAAAAACTTATAACTTAACTAACACTTTTTATTCAATCCGCTTAGACAAATTGTAATCTTGTTTTTGTTTTATACGCCCACAGCTTGTTTCTTTCTAGGTTCAATATTATAATGTATTTAACTATATTACCCACGCACAGGCTACGCCTTAGTGGGTTCCCATTATTTTTATTGATTTTTATAATATTGTATGTACTTAGTGTAAAAATTAAAAGTATTAAAAAAAATCAAATAAAATTCCTTGCGCAAGCTAGGATTTAAACCTGCGACCTCAGGATTGCTAGTATAAAGCTTAACCCCTTGACCTAGGAAACCGTCATGCTATTTTAAAAATTATTTTATTATTTTTATGGCCGTTATAAATTTAATACAAAGGGATGAAAATATGGCATTTATTGCGGATTCAGCAGGATCACTCGTAACCTTTATCGATAGGTTAAATATCTTGCAGCGCTTTGATAATATCTCGGTCCGTAAATAAACCGTAGTATTTGTGTCCATTCAAACTTAATTATTTATCTCTGTGATTGAGTTGCCAAATGCTACCCTTTCTCCGGTATTCAGTGAAGTATCCAGGATTGGTTGCTTGCTTAGACTCACTTCCCTCTACCGGGTTAACATTCGGTATCCTTCACTTAATGAAGGCAATACAGTTGCCACAATGCCGAAGTGATTCAAGAGCAATCTTGGCCCGAGCAAATAAAACAATGGACCAACGAGAGACGCAAGGGAGGCGATGGACTCAGGGTGGAGGGTAACGGAATAACGAGTAACGAGCCTCTAACGACTTTGTTTACGACGCCGACAACGAATTCTGGTCGTCACCATGGCGAACAACGAACGCTGTTACGGAGAAAGAGGTACAGAGTGGGTTTATCTACTTGTTATAAATATGCACTCGATGGAGTAATTTGATTATTAGTGGTTTAATTAAGTTTTAATGCTGAGTTATGATCCGAATTTAGCACTTTATCGTTATTTTTGACTGTAAATCAACTGGATTTTGAATTAAATGCCAAAAATATCCGAATAAAGGAATTGCGAACTGCGAGATTATAACTTTGTTAATCAAAAATATGTTTGTTTTATGTACGTTTTATGTCTGCATTATTTATGTTTGAGGTGATCGATAGTCGATGGATAATTAATTTAGAAGTTGGACGAATTCAGTTCGAATTGAGACAGTGAGCTGCGCATTATGAATATTAGAATTTTGAGTAAATCCCATTTTGTAAAGATGTAAGGAATTCGTAAGAGATTCTTGGTAGGTAAATATTTATAATATGCTTGAAGGCAGATAACTTTATTTACATTACGTTTATATTTACTGTTATTTGTATAAATTAATATGACAAGACACGACTTTTCCATGGATTAGTAGTGCTGTGCTGGCGATTCGATAACGATTAAATTTTAAAAAATCCTTGTGGTGATTATAATTAAATCTGTTGGCACTTATGTGGCGGTTTTAAGTACACGGAGAAAATTTAGTATTGCTGATTTATTAAAATCCTGTCTAAAACGGGACTGCAGGACGTTTCCTAATAAACTTTTAGTACATTCATAATATTTCGGAACACGTGTTCATGCACCTGCGTTTGTTCTGATATTGTATTAAAATGTGAACATATTATAATTCTTATGAACACGTGTTTCGACGCCGCGATAACTAATTCGTATTTTACTGAAAGTTGATTAGGAAACCTCTCAATTCATTAGTTAAAGGCCTGCCATCCCGTTTTAAACGGTATTACAAATAATTTGAAGAAATTCCTAATCCGTGTACATAAGTAGTTTTTATTTTTATTGAAATATCCTGGATCAGATTCAAAATCGGTTGACAAGGTTGTTTCTTGTCGTTTGCTACGCCCCTGTTAATTCTGAATGCGCGAAGTGAAAAATGATTTATGGGCTCGTGTGAATGATGTAATGAGACTAAAAAATATTAACGAAAGGATTATTATGTTAGGTGATTTGAATGGGTGGGTAGGAATTAGACATGACGGATTTGAATGAATGAAAACGGGAACAGAATACTTAAAGTATGTTTGGAGTGTAACCTGTTTGTGTCGAATGCTTTCTTTGATCATAAAGGTATGCCCTTATATAGGTGAGAAAGACGAAATGAGAGGTCGATTAGTGATTTTGTAGTAATTGACTCTAGGTTGAGAGCCTTTACCGAGGACATCAGAGTTTTCAGAGGGGCTGAGTTGAATCTGACCACTTTCTAGTTGTGTCGAAAGTAAACCACTTTTGCGGTTGACGTTCTAAAGTGAAAAGTGTATTAACTCCAAGAAAAATCAAAATAAGAAAACTGCAAAACGATAATGTGAGAAATAAGTATGTGAATTGTGCAGAGATGAGATTGAATGAGAAGGAAATGGACGGTCTAAGCATAGACAAAACATGGAACCACATAAAAATGAGTCTTTGTGAATCTGCCAGAGAGGTTTGTGGAATAAGCACCCAAAGTAGGAAGAAAGGTGATGCATGGTGGAGTGATAAGATTAAATCACTGGTCTCAGAGAAGAAGAATGGTTATGTCTGATTGCGGCTGGCAATGCTTCCAGCGAAGAGAAGGATCAAGCGAAAGAAGTGTATAAGGGATGTAAGAAAAAAGTAAGAGTTGGAGAGAAAAAACGCCCGGAATAGGAAGAAGGCATCAAAATGACAAACCACTTCCAAGAAAAAATTAAGTTTTTTTAGAAAGAAGTCAAAAGGTCCTGGAGTGGTCCAGAAAACGGAAGCATGAAAGTAATAAAATCGAAAGATGGAACATTTTTGACGAATGAGGAAGAAATAAAAGAGTTATGGATGAAGTATTTCCAGGAAGTCTTCAAAAGCGACCAGAGTGACAGTGATTCTAGCGGCAAATCAGATATAAATGATGATGAGCTAAATATTACCGAAGTTAGCGTAGTTGAGATCAAAAGATCGATTAAATGTATGAAAAATGGTAAGGCTGTCGGTTTCGACAATATTCTTGCTGAATATTTTAAAGGAGATAAAATTTTCAAATGGTTGTGCAATCTTTTTAACCAATGTGTAGAGTAGGGTTACATGCATTTAGATCGGAGAAGGGCTGTGATCATGCCGTTATACAAAGGTAAAGAGTGACGTATGGATTGTGGAAATCATAGAGAAATTAGCCTGCTAATTTCAGTTGGCAAGCTGTATGGTAGAATTTTTAATTGAAATTGCAAGAAAGGAAACAAATAATAAAATGTGGGATGTGCAAGGTGCTTTTATAAGTGGAAGGGGGTACATGGATCAGATTTTCTCATTGCTTATGCTCACTGAGAAGTTTCTGGTAAAAAAGCAGAAATTTTTCTGTCCCTTTGTAGATCTACAAAAAGCATATGACCGAGTCGACAGGAAAAAGCTATGGAAGGTGTTGTCCAAGTAAAGAGTGAATACAAATCTCACTCAGGTAATTGCGTCTCTGTATGAGGGAAGCGTTGCATGCTTTAGGGTGAACGGTAGTTTTACGGGGTAGTTTGATATCAAAAGGTGTTAAACAAGGCTGGGTAATCTCACCGTGGTTATTCAATCAATACACGGATAATTGTATGCGAGAATTGAAAGAGGTGGGACTGGGCGCGAATTTGAGTAATCTGAAAGGATATTGCCTGTTGTATGCTGATAATGCGATGCTAATTTCTAACAGTATGGAAGATCTACAATGTCTCGTGTCTAGGATGAATGAAGTATGTATGAAGAATGAGTTAATGATGAAATTAAGTAAGTCTAAAGTAATGGTGTTTGAAAGATCGAGTACGAAAACCGTTTGCAATATACTTGTAAATGAGGATTACTTTGATACAGGTGGATGAGTTTGAGTATTTAGGAAGCATGTTTACGAGAGATGGTAAGGCTGACAGATATTGAAGGGTAAATGCAGGTAACTCCATTAATGGAGAATTGAACGCAGTGGGCGCTTACGAAAATTGTCCAAAAAAGCAGTCCACAATGAAGTGCTTGTACATACCCTGACGTATGGAAGTGAGGCATGGAACTGGCAGAGAAAGGATGAAAGTAGACTAAATGCTGACGAAATGAGATCCCTGAGGCGTATGTGTGGTAAAACCATGTATAATCGTGTGAGAAATGTGTAGATCCGCAAAGAGTGCAAGACAGATATAAGCGTAATGAGTAAGATTAAGAAAGGGACGCTTAGATGTTTTGAGCATGTAGACCGAATGAGCGAAGAAAGAACTGTAAGCAGAATATTCGATGCAAATGCGAATGGTAGCAGAAGTCGGTGACGCCCGAGGAAGACATGGCACGATTAAGTAAATGAGATACTCGAGTCAGGCCATGTCAAGAGTCAGAATAATAGAAGAGTATGTATGAGATGATGTATGAATGTGAATGTGGCAAGAAATGTGTAGATCGAGTTGTTTGGCGGTCCGTCCTCTCTGCCTACCCCTGCGGTGAAACGTCGTGTTTGTTAGTTTCTTCGTTTAGAAATATCCTGAAATAAAATGCTGGACAAACTTATAATTCAAAACTATAACAAATAATTTCGGAGTCATGTTAACAGCGTAAAATTCACACTAGTTGGACACGAAACTCGTACAATTATACAATCAGGCCATTCCTAAAGTTCTGGCAAAGGAATTCTAACACAAGGCTGTAGAGGTTAGAATAAAGGGTATGTGATGAGGGGTGTCGGGTGAGGGGTGTGGATAGGAAGGATTGGCCGAAGGGCGGACCGAAAGGCAATATTGAGAGGAGAAGGGAGTATTGAATGTGGAATTCTTCTAGCGTTTTCAGATAAGAATTTGATAAAAGGGAAAATTTAATACACCAAGCCCGCAGCTCTCCGGCCGCCCGCCCGCCGCTAAAGAGAGGGTATTTTAATTTGATATGCGGAAGGACGATGACAAGAAAGAAACTATGGCAATAGTGCGAAAAAAATGAAGGGACAGAGAAATTCCTTTATTTTACTTGAGACGGCGAAAAATATCAGCTTCTCACGTGGCATAGTTTATGTATTTATAATATTTGTTATACACCTGCTAAGTCTGAGTTCCATTATTTATGGCACACCATTATTCTGCCGTTGAAAGTAAATACATAGTAATTAACATGGGAGTCATTCTCCAGAATCAAGGGTCAAAGTTATGTTTAACCTTGAAGTATGTTTATAATTGGCCTAATGTACTGATTTTTTGTCAAAACACTTATTCGATATTAACTTTTTTAAAGTTTGTAAAATATGAACAACTGTACAACTGAAACAACTGTTGAAAATGTGCGATTTTTATTTTTACTAACCAACGGTAGCCCCTGTAAGAAAGTAAAAAATCAGTAGGAAGAGAATCGCAAGGAAGAGAATCATCAGAAGAGTCGCAACTACTCTGTACCAGTAAGACTATGGCATCCCCGATGCTAATATATTGTATATTATTTTATTGTTATAATGGTTGTTGTTGTCATTGTTTTGTGGTGGTTGTGGTTGTGCTTTTTTGGTGGTTGTTTAGGTGGTTGTGGTGGAGAATATTTAGATGATTGCTGGTTCTTTGGTAGTAGTTGTGGTGGTTATTGTGTTGGTTGATATGGTGGTTGTTGTGGTGATGATCTCAAGGTGACTGTTGTGGTGGTTGATGTGTTGGTTTTTGTGATGGTTTTTTGGTAGTTGTTATGGAGGTTACTTTGGTGGCTTTTGTGGTGGTTATTGTGGTGGTTGTTGTTGTGGTCGTATGCCTGGAAATTGTAGGTCTAGAGTATTTTTTATAGAAATTAGCTTCCTTTGTAAATAAAACATTAGAATCTTGACGCGTACAGTGAATGAGGAAACCATCTTTAGAACGCGTGGGAAAGTAGTGGGCAACCTCCAATGTTCTGGTTTTTTGATGAAAGTGGTTTTTGAGGTGGTTATTTTATGGGCTGTAGTGGCTGTAGTAGTTGTTGTGTTGGTTGTTGTGGTGGTGGTGGTTATTGTGGTACTCGTTGTGTTCGTAGTTGTTTGGTGGTTGTGTTAGTGGTTGTTTTGGGGGTTCTTTTGGAGGTTTGGTGGTTGTAAGCACAAAAATCTAGCATTATTTACTATGCGAAACAAAACGAAGTAAAAGCTAGTGCGGCGTGACTATGTATTTGAAAATAGTAGATGAAAACAAAGTATGTTCGAAAATGTAAGAATTCACGCAGCAATTTAAATGTAGGAACTTAAACATTTTTTTGGAAAAACATAAAAATTCGATATCTAATAACTTGGCATAGGTATTCAACTCATTTTTGCAAATTACGGTGTATTTGGTTTCAACAATAGTATTAAGGAATATTGTACGGTAGAATAGCATCCAGGTTATGAAGGTTTGCAACTATTTTGGATTTTCTGGAGCTAACGAAACATGGCTTAAGTCATTTAAAGAATTTTTTCAATTCCATAAAATGGCTCTCACCTAATACAACAAAATGAAATTCTGTGACGAATTTCTTATAAAAAAATAATATTTTACCGTGATTAAATATACTATTGTTGTGAGGTAAGTGTTTGTATTGCATATCACAACAATACACGAAAATTTCACAAAATAACTACCAAACATACTAATATCGATTGTCTGTGATGTGAGTCAGCTATTATTAAAATTAGAACTCATTTTTTTTAATTCATGTATCATTTTCAAAATTGGAACTGATTTTGTGAATAATAATTCAGACAAGCGATAAAGTAGGTGCCTTCGTACGATACATAATTTTTCTGAAAATTAATATAATTGTAATTTTCGATATTGTAAATATACTATCCCGTGATTTTTTACGGGTCTGCGTTAGCTTTCACAAAATTTGAATATAACTTATCTACTTACCTGCATATATGCCTCCGCACAATATGCAGCTCCGCGACATAGTGATTTAGTACTGCGGTTAAATGGCCAGACGTAGTATAAGTAATCAACTGAATATATTCAAACCACCTGCACCGTTCACTTGCACAAAGCGCTGGCTACTACATGGTCCATATGGTCCACACGGTGTGTAAGGTCCACAGGGTTCACAGGGTCCACATTCAATATCCAGCAATGCGCATTGCATATTTCGAATTAATTCAGGTCCACAATGGGCTTGCATGGCACTTACTAACTCTCCCACAGCTAATATGGTACTAAGACTATTCCAAGCGAGGAACTAATGAAAACGATATTAATATCAATGGGCAGGTCTTTGGGTCTTATTCCATGGAATGATAAATGTGTTTTTAACTGTCCAGAGCGGTCTATGCTAGTGTTTAAGTTGTGGAATTGAACAATTAAGAAAACTACTTCCCTTAAGGATTTTTATGATAAACAAATTGATATTTACAATAAAAACACATAAATTTGTTTTTGACCACTATAGTTTTATTTTCACTCTATGGGTTTCGGAAGAACCCTTCCTTCGTCAGAAGGATATTAAAAACCCGGTAGAGTGAAAATAAAACTATAGTGGTCAAAAACAAATTTATGTGTTTTTATGTAATCTACTCGTATAAAACGTCGATTTATTAATAAAATTATTTTCTTTCAAATTTTCCATTAAAATAATGAACCCTTAATCATAAAGAAAACGATGCGTTCAAAATTATTAATGTAGCTATTATTAGTATGAGCGCTGAATGGTGAGTGTGTGCATTAACTATTCGATCAGGAAACACGTATTTATTATGTTCTTCTTTACGTATGGGCTTAAGATATATATATATATATATATATATATATATATATATATATATATATATATATTATTTGTAATAAATTACCAGAAGAAATCAGAAGAATTCATGTTAAAAAACAAATATTTAACTCTATACAAATATATTTTAGGGAATATACCTTTCACTGTAACGTGTATGAGGTACGCATTCGAGAACACAACCTTAACATACATACTCCCTGTCATACATACCTTCCATTTTGACGTGTATGAGGTACGTATTCGAGAACACAACCCTTTACAATAACTTGCTTGCTGAAACTAAACTTCTTAAATTATCTGATAGAAGAGTGTTAATTGATTTGCTATTTTTATTCAAAATTATTAAATCTTTAATTGACAGCCCTAATTTGTTGGAACTTATTTGCATTAATGTTCCTGCTAGGCAAACTCGCAGTAAAGATACTTTTAAATTTAACAAGAACCTCAACACTAATTATTCTATTTTTTCACCAATTCCTAGAATTCACAACCTTGCGAATAAATACTGTGAACTTATAGATATGTTTGGTTTTGACAATTTTGTGAGCTTTAAAAGGCAACTTATTTCGATTCTATCGGCTAATAATTAACTTTTATAGCTTTAATAATTTTATTACATCTTCTCCCATTCGAAACCTTTCAAGTAAATTATATCCATATTTGTTTGTTTTTTATTTGCTCTACTATACACTTATAATTGTATGCATATACCTACTAACTACTTTTTATACATAACACTATGTTCCATCTCAGATCTTATTATTTCTTATTCATGTCGATATTGCTAAATTCTATTAGTTTTTGCTTTTTACAGGTGCAACTCTTATTTTGTTATTTTTTTTTTTTTTAAATCTCTGTTATAATGTTCTTTACCTCACGAGTAAGTTACACTCTAATTTATATTGGTTTATCGATTTGTTAAACTCACAATTAATACTGGGTTTAAACACACCCACTTACTTACTTTTTATGTTGAACTTTCTTTTACTTACTATTTCATGCTTGGGTATATTTTATATTGAATCCATCTTATTAGTGTTTTGCTAATTTGCACAAAATTTTATTATATGTGTTGCTTTCTTACAATTAACTCCATTTATCTTCTTATGTTCAATTATTGTAATCAATGTAAATGTATATTTTCATGTAAAAGCCCATTAGGGCGTAAATAAAAATAATAATAATAATAAATAATAATAATATACTCGTACATACTCTCTGTCATACATACCTTCCACTGAGACGTATATGAGGTACGCATTAGAGAACATAACCCCAACATACATATTCGCTGTTTTACATGCCTTCCACTTTGACGTGTATGAGGTACGCATTCGAGAACATAATCCTAATTTACTCGTACATACTCTCTATCATACATACCTTCCACTGTGACGTATATGAGGTATATTATATTCGAGAACATAACCCCAACATACATACTCGCTGACATGCCTTCCACTTTGACGTGTATGATGTACGCATTCGAGAACACAACCCCAACATACATACTCCCTAACATAGACACTGCAGATTTTGTGAAATGCTGGAATTTAAAACATAATATTATTCTAGTAGCAAGATTAATGTTACCAGACAGGAGATTTTAAGCGTGCCTAATGGGGCGTATAATTATTTTTACATATTGTTACTGCTTGAAAGTTCTGCAGCTTTGAACAAGAGTGTGATTTACATAATATATTTAAAACACTAGCGTATAACTTAATACTCACATTTACCGAAGTTCCGTTTCGCTTTTTAGACGAAGTAAATCAGATAAGTATTCATGCTTTTGTTCTTGTTGTTGTTATCTTTAAGATATACTATCGGAGGTATCATAATGCTTTGCTTTTGAAGTAAGTAAGTTTATGTTCGCTTACGCACTAAGCCTGCCCGAAGTTTTGTAGCATTTCACGTTTGGAAGATAAATTATTTGTAATTTAAAAAATCAACCATAAATACTGATGTTAATTTAAAATATTTTCTCAGGAAAAAAATGCAACATTTCTAATTAATAAATAAATTTTACTTGTTTCCACAAATATGGTAAAAATACGCATATAAAATAATGCGTAATTGCGATTTTTTCTGAGGTGAATAACTACATCTCCCGATATACGAGTATCATAATGATTTTTTTAAATTTATTTTTATTGAGTGGATGGAGCACACTCAGTCTGCCATATTATCTACATGGGATATTCTTCTTTTTTCGTATGGTGAGGGGTCAGAGGGGACATCTAGGTCTGCAAGCCATTCTAGGGCCTCAGGAGTCGCCATGTGAACCTCATAGATCCCGCCGGTAATGAATGGAGAGGGTATTCGATGACCACATGTTCGGTGGTCTGCACCGCACCACATTCACACATCGCTGACTCTTTAAGGCCCCATCTGTGCATCATGTGGGCACAGCGGCTATGTGAACACCTTAACCTGTTGATAGCGGACCAGGTTTTGCGAGGCAATGAGAACCCATGCTGTCTCTTGGTGGGGTCCTGTATGAGCTGGGCATTTCCACGTTGACCGTTTGCCACTCAAGCTTCCACCTATCTTCTGGGGTGAGAGGTAATCGGAAAAGCTCCTCTCCTTCCGCCCAAAAGGGCTTTCAGGACTTCAAGCGGCATTCCGTGTGGGGGACGACATCTTCGTGCAAAGGTATTGCGCTTTTTTGCAGCGCCTTCTTGTATTCCTTCAGTGTTGCAAGCCTGATGTTTGACGGGGTTATATTTGCAAGTACGGGGAGCCAAGGGAGAGGAGTAGATTTTAAAGTACCGCTGATGGTTCGTATTGTGTCATTAGGCTGAACATTTACCATGGAAGTGTAGGCGCTTATAGCCCATACAGTATTCAGCCGTTCAAAAAACCAGGGCAATGGATGCTGTTCTGAGCATCGATCGTTCTGATGGGATATAATACACAATTACATTTAAAATTTATAAACTTCAATTAAAGGATCGGTCTTCAGGTTGGTCGCCGCGTGGAAAGCTGTGCCCGTCGGTTTCCGCAGCTCTATCTTTGGTGATATCTAAATGAAGTTAAAATTTACAAATTAAGTAAAAAAGGAATTAAGTTTTTAAAAAAAGTGAAGCCAGGGAGAATCATTAAAAATGTGTATTTTTCGCTAAATAAAACTGGTGAGTTGTTTAAATCTAGCGAGTCATTAAAAGTAATGTTTTACATTAGTGATAATTCGTTGTAACTCAACGGCTTTAAAAGAACAACTACATAACGATATCAAAACATACAACAGATCTTGTGAACAAAACAGTGATAAACTAAATAATGTTATAATTGTATTATCGGGTCCCCGCTTGCCAATCTATGTTTCTGAACTCCTTACCTTACGCGTTAAACGATTATGGTACCTAGCGCGACAGTTCACAACAGAATGTAAGTTCAAATACATTTGGTCTAAAGCCGGTCAAATATTCATTAAGAAGGATGACAATTCACGACCGTTCCTAATAGATTCCGAATTGGCTCTATCAAAAATATGACTATCTGTGATTTTTATTACTCTTTCGTACGATATTACCACTTTCAACCGAACTAAACAGCTGTCACATCCTGAACATCAACTAAACGAAATACGAACAGATAAAATATCTCATAAACAACAATTTTATTCCTTAGGTTCTTCTTATATTATAATTATTTATATTGTTATACTTTTACTATGCGTAATAACTATAATTCAACAAGAGATTAACATCGGATATTTGAGAATATGTATTGAATATTGAAAATGTAAATCCCTGGACCGTACGTTCCCACCTGAATGTACAAACCACGCGAATTTTAACAAAAAAAAACTAAAAAATCTTCAAACCATTTATCTACCAAATACTACATCGAACAAATTTAACGATTTATTCATACTACACCAAAATATTCGAAGTATTTTCCGGAACTTTGATGAATTTATTATTATTATTATTAAAACCAATAACTTAATATTTCAACCAGACTGCATAATATCAACAGAGACATTCACAACTGATGAGTCACCAGCTTATCAGCTTTCTAACTATACATATATTCCGACAAAAAAAATATAAATAAAAATAGTGGAATTTCAGTATTCGTCCACAAGAAATTCAGTATTTTTACGATTTTAGAACACTCAATATTACACACTAACTGTATTCAAACGAAAATAAAACTCGATAAATATATTTATCACATTATTGCCATTTACAGAACACGCGAATCAATTATTGCACTATTCTTATTATTAAAATTGGGCTATATGAACCAAACACAAGCATTATCTCCATCTGCTTCCATCAAACAACATAAATTACCATATTATTATTGTTTAATCTTCCTCTTTGCAATTGTAAATATATGCCTAGTACTCAATGATCTTAAGATACATAATAAATATCAAATAAAATGGTTTTAAACGCATATACTAAAACGCATATACTAAACGCATAACGCATATACTAAATGGTTGATTGGCTTAGGTAGGGAGGAGTCTGAAAAATTATTATATAATGTCACTTAAAACTATACATGTTTACCTATTAATGTCACATTTAGTAAAAACTTAATATAAGACTGAAAAACTATTATATAATGTCACTTAAAACTATACATGTTTAACTATTAATGTCACTTTTAGTAAAAACTTAATATAAGACTGAAAAACTATTATATAATATCACTTAAAACTATAAATGTTTACCTATTAAGGTTAAATTTAGTAAAAACTTAATATAAGTATACTTAATTTAAAAAAAGAGTAAAAATTAAATTACATTTGACATTTCACAAACATTTGTTTCCTTAGAACAGGCAATCTGCCTAGCTAGGAACTAAATTCGACCTAACAAAACGTAATAACACTTGTACCTACTCATTTTAAATATATGCTCTCATAATACTATGTTATTACTGTTATGTCTGCTTTAAATGTATCTTATGTAAAAATAAATAAATAAACACGAAATAAAGCCAGTAAGTGGAGTCATCTAAAATTTGTATATCATGTGAAAAATCTCATTCAAGTTCTGTTAATATATAATTATGTGCCAGTTGCTTTGCAGAACTGAAATAGTAACAGAACTTACTTAATAAATCATTCGCAGAACTTGAAATTTAACTGTGAAATTTGGAGAATTTCTCAAATTCTGCGCAACAACCCATTTTTAATAAAGCCAGTGAGTTATTCAAGAATTGCATTTGGCATGTTTTTTTACATCTTTCAGCGGAATGAAATACATAATTTAGTTATAAGTTTGAACCAAGGCTGTTCAAAAAAACTTGTATTATCAACGCACGAAAAACATCGGTTTGGACTAACGGATCTAGAAAAAAATGGAGTTTTCGAACTGCAAATAATTCAGAAATGTAAAAATAACCAATCAGTATTTTGAAAGCATAAATACTTGGCCGGTTCCTTTACAACCATCACAATTATCTATTTGTATCATTTTCCGCCGTAAAAAATTTCCTGACTTCGAAAAATGCGTATCATTTCGCTTTCATTTCTTCTTATACTATATGTGAAATTAGCTTTCATCAAAGTGTTCATGTCACTTCGCTTTGAGAATTATCGTCAATTATTTCCCATATTTTACTACCGCCATCTTTTGATGTGATAAAATTGACAAAAAAATGTCGTAATTATTTATCAAAACTAGTGAATCCCCCACAGTGCTTCGCTATTGCTAATGTTTTTCTCGGGAGCCTCCGACTTCTTCCATCATTCTATACTTTATAATAATAATAATAATAATAATAATAATTGGATAATTTGTAGAGCGCCGTTTTTGTGAAAAATCACCTCAAGGGCCACAATGTTACTGTTAAAAAACTACATTACATCGACTCATAACGGTGCAGTATTGCGTTAAGTATTCCTCGGGCGTCCCCGACTTCTTATACCATTAAAACATCTCTAAACACTCCTGGCACTAATAAAAACAAACTTTCAGTGATAGTGGTCGGCTACTTTTCGTCTTTTGCGAGCATAAACCTACCCAGGCTGAATTTTTATGTATCAAGATAAGAAACCAGTTCGAATATAACTCAACCATTTGGAATGCATTTTATAATATAAGACGTTGTCCTACCACAGACCGCCTTCTGTGAAGGGAATTTGAAATTTGTGATTGTGTATATTTTTGGATGACAACTCTGAAAAAAAAGTGGGTGTGTCAAGCCTACGCAAGACAGAAGTGAAACTTCTAGTATTCCTCTCTCTCTATTTTCATTTCATCAAAAATTAAATGAATTAATTAAATGAACTACAACTATAAATGTAAATGTAAACGCAACACAAAACGCGAACACAACTTATCACAGCGGGAGCACGCTGCTAACTGATTCACTGGCCGTGGTGGGCGTGGCCGCGCAAGTGCGCTACCGGCCGACCTGCTAAACCGAACTCGTATCTCGCTCGTAACTCAAAGCAAAACGTTCGTGAGCGGCTCCCCCACCTCAACAAGCGCATATGGTGAGAGAGGGACAGTGAACGGTGAGCGGTGGTGGGGGTACCCGCATTTTCGTGTCGATCCTGACTCGGTTTTACTCCGTCCCAGAAAATCCATTACGCGCCTAAAGAAGTTTCACTTCAAAAATCTCGACAACGAAGCCACCTATCGGATCCAAAACTATCTTTATTGAAAGCTTGAACCAACCATAAACATTCACAAAATTACATTGAAATAGGTTGGGCGGTTTTGAAAATAAGTGTTTTATTTTCGTATAGTTAAAATAACGCCATGTTGTAAATTTTCGAATAAAAAAAGTGATTGTAATTTTGTCTCAATAGTAAGAGGCACTTATCCCAGTAAGACTAGAAGATATGGATTCGAGTCCCAGTAGCAATTACCTTTTTTTTAAATTTGTATTCGTGTGTTTCATTTTTCATTCAGAGTTGTTATCGATATTTTCTTCTTGAATGATTAAATATCGCAATGAGGTTTATAAGCTTCAATAAGTTCTAATTAAATTGAATATTTTATGTCAATAGCTTGTGTAGGTAAGTTTGTGTATAGATTATTAACAAATAAAAACAGGAAATATTGACAAATGAATACTTTTTAGCAAACCTTGACCATGACTTGATTCTGTGCAAAGAGGGCCATCCGTCTGATCGATCCTCTGATCGTCCAATAACAGACGGATTTCCATCTCTAATGCACAGATGAGTGAATGCATTGTCTGTTCTACAGCTATTTTATTTTAGCATGTTCTAAGAGTAATAACCGTTCACAATTGATGTTGGCCACATGAAAACGTGTCGTTTCTGCGACTCTATTTTGTATTAGTCGGCTCGCACGTGAAACGAACTACCGTTATGTGTTTTTCCTGCTTGTTTGACCCGCATTAATAAATCCCTTCCTACAGCCATACCTTACCTCCTTACGCTGCCCAACTGGGTGGCGACACAGATCCCCTGTCTTACACTGTACAGATAGGAGCGCTCTTGTGAGGTGTCACATTTCCAGAAATTGTTGAAATACATGAAGGATAAATAAAATATAAAACTTTTCAAAAGTGCTTGACAGGTGCACCTCATTTTTGACACATCACACGATATAACATAACCAATATATCCCACATTTCATCAAAAGCGGACATCATCAACCCCATCAACTGACAGCGACCTCTGCGCGGCTCCAAACTCCCCGGATTAGAGTGTACAATAAACAGACAGCGTAGCACAACGATGTATTAAACTGCCAAACAAAGGAAGCGGAATGGTGAAGGGAGAAGAGAATAATATATTGTCAGCAGAAAACTCGACGGCCGCGCGTACATACCTAATCTTTTTTATTATAAAAAAACGGTTCATTATGAGAGACAAATTTATTAGGGCACACGCAGCTCGCGGAAGAATTGTATTACAATTTCCTGAGTGTTCCATGAACCCTTATACATTTTTGTAAATTTGTATTTATTATTCAATTATAGATTCAGATTTAATTTACTAAAATATATATATGCAGACAGGAGCAGTTGTGGATGCCATAGAGTCAGTGACACTATGGCATCCACAATTGGAGTAAGTTCGTCAGTTCGTCCGTGTTCGCCTTCTGATAATATTGTAGCTTGTATCTTTTGTTTTTTAAAAGTTAAAGTTATATAATGAACTATTGTCAATTATTCATTAATCTTTACAATCTACGACCTTTTTGAGACGCATTTCGCCTTTTCACACAGCTAAAGATGTACCTATCTTCTTAACAACGGTAGTAGGTAAAACTAGTAGTTGAAAGCTAGTGTGGTCACAGCTTCAACATTCTTTTATCATAATTAATTAATAATTGAAAATTATAAATCTGGCAATAATGCGATATCATATTATGTTTACTCATAGACTAAAGGGTATTTCACAGGTTTGCTGCTTACTAATAAATTAATTATGTATCATCAACGGGATTTGGCATTAGTTAACTCAATTTGAGGGTTTTTGTAGAGAAAGTGTTGGAAACCACAAAGATAAAAAAATCTACCAAATATAAACTAAAATATAAATGTTTTTTTCCTATTTTTGTGAACGAATCACACGATAATAATAATAATAAAATTTTTCGGCAACTTTACTACCCAAATCATATCCCATTACGTTGGTAGGAGAAGCTTATATGAGAAATAGAAAATACAAGCGAAGAGATATCTCACTCTCTTTTTGACAAGTCTGCAAACATTTGGGAGCTGACAGGTTAATTTTAACCAGAGCACATGATACGTGTTATTAGAATTAAACCAGGCTGCGTGACTTTATTATTTCACGTTTCTCTCGTTTTAAGGCTTCTCTACGTGTTTGTGGGTATTTTTAATCATTCTTTGGATAATAAGACAAAAGCTGAGTGAGTTGTGTTGAAGCTTTGGTACATTGTTATGCTCATGTTAGGTACTTCTATTTCATTTCGTGGAATTTCTACATCCTTAACACAATACATTCTCGGGTTACGTACATTCTCTGTACTTATCTCTAGATAATAGATAATATATAAAAACAAATATTTATTTTCTGCCAAACAAGTAGAACTTACGTGGTATTTGCTATCAAGAAATATGTTAATATTTATTTATGTGAAATATTTTGCCATTTGCACCAAAATAAAATCATTTGTAGTTTCCATAAATCATTTACTGTTTACTTTTTACTCTTCTCAAAAAGACCTTCACACATCCTTCTCTAAGATGACATAGGCTCCCAGAGAAATTATTTAACTCAGAGCCTCCTGTTTGGAGTTGAGTGTAAAAAAAAGAAACACCAAAATTAAAGCATAATGTACGTACAGTGCCTTTTATTTCTCACGCTGTTCCTTTGAACGCAAACTGTTTTACGGTATTTAAGTAGGATTGATGTATCACTTAATTTAAAGTACAAATTGGTTAAAAGTTTGTTATTTTTGAAACCGAAACAAACTAAAACCGCTTGTATATCTGCATCAAACTGGCAAAGGAAGAATGAATGTAGACTTGAATGCTGTTGAAGTGTTATGATAAAATCACGTACGAGTATGTTCGAGCGAGGAATGTGGAGATCGGCAAAGAATACAAGGCTGATGTAAACATAATCAGTAAGATTAAGAAAGGGATGCTTAGATGGTTTGGGCATGTAGAGCGAATGAACGAAGAAAGTAGTGTCAGGAGAATATATGAATTCACAGTCTCTCGTGTCTAGAACGAAGTATGTATGAAGAATGAGTTAATGATGAATGTAAGTAAGTATAAAGTAATGGTATTTGAAAGAGAGAGTACGAAAACTGTGTGCAATATAGTTGTGAATGAGGAATACTTTGAGCAGGTGGATGACTTTGTGTATTTAGGAAGCATGTTAATGAGAGATGGGAAGGCTGAAAGAGATATTGAAAGCAGGGTAAATGCAGGTAACTCCATTAATGGAGGACTGAACGCAGTAGGCGATAACGAAAATTGTTTAAAGAAGCAAACCTTAATGAAGTGCTTGTACCTACCCTGATGTATGGAAGTGAAGCAAGGAACTGGCAGAAAAAGGATGAAAGTAGAGAAGACTGAATGCTGTTGAAATGTGATCCCTGAGGTGTATGTGTGGTAAAACCATGTATGATCGTGTGAAAAATGTGGAGATCCGCAAAGAATGCAATGCTCATATAAGCGTAATGAATAAGATTAAGAAAGGGACGCTTAGTTGGTTTGAGCATGTAGAGCAAATGAGCGAAGAAAGGAGTGTAAGGAGAATATATGATGCGAATGCGAATCGTAGTAGAAGACATAGCACAATAAAGTGAATCAGATACTCGAGTTGTGCCACGCCAAGAGTCAAAATAATAGAAGAGTTTGTATGAGACGATGAATGAATGTGAATGAGGCAAGAATTGTGTGCCAAGACCGAGTTGTTTGGCATTCCGTCCTCTCTGCCCACCCCTGCGGAAAACGACATGATGGTTAGTATCTGAATAATTCCCACCGTTAACGATTTAGGTTAACTTTTAAACCAAGCAATGGGCATGATGCCATATAGGAGGTATATTATGCACTGAAGTTAAGAGTTTAGACATATTTGACAAAGGCTAAACTATGAATAAGACTTTGATCCGGTCAGTGGCATTTTCACCTTCACTCCGTAAGCTAAGGAATATGTTCTACTCCGCCGTAGATAATATTTATATACATGAAAGATGGTTGTAGCATATGGACGGTTCTTCTAAAATGAACATAAAATAAGCTTTACATGAAGCTGAACAACAAGATCAAAGAAAAAAAATATATGCACCCTTTACAAACACTGTACACGAAATGAATAAATAATGGCCATTTAAAAACATACATTTATAATTATATTTATATTTCAACAGATCTCGGTTTGATGATAATGTACAAATATTTTGGTCTGATGTCACAAGTATAATCCAAAACATGTTTTTTTTTATATCACAAATCTCTAAGTAGTAAAGTAGGTTAATCTTTAAATATTGATATTATGTAATCAAAAAAATCGTTCATAAACTTCATGTTTGACGAAAATAAATTATAGATTTTCTGCATTTTCCCGGAATGTACAACTGAGCAACGACCTTTTTGTCAATATTAGCAAATCAAATAAGATGAAAAAATATGTGACAAACTAATTATATTTATTTTCACTTAAGGTTAACCGGAATATAAGTTATTATCTATGCATTCATAAATGGAGCTAATTTAATTATTTTATGAAAATACACTTTTTGCAAGTTATGCTTTAAAATATTAGGATGAATTATTTGTTTGCTCGTGTACATACGAAATACGAATAAAAATAGTTTTGTAATTATAAACACAGAAGAAATGCGTACAAATACAATAATATATTGAATCACCGATACACTGATTGTGTTCGCAAGACTTTCTTGAAAGATTTGACTTTTATACGGATAAAACCGTTTATTCATATACACATTGCAAATACGTTCACTACTTACATCTAGAAGTAATATTGCTTAAATCTTGTGTTGTTTCTTAATAATTTATTTACCTTAATACTAACATATTTATAATTGAACTAGAATTCCTTCACCAAACACAAGAACATTGTCTCTTTATGATAAGGAAAGGCTACTTTAATTTCTATTGTTTTATATCTTGTTTATATCCTGTATCTATGTAAAAAAAATATTTTTTTCAAATATCAAATAAATAAAAATAAAAAATGTACGGGCGCCAATAAATAAATCTTGCAAAAGGGTATTTTTTTAAAATAATTAAATTAACGCCATCTACGAACGCGTAGATTATAACGAACGTTACTTTCAACCTTAAGTCATGGATATTATACACGCAAATCTTACAAATTTTTATTTAATAAAGAATAATGTTACATAAAGTACATAAATCATTTATACATAAGATGAAACACCATAATAAAGCTAGGCTTTTGTGTATGGGGGATGTGTTTTAATATTAAACCTTAGATAGTATTTAACTCAAAAGCTATCAACGGGTGATTATCATAAAAAAGTTCGAAGGTCGTGTGTTCAAATCCCGGCGTGCGCAAGTTAATTTTACTTGATGAAATTATATTATTTCAAAATTTATTCATTTAAAATAATATACATAAAGTTTACATGTAGCACATTCCAGTGTCAAAGATACTCTAAGTATTACCCTGGTGTAAGACAACCGTTCGGAATTGAAATATTGCTTGAGATGGCTTTGGCCGTGTTTGGTGACCAGATCTGAACCTTCGCCATCTTTTATCCCATCTCCTTCCTCTCCCCACTACTTTCAGCCTCACAATATACCCCATTTGAGGCTTCCATAGTTTCACTAGCTCCATACGGTAGGGAGCAGTTGGGAATCTTTCATATATATTTTCATGTAGTTAAATATATTTCTTTGTTTCTCACTATATTTTCTTCTGAAGATATTTTTTTGTAGATCTAGTGTGTGGATATAACGTGGTAGAAGGATTAAGAGAAGCGCTCCGGGTGAAGACAATTTATTATGTGGTGACATTTGATTTCGATGTCCTGTAAACCCTAAAAGTGTCGCAGGTTTTGCAAAACTATACCTTAGCTACTTGAAAGCTTACATAAATATTTTAGTTAGATGCAAACAGTTTGTAATACATTTATTTTCCACACTAAAGCAAAAAATTGATTCGTTTGGCTCAGGCTTGGGTGTATCAGGCTAATAATTGAGTGTGTGTTTTTTAAAAAATTTTATTTTTTTATTTGGTTGGCGGGATTGAGAACCATTTATTGAATAACCAACACCTCTGCCACAGGTCTGCCACTTTGGTGACTTAGCAGGGGTGCCCCGTTCATCGGGTGTGGTGTGTTCAGGATGCGCCTGCCCTTTAGCTGCGTGGCGTGCCAGATCGGGAGAGGCTGATTTGGGGAGATCCGTTTACCTCTCCAACAGGTCTCTCAACCCATATCCTTGAGCAGCAGTGGGAGGGATAATTTTCATATGTTCGTCACTTCCGGACACACTGATCCCTAGATTCATATCCAACCCTCATACCCTTTATCTTCCTAGAACATCCTCTTCTTCCTTTTCTTAAGAAAGACCTTCCACTCAGCATCCCAAAAGATGACATAGTTCAAAAGATAACAAATTTTACTCAGTGCCTCCTGCGTGGAGTTAACGTAAAATGTAATCCTTTGTACTTTGCATAAAAGCCTTGTTTTGTGAACATTAACTTATATACAGGGTTTTCCAATAAGGGGTGTTATTTTGATATTCAATCGTAAAAGATCAACGATTTCGTTGCTTGTGTGGCACGTAGCGCCGTCTTGTTGAAACGTTGTCCAGATCATTACCATTTAATTCCGGCCATAAAAAAAATCATTAATCATCTCTCGATAGCGCAATCCATTCACCGTAACTGTTGCTCTAGCCTCATTTTCGAAAAATTAAGGTCCAATGACTCCGCCGGACCATAAGCCGCACCAAACAGTAACACGTTGAGGATAGAGAGACTTTTCAACAATAATTCTTGGGTTTTCCGAGCCCCAGATGCGACAATTTTGCTTGTTGACGAAGCCACCGATGTGGAAATGGGCCTCATCACTCATGATGATTTGCATTTGATTCACTCAAGTGAATTTTAATAATTTCAATGCGTTGTTGAACCATGTATCGTTCCATTTTTATTAGTGGCGTAGTTTCTAATATCAAAAAATGACAGCTTTAAAAGTAACATCTACCGAAATAGCGGGCTATTCAAAATATCACCTCTGATTGGAAAACCCTGTACTTAAAATAAATATATTTCTAGGAAGACGAATTAATAAACGATAAAATGATGTACTCCGGAACAGACTAGTTATTCCCAAAGCTGTCTGAAGTTATCCAGATTGAAACATGTAGTATCATTTAAGATTTAAAGTGTACCTACATCAATCAACAGAAAATCCTTATAGTTGTCATATACGCTACAAAAACTGATGTAGCCAATGTAAGACCTTTCTTCTGATAGGACCCAGGCAGACCGATGAAATTGAATGGCTCTTCAAAAAAAATTTCAATATCTACAAATGCGTTGAGATTTGACCCTTGTTCACCTTCAATTTTTTTTCTTTATTATCTCCTTAAATATATTTTCCATTAATGTACCAATCACTCAGATATCACCCAAACTTCAGATTGGTCCACCGCCAGTGGAAAAAACAAAAATATTTAATAACAATATCTACGTACTTACTTACAGAGATCAAAGATTCGAAATGAAATAAATTGCTGAATGAGATGAATTCCTGCTAAATTCTTCTTTGAAGTCTTTGAATGGAAGTGAAATCAGTTAAAAAAATCCTAGTTTTTGATGCTACGCTCTCATCCGAATAAAATGATTTGCTTTTGATTTCAAATCGGTAAACAGTGAGGAATAGTTGAAAGGTAGATTTAATGTAAATATAATACGATGTGAGTAAGTAATGATATTATTATAATTATGATATATATCAAAGAACTTAAAATGTAACACGATAAACCCGTCGATATTCTAATTATAAATTTACTTCTAACATCAAAGGATATTAAAGTTACATTTTAATGAGAGTTAGTTAGTTAATTTGTTTCTATTTTGAAATTTTCTAAAAAGAAAGCGCTAGTTGGCTTCCTTTTGAAAAAGTTAATTAATTTATAACGATACTATTTTAAGCTTAACGGTTTTATTTAATTTCTTACTTCTTAGAAAATAAATGTTTAACACCAATGAATGCTCAAGTTTTTCTTTTAAATTTCTCCTACAAAGAAAGCATTCGAAACAAGGCAAAATTTTTATTGAAAACTAAGTTTAATTGGTCTCTCGACCAATTGCTTTGCAGCGTAGTGGGAGGGAAATATTCTCATATCCTTCACTCCTGGACATACTGATATCTATATTCGTAAACAGCCCTAATACCTTTTACATATTTAGAACTACATCTCTTTCCTTTCGTTAAAAAAACCCTCTATACAGCATCCCAAAAGATGACACAGGCGCTGGGGGAAAATATTTTCATCAGGGCCTCTCGTGTGGAGTTTTAAAATAATTATTATTCGGAGTTTAATTTTATGTTTTTCAGTATTGGCTGTGCTATTTAAAATGTACTTGCTAAATACAAATTAAAAATTTGATTAAAAACTTCTACTATACATATGTACGGTTAAATATGGTAAAATAGCAAGATTTTAGAAAAGTTAATAAAATATCTACATACATTATCGAGGTGGGCAACTCTGTTGTTTTTTATTTGAACAAAATGAACATCTAATTGAATAAAATTAAAAACACAGTTTACAAATATTGACAAATAACAAAAAAAAAACTTTTTTTTTACGTTTGACTAAGGATTGAACTTTCCTCCCCAGGGACTGGCGCTCAACTACTGTTAACATTTAAAATGTCTTTTAAAATTATAAAAAATGTTTATTTGGGTTGACTGAGGATTGATCCTTCCTCCCCATGGACTGACTAAAATGAGTAAACACAGCTATCACTTATTACTTTGGTACCATCCAATTATGATGTGGATGGTACCAAATTTTATTTAGTATTTTAACTGCGAATTTTTTTTATAATTTCATCCAATTTAAAGCATATGCGTGTTTGTGCGTGTGTGTGTGACAGAAAAAAGGCAGAATGCATTGTCATCGACAACGATTCTGTACACTGTTTTAGCTCGATGTTGTCTTTGTTAATTTAGACTTCCAATATTCCGTTTCATTCGTTTATTCATTCAATTATTCATTCATTCGAGAAAAGAAAACCCGAATTCCTATATGTGTATTTCAAAAAAATGCAATTACACTAAATTACTATCGACATGAAGGAATGGAAAATTTTCATAATAATTAATTATCTTAAACAATATACCTTATTCAAATTATCATTTTATTAACATTAATCATGTTTCGGGCATGACATTATATCTGCGTACGGCACATATTTTAGGTTCAGATAATCGTAAAATGATAAAATGAAAAATGATCCGTCGTTTGATCACCAAAAATATTCAAGTTGATTTTTCATTCTTTTATCAAGTTTTGGTAAAGAAGCTTTTGTTGTAATTTAAAAATAAATTTATCGTATTTTTTTATTATTTATTTTTTTTTACTAATAAAACTTCTGTACATTACAAAATAGTTAGTTTTACAATGGGTTCTTTTGTATCTTACTTTTTATAATGCTCTTCCATTAGAATAATTAGCTTGTGGAGGGAAGAGGAGTGATAATGAAAATACTTAGTTAATAATTAAATGATGTTGACAATTCAATAAAATAAATAAATATATACCTCATTGCAGCACATTGTTTCGTGTCATCTTTAACCTTTCAATTTTTTACCTTATTTTATTTTTCATTTGGCCTGAGGCGCAAAAAACCGACTAACATGAGACACATCTTTTTCGCTACAAATACGAAAATAACAAAATAATACGATAAGTATAATATTGTTGAAGGCTTCAGGATTGTCAAAGTGTCAATCTCCTAATGGGTGGTATTGGAGAACTCGAGAATAAAGACACAAGACACAAGAGACAAGAAACGAAGTACGTGCCGTGAAATTACAGGGACAAATATAATGGGACCTTGATGCTAAGAAAGGTTGATGAGCAATTGTTTTTCAGGATAATGGACGCGCAAAAGCCTTTTCAGAACGCCATTCCACTTTAAGGTTGACGGTCAAAAAACCTTTTCATAGGAACCAGCTTGTACTGATCAATTTAAGTGCTTGTTTTTCATGGGCTGCTTTCGGGAGAATCTCTATGTTTTTACATGGAACAACTAATAATACTTATAATGATAATTGGCCAATTTGTAAATCGTTGTTTTCACGAAACATCTCAAAGGCGCTTTAAATTAAATCACAACGACATAACGTGGAATTACAAATAATTTGGAATAGCGAAATGTAGGAAAAATACTGAAATTTTAGAATGCATTATCTCAGATTGGACTGAACAACCTTGCACGCCTTATATGTCCACATTTTGGCCATTCAGTCGATCATGCTGTTTCTCTCTTACAAAACTAGTCGCAGCCGACAGTTGGCCCCGCCGACAGTTGGCCCGCCGACAGTTGGTCCCCTTGACAGTAGATCCCTCTGCAACTCGATTCCCCGGACAGTTGATCCCCTAAAGGATTATTTCTTCTGTACGTCCTTCTCGGGAAAGTAGGTTTGCAGAGAGGATAGACATAGCATTATTGGTATAAATATATTTGTATTGCAGATTTCCACTCAGACGCCTTCAGATATAAGTATACCGACTTTTGTTATATGGCCGTTTATCCTCTCTGCATACTGACTTTACCGACAAAGACGTACAGAAGAAGTTATCCTGTAGGGGATCAACTTTCCGATGGATCAACTGTCCGGGGGTCAACTGTATATATATGTATATTTTTGACAATAATATCAAATTATGTTCCAGGAAGAATTTATGTGTTAAGGCTGCATTCTGATGTGGTAAGTAAAGTACCAAAATAGGTAAAAATGATTTAAAATGGGATGTTTTTGTACTTATCGAATTCCTTACGTTTTATGTACAAAATAATTTAATATTACTACTACTCATTTTCAATATTACTATTACTCATTTTTTCATATATAAAGAAGGTTGTTTTCGATGTTATCGCATTCTCACCACTATTGGTAAGTTAAAACGCTGTTTTTCTGTTTCTGTTAGTAAAAATACACACACTACGTTGAAATCACTGCGTTTATACTTACACTTATATTTATTTAGTCGTTGCAATTGAAGATATCTACTTCAGAAAGAATTTTGTTATATTATGTTGAACACAATTTAAGCATTCTGATTCGAATTCGTTCACAATGTTTTTCATTAAAAATATTTCACGAATGCGTCTGCCGCGTAGGTATTTTCATTTAAATTTCGTTAAATAATTCAGGGCATTGAGTAAAGTAACGTTGTTTACGATTTTATGTCATAATATCTGAAAGCTGTTTACGTACACTCAATGAATCGATTTTTGAAAAACACAGTTGCAACAAGATAATTAATTACAAGATCCATTGTGCCATGTGTACGGAATGTATTACATGATTTATGTTTTAAATAAATTCAATTTAGTTTATACAAAATATTATTTTTAATATATAATATTTTGTTATATTATGTTAAAATAAGTAATTCATAAATAAAAACCGCGTAATCAACGCAAACTCTTAATTCATGCATATGCAAAGTATAGGTGTTTGATATGACAATATTTGTGAAGTCTTGTGTATTTCTTGTTTTTGATCTAGGTATTTTAACTGCTTTCTTTATAATCTGATAAGTGTTCAATATATATTGTCTCTTACTAAAGTTCTCATTTAAGAGATTATTGATTTAGTTTCATTTATTTTTTATTTTTGTCTTTTCTTGGACCATAAAAAATAACTGCTTATTCTGACAACAAATAGATAACTACACTATTTAAATCATCCGAAATTTGATAATTTATGTAATTTGATAATAACGGTTATTTATGGGTTCGTACATATTGTAATCAATGGAAAAATATACATTTCATTAATATGTAATTTATTTTACCTTTCGTATTTTTATATTTTCTTACACTTATAATTTGTCCTCTTAACTTTGTATCTATGTCAATGTTACATGTTGTGAGGTATGTTTTTAAATATGTATATAAACTTGGGATGTTTTTATCTACCATCTTGAAATATGTACATACTTCCGCCGCACTACGTAATATACAAGGTGTCCGGGGGTAATGTGCAACAACTTCGGGAAGTGATTTTATATGACAGTACAAATAAAAAGACAAATACTTTTTTTCGAAATTTCAACGTTTTAAGAAAGTTTTCAGTTTTAAAAGTTATATTGTTTGTGTGGAAAAAATATTTAACACATCTGATTTTTCAATTTTCTTGATTGAATGAATAACATTAATGAATGAATGAATGAAATGAAAGTAACTTGAAAGCGGAAATTAACCCACTTCCCGAGGTTAGATCAAGCTAAAACTCGATATCGATGCATTATATCACTCATCACTGGAAAACATGATATTTAAAATTTTACGGCAGTTAATCGGCTATCTAATTGGGTGTTAGGTTAGGTGTAAGCGGTCTTGACTCCAGTTCCTGGAGACGAGGGTTCTATCCCCAGTAAAACCCAACAAAATTATATATTTTTAATTGGCTACTAGCCGGCCCAAGAGCTGGCGCAACAAGGTTGAAAATTGAAAATACAATGTGAAAAAAACTTTGTTTTTTTTAGGGGTTGATCTTTCATGTTGATCTCGGTTCAGCTATCAATTTGCAGATTTAGTTTTTTAAGCTTTAAGCTCAAGGCTTTAAGGTCTACCATAGCAAAACTTTTCCTCCGAAGTTTGTGATGGATTGACGAAAATTATATAGTGTTCGCCCATTTCTAATGAACATTCTTATCAAAGAGTTGCTGGTCCGTGAAAATATTGTTTGAAATACAAAATTCCAATTTGTAAACGATGCAGTTTTCCATAACATTATAGTGATACATCGCTTTGAAATTCATTAAATATTCATCAATAATTCATTCAATGAGCTTAGTTTTTTTAATTCATGCTAAAAATTAGTTCAGTATTAGTAGTATTTTTAATTATTGTATGCAATACTGTTTGATTTATATATATTTAATATACTTAATGATTAATTAATAATTAGGTGATGTCGATATATTTAATATTAACTCAGCGAATTTTGTGGATCACCTAAAAGACTTATTTCAACACTATTCCTAAATGGAAGTTGTATTTATGTATGTTTTAATTTATGTTCTTGTTCTTTTTAATTTCGTTTCTCGCATATATTATTTGTTAATGTAATTTTATTTTTATTATTTCTTTCTCATGTTTCAAAATTGTCTGTCATCAAAATTGTACCACCTACATGTAAAAACTCTCTGGGCGTTAAATAAATAAATTTAAGTAATTAATGTGAGATATGTCTGAGGGTGAGAGTGAAGAACGTATGGGTATTGAGATTTATTGCAGATGTAAGGATTCATAGCCTTATTTGTTGTGTGAAGGTATGGAGTTGGGATTTGGGTCAGGTCTCGAAGATACTGTAACATGTAGAAAATTTTTAAACAAACCATAAGGCGTTTTTCGGGGTTACAGATGGCTTATAATGGAGTGAAGTTAATGTAATGTGAAGGTTCTCTTTTAACTCCCAGTGGTGAATGCAGCGCTACTGCATTCTGGCGGAATAATAAAAAAACAGTTCTTATGAGGAATCGCATAGAACAGCGTTCATGAAGTTTTACAGGCATCTAGGTCAAACATTCGTGTATCCAAATTCATATGTGAGATTTGAATGTCTTGCAGGAGAGGAAACTAGCTGACGTTTATATGCAGTCACATAATACTCCAGTCTTGTCCTCAAAGTTTTAAAATAGAACACACCTTTGTGCCATCAGCCGGAGTGATTCCTTTTATTGGTTTGAACTTCTGATTTGCTGAAATTGAAATACTTCAAAGAATTTAGATCAAATTTTTTCAAACAAGACGTATACGTATACGCAAGTATACGCATACACAATACGTATACGCAAGATTGCTTTACAAATACTATGTATTTCAAACTATGTTCTTGACGGTGTAAAAGTAGAAGAAAGTAACGGTTCAGTTTCATTTATTTATTTTTTTATGTGAATTCCGCACGAGAGTCCCAACTGCTCCCAATCGTTTTGTATGGGTATTTTGTGAGGCTGAAGGTAGTGGGGAGGAAAAGGAGATGGGAGATAGAGGGTGAGGAAGTACCTAGCTATGCAGATCTGGTCACCAAACATGGATAAAGCTATTTCAAGCAATATTGAAATTCCAAACGGTGGTGACACCAGGGCGATACTGAGAGTATCTTCGACACCGGAACGTGCTTCATGTAAACTACATATTATTTTAAATTAATAAATTGTGAAATAATACAATTTCATGAAATAAAATTAGCATGCGCACGCCGGGATACGAACACGCGACTTTTGACCTTTTTTTATGATAATCACCCGTTGATAGCTTCTGAAGTAAAAATACTATCAGCCTTTTCAACCAACGTTTCAATTCTGAATAGTGGTCTTTCACCAGGGCGATACTGAGAGTATGTTCCACTCTATATTATTTTTAATTAATATTTTGTGAAATAATTAAAATATAATTTACTTGGACACTCTGGGATTTGACCCTATGACGTTCGGCTTGCCAGTCAAGAGCCATACCCCTCAACCACGGAGTCCGCCAAAATTATTAACACAAATAACATTTCTACAAAGACAGCAATTTACAAGACAATAACTGGAGAATTTACCATGCACAGCAGATAAACAAAAAAAAATTATATGCGAATATTTTTCACATGTGAATTTATATACAAACGTGACGCAACTAAATGTAGAATTAAAACATGAAGGGCTTATATTAATTTCCTGAAATAATTTTGCTAAGTTGGTTACTTCCTTTTGCCTTATTACAGTCCAAATAAAACACGAAGTCTTCTTTAGTCCTTTGATAGGAAGTAATCAAATGGAATTGTTTAAAGGACATGATACCTACCTAATTTTCAGATTGTTATATTTTTAAACTTTTTTTAAATAAACGGGTATTTGGAGAGAAGTAGGCACATCAAGTCATTTTAAATTTTTATTTATTAAACTACCTATATATGTGGCAGTATTTATTTATATTCCACGTTATAATAATTCGACAGAAATTCAATTGTAACATTGTCATCAAATGGCCGTTCAGTGATTTTTTGTTTTTTATTCTTTTCCTTTCAGTCCTTGAACAAATTGTGATCAACAGAAGAGGACAACCATCGTCTTGTTGTGCTTTTCAGCTTATTACAATTTAATACAAAGCTGTAATGCACCTTGAATCGACGCCATGGGGACATTTCAAATATTTTTTTTTAATTAAACGTTAATTTGGTCATATACAAAACGTAAATATCTGTTATGGCGTAAAGATGCATTTGCACTTTTATTCTTTTGCCATATCATGTTCAACGTATTTTTCAGATCTGTGATTAGTATTGTTTTGTATTAGTATTTGTTTTTTGAGTAAATTTTATTTTATTGTAGAAAGCAATCACTTTGTGGTTTGACATATTTAATAAAATAAAATACTTTTTGTTTTAAAACAATAATTTTTAGAAAAGACGGGTTTCGCTTTACTCAAGCATCTTCAGGGTACAAATTAATACTAAACAAGAAGTACAAAGTGAGCTTATATATAAAAAATATTTTTGAGGGAGACAACATGATATAAATATAACAAACACATAGAAAGCAAACAATACATTTACACATGTACAAAAGACGAATGTAAAGAAAAACCGAAAGATAATTATGTAAACTAATGGATTATAATACTATATCTGGAGAAACAAAGAATCCTTTTTTTAATACAAGGTTTTACAATAAGAGGTGTTATTTTGAATAGCCCGCCATTTCGGTAGATGTTACTTTTAAAGCTGTCATTTTTTGACATTTGACAAGTAAAAACTACGTCATTAATAAAAATGGAACAATACAAGCTTCAACAACGCATTTAAATTATTAAAATTCACTTGAGTGAATCAAATGCAAATCATTTTGAATGATGAGGCCCATTTCCACTTCGGTGGCTTCGTCAACAAGCAAAATTGTCGCATCTGGGGCTCGGAAAACCCATGAGTTATTGTTGAAAAGCCTCTTTACTCTCAACGTGTGACTGTTTGGTGCGGTTTATGGTCCGGCGGAGTCATTGGACCTTACTTTTTAAAAAATGAGGCTTGAGCAACAGTTACGGTGAATGGATTGCGCTATTGAGAGATGATTAATGATTTTTTTATGGCCGGAAATGGATGATATTGATCTGAACAACGTTTAATTTCAACAAGACGGCGCTACGTGCCACACAAGCAACGAAACTATTGATACGAGTCTAGTTTCTGCTGCCGTGCAGCTCGCACGGACAGAAATTTCGATAAACTCAGTAACCACAAACCACAGTGATACCCAGTTTAACATATTGTTGTTGCAAAAATAAAGCAGGCTGGCTGCGTTTAGTCACCAGACAGCCCGCAAAAAAATAACTCATTATGGACCGAAGTGTCCAATCATTAATTGACTCAATTAAAATTGAAATAGGAAAATGCTCATCTGTCAAAGAGGCAAAACAAAGGAGTAACATAGAACAAGATATACACCAGCTAGAGGAAACATGGTGCAAGGAAAAACTTCAACTACAAGAAAAAATAATTGAGCTACAAAATAAACTTATATTAAATGAAGAAAAACATTCAGAAAAAATTGAAAGTTATTTAAAGGAAAAAAAGGAATCAACTAATACTACGTACAACAAGTCAACCCTCTCAATACCTATACCAGAGGCCAAATACTCATTAATAATTGCAAGTGAAAATACTAATACAACATCTGATGATATTCGAGACATGATAGTTAAAAAAATTAAAACATCGCATTTGGGGATTGCAGTAAATGGAGTACAAAAAGCATCAAATAAGAAACTAATCATCTCTTGCCCCAAAAAGGATCACGCAAAAAAACTAACAGAAGAAATAAATATAGTCTTCAAAAATACTATGATCGCGAAAGAATTAGAAAAAAAAAATCCTAAACTATTCATCAGAAACCTACCTATCGACCTATCAGAAGAAGAAATAATAGAATCATTAATAACCCCAAATGATGGAATTAAAATCATCATGGATGAAAATCCGAAAAACTCAGTAAAATTAGTAAAAATGCTTAAACCAAAAGGACAAAACAATCTTACAAACTATATAGTCGAAACAAGTGGAAAACTTAGGAAATATCTCATATCTAAAGAGAAAATTAATATTGGATACCACAGAGTGCGGGTGGAGGATGCTAATCCAATAATGCAATGCTTCCATTGCCTGAGATTTGGACATTCAGCTGTCAACTGCTTTAATAAGGACAAGAATGCTTCGTGCCTGCACTGCGCCATGGACCATCCTTGGAAAGACTGTCCCAATAAAAACAAAGAAGAGAAATGCAAAAATTGTGATTTCCAAAACAACACTTTCAAGTCAACAAACGATACAAATCATAAAGCAAATAGCAAAAATTGTATGTATTTAAAAAAAATGATGACTATTGCCCAAGGGCGTATAAATTATGAATAGGTATGTACCTACTTTAACATTCTTAATAACTAACTTTAAAATTCTTAACAAGATTAAAAACTCAATACCAAATTTTATATTTTTGTTTCAAATACGCTTTTTTTCTTACTTTTCACACTTTTCTGACTTTTCGCACAATTTAGCTATTAATATTAAAACTTTCGAACAATTGAGAAACATTTCAATGTTATTAATCTACCATCGAAGAGATAACGATTTATCAGTAATATCCAAAAAATATTTAATTAACTATTTCTGTAAAATTTTAAGACAAAAACACAACATTAAAATATTAGCCTACTCTCAAAGTGTTAATGTTTGTAAAATATTATTTATACAAAACAAAATTAATATACTACATAGTATGTATCATCTTCATAATATCATCACTAGTAATATAATGCTAAGTTGTTCAATATTGTCACCAAAACTATTTCAAGTCAACCTTGATATTATCCGTGAACATATGCTGCTAATTTATAGTTTGTCATCAAAATCAAATTCATTTTTGACAATTAGTTATAACAATATTATTTCCTTATTTCTTTTAAAATGAATAATTTCTTCACTGAGGAATTAGATAAAACGCTTAATATTTCAGAATATATTTGTCATACTTTAAAAGATTGTAATAAAATCGTGGATAAAATAACAAATTCATTCTCTGTACTCCATTTAAATATCAGATCAATGAAACAAAATTTCAATGAATTTTTACTCTCAATTAATTTACTAAATCATAAACCGGATGTTATAGTTTTAACGGAAGCATTCACCAACGTATACAATAAATTTTGCATACCAGAATATACCTACTTCGCAACATCTTGTGCTATTAATAGAAATAGTGGTATTGTTGTATTTGTTAAATCTTGCTATTCAAACATCGCAGTGGAAGAAGTACCTATGCAGCGAGTTAATTGCTTAGATATTAATCTAAATTTAAATAAAATGTGTTTTAATATTATTGCAATTTACCGAACACACGGATCAAACGAGTACACATTTATGGATGAATTGAGAAGCATTATCTTATCAAAAAAAAATAAACAGAACATAACAATAATCGGCGATTTCAACATAGATGTTTTAAACGAAAATAGTAACAGAATAAAAACTGAATTTATCAATTATATGACGGAAATGAATTTCATATTGTGTATAAATAAATATACTAGAGAAATTACGGGTCAACGTCCATCTTGTATCGACCACATATGGAGTAACACTAAAGATACCGACAAATTACACACGATAATATTAAAAAATAATATTACTGATCATCACACTTGCATCTATATACAA
Source organism: Hesperophylax consimilis (assembly GCF_061612785.1). Lineage (NCBI taxonomy): Eukaryota > Metazoa > Arthropoda > Insecta > Trichoptera > Limnephilidae > Hesperophylax > Hesperophylax consimilis. Next base: position 19,913,748 of record NC_142845.1, read on the forward strand.
AAACTTAATATTAATAATTATATTGATTCAAAATGCAATACTTTTACAAAAAATTCACTAAACCATCATAAATTAAGCCTAAAAATAAAAACAGAAACATGGCGTTCCGTATTAGAATCAACATGTGCTGAAACATGCGCAAATATTTTTGATAATATACTATGCAATTATATTACAGCATCAACAGATATTAAAACCATAAAAATTAAATCAAAATTCAAAAAAATAAAACCATGGATTTCACATGGCTTAATCGTGTCTATTAGAAAAAAAGAAGAGTTATATCGCTTGACAAAGAAATTTCCCTTAGATAAAAAAATATACACAGATTATAAAAAATTTAGGAACAAATTAACCTGTTTACTAAAAACAACTAAAGAAAACTTTTACAAAAATGAAATTGATGTGGCTAAACAAAATGTAAAACATATATGGAAAACAATAAATGAAATAAATAGTAGAAAAAACAAAAAAACTCAAATTAAAAAAATTAATATCGGAAAAAATCCTATTAATGCCCTAATGGAACCGACAAAATGTGCTAATGCCTTCAATAAATATTTCGCTAACGTCGGACAAAATTTAGCTACACGGATTGATGAAAATTATAAAATAGCTAATTTCGAAAAGGACTGTCACAAACAAAATAATCTGTCAGTTTTCAAACCGGTAACAACAGATGACATAAAAAATATTATAAGTGAATTAAAAGGTGCATCTGCACCAGGGTTTGATGGAGTCACAGTAGAAATGTTGAAAAATTATAATGAATTATTAATTCCAATTACACACATTATAAATATTAGTTTAAATAGTGGAATATTCCCCTCCGTTTATAAAAAATCTATTGTAACACCCGTTTTTAAATCTGGCAGCCCTGAAGAAATATCAAACTATCGACCCATATCTGTTGTCTCAAACATTGCAAAAATTTTCGAAAAGATCGTAAAAAAGCAACTTTTATACTATATTGAAAATAATAAAATAATTAGTCCTAGCCAATTTGGATTTAGAGAGAAACTAGGCACTCATGATGCCATTGCAGAACTAACTTCAACTATATACCGTGCATTAGATAAAAAAAATAAATGCCTTGGCATTTTCATTGATTTACGTAAGGCTTTTGATAGTATCTCCCATACAAAACTAATTAATAAATTAAATGATATCGGTATTATTGGTAAGGTAAGGTATTGGCTGCAAAGCTATCTAACTCAAAGAAACCAAAAAGTAAAACTTAATAACTCACTTAGCGTAGATGAAACTTTAGAATTTGGAATTCCCCAAGGGACTGTTATTGGACCAATTTTATTTATAATTTACGTTAACCATATGTTTAAATTATCACTTAATGGTAAACTTATATCCTTTGCTGACGACACTGCAATAATTATCGAAAAAAAGACATGGAACGAAATTACCAATGCAGCGAATCAGGATATGAAGGTTATAAAAAATTGGTTCGATGGCAATTTATTATCACTTAACACAGAAAAAACATATTGTATTCCTTTCACTCTACAAGAAGATGTGCCAAATAACCTAATTAACATAACAATTCATTCTAAAAACTGTGTAAATGACGGTACATGTAATACGGACTGCGCGAAACTAAATCATAAATCCAATATAAAATATCTTGGTATCTTAATAGATAAAAATGTTAAATGGAAAGACCATATTAATCTCACTGTTGAAAGAATAAGAAAACTTATCTATATTTTCTATAATATACGAAATATTTTAAATAAGAAAACTATCAAAATTGTCTATTATGCATTAATTCAGTCCTTATTGCAGTACGGGATTATTGGGTGGGGAGGGGCTTTTAAGGCTTCTTTACAGCCCATAATTACAATTCAAAGAATAATTATAAAAATCATCCTTAGAAAACCATATGACTCCCCTACTTTAGAGATATTTCAGGAATTTAATGTACCATCTATAACAGAATTGTATAAGAGAATCGCCTTATATCAAATTTATAAAGAATATTTTATTTATAAAATTCACCCCTCAGATAGCATAAGCAATAGATTCAAAACAAATGGCTTAATAGCCATTCCTATGCTTAGAACGACCACGGCTCAGCACCACTATTCGTATTTAGGTGTGAGATGGTACAATATATTATTGTCCAAAAATAAAATTAGTGTAACCGAAACTGTGAATTATGAACAATTCAAAAAGTTAATTAAGTCCCTAAAATTGGATAATGATATATTGTACCCCTGATTTTCTTACACTTACTCAATCTGTAAAAAATATATATTAATTTGATAGTCTTTAAAAAAAACTACTTTTCTAAATTTTTCTTGATATATTGTACCCTTAATTTCCTCACGCTTACTTAATCTGTAAAAAGATGAATTATTTTAATAATCTTTAAAAAAACAATTTTCTAATTTGTGTACCTATGCTAATATTATGTTTGTATTTATTTCAAAAGTTTTTGATTATTGTTTAAAAAATCATTAGAACTAAATGTAAAGACTCCTCCCATAAACACGAGCTCCTGGAGCTCAACTTATGGAGAAATAGAATAATAATGAACAAATTATTTATAAGTCTGCATATTGTAAAAAAAAAAAAAAAAAAAAAAAAAAAAAAAAAAAAAAAAAAAAAAAAAAAAAAAAAAAAAAAAAAAAAAAAAAAAAAAAAAAAAATATTTTACGATTGAATATCAAAATAACACCTCTTATTGGAAAACCCATTATATAAGCTCACACTTTGTACTTCTTGTTTAGTAATAATTTGTAACCTGAAGATGTTTGAGTAAAGCGAAACCGGTCAGTTCTATAAATTATTAAAAACTCGTGGTTTTAAAACAAAAAGTATTTCATTTAATTTTACTTTTGCATAGAAAATTGAATAAATATTTAGAATAAGCATTAAAAGTGTGTTGTTTATTTTATTCAAATAATATTTAAAAAAGTTTCGAGTAATAATAAAGTTCCAATTAGAAATAATCGTACCTATTAACAAAAAATAAATTTGTACTTAAGTGCATGTATAAAAATTTACACAATTTCGCATTTGGGTGTCAAAGTGTTAAGCCCATGGTTTGCGAATGCCATTGACATATTGATTTCCAATATTGCGTGTTGTGTATAAATGGATTTAAGCAGAAATTAATCAGAAATAGAACAAATAATGGTAAATTGTGGTTTTCCAATTGAAGTACTCCCATCGAGATCAGATGCTTCGATGGAGATATTAGGGGTGTGTTGGCAGAGGCCCAATTTATAAATTCTCTCCACCCCCCAATGTCTCACACGCCAGTTCATATTACCAGAGAATCTACCCTGATAATTTAGAATGAATTAAGGCTGGTATGTGAGGTGTTCTTGTGAATATTAGTTTACCATGTATAGTAATTAATTGTGTAATATAATATATTCAATACTCGATAATTTCAAAATTTATCGTAATTCAAATCGTTCGATTTTGACTCGCGTTCCTCCACATCTCACAATGTGGAGAAGCAGTAGACTTAAAATTAGTTAACTTAAAATTTGAAAATTAAAATTAAAAATAGTGGACAGTATAGACATCTCTGGTCAATTATTGTATAGATTTTGCTCTGCAGTTAAGTGACAATGAAATTCAGTCAACTGCGCATTAAACAGCTGGATTCATCTGAATTATGTTGTGTGGTACAAAAGAGGGCACCACTATTCCTGTTTGGTCGATTAACGACTAAAAGATTTAAATATTTTTGTCACAAGAAAATGACAGTTTTTGAATTACAATGTGTTAATTCAAAATTCATTCTAAATTCTACTCTCTTGAGAGCTTGTCATGACAGATCATTATTTCATGGTGCGAATGCAAGTTTTATTGTGCTGATTGCCGTCCGCTGCCGAATTTGGAGATTAAGGAATTGCTGCCATTCTCAATGCGAGTGATATATTCGGTGAGTTCTCTGTTTTATGTATTTGGTGGCTGGATGATAATTTGCTACGCTACCTGCAGAGTGAATTTTGTAATCAAACCTTTTTTTCATAGGGAATGAATTATTCCCTGATGGTCTGTGTGGCTTACAATCCAGACCATCACCACAATGCATTAGGATAAATTATAACGACGTGAATCGCAATTGTGCATCCAGTGCTTTTGTGTAGTACCATTTCTGTAATTTTAGTTGTTGAGGTTATTGTTTATGAATTAAAATTTTGGAATAATAATATAATTTCATCTTTGACCTCTGTTGGTGCAACCGGCAAATCTGGCGATGCATCAAAGCTCAAATATTCGTCGTCAAATGGATTCAAATTGCAAGAATCCGAAAAATCAGCATCTTAGTCAGATTACAAAGGGAAAGATTGATTGAAGATGTTGAAGAAGAAGACGCCGCATTTAATAGCTTCAAAAACCTGCGTGAAATTTACTTTCGTATTTTCTCCGAGATGCTACGGGCTGCTTGCAAGATAAAGATTACATCGTTATTAATCAACCTCCGATAAGAGAAGGCACGAATTGAAGAAAGCATAAACAGGCAGACCATGTCTAAATGTTTCAGTTTGTCATCTCACACATTTGTCAGAATACAAAATAAGGACACTTAATGCGAAATATGTAGTTTTTAGGACACAATCGAAGCGTGGGATGAAAAGAGTGTTACTCTTGGATGAAACAAGATGGCTGAATAACACTCCTGAACTCAAGGGGCAGTGGATGATGAAAAATTATAAAAACATAGCTTATTGATATTTTTTCCAAAAAGTTTTCTAAAAATATTCGGGCATTCGTTTTTTGTTTTAAGATTATTGTATGGCTGTGAATGGAAAATGACTACATCTCATCCAGCCATTTATTCCGACAAATGATGAAAAGTGCCTAAAAGTGATTGTTTCCGGATGAAATCAATTTGATAGATATTGTATTCACGTTCAATGTCTCGGTAGGCTCATCAATCAACCTCTGCAAATAAATTCATAAAGAATTTAATGTCTGTATTTGAAGCAACAGGTACTGACTACTGGAACTCCCAAATGATAATATTTATATCTGTGTAAGTGCAGGGGTGTGAAAACTCTGGTGAGAGAAGTCGTACTTTTGATAAACACGATTCTTTGAAAACTTTTTCTTCAAACGTTATTTGGTAAAGGTAAAAAATACTACCATTTTGTATTTTTGTTGATTTTGTAGGAAGGAAGAGTTTTGTAGGGCAAAATTTTGCCGAGATCACAAAAACACTTAGAGTATTTGAAAAAAAAATTACTTCTCATAAGAGTTATTATGAATAAGAAAAATGAAAGTAAAAATTTATGAAAAAATATCTATACTATTCTATAGTTAGATTCGCTCGAGGATAGTTTCAAAAGGTTACTTTCGTATTGCTAAGTGCGATATCGTATACAATGATCAATGTCTCTTTGGAAGCATCTGGCACAATAACTGCTTCTATATTCACACACCCTCTTCTACCTCTTGTTCTATTCGGGTGAAGAACCCAGCGCTTCAATAAGGCACCTCTGGGTGTGCCCGTTCTGCACATATCAAGCCATGTCTCTAAAAGAATAACTGCTTCTATATTCACACACCCTCTTCTATCTCTTGTTCTATTCGGGTGAAGAACCCAGCGCTTCAATAAGGCACCTCTGGGTGTGCCCGTTCTGCACATATCAAGCCATGTCTCTAAAACAATAACTGCTTCTATATTCACACACCCTCTTCTATCTCTTGTTCTATTCGGGTGAAGAACCCAGCGCTTCAATAAGGCACCTCTGGGTGTGCCCGTTATGCAGGAGCATAACATGGAATTCATGGAATTCTTCAAATTTTCCTGGGCCGCTTATCTATTGTATCCTACTTTTTCTTAATTTTTAAGGCTTTTCAATTTAAAAAAATGTTCATTTCAAAAAATGGCATACTGCTCAACCTTAAGGCTTTTAAGTATTTTTAAGTCCTAATAACGGTGAAATTTCTCAAGGAATTTCGGAATTCATTCGAGTTATTTAAAATGTGCTTCGTATTTCCTAATTTTTAATATGTCGTTAAAAATACCATTTTAGAAACATTATAAAATTATCTTTCAAACATTTTATTTGAGATCATTGATATTTATAAATAAGATAATTAAGTTCTAACTAAAAATAGTATTAACAAAAAATCACCGAGACATTTTCACTCAAACTGTCCTTAATTTTGAAAACATCGAAATTCATAAAACACATTCATTTTGCGTAGGGAATAAATCAGATTGATTAGTTGGATCACTTCACTTTTTATAACGTTTTTACAGAACAAAAATATAAATATATGTATTTTCAACTTTCAACTATCTCGCTAATTTGTAATCATACACTTTGATAATTTTAGGATTTTATCTAGTGTTTATGAGTTTTATCTGGAATAAAGTATGAATATTTCATTTTAATTGAAAAAATAGGTATTTATATTTCCAACGAGGAACAAATCGCATATCTCCGTATTATAGTCAAATTTAATTACTGTATGTATTTGTGTTTTCTCCTGAAATAAATGAAAAAAAGATAAAGATACTTTCATAATGTATGGACGCTCGGTCAGATCTGTCTTTCAAAGACTAATGGAATGTGATGTTTGTAGCTAGTAGTGGCCTTTCGTGGCTTTACGGGTTAACTATAATCGGTCATTGGCTGATTTTCCATCGCGTCTGGTTCCCACCCAGGTGTCGTGATTCAATTCCTCGGCTGGCTAAGTCCTACATTACGACAAAATAACACCTACCGCTCACTGTGACGGTCGTAAGAGATTTTTTTAATTATTATTAGGTTATTCGTAATCCAGGAATGTTTCTAAAAATTTAAATAAAACAATATTTTTAAAAGTTTATATACCCCTCTGCCATTGTTCGGCCTTCGGCATTCGTCTATTCATTGCCCGATCGTTCTCATTTCCTTGAAAGCCTCCCTGATCAATCAATACCCTCTTCTCTTCAATGGTGTTTGCCATTTGTAGAGGAGGAGAATGCTTTATTATAGCCTTCCGCGTGGGAAGCCTTTCACACTGAACGATTATAATTTCCTTACACATGTATTTAAAATTCTATTGATTGATTTGCGCGATTTCGTGGCTTTAGTTGAATTGTTTTTTGTCGTCAATTGACTTTTTTTTTATCTACGTCAGTACACAAAAATCAAATATAGCTTAGATCTGGCTAAGAATAAAATTACTACTTCTCAAAAATGGTACCGGTTTCAAATCTCCAAATATATTTTACATTTAAAAATATTTTAAAATTGAAAAAAACTGTAAATTCAAAGGTTGAAATAATTAATAACCAATTAAATTTAACCGTCAGCCCAATTCTAAGTATGTTCCCCATTACTTATCTTATCCCACAATCCCGACCCCCACCTCTCTCCAACAACTGACGCACTGTCCCACTCTAGTATACTATATCTTTCTTTCTTGATAATATGTGTATATATATATATGTGTGTACTTCAGTGGCGGTCGGTGACTTTTTGTAGAAGGGATGCTGGACATCAAGTGTTTATACTCGTACTTGACATCAAATTTGCACATCTAGACGCTAGCCCACGAACAACTAGGTACCGACTAAAATTATCTCCATAAATCCATTAAGCTCCATAACTCAATATTTCCAGTAACCAGAATAAGTTTTTTTTCCGCAAATGACCGAGACACTTTTTCGCATTAATGATTCAATTATACAACCACACAATTAACTATTATCATTTACAGCGTAAGAACATGTTGGCGAAGTATCCATCTTGTTTTTAGTATCCATTTTTATTTATTTAAATAATGATTAAAAAGTAAAGCGCAGGGTAATAATATTCAATAAGAATTCGACTTCAGTATTCAAGCTCAAAGCAAACTGTCAAAGCAGCGTGCGCATACAATCCAATGGATTAGTAATAGAGTACACGATTCTGTACATTATAAATGTTCGCATTAAATAGGTTTTTGTGTGTTGGATGCTGTCATTAATATCGTATAAAGTTGACTAAGATATTAACTTGCGGGCCTCAGTGCGCATGCACGGAAAGAATGAAAGTTTCAGGATTTTGGATACCGTTTACAGATCGCTTTCACACCACAGTATTATTGCTTGTATACATGTTTTTTTCGCGTTTCACAGTATTTGAGAATGTATGTGTATTTAGACTCGCCCGCTTACTTTGTATCGCTTAGTTCGTTGTGCGTACACAGAAACAGGAAGATAATATGCACGATGTCTATATTATCGATCGATGCCGTTTTTGTAAAAAATCACATTAAGGTTGCTGTAGAAATATTTAAATATTCAAATTGCAGTATTGCTGTTTACGGATAGAAGTCCAAATCTTTTTACTCTAAAATGCAAGGGATTTATAAAAATACTCTAAAATGCAGAGCATCCACAGCATGTATGGACGGACCGCGCCTGCTGTACTTCTGTATTTGATAGCATTATTTTTATAACAGTTCTGATGGTGGTACGGAGGTACCGAAACCGGTAGACAGTGAAAATATATCCATAAAGTGACTTATCACCAAGTATTTTCGTTAAGTTTATTTAAAACGTCATGTTACAATTTGTTTGCTTCGTTTAAAAAAAATAAAATAATATTGAAACGGCGCATATTCTCTTAAATATCATTATACACTGTAGTTCGAGAAGTGCTGAATGTTTCTCGGGATCTGACAGACGGATCAGACTCCCCACGATACATGGCCAAAGATTTGAAGATGTCTTTCAAAAAGTTTCTTGTGAAAATGATATGCATCGATGGCAGTGGCGGTTTTCTCTAAAGTGCGTTTGTGTTGTGAACCCCCATTAAAAATATGAGATTTTGACACAAACTTGCAATATAATAATATTATCACATTATAAACTGAGCGCCACTAAAATTCTGCATTTAAAATCGACGCGATCGAAAAAGAAGGTCAAAGAGCAACCTGATATGCCCATGATGTACGTTATAGAATCAGCACAAAATACTGCATACAAAAAAAAAACAAAATAACCCAATCCCCCTAACGGTGAAATCTTATAACCTACGCCAAAACAAAATGATATTTTTGCGCCGACATAGTCAATGTTTGATTATGGTATGATAATGTTTTGCACTACATAGATGCAAGTTAAATTTTATTTTTCTCTAGTAGTTTTAGTCAATTTTTGTAGATTTTTATTTTCTTGTTCCTGCGTTTCTCCAACAGTTTGCTTTTAATGGCATATGTAAATCTACCAGTAAAACAGTTTTTGTTGTCTACCAGTAAACAGTGCAGTATTTTGTAGCGCTTTGCAACTCTTCTCTCTTGATTTTATGTCTCTTGGTAGGACAGGTTTCTAACATCACTTAGCCTTGTTCTGAGATATGGGGTGTCAAATTTTGAAAAAGAGATTTCTCATCATCTATTTACGTATTTCTGATTTTGAGGTTGAATCTTGTGTGAAGTATAAACATAAATGTGCAGATAGAACCACATTCAACCAGCTAGAATATAAACATTCATTTCATAAGGTTCTTACTTAGGGCCACGTTTAAATCTAACATTTTCTTTAAATAAATTAAACCAAAATACTTTACACAAGACTGAATCTCAAAATTTTAAAATGTTTAATGAGTTATAAGAAATCGTCGTTTCAAACTGTGACACTTCGAAGTTAGAACCCTATCCAACTAAAGTGAAGAACTACACTGCACCTCGTTATCAATCAACTGTCAGCTAGAAACAGAATGACAATGCGAAATTATCTGTTTTTCATCCATAATATATTATTTTTTTAACACGTAAATAAAATTTTATTGTGACATTCGTCTGCCGTTTGAATTTTTATATTTAATGTGAATTTTACTTCGAAAAACATGTCTCGTTGCTTCTAGGTCATTTATTTTAAGTAGTGCACTCAGAAGTGTCTCCTCTGCTATTTGTAAGAACTGCCAGCCTGTTGGTTTCATTCGAATCGCGACCACAATCTTCGATATGTACTTCTTCCATCCGTACACTTTATATAAGTAACTGGAAAAATCGAAGTACGTCAATAATGAAAAGATTATTTTAGAATTATGTTATGTTTCCCCGGAGACTTAAGCTGTAAAAACTTATTTATGTACTCCCCAGCGATATCATAAAATCAAAACAAAATCTTTGAAAAAACCAAGGTATATTTTGAGACATTTGCGTAGATGCCTTTAAACTTGTTTGAAGGAATACATGAAACTTCCACAAATCAAAAAAGTAATATTTATACTAATTCATTTTAAAAATCGATTATTATGAGAGTCGAAATGAGCATCTCTTTTATGTACACGAATGAACTTCTACTCTTCTTATTTCTAGAATAACTTTCTGGATTCAGTATGTACAGCTTTTAAAGGTTAAGTTACGTCTTTATACGTAGTCGGTATATGTAAAAAATTCCTCGTATATCTCATACTCTCACCTCGTACTTCCTCGACGTGCATCTTTTCTTCAATCTCTTGCCTACATACTTCTTCTTGGAAAATTAACTAGTTTGCCCAGCCAATCTTCCCTCAATATTTCATTCCGTTCTAGTGAAGCCGATAATTTTAACGTGTTTCTCAGACACGTGGAGGCATTTCCAATAAAAATAAATACTGAAGAGTGCAAGGAAAAAACAAGCAATGTACATTTTTTCACTGTGAAGTAGATTAGTAATATAATATTTATGTGTATTATTGGAAAGCGTCTTTTCCAAATTCAACAGTCATGTTTTTGCCAATCAACAACAAAGTACGGTTATGGTTATTCATATGGCAAATATCGAAGTACGCGATTTGTAACTTATCTAGTGTGACTTTATCAAGTTTCACCGACATAATGAAATTACTTGGAATTTTGGAATGCTCCCGAGATATATAAAATTTGCTACACATTGCTTATTTTTGAAGATGTCGTGAAAAAAAATTGGAAACAAGATAAAATTATCTTTGAAATTTTCGTATTTGAAATAAACATTGATACATCAATTAAATATTTATTTAATATCAAACATGAAAATGTTAACAAAAAATGATGTGTTAATTAAATTAATATGTTACTCCAGAACGTTCATAATATTGAAAGAATTTGATATTTAAAAAACATATTAGGAAAACTATTACTACACTTTTTATTCCGTCTATACAATAAAAAAATATTATAATTTTTTAAATTTCAACTGTCAATAAAAAAATCCCACTAATTCGTTATCAAACACTAACAGAGACATACTGAAAAGAATATTTATTTATCTTTCCAATTACGAGTAAATCGCATATCTACGCATTAAATTATATATATTTTTTTATAATGTATGGACGTTCCGGTTAGGTCTGTCCATCAGAGCCTCTAATGGAATATGATGTTTGTGGCTAGTAAAGCTTTCGTATGTGAAATTCATGCATACGACGAGCTTTATTACTAAAAGGTTGTCCTTTGGGTACGCTGGATTTAAACGTCCCTCCATTTGTTTTGTATTTAAGTTGAATGTTTGACAGTTTTCAACTGCTGTTAATGGGGTTATTAAAAGTATTATGGAGTCGTCATACAAAAAAAACATATGTAACAACGTCTTGTTATTGTTAAAACGTATTAAAATTTTATTTTAAAAATTAAATCCAGCGTATCCAATGGACCACCCTTTATATATCACCTGGTAATTTATATGTGCAATTTTGTGCGCCTACAGAAGAAAATTTTAATAAAAATAGTGATTTATCTACCAATGTTTTTTCATCATTTCATATAAAGGTTATTTACTGTTGACAAAGAATACCCTCTTCCCAATCCAGCGCCTATACATGCCTCATACACTGGAACTAAGTTAATTTTATGCAACCCATTGCAAAAGCATTATATATACACATGATACTTGCAGGTTTAAATAGAGTAATATATTGCCTTGACGAAGTTACGGTTGTAACTAAACCTGGTTGGGATAAGGTTAACTGAAATATTTTTTTACAGACTTATTCTTTTATTTAAAAATTATATTTTATTTGAATATAAAAAAAAATCTTCTTAAGATAAAAAAAAAGAAATTAATAAAATAAATGATTTCGTAGAATTACGAACAATTCCTCGTTCTTTTCGCGACCTCTTGAATTTCCTTCAGTGTAGCGTGGCAGCGCTCGTTATTATTGCTGTCGAAGGTTGTACTACTTAACCAACACAGCCACTCGGATATCACACCTAATTAACCCCGGCAAATGCGCTAGGCGAACTTCTTTGTGGTTGCGCCCATGCATTTTTATGAGGCGAGCTTGCCAGCTATTCGAATCACCCTTTCTCGCCTTGGGCCAGTTTACCATTGGCGTACTGGCGTATTATTTGAACTGGGCTGTTTCACTCACATGATTTTTTATGTTTATGAGTGCAACGAGAGGGTATGGGTCATTTGGAACAATCGTTTTAAAAATACTCGAGATAATAAAATGAGAAGAGAATTGATAAATTCATGTATGATCTAAAAAAACATGTTAAATTATTTTGTCCTATAATTACTCACCTTATGAACAGAATTATTGACACAAATCACATTCCAGCTGAACTAAAATGCAGCATCATAAGGCCCATATTTAAAAATGGAGATCACACCGTTATAAATAATTATAGGCCTATTTCCTTATTACCCGCATTAGAAAAAATATTAGAAAAATATATATCCTTAAATTTGGATAGATATTTAAATAATTTGGGCACTATTGGTGAATGTCAGTATGGCTTCCAAAAACAAAAAAGCTGTGATAAACTGCTCGAAAAATTTTCCAATTATATAAATTCAGAGCTTGACTCAAAAAAAATGTACTAGTATTATTTATAGATTTCTCAAAAGCTTTCGATACACTCAGCCGTACACAATTAATCAAGGTACTCGAAATCATAGGAATCCGTGGTAAACTCCTATTATTTTTCAAAAACTATTTAACAAATAGAAAAATGTATGTAAAGATTTTGAATGTAATGAGTAATTTTAGATTTATTAAATCAGGAGTGCCACAAGGGTCAATTTTAGGACCAAAATTATACATTATATATGTAATTGCCATGTCTAAACTTTTTAAAATAGCCCGTAGATTCATTTTCGCTGATGATACTGCACTAGTTGTCTCTAATGAAAACCCCGAAATAGCTATTCAAGAATTACAAATAGACTTTAACGAGCTACTTAAATGGTCTCATGATGTAGGATTAAATATTAATGTCAAAAAAACTAAATGCATGTATATAAGATCACCGAGCTTGAAAATTTGGAACTTACCTAAAATAACTGCACATAATTTTGAATGTATTTATAATAAAATGGATAAAAATTGCTGCTGTGAAAAATTGATTTTACAAACGAATAAACTTACCTTGGCATAATCGTAGACAATAACTTTAAATGGGACAAAAGTGTGACAAAAAATGGTAACCAGCTCCGATGTTTGGCGAGTAATTTTTATAAATTAAAATTTGTATTGCCTCGATGCACTCTCAAACTTATATATCTTTCTATGGTCAAATCAATACTTAGATATGGAATTCGAACTTGGGGACACTCGAGTAATATTAATATTAAATTTATTCAAAATTTACAAACTGCCATAATCAAAAAAATTGTTAAACCTAGCATTTACAAACAAAGAAACAACTTTAAATTACTGTATGGCTCTGAGGGCCTACTTCCAATTAAAAGGTTTCTCTGGTTTATTATAATTATGGATAATGCGGGAAAAAATGCGTGCAAAAAATTATTGGTGCATAGTCACAAAACAAGATTTACTCAAAAAAAGGCCTAAAAATTCCACTAATATCAAATAAGTATGGTAGCAGAACCCTTCACTATTTGATACCTGTGATTTATAACAAATTTAACAAAAACTTTATCTTAAAAAAAATGAGGAACCCTGCCTAACCCTGACTAACAAAAAAGTGGTTGATAAATGAAAAAACGTTTATCTATCCTAAACATTATATTTGGTTTTAATATTTAAACTTAAGCTAATGTGTATTATGTTATAACATTAAATGGTAGTAACTACAGACAAGCTGATTGTCACAGCTTTGTGGGACCATATCTTATATTGTATTAAATGTAACTATATTCAATTGAATAAATAAAAAAATAAAATAAAAAAATAAAAATTGCTCTACCCAGAAAATAACAAGAACATTATTAATTGTTTGAACATGGAAATTAGATGGAAACTTGCGTCATTGAGATGGGCTTTTTTACATTAATCCCACACAAGGGGCCCTAAAAAAGATAATTTTCCTGTAATCATTTAAGGATATTGCTTGGAGGGTCTCGTTGTGAACATGGATTTTTCAGACCCAGGATGTAGGAGGGATGAAACCCATAGTCCGAAAAAAATTTTCACAGCCAAGCGTTTAAACCCAAGAAAAAGTCGTAGAAACGACCATTCGAGTCTTGGCTCTAGATTTTACCAGTCGAAGAAACAACTCGTTCTCATGTGATAAATGCCAACCGCATACAACTATTGGACGCGCGTTTGACTTGTTTCCCGACTATGTACCGGTGTCAAAGACATCAATAACGCTGGTTCCTCGGAGCATCTTTCATTGAAATAGTAGTAGAATAGTAGTAGATTACAGCATTCCCCCCTGACGCATGTGCTCTAAAGGTTGCAATACGTTTATTAATACAGAGAAATCTATTAAACTGACCGCCTATTTCAACACAGAGTCAAGGGTTTTTCAAGTATTTTTGATCGCCAGACCAGAAGTGGTTGCCAAATTCAACACTGCTCTTTCTATTTGTATGGGGTCGGCAATCGATTTGAAAAGATTGAGATAAATTGATGGATATATAGTTGTCCAAAAGTGACACATTATAATATTTGTGTCAAAATAACCCTTACCAGGAGTTTAGTGTCTACATCATTTTTGATAAATATTATCATCAACATTTTCATACAATATATAGGTGGTAAAAGAGTTATGAAAGATCAAACAATATCTGAGTTTTTCAAAAGTACCGTATGAAAGATGACAGGTAGGTACTTCAGATCACGGTTTTTGATGAATTGTTACCACTCATTATCTTTGACTTAACACTTAGTAGGTCACGAGCCTCACTCGTCACTTTATTTAACACTTTAACAGCCGTCCACGATTCTCTCTCTTTACGTTTTCCCCCCCTTAACAGCCGTACATTTTAAATATGGTTTCTATTATTTGCCGGCATTTTTGGCGTTATTTTAGGATTTATACAAAAACAACTACTACACACGTAGATACAGGAAAAAATATTGTTTTTTCATATTTGTAAGGCGATTTAATATGTTTTGAGGATAGTAATAAAAAGGATAGTAATAAAACAAAAACAAAAAACAACTTTGTTTTTTTTTTTTTTTTTTTTTTAAAAACAGCCCGCAAAAGAGTTAAATTAATGGAAAAAAAATCTTAACTTATTTTGTGCCTGCGCACTTATAGCTTGTGCGCGCGATGCTGCCTCTCTTCGCACCCACTTAGCTCACGTATATGAGTTGCCTATGTGTGAGTAGCTTAAATATTCACCTACATGTTTCAATAACGCGGATCACAAATAAGATCCACGATTTTTATATAAACAGTAAAAATAACTCGATCACGAGTTGTACCCGTGATCGTGGAAACAATCACCACGAATAAGGCCCTTGAACGGCTGTCAAAGTGTTACAGTAATTAAAATGCGCGTCTTTTAAAGTGTTAATAATTAGCATTTACTTTTAAAATTTAGTAGTTTAAATCTCAAAAAGTTGATTGTGTGTCGAGTTTTCACGTTGAATCAAAATAACAACTAAATGATCTTCCTACACTCAGGGAGGATTCTTAATTAGGGGTGAATAATTAACCTATTCAGTCCTAATCATGTATTAATACTTAAACAGGCTTCAACGAACATAGAAGTGGGTAAGGTTCTGAACTCTGAACTTTACAACATTATGGGATCTATATTATGTAGTAGAGACCAAATACTGCGTGATACAAGTAGAGCCATATCCCACAAACATAATAATTCATCTTTCAAGATGCAATTTTTTCTCAATTCATTTAATTGTTTTACAATTTTATATCAGTCAATATGATTTGACCGTCAACGATAATGGTTTCTTGATATTTTTATTCTTCTGGCACAGCAGTTGTTTGAGGAACGAACAAGGGTTGGGATAGACGTATTTTAATGGGCTATTCCACACAGATAAAGCATGGATAAAGCCTATGGCTTATGACAGGCAAATGCGATAACACAATTTGTAAGGTTAATTCACAGTCAGCTTACCGGGTGGCGAACGAAATCTGCATCTCGAAAATCATCTGTCAGCACTGGAACGGTGATCGTTGTACGGTAGCACTCGTTATGTTGAATTGGATTGCGATAGTTGCGATAAAATACGTTTAAGGGATTATTCCGATAAATAACCGGCGATAGTAGGTATACACCTTGGTTTTGACAAGACGAACGTTTCGATGCGATTATTCGGCTCACGGCACTCCGTGATTATAGTTGACTGGGTGAATTCAAACTGTACAGTTCAAAATCTGACCATACTATTGGTCAGCAAACTGCTTGACAAAAGCAAATCGGCGTGACGGAACAGCAGTAATATAGATTAAATATTTGACTTCAAATAAACACAATTTAATTTTTTTTTATTTAATCAATAAAAATGTACAGACAATTTTTTAAGTAATTTTTTTTATATTTGTAAAAAGCTTTAACTTTGTGGCTAAAAATATAAAAATGCACAATTTATTTTTTTACCACTTAATTTTAATTACAGTCAAACGGTTTCAGAAGTACCCTTCCTTCGCTCGGAGAATATTAAAACTATCTTATAAGATATAAAATACTGATTCTTTAGCAACTGTCATTATTAATGTACCGATTGTATTATTCAATTGATGTTATTATAATTAATCAATCAACTACAAATTGTGAAATGTAATTGGTTACATATGTAAACTGTTTTTCACAGTAAAAATAAAAATAAATAAATGAATATAAATAAATCAGAGCTATGTATTTACCACAAAATCTTTAATTACCCATTCCCTTTGCTCACCTCCCACTCCAACACTAAGAAATATATACAGGGTTTTAAGAGGTGTTATTTTGAATAGCCCGCTATTTCGGTATATGTTATTTTTGAAGCTGTCATTTTTTGACATTTGAAAAGTAGAAACTACGCCATTAATAAAAATAGAACGATACACGCTTCAACAACGCATTGAAATTATAAAAATTCACTCGAGTGAATCAAATGCAAATCATCTTGAGTGATGAGGCCCATTTCCACCTCGGTGGCTTCGTCGACAAGCAAAGTTGTCGCATCTGGGGCTCGGAAAACCCAAGAGTTATTGTTGAAAAGCCTTTTTATCCTCAACGTATCACTGTTTGGGGCGGTTTATGGTCCAGCGGAGTCATTGGACCTTACTTTTTCGAAAATGAGGCTGGAGCAACAGTTACGGTGAATGGATTGCGCTATCGAGAGATGATTAATGATTTTTTATGACCGGAATTGGATGGTATTGATCTGAATTATGTTTACTTTCAACAAGACGGTGCTACGTGCCATACAAGCAACGAAACTATTGATCTTTTACGATTGAATATCAAAATAACACCTCTTATTGGAAAATCCTGTATATTAGTCTTGTATATCTTATAAGTTTGTTTTAATATTAATATTCTTCTGACGATGGAAGGGTACTTCTGAAACCGGTTTAGTGTAACCAAAATGATAGTGAAAAACAAATTTATGTGTTTATTTTTGTTTTTTTTTTGTATTATTTTACCCGCTATGCTAGTGAAATCCCTGTTTCGTGGCGTGTGAAGTTTAAAATTAAAATTTTCATAATATGCAAATAAAAAATAAAAATTGATTAAACAATTAAGATCTAGTTATAAATATTTTAAATTATAATTTAACTAATAAATTTGGATAAGGAATGTGGGAGGTGTATGAAGGGAGATTAGGTGGTTTGAGTGTAAAATGTATGGGTGTTGCGATAGAAATATATTGCAGATGTAGAAGATTCGAAGCGTTACTCGTGTTTTGAATGTATGGAGTTGGGTTTCAGTTTTAAGTTGTCAGGGAGAAGGTTTAAGATTTCAGAAGCTAGGTAGATGAATTTTCTTTGTTCTGGTGTGGTATGTAGTTAAGGTAGGATGTACACATTGTTGTTATCTTTGATGAATTAAATTTTGTATGAATATTTAATGATAACAAAAAACATTTGTGAATGTCTTAGTCATTTCTAACATATCTTGTACATTTTTTGGGCACGCGTGTCTGTGTGAGTTTTTTGGGTATGTATTTGTTAGCTAGTAATCGTGTATTTTGTATGTTAGAAATATTGTTAAGTGTGGTTACGTGGTCCTTTGAAAGTATTAGTGCCAGTTTGTTGAAAGCGAGGTTAAATGTTGGTATGTCTGTTTCCCAGTCGGTGGAAACATTTCAGACGAAGAATTCCTCGGTATTTTGCAAGGAATTTAAGGAAGCTAGGTAATATGATGCCTGGTTTAAGTGGTTTCGCTGCACACATAAAATAGAAGAGCAGTAATTGATAGAAAATAAAACTTTGTGAAAATGAAATGTACTTACGAATGTATTGTAGGAGTATTGTTAACGGCGATAAAATTCAAGTGGTGTTGCCGAGAAGAATCAAAAGATTTTTTTACCTGCAAAAAAGAAAATAATAATAATTAGTTTTATACTTTCTTATTCTGTGCTTTACAACTGAATAAAATACTCGAATAATTTACCTAAATTATTGCCTGTTGACAATTATAAACCTAATTTTGTTAGTAACCAAATTTATCCTGTTTCTTTGTTTCTAGCTTTCATACTTTTAGTTTGATTTGTTTAAGCAAATAATTTTAAATTGTTCTATTTTCTAATTTTTTAGAGCGGATGGCATTATCACCGTTGTTCTGATGAGAGTCCATCATTCATAATCAAATGATCGCTTCATCGACCTAAGCTGTTTCATGTGTAAAGATATCGGAATACCTAAGTACCAGATATCCTCTACCCGAAATAATGGAATGTTTCGGTTACTTAATATTTTTTTGCCTCGTAATAAAAACACGCACTTTACACATCTACTGTTTTAATGTAATAGTTTTTCGAAGGTTTAATTAAATTTCTTAAGGCTTAGTTCATGTCGAAATCAGACTTTCCTTTCTTTCAAAGCCTGCTTGTAAAATGAAGGCACCGTGCCAGCTGGTTCCAGATTCCTCACTGTGGAGAAACCACAATACACAATGGGGCTCATCTTTAGGCTCAACACAATATTTAATATGGAAAAGGGGTTGAAATATGAAATTTAATCAAACCCATCTTACACCCGACAAAGCCACTTGTGATTCTTGTATTCACGTGCGAGCAACGGTCGGAATGCGTCTTTTATGTCCTCTCGTCGTATAGCTTTAAATTCGTATATACGCTTGTGACAATACCATATAAAAGTCTCAACTCCTCCAAACCGTCCGGAGACAGTGAGACTACGTCATCCCCAATTGGGTTATATTGTGCGGCTGATAATAGAGGGGAGGAAAAGCAACGTTTCAATTCTGAATGATGGTCTTACACAAGGCCGATACCGAGATTATCTTCCACTATGGAACGTGCCGCAATTATACTTCATATTATTTTAAATTAGTAAATTGGGAAATAACACGCCGGGATTTAAGCCCGCGACCTCTAGCTTGCTAGTAGAAAGCTTTGGGGAAACCTTTTGACCTCTTGACCCTTGCGCCGCAGCGGAAACGAAAGATTCTTATATCCGTCACTCCTTGGAACTGATCCCAAGATTCCTACGCACCCCTCTTACCTTTTTCCTTACCAGAACTTGCTCTTCTTCCTTGCTTTAAAACACATTCTAAAAACACAGCATCCCCAAAGATGACATAGGCCCGGAGGGAAAGGTTTTCCTCGTAGCTTAGTGGAAAAAATACATATTTTAATCCTAAAAACAAGTAAAGCGCAGCATCCAAAGTTGGTATGAAAAGCCCCTGCCTGCTACCTATAAATTGTATGAAAATATAATATTTTAACGTAACACGCATGGGTGTCATAATCTCAGTGAATCCAGAATGTCGTACTCTTGTTTTATATGGATAAATAAAATCTCACCTTTCCGTAACCCTCAACAAAAATACTGTTTTTAAAACCTTTACTTGTTATTCGTGAAGAACCACGGCTATATTTGTCGTGTATGAAAACATATACTGAAGTTATAAAAAGAGAGGAAAAATAAGACTATAATGATACCGCATTAGTAAAATAAACGTAAAACTAGATTGTTCACCCAAACACAGTTTTAACCCCTGAGATACAACATTTTTAAAATCACCTTTTTTTCCTATTTTTATTTCTTGCTAGGACAATCCCGATAACAATTACAAAACTCATTGAAGGACGAGAGGAACTTACAATATATAGGTGGGAGATAGTAAGTACAATTTTACATTGGTATTTTGTTACCAAAATTATAAATTTCACATACGAAACAGTACAAAAATAGAAAAATATCATAATTATAGGTATTTATTTATTTATTAATCTTAAGTTAGCTCACATCTTCGTGTGTGCTAATAGTTTTATAAACATATAAACATGTACATTGTTTGGCAAACATAATCTTTCTTTAATTATTTCAATAATCACATACAAAACAAAATATTATAACATTGAATCTAAGTAAGAATCGTGGCTCCCTTATCAGGCACAAGAGCTCCTCTTTTCTGATAAGGTATACATGACCAATTATGAACCTTAATATTATATTTTGCAAAATATGTATGGATTAATGTAACCCATATGATGTATATTAAAATAATTAAAAAAAATAAAAAAAAAATTACACAAATAGAAAAGGGGAGGTTAAGTAGAACAAAAAAGAAAAAAGAAAAAAGAAAACATACAGGGATATACACATAAGCACAAAGCCCATTAATAAATTAGTAAAAATAGATTATGCTCGATTACAAATACAAGGGATAGAAAAGAAGAGATATGTTCGTTTTCATGTAATAAAAGAATATTCTTTTAAAACCTTACTTATGCAAGCTGATTTTATACATATCTGGAAGAGATTAATAGATTGAGTAGGCAATATAGTCAGGCAAAAGTAATCTTCGGAAAGTAATTCCACAATAACTATTTCAAAAACATTGTATTTATAAAGTTTTCACTTTTCTATTATGAATCATATTTTGCAATCTCAGTAATTTCATTCGGCATGAATATAGTGGTACTCAGACATGCCTACAATACGTTTCTATGTGTTAATTTTAGTTTTAAATTTTTAAATTCATAATATTTTTGTAACTATTGCCACAGGAATTGTGTAATGGGTATCTGAGGGTTATGGACATTATTTACGAGTTTTTTATTCTATTTAAAAGGGTAAATCACACGTGAAAATCCAAAATCGACTCTGAAACCCGAATTTACGGGAAAGAACATGCAAACTCATCGAATTTGTGACGCCTGATTTAGTTATAGGTTATAATAAAATGGCCGATTTTATAGCATCGTTTAGTGATATTATCACCTAAAAAGCGTTTTTTGTATTTCCTTGTCAATAGGGGTCGAGACCTCAAATTTAATAAATCGCTGGATGAAAAGAAAGAGTGAGGCTTGGGGTTTTTCAAATAAAGGCTTTCTGGCAGGTTACATTCGGATATATTTTATGTAAATAAAATATATCTTTGTATCAATACCGCTTTATTGGAGTTTAAAGCCAAATGCTTTCCGATAATACTTTATTCACGACACAATTCATTCAGGGCAGTAGTTTAAATAACTTAAAATAAATAAATTAACATCAGGAAAAGTAATATATTTATTTTAAACTGTACCATTTCATTCTCAATTCATTCTGTCATTGTCAAGTATCAACAATATTGTATGAAAAATATTCAATACAACACATTTTTAAGGAAAAGCACATTCAAAATATCTATCTCTATCTAAGCATAACTTACTTTAACAACCTTCTTTAAATCTTAAAATTATTGAAAATATTCATAAATTTCAGTTAAAATTGTAAAATGATCTTATACTACTATAAGAATCCACATATCTGTTATTATTTTTGTTTTTGATTTTAAAATATATTATTGATAAATATTGCGTTTTTCTAACTTATCTGTTTGTTATTATTTACAATATTTGATTAATTATTTATACGATTTTTTATAAATGTTCTAGAATTCCTTACCAAACACAAGATCCTTGTCTCTTAATGGTGAAGAAAAGCTATTTTTTTATTTTAATATTATAAAACTGACATGTGAGCATTGTATATTTATCGGAAAACACAAATATTAAATAATTTAAAACAAACAAAAAATATGTAATAATCGTTAAAATAATGAACAAAAAACAAAACTTCTCCTTTCTAAGGGTATTTTTATAGTAATAACGAAGTATTCATTTATTTATTTCCATATACGCGGAAATACATGTGCCACTATAAAATTCAATAGTGAAAGTAAAACTAATTTTTTTAGAAAGATTGGTATATATGAGTAGAGACATAAAAAATAATATTAATGTTATAAATACTATTCAATCATAAAGTATTGTGCAATTGTGCAATCGTTATATGCAATAATGTTTATTATGCGTGCATTTTTTTGCTATGCATTATCAATGGTAAAATATAATTAGATCGATTTTATCACACAAAAGTAAACCGCTTATAGATAATAATATGCTGGCCCTAAGCTCTAATATATAATAATATGCTGGCCCTAACCTCTTATAAATATTAAGATGCTGGCTCTAAGCTCTTATATATAATAATATTCTGGCCCTTAGCTCTTAGCCTACCTTATCTGCAAAACATACTGGTAATTTCGAATAGGATCAAAACATTTCAAAAGTTTTTTTCATAGTTTTATGTTTACTTCTAAGGCAACCGTAAACATATTAGGAAGAAAATATTTTTCCATGTCACTAAGAAAACCGTTGTTTTTCCATAAAAATATAAAACTAATTTGATGATTTTTCATAATAATAGCACTAATAATTTAAAATCATTCTGGGAAAATAATATAAGTGAGGTTAATCTTATACGCTAAGTTTTCATGAATATATTATCATTCAACTACTGCCATGTTAAAGCAATATGTTAAAAATGTTAGGCAATAAGTTGGTATGGTTTTCAGTTTAGTACGATGGTTTTTAATATTTATTTAATATTATATCAACTTTGTATTCTGAGTAGGAATACTCGGATTACAACAAAGTGTGTAATGATTTTATAAAATAAGACTGTATATGGCACATCCACACTTAGATATTACCGTCGATGGGCAAAACAGTAATCAAATGATATCGACCAATCTCTTCAACTCTGAACATCACGTCTTAAAGATTATATTTATAGTCTCTCTAAACAAATCAAACTTGATCGATATATTTTTTTCTAAACTCAATATTTCAGTTTTTGCATTATTATCACACTGTTATTTATAAATGCATGTTGCAATTTAATTAGATCAATCCCACAATCGCCCTCCATCTTCATTGGACACCCTACTCTAACGACTTTATTTTCTTTCAATTCATTTTCAGTTATCTTTACAGAAACCTAAAAATATGTAGCTTTTGTTATTTAAGCCTGTTTGTATTTAGGAATTGTACAACTGACGGTCTCTGAAAATAATTAAAACAGATATATTATCAACTTTGTATATCTACATACTTAGGCATATTGAGTGTTACGTCCAGATTTTATAAACGTATGAATTTCATAAGATTAATTCAACAAAAATAGTGTCTTCGGTCATGTCAAGTAGAAAAATAATAAAATCATTTACCTGTACACAACGTAGTACTAAATTGTTTCATAATCTAAGGCCAAGTCTTAAAATATTCAGTAAAACCTTCTCAATGACAGCGGCTAGTAATGTGTATTATTATTTATAAGTCGACCTTTATTAGATTGCAGCCGTTAGAAGGTAAGGAGGCATTACGAGGCAGATAAAACTGTCTGTGGAGAATCAAATCAAGGTCCCAGCTAGTGTTCTGAAGGTAACAGTGATAAAGGTTAAGGTCTGCATAATTCATGCATTTATACCTTCGGAAGGGTGGCGGAGAGTAAATAGGAAGAGGAATAGGTTAGTGTTTATTACGGGTAGAAAAGAAAGCATCCTATGTAAATACTAGGATATTAGATTCTGAACGAAGCACCAGCTGCTGACTTATCTAAAAATAAAGAAACTTTACAGTAGTAGTAAATTTTGGTTACAGCACTCTTCGAAGGAGGCGCTTGTAGAGACAGAACGTAGGTAGAATGATTTACCCCCTCGTAGCACCGGTTGAGTTCAACGTAAAATGCAGCCTTTATTCTTGTGACTATCTAAAGTGGTTAAATTGTTGTGTAAGACAACTTTCAAGGTCTATAGTCGGTACCCTCTTCCAACCTGGGAATTCTGTACTAAGGTTTTTATAAGGAAGGTAAAGGAGAAACTGATTAATTCAAACTTTTTATAATTACCCAAGAAAGGATTTCCGGAGGTTTTTCACGAGGTTTATGCCATAATCGGGGATATTGAAGGGTCTTTCGGCCTCGATTAGACCAATATTTCCAATAATTTGGGAGGTGGGTATGAGTACCGCTACCCCGAGAAAATTTTATTGGATAACCAATGGAGAGGGAACATTTGGGAGGGATGGATTCATACGTCCGTCACCCCTGGATACTTTTTCCTTCAGATTCCTACCCACCCCTCATACCTTTTTCCTTCCTAGAACTTCCTTGCATTCCTTTCCACAAAAAATATCTTCCACACAGCATCCCCAAAGATGACATTTTTTTATCTCAGAGTCTCTTATGTGGAGCTAATTTCATAAAAATGTACTGTTATCCGTGAGTAAAACAATACCAGAGCCTAGTAGTTGAACTCAAGAATTGAGAGTCAAGAGTTGTGAAATGCTGTAGAAACTGTGGGTTTTGTACAACATGGAGTGGGTTATTTGTAACTTCAAATGAACATCCATACATGAATTGTGTCATATTGCGTTAGCTTGTACAATAAGTAAAATGGGATCGTAGTTTTATTTTGCAATTTTATTTAAGCAAACGCATATTCCTTAACAGAATTTAATGGAATAACAAACTAATTAAATTAAATGATTTTCCAAATAAATTTAAATGAAACAATGTTTCTTGACTGGGTCAAATAATTATATGCCACGAGAAATCTAACAATTCTAAATCATTCCTCTTCTTTGTTTTATTTCTCGCCCTTTTAGTAATATAAAACATCTCAGCGGAGTAGACTTGATTCTCTAGAATTCCACACAAAAGATACTGAGGAGAGAAAACAATCCTTTTACATTATTCATTAGGGAAACTGTTTAATAAAATATCGTCTATCGGATCGGGGTGTCCAGATGTTTTCTGTTGAATGAAGCGAGCTTTATATGGATGGCATTTGTGCGAAGTTAAAACGACGCGACGCATTTATTCTCGGTAGCGTTATTAAAACATAAAACTTTATGCATAAAGCTGAAACAAATAAATTATTCTTTAAAACTACAAGCAGAAATTAAAAACTCTACGAAGCAGGTGCGGTCTTATGAACGGCAAACAGCTACGTTTAGACAGATTTATATGTTGCGATCCGAGTTGAGTCGAACACATTACTCAAACACATGCATTTCTTGCATACAGACATGTTCCAAACACCTCCTTACAATACATTGAACATAAGCAATACAACGCATTACCTAGTAATCTAAAACTTCCGGCAACTATCAAAAAAATATTGGCAAAAGCTCTAAAAACCTATTTCCTCAGCAGTTTTATCAATGACTAACACTATCTTTCTTTGCAACTCCATAATAACATCTGCGTTTATTTATTTTAATGTATTTATGCTGTCTTGTCAATCGTAATTGTAATTGCAATTGTAATCTAATGTTGCTTTTCCCGAAATAAGTTTTGTAAACTCACTGGGAATAATACATTATAACTTTGTTATTATTTTGTAATGTATTATCTTGTGATAAACAAATAAATAAATAAAAAATCACATTCGACTTTATAAAAGAACGTTCAAAAGAAAAAATATAAAACTCTCTTCTTATACAAAATACAAATAAGTAAATATAAATTCTATTTCTCTTTTTCCAGAATGTGGCGTGGTTAGTGCAAACCCAAAAAATCGAATAAAGCATTATAGATTATCGACGAACAAATAATTGCGAATGTTTATTTTAAGAAGACACTGTAAAACTTTTCTAATTATCAAATTGGTGATCGCATATACTATATGTATACTTCTTGTTCCATTCTCGCTAATATCAATAAGCAGGCGTACCTTACGCGACAACAAAACAAAATGCTGTTTCTCAGTGATGTTTGGCAAGAAAATCACTGCTGGAAGTGTATACATTATACATATGCATAAATACCGTATTAAAATTTTGAGCTTAAATTGTTAAAGTGAATTCTAATTATGCGAAATAAATGAGTAAAGATTGTGAATGGCGGTCCATCGACGATTAGTCCGCCAGCAAGAATTGATCCCCCAATAAAGCGACCCATTAATTAACCCACAGAGAGTTGATCCAATGCCATTTGATCCTTTAAATACTAATTTATCTATTTATTTAAGCCCGTCAGGCTTTTACATAAAACAAGAATAATTTAATAACATTACACATTAAAATTAACATAATAATTTTTTTTTTTTTTTCCCAGCTGCATGAATGTGATTTACAATTTAATTTATCCACATTGGTAGTACTTAGAGGAACAATAGAATATAAAAAATAATATAGGAACAAAATGTGTCAACGTAATACACATAAGAACAAAATATACAAAAAAAAATACTTTTATTCCTACCTGCATGAATTGGATTTGCAATCCATATTGGCAGTACGTATAGCAAATTTAGAATATGAAAAATAAAATAAACCAAAGTAATACATTGAACAAAAAAGAGATAAAAGATTTATTGATACCTGCCAGCAGCAAATGAGAAAAATGAACAGAAAAATGAAAAGTATATTATAAGGTAAATCTATATAAATAAAAATGTTAATGTTCGTTTTGTTAAGAATCTAAAACCTTTGAAAGTTCTTCACTGATTGCTTTGAACATTGCATTCGAATACCCGTATGTTTTTAAATGCTGATATTATGTAGATGTCTGTTTTAAAAGCAGGGCCATCTGTTAGACGTTATATTGTTTATCTATCTGTACAGACCGACTGAGCCACAGCAACGCATGGCGGGGAACGGCTAGTATTAAAAAAGTAAGTTACAGATTAGATTTCCACTCAAAATTGATTCCCCGGATCATCCATTTCAAAATTTACTATCAATAATTATTTAATTAATTTATTAAATTAAGTATTTATTATCCTAAATATTTTTTTTCTTCTATTTAGTCTACCCTACTACTGTCGCGGGGTTTTGTGTTAAATAATATTTTTAGGTTATGCCTCAATGACAAATTCTAAAGTGTTTAACGTGTATTTGAAATATCTATACATATAGTTACCTACATTACTTTCAAAAGTAAAAGTAAGTTTTAACAGGGCATTAATAGTTGAAATGAACTAGTTTTATTCATACAATCCAGGCGATTGTCAGGGGACTCAAGCCATAAGGAAGTTCAAGAATGCCTCGATTAAATTTAATGCTGCAAACATGCTCAGGGTTGCATATCAATGCATGTGATGTGCGATGCAAGATGCAACGTGGGGGATAGAGGAATATAAACGAGGCGAAGGATAGAAACCACCGCCCTTTCAATTTAACTTTCCGCCGTTTCTGTTTCCCGGGAATCATTTTTATGGAAGTAATTTGTACCAATGTTAGTTAAGTGTTTTCCCAAGAGTTTTCCAGTAGCAGATAAACATATTTAACAGATGTTTTTCGGGGGATTGTGTACTGTGTACGTTTGTTGTAAGGTTTGCTTATTTGGATAAGACATTTACTTGGTAAGAACATTCCGTTAAAAAATCACTCAAATTTCCAGTATTATTATTTAAATATTAAAAAAAAGTGAATTTATGAATTATTGAGAGAAGAAGGTTAGATTGTTCAATTTATAAAAAAAAACACACTCTTAGCATTGTGTTCATTGGTGCGTATGTCGAGGGCTTAAAGAAAAATAATTTATCAATAACTTTATTGCAATGACATTTCCTAAGAAACTTTAAATGGCCTTTGCAACCAGCGCAGCAGATGGATTAATTTTAATTTCAAATAGAATAATAGCATAGCAATAATTGGTTGCCTGAAATATCAAAATTATTATTTGTTTATTTGTTATTTTTTTTTTTGTTTGTTTGTTAATTGTTCATTTGATATTTGTTATTTGTAAATAGATATTTGCTATCCTTTGTGCTATGCATAAAATTTTGTCTCATAAACATTAGTTTATCATTAAAAATATATAATAGAATAAAGCAGTTTATGAACTACTATTTTTTTTGTTGATTCATACATTTTTCGTGTGTAATATAATAATTATTTTTGTTTCAAATCATATTGTCCATTATTCATACTATTTTCTTTGCATAAAAATATTGTTATTATTTAAAGCTTTAACGTGATTATTGTTTCGCCCAACTTATAAATTGAATAAATAAAGCTCATTGACAAAAGACAAACACTAACTTGCCATCACTTTCTCCTTGATTTTAATAAACCAAAAACTTCCTTGGACTAAAATCTGTTCAAAATCTCCAAGGATTACTTGTGAACAAAAAATAAACGAACTTTAAGAAATTTTGTTTTTGTTTTAAAGTTCAACCGTACTTAGCAAGCATTAAGTTATAAAACAGAAGTGGAAAATGCCTTTTTTGTTTGCTTGATTCTAAATAAGTTTGAAGTAACAACAGCTGAAACTTGCTGTAAATTGTACAGACATCAATTATAACTCCTTACAACTGCCTCCAAAGTGTCAAACAGTATGCAGAGTCTCTTGTTTTACTCCAACTTCAACGGTTTAATATCATCCGGGAAGTATTTCACTTAGTACGTTTTGGCTTGTGAAATTAAATTATGCCGTTTTTGTCACGGCAGTGAATTTTGTTCGGTGGAATTTTGTTATCTTAATTTCATAGTAATCAAATTTGTTTACTCTTTCAAATATTGTGTTAACATTTTCGCATTTAATCCGGATTAGTAACTTATCATTTTATTATAAAATTTAATCTAAAGTTCTAAACACTTGTACCAAACCACAAACGGTATTAATTTTGTTGGTGGTGTTTTGTTGCGTAACATTTTTATTTGTTCAAAGTTTTACGAAAATAGATTAGCTTTATAAATTGATATTATGCTGCTTGGACTGAAAGATTGTGTGTTAAAACTATTTTCAAAATATATCTGCGTACTGAAGAGGGCCCGCAGATACTTTAATAGTGAACAACTGCTGACCCTGTACAAATTGCAAGTGCACCCTACTTTGAATTTGGCAGTTATTCTGGTCTGGAGCCCCAAAATACCTGAAAAAAACCCCTTGACTGTGCAAAAACGGGCGGTCCGTTTGATAGATTTTCTTATCTTAACAAGCGGATTTCAATTCTTCGGTGATATGGTAGATGCTCCGAGGAACCAGCGTCATCGATCTCTTCGGCACCAGTGAGTAATCGGGAAGCACGTCAAACGCGCGCTTACCATATGTATACGGTTGACATTTCGTCGCTCTAGTTCGTTTTTGTCCAACAGACATAGGGCTTCAAAGTTTTTTTTTAATGAAAAACGCATATACAATGAAATTAGCTCATTCTAAGCTTACTATAATGATTTAAAGTAAGTAAAATTCGTCCCAAATGTTTAAAATTACACAGGAAACACGTTTTTAATTTGAATGTAGGGCACACTGGTGGATAAACAAGCTCGGAAAATATTATTAAAAATTTATTTTGGTGGAATTAAGACAAACTGCGCGTTGAAAACACACTGTAAATATATATATATTTTCACTTGTATTGTATAAATAAATGCTTTCTTAGAACAACTGCATACTTAACTCAATTTGTTAAATAAATAAACTCAATTAAAGTCTGTTGGACAAAAACGAACTAGAGCGACGATTTGTCACATGAGAACGGGTCGCATATACGACTCGTTCTTGAGGTCAACAGCTCGGCTGTGAAAGGATTTGGCAAACTCTGAGTTTCCTCCCTCCTATAACATGGGTACCTTCAATCATTCCTCTACTCAAAAAGGCCCTACACACAGCATCCCCAGAGTTGACATAGGCTCTTAGAGATATTATTTTCCTCAGGGCCTCCTGTGTGGAGTTAATGTAAAAAAATCCCATATCTAGGTATTTAATGGATAAACTATAAACTAGGATATACTAGGTTTTCAATGTTAACAACGATTTCCGTTGTATACATAAGGCTCAGTAAATATTAACAGCATAGTTCATCAATATATATATATATATATATATATTTTTTTTTTTTATAATAAAATATTGATTACAATTTATGATTTTGACTGTCCAACTAGGAAGGATTCCCGTTTCAGGAATTTAAAGGTTTTCAATTTAAAGGTTTCAAGTTATTCTAGACGAATACAGGATTTAAGACTAGCTAAAATAAGTATGTTAAAACGAAGATACATAAAAAGATACATAGAGGCGTTCGTGATGTCAAATAAAATTTTTTAGTATCATTTCGGAATCAGTTCTGCCTAGATCCAACAACCATTTTGTCACTCTTGGACCGAAGATAAATCAAATATAAATGTAATATTACAATAAATAATATTGGAATCAATATATTTGTAAACAAATAACCTTTTTTCCAAATTGCTTCTATAATTTGAAAACTTTACAACGCAAATAGTTTAAATATATAATAAAGAAAGTTCACCTAGTTAACAACAATAATTTTGCTCAGTATTATTCGCATATATGGCCGTAACCTAACAGCTTACCGTTCTTTTCTCATTTGATAAAAACCGTAAATAACGGAACTTTCGGGAAAGAAAATTATTTGGAAAAAGTTTTTTTTTGTTTTTATTGCCCATAACCATACGCCGTTATCGACGGTAAACATTTCCCGATTTAATCAGGCACCTAATAGCAGGTTCTGTTTTCCAATCCATAAGGTCCCACCAATGACTCGGATCCCATCGATATAGTACACGCCAAAGGGGCCCTTCCACTAACTAAACGACCTTTTCTATGCATATTATAAGTATAGTTTTTTATAGGTTGGTTGTTTAATTATTTGTTAAGTTATGAGGTTGATCGGCTATCCAGACGTTTGATCATTAGATGATCAAACGTCTGGATAGTTGGTTGTGCGGTCAAATGGTCGTTCGGTAGCATGATTTAGTAATCATCGGGGTGATTAGGTTTGAGTTGTGAAAATAACCAGGCATAATAGAAATAGTGATACATTGTCATGGTTGATATATACATATTGTATAATTACTGGCTGTGATACATTATTCAATTACTAAGACTTGTTCAGATCGAAAACACTAAGGACGGGTTGTTTCGGAGAATCTGAACAATTCATCAAATTTCAACGTTCATTTTCAAGTTCTGTGAAAGATTTTTTCAAGTTCTGTTTTTATTTCAGTTTTGTCAAGCAACTAGCCTACAATGATATAAAAACAGAACTTGAATAAGTCTTTCACAGAACCCGAAAATGAACGTTGAAATTTGATGAATTGTTCGAATTCTCCGAAACAACCCGTCCTAACTGTGTAAATAATAAATTCAATGCAACCACAAACAAATCGTTGATCAAATCAAATTGAACGTGAATCATACTTCTTCAGCCTAACCATAGACATACAAATTAATATACGAGCCAATCAGGAATAGGGATACAACCAACTGGCGCGGAACGAGGGAGGTGGCGTGATCGTCCCACTTTTGGTGATTTTTCAATAAATATATCTAACAGTGTACAAACAGCTCGCTCGGTCCTCGAAAATAAAATCTGCTCACCAAGTCCTTACTAGTCATTTTTACAATGGCGGGCGAATTGCTTGCAGCGTAAAAAACTACATATCACAAATTGGGTAAAGAAACGTTCGGGCCTGTTTCCAAAATGTAATATTTCGTTACACTATTGAGTTAGAAACTTTTACAAATGTTATAATTTAGCCATCTTACTCAATTTTAATGTCACTCCGCTAGGTGATTCGTTTAAGAACGAACATTCAGATCGGCGCAGTAAAATCTCACAATGGACAGCACTGCGAACCTTTGCCTTACTTTAGCGAACTTTACTTTTCTGCGCATGGTCTGGTTATTGTATTCTCTGTAATGTGCACTCTTCAGTGCTCAATCATTTATTCAAAGAATTCTCGAACCCTTTTGATTCCAAAAATGTGGTCACGCGGTTTGCCTCCAGCTAGTCAAAATGATACTCAGATTTCGTGTTAAGTCCATTAAATCGAATGTTCTTTCAACTAGATTATGGTTTGGCTAAACGTAAAATATTCTTAATTATCAACTTAAGACTAGAAACGATTTTATAACAGAAATAAAATAACACAATAAGACAACAACTAATAAAATTTTAACCACTGTGTTCAAAGATTTTCATAGCTTTTCTATTGCACGGTAATAGCAAAAATAAACAAGACATGGCAAGGAACTTTTTTTTAAACTATTTTGTACAGTATGAATATGATGTTACTTTATTTTAAAATAAGGAATTAACCATTTACTTGACCTACATTCAACTGCCAAACTATATCCCTAAGTTAAAAAACCACAAAAAATGATAGTCGGCATAAAAAGAAAGAGTATTTTCGTCGTGCATTTTAATAAGTATTGGGAACATTATTAAATAAAACATTAATGTCATAGTCAAGAAAAAGTTATTTAAAAAATTACACATTTTATTTTAAACAAAAAGCGAAAACAATATGTTTTTACTAAATACTTTTCAGAAAGAAATGATTGACAAGTTATATCTATAGATTGCTTAAAAAAAAGAACAGATAAAAAACATAATTTTATTACTGTAAAACTGTTACTTTATTTATAAAAGCATTTAAAAAATATACAGTTTTATTTGCTTCGAATGAGGATTGAGTCATCCTCTTCAGGGGATGGCTATCACTTAAGCCAAATCACAATTGGAGGGTACCGATATTTATTTCGTATATTAAATGCTGTAATTTTGTACAGTGTCATCCAATTTTAGAGAAGTACGTGCGTGTGCACGTGTGTGTATGTGTATGACACCAATGTTTATAGAATGCGTTTTCATTGACAACGAGTCTGTCTGCTGAGTTTCAGCTTGCTCTGACGTCGAGACGTGGGTATTTAATTAAATACAGTCATATAAACGGTATTCTAGAAAATTTTGAGATTTTTGAATTCTGACGTGAGATGTTTAAATACATTTTGGGAAGCTTAAGTGAGGTTTGAACATATTAACGTTATTATCCACAAGGGCGTTAAATTCCGTCGACCAATTTTTAATGGTAAACTTTTATATACGAAATAATGTAAACATATTTGAGGCAAACTGAAAAAAATAAGTTATTTGGTATTCCAATAGACGATCTTCTTAAATGGAATGTACATGTTGCAAACCTAACGACAAAACTGAGGAAACTCATTTATTTCTTTAAAAATGTTAGGGTATCTATTTCTTTCAAAAATTTGATATTTTAAATAGAAAACAACTGAAACAAGTTGAGACATTCACATGTAAAATCTTTTAACATCCCAGTTTGTCAAACCTCCTATGGACAAAAAAGCTTTAAATACAATGCTATTAAGCTATTCAATTCTCTACCTATTGACATTAGAAACACACAAACCAAAACTTCCTTTAAAATTAAAATCATTGATTATCTCCAATAAAAATATACATTAACAGTATTTCATAACATATTTAAAAATTGTGCCTACTGTGTATTTATATGTATACTATGCCTTTTGGTCAAACTGAAATTTGATTAATTAATTACTTAAAATTATTATCTGTTTGCCTTCATCTTCTGCATTCATTCTTTAATTGTATAATTTATATAATATATATATTGATTTTATTTTATCTAACATTTTCACAATATTATGTAAACTAAAACCTAGTTAACAACCACTCGGTAAATTGCCATCTCAACACAGGCGTTACACACCTAGTGAGATGGACAATACGTCACTATTGTAACTAAATGTAATATAAAAATAAAATAAAATAAAATAAATAAATAAAAAAATATTTTTTATCATGACGAACAAATCACATATCTACGCATTACAAAAAAAGATAAAAAAATTTAAAATGCATGTATACATGTCAGATCTGTACTTGTCAGAGAATATGATGTTTGTGGCTATCAGTGTTGCTCCAGGGTTTGAAAGGTTAAGTCGTTTTCAATTCATTTGACATACATTTTTTTCTTGCTTCTGCTGGAAGTTGCGATTATCTACAAAATAAATACTCATGCATGATGATTGATGCCCCTCGTGGGTTTCCAACTACGTTAAACTATTTAAAAATGAGCTACCTTGTGTGTTTTATATCAACATCTAAATTTCTCCATCATTTGTCCGATACGCTAAACACATTCAGGGTTTGTGGAAGAAGCGGCCTTGTAATATTTTTAGTGCTTACAAGGCGTATACAGACATGGCAGACGGTTGTAGAGGCATTGCCGGAGGTTGTTTATTTGGAGCATTTGTTGAAACTCTTACATAAAATGTTATGACTAAGGCAGAAAGTTCTATTATTTTTGGTGTTCCCGACGATTGATTGAAATTTATTTTTTTTATTTGAATTATATCGAATGATGTAAAATTACATAAAATGTTATGACTAAGGCAGAAAGTTCTATTATTTTTGGTGTTCCCGACGATTGATTGAAATTTATTTTTTTTATTTGAATTATATCGAATGATGTAAAATTGGGAAAATTTACAACGGAAATTAAATTTAGCTGTATATCTACACAAAATATTTATGAAGGTATAGTAGGTGGAATATAGTACGTTTAACCAAGGTCGATACGTTTGATGAATAAGCCGGGGGTGCCAGGGTTCATGGGGTGACATTGGTTCAGGTCTTGACGGTGGATGCTCCTGATACTGCGTGCTCGGCCAGATCTGGAGAAGCTGGTTTAAGGATACCTGAGTGATCCCTTTAGAAAAAATTGTGATTTTAGTAATACGTTCATCAAAAATAAGTAAAATAAACCCCACGGAAAGATCGATTTTCAAGACCTGCTAGTGCAAAGTCAACCCTAGGTACGTCCATTGCGCCGGGCCGCGTATGTTGTTTTACGCGACTTCATCATTTATATTGTCCCAATTAATTTGAGAGATTTGATAGGGCAAATTCAATCGCCGGTCTGGCCAATACACCAGGGCCGCGCGTTGTATATTTTTGTGCACGGCTTCTTCACTTACGACGTTAAGTTTCTAGGCTTTATTGTAGGAGTCTCGTCTTAACATTAACCGTAAAACACGAATCTCGGGACGACTGAGTTTCAGAAATCTTTAAATTATGTTAAAAAGCAATGAACTAGTTTAAAGTTTATCACGGTGTTTAAAACACTTCAGAACAAAGTAACTTATTATAAACGATTAGTTGACTCCCCAAAAGATAAAATAATTTAAAAGATGCAGAACACTGTGATCTGAAACCAACATCCTACTGTTTACATTATATCTTAAACCACCACACGAGAAGAATAAACAATATAGATGCAATACCAAATCATTCATTTTACGTCACTGTTCTGTAGCCGCTTGCACATTTTTTATATGAATTAAAATCACCATCCCCATTTTAAAACTGTTCGTAACTAAACAAGACCGACAAGCCGGAGTATCATCCCAGTCATTCCCACTGCCATCGACCCGCTTAATGACGGAGTCCCAGCCCTGCCAACTATTTTCCGAGTCATTTGACTAAAAGGGTAGGATTAAAAAGGCTCTCCATAACGGGGGAGAAGAGAAAGTGAAGGGGAAGTCGGAGGATAAATATAATTCATATTATTATTTTCTACCTGTGTAATGGCACATACGGAATTTACAATCGGCATCGTTCCAATTTGAGGTATTTGGATGTACTTCTGATGTTTTGAGACACTTTTTAAATTTTTTTGACTGTCAAGCAAGGTGGTAACGTTAGTAAAGTAAGTCGCACACTCTGGTCGCAGTCAGGTGGCGTAAACTGTTTCACTACTTTGTATAGCCATACGTTTTGATGTTTCAATCGCAACCGGTAACATCTGACGACATTTCGAGCTGTTTTAATTCACAACTACGAATTAAGACATCACGAGTTCAAATCCCGACTTAACCTCAAAATGCAATACCTCAAAACTAACTTAGATGACCTGGAAGACCATGTTATAGTGCACCAATCATCAACCATTGGGTTTGATCACATGAGGAAGCTCAACTGAATAGTTATAATAGTAATAATCAATATTTGAACGGTATTTAACGTACAATATTTGAGCTGTGCGGAGACAGCATGCCATATAATTTCGTTTGTTGATGCGTGAGTTAGTGGAAATCTGATTTTTTCTGCGTAGTGCCTAACATTATTCAAGATCAATCAACATCTTAATGTTCAAAATTAGAACTAGTTATCAAATTTAATTTTGAATTTAAAAAAAGAAAGACTAACATTCCTGGGTTACGAATAACCTGACAATGTTTGAAAATTTTCTACTACCACCACAGTAAGCGGAAAATATTGCTTGTGTTGTGATGAAGGACTTAGCCAGCCGAGGAATTGAACACACTACGCCTGGGTGGAATCCAAACGCTATGTCAAGTCGGCCACCGACCAAGTAACATGAACATAAAATAATACGGAAACTAAAGCAATACTACTTATAAGACAAATCACTAAAAGTAAATTACTAACGCTACTATATTTTGTAGGATTCAACAAAGTTTGAGTGCTTAATTCTGGAAAAATTAAGTCAGTAAATATATAAATAGTAAAAAAATATATATATTCATCAAAATGGTGTCATTAAATATATCAATAGTACCTCTAAACTTGCTGCCCAGATCATAAATCCTATTGTTTAGTGACTGTGTCTGATAATTGGTTGTGTATGTAATATTACATTTTGTCTTTTGTTCCTAGTCAGCACACGGAATTAAATAGTGGCAAAGATGGCAGGACTGACAATTAAGTTGTAAATGACTTTCTGTAAGACAACCAGATCTGAAATAATTCTCCTGTCAGAAAGTGTTCTTAGATGCAATTGATTCATCAAACTGACAATTAATGTATTAAATTGGAATTTTAGATTCAAATTTACGTTCCTAAAAATGTGTGCTGAAAAATGCCATTTTTTTTTGTTTTCAAATGCTTGACAGATTGCTTAGATGAATAAATAGATAGAATACTGAGATAAAGCACGACGTTTTACTGAGATAGGTCCAGAAGACATAAGGGTATAGTTTTTATTATCGGTGCCACATTTTTATACGAATATCACACGTCTTGTATTTTATATAATTTCATTAGATTGATATCATATTTTTTTTAAGTTTACTAAAATTTAAAAATATTTATTATCTTTTTAAAGACAATGATAAATAATTTCATAAATTCTTCAACTATAATATCCCGTGATTTTTCACGGGTCTTCGCTAGTATTATTACTCACCAATAATTAAACGTACTCAAAATACACATTTTAACCAATATTTAAAAAAAAAAATTAAATATTCAGATCTGTTTAAAAATATTATAATTTAAATAAATCTTTCACTCATTGAAAAAAAAGCTTCGCAATCATTTGGGTGTGTTTAAGGAACTAAATTATTGTATTAAATACACAACATTGTTTATTATTTCTAAATCAAACCGAGTACGATATTTTTTAACGACTAATTAAAAAAAAAGTTTTATAAAACATTAAAAAGAAAGTTTGACTTATTGGGGCCTGCGTAAGCCTTAAAATTTACTGGGACCGAAACATAATGGTGACGTCATTTAAAAAAATTCCAAAACATTTCCAACGTTGCCTATTATTTACGATCCCGCGTAACTTTTAAAACAATGTTTTTGATAAACGAGTACATTACGTTGTATCGTGAAGTATTCCTTTGTTCGCGTTTGATATATTATGTTATAATATTTACGGTTAAAATGCCTCGGTGTAACAGTTAATCTCAAATTTACACAAAGGAAAGTAATGTGTGTTTTGTTTTTATTTTTATATATTTTTTTATAATTTGTTGTAGTGGTAGCGTATGATCCTTCGACTGAGAGTATCGTTATAAACTCGCTGTCGATATCAGACGGGGTTCACAAGAAAGAGGGAGAGGTTTCAATGTGTCTCTGTTTCAATTCTCAATTTATTTTTTCTTGGCTTATGACACAATATCGAGGTCTCAAATTCTTTAAAAGTTATCTACAAGAACAGTTCTAGGTCTAAAACTCAAAGAAAGTTATCTACAAACAAAAACTTAACAATACGTCGAGGGCGTAAAGTAAAATAACGTTGCATACAAAAAAAACGTGCCAATATAAACTATCGGTAGGTATGTATTTTTGTATATAACATTGTAACTTTAATACCTAGAATAATTTGTGTGTTTTTGTAGATAAGTCAATTTAAAGAATTAATTTTACGTTTTTTTTAGTCATTGTTGTTTGACTTTAAGCCATCCAATATAAAAGGAGTATTAAAATACTTTGGGTCATTTCGCCTTTTGACTGAGATGATCAATGAGTTATCTTATTAAGATACATTTCTTCTTTCGTCTTCATAAAACATGCTTTCAATATTTCTAGGATTAATGGTGAAGTTATCTGAATTTATAATGACTAACCAAACCCAATTTGTAAAGTTTAAACAGCTCAAGCAGGCTTCAGGATCAAGAAACCTAAATCTGCGCAAGCGTGAACGTGGCTTGATAATTAGAAAATCTTCGGCCCAGAAACCAATATAACACATGGAAACACGTGTTTTAAAATATGCTTCATATCTATACTTAATGGTATTGAAAATAATATAATACCTTTTTCGCAATGCTTCACTTTGCGGTGAAGCGCTCAATTTAAAGCGTGAATAATGTAGCTTACCTTTGTAAACACAACCTGTCAGCAAATAAGGCTTTATTCAATTACCGAAGCATTTCCGAGTAAGCGTTTGATGTATCGGTGTTTATTGAGTGTTCAAACAAACACAAATGGACGCAATCAAAGGAGTAGCGTCACCATTATTAATTTAGCAGCAAATTGCCGACGAACTGTCTGACGGTGTGTCTCAGCAATTCTCAACAGCAGATATTTTTGAAAGTTTATTTCTAGTTTGTGAAAAGTAAACAAGACTAGCTTTTTACTGTCTGTGCTTTAGTTTATAAGATGTGGAACAAGTATATTAGTAATATATTTTTCTAAATCTGCACATTCACGATTTTCCCAACGAAATAGCCTTAAAGTTTAAAATATAGATTCCCTCTTTCACAAATTAAATTTGTGTGAAAAATATAAGCCGTTGGAATGCCAGGGGCAAAATACAAAGAGAGAAAAAAAACAGTAGGCAATTTAAAACTGATATTAAATGTAAAATTAAATATGGTTTTACGCACTTTTTTATTTAATTAAATTGTAATATTTTAGAAATATGATGATTGCTCTTAAATTTACATATTTTTAACTATTTTTTTAAGCCTTTCACACTACAGAATAAATTTACCATTGAAAAATGTCCTTCACACATGTATTATATTTAGATTATACAGGAAGCGAAAAAAATAATTTCCACTTTTGTTTTCCGATTGGTTATCAACGCTCTTACGCTGAACGACCGGAAACTACAAAATCCGTTCAACGCGCGGTGCGCACCGATTATCGCTAGTGGAATAATTTTTGACGAAAAATTGGTGCGCAATATGTATAGCTCTGTGCCTTCACAATACATATGAATTATTTGCGTTGAGAGTAACTATGAAGAAATTCTTTCAATATACAATAATAATAAATACGTTTATATCATAATTGTTGAGAGGCGGTTCAGAGACGTTATTACTTTTCCAACACAGAGTTTTTGCTACAGGCTACATATTAGTACGCAGAGTCATTTTAATACACCTCTGTCCGTAATCTCTCTTTTGCTCTGTCAAGGAAATGTTATCTACTAAGTCCTCGATTCTCGACGAAGTCATTTCACTAGAACAACGAGTGGTTCGAGC
Organism: Hesperophylax consimilis; assembly: GCF_061612785.1. Taxonomy (NCBI): domain Eukaryota; kingdom Metazoa; phylum Arthropoda; class Insecta; order Trichoptera; family Limnephilidae; genus Hesperophylax; species Hesperophylax consimilis. Next base: position 19,953,837 of record NC_142845.1, read on the forward strand.
CACTCTTTGTTACAGTGGAATAACTTTTGATGATTTGCGTATGTAAGTATGTACCATCGACGAGACTCAAGAATTAGAACGGGAATTTATTTTTATATTGTTTATTTACAAATGTTGAAAAGAACGTGACCTTACTGAACCTTACGTGAACGTCACATTGTACAAGGTTTTGTCTCTGAATTAAAAATTTGTAGGCTCTCTAGATAAACCCCTTTGACTCGCTCAGATGTGATAACTGCGGTGATTATGGACTACGAAAGTGCTAGATTTATCATTATGAAATATTTTCATCTTCTAACTATTTCTGATTGTAAAATTACTTTGAATAAAAACTTACTTACTAGAAGTTAAAACAAACTTTATTGTTTTTTTTAGTGACTTTTTATAAATCTGTTTATCATTATACTTCTACCATGCAACATTACAAATTTATAAAAACTATATTCAAAATAAAATTGCACCCTTTAAAAATAACAGAAATCTTAGACAAACTTCAATACTTCCTACTCCTAAATGTAAAAAAACAATAGGACAGTTCAACCATGAATATCTCGGAGTTAAATTTTTTAACTCATTACCAGAAAAAATTAGAAACATGAATGCAAATATAAACGAATTCAAAAGCCACCTTAAAAAGTATTCCGAACAGTTGAACTGAATCGTACCAAATATAAACAAATATAACAACACCCCCATACACGCAAGCCCTGCTTATTTATGGGGGTACATCGAATACTTATATTATGTAATTAATAACCTACTATATTGTGTAATTATATTATGTAATTGTTATATTATGTAATTCGTGTATCTTTTTTTTACTAATAAAAAAAACTAAAAAAAAAAAAAAAAAAAAAATATGCATTTTCTTCTGAAACCTTATACTTAATTAGAATTGTAATATTGTATTGATGTAAACGCGAATGGTAGCAGAAGTTGAGAACGCCCGAGGAAGACATAGCACGATCAAGTTAATCAGATACTCGAGTCGGGCCATGTCAAGATTCAGAATAATAGAAGAGTATGTATGAGACGATGTATGAATGTGAATGAGGCAAGGAGTTATTTGGCGGTCCGACCTCTCTGCCTACCCCTGCGGGGAAACGGCGTGATGGTTTTTTTGTTAGTTATATTGAATCGATACCCTGGTCTTTGAACCTTACCAAAAATAACTAGTAGTTCTGTTAACAGTCCAAAAAAAGTATTTATTATATAAAAAACCTAATTTCCACTGAAATCAAAATATTTGTAAGTAAGTACCTACACTCAATTGTAAAGCCTGTAACAGTAACATTATGTATGTAAGTAACATTTTTTAATTTCATTGGGATTTATTTTTATATTCTTTATTTACAAATGTTGAAAAGAACGTTACCTTACTGGGGTACCACATTTTAATGTCACATTGTACAAGTTTTGTTTCTGAATTAAAAATTAGGTCGAAATTTTTTGTGAGTATGTTCTTTTTTTTAAGTAGGTTTTGCAAGTGTGCTAGAAAATCACAAAAGGAAAATTATAAAGCAGTCAGTATCTTGAAGAAAAACATAACGTTTGTAACGTTAATATTTGTTAGTTGACAACATAATATCTATATACCTACCTCTAATACAATTTGTCCAAATAAACACGGCGATTCGACATTTGAAAAAAATTAGCCCTGAAAAAGCATTTTTTCACCTTAAAACATCTATTTAAATTAATTGGTGTATTTAAAAACTTTTTGTTCTGACTGAACTTCTTGTTATTGACTGCGGATTGAACTGTTCTCCCCGGGGACTTGCTCTGCTGTGAACTTTTGTTGCTAAAAAACTGAAAATTAAAAAAAATATATAATTTGAATGCAGATTGAACCTTCCTCCCCAGCACTTAAATTAGTGAACCGCTCTATCACTTGGAGCCAAATCATAGTGATGGATGGTACCAAGATTTATTTCGAACATCAACTGCTGTAAATTTAAAAACATATTTACATTGAAAATCGTTTTGAGGTTAGGAAATAATAACCATAGAAAATTGAACATAATATTGAATACAATAAACTTTAGTTAATTATGATGTTCGGGCGTATAATTGTACTATTATTTGAAGATTTAAAAAAAATACTATTTACATCAGGATATAATATAAATAAGATAATCTTTTATAGGACTGACAATTTACTATTGTTTAATCGTTTTGTTTATTTTATAAGCAACTTGTTTTATTCGCTTTCTTCAATCAATGTATACTATGGACGATTCCATCCAACTCACAACAGTGGCAATTCAACACATTTTTGAAAAGTGATATAAATTCATTCCTTCATTATTAAAAATTATTTAAAAAACTGGCCTTAAAATCTAACCCAATATAACCTATTAAACCTAGTTTTTTCATAACTTTCATAGAGTGTGTTAAATTTCTATTGACCTGAGTTGTTCACCTACCATATTGGACGATCACTGTGGATCCAGGCCACCAAACTAGTTTATCTATCTTAGTCAATCGTAGTTAGTAAGTTTGGAACAGTCACCCGTATGCCTTCAACTTGATCGTTACAATGTAACAAAGGTAATACAGGTACACAATATTATAACACAAGATTTGCTAATAATACAAAGAAACTGAAGCAAACTCCTTATCTCCAATGCAAGTACGTTTCTCTAAATAATCTACGAGCAAACTACACTCGGGGTATCTCGCAGTATCTCGGAGTATTTCGGGGTATCTCGAAGTCTCCAAGTTGGCGGGGCGAGGTGAACGCCCGAGAAGAGGGCGCTAGAAACCGTCCATCCACCGAAGATTTGTGTCAAGTGAGAGCTCTTCTCACTCGCTCGTCACTTGGGAAGCTGAATGTTCATCTCTGCTCCTTTGTTGGCTCTCTAGATAAACCCCTTTGACTCGTTCAGATGTGATAACTGCGGTGATTATGGACTTACGAAGTGCGAGATTTATCATTATGAAATATTTTCATCTTCTGACTACTTCTGATTGTAAAATTACTTTGGATAAAAACTTACTTACTAGAAGTTAAAACTAACTTTTTTGTTTTTTTTGTGACTCTTTTAAATGTGTATTTTTTTCTGAAACCTTATACTTATTGTGTTGATGTAAATGCGAATGGTAGCAGAAGTCGGAGACGCCCGAGGAAGACATGGCAAAATCAAGTGAATCAGATACTCGAGTCGGGCCATGTCAAGGATCAGAATAATAGAAGAGAATGTATAAGACGATGTATGAATGTGAAGGAGGCAAGGAGCGTGTGCCAAGACCGGGTTATTTGGCGGTCCGTCCTCTCTGCCTCTGCGGAGAAACGGCGTGATGGTTAGTTAGTTAGTTATGTTGAACAGTTTTTTTAATATATATATTTCAGGAAATCTCACCAAAGCTGTACGACAAACGAGTAAGATAAAATCATAAAACCCATAAAAAACTAGTTTATTTTTTGTTGGCGTAATAAAAGTATCACAGAGTAAACCGATTGATTTTATTAATTTTTACTGTTTTTGTATTTATTTAAAAAAACCTAGATTAAATATACTAATTAAAATAAATACGTTCTACATGTTAATTGACAGATAAACGATTTCATCGCATCAAGAGAAGTAATATTAAATAAATTGATTGAATATATATTTCATATTAAAGACCGGTCGGTGGCTAAGTTGACATCGCGTTTGGGTCCCACCCGGGCGTAGTGTGTTGAATTCATCGGCTGGCTAAATCCTCCATTACAACACAAGCAACATTTATCGCTTACTGTGGTGGTAGTTAGAAATTTTAAAACTTTTTCAGGTTATTCGTAACCCTGAAATGTTTGTCTTTCTTTAAAAAAATAGAATTACTTAAGCAACTCCTGAATATAATAGATCGTGATAGATTTTAAGGATTACCTGATAACTCAGGACAGTAACAAATCATCCAACTTTTGAAAAATGGTAGAAAGTCAAGAAAAGCCATTTATTCTTATTTTTATTTGACACTTGAAGAACGCACTTGTCTATATAGAGTAAAGATAGAGCAATGATACTAACTACTTACAGTGTTACGCGTAAAATAAACAAAAAAAAGTTAAGTGTATACATAAAATAGGTAAGTATCCTATACATTTTGGATTGTTACTAGTTTCTCCAAACACAAACGCTTAGGTATGATAATAATAATTATTAAAAACCTTTATTTGACAACTAGTTTTTACATTTAATTTTCATTGATTATATTGAATCTCTTGACAAAATGGTAGCTGATCTATACATTCTGGATTTTTCTCGCAATGACGTTGGTTTTCAGAAGGGCCTCTCATATAATATGTACGTAATACATAATTAAAATTAAATTAAATAAACAATATTCAAATCGAAGCAATGAAAATTCAAAATAAAATAAGTAGCCCTTTCATTGTAAATTCTAGCAATTTTATTTTTTTATTGTTGATACATTTTTTTTACAATATTTCATATTTCAATTTAGTAATGTTGGCCTCACTGGGTTGTTTACCCGTGCTGAGGCCCCCATTTTATAATTTAAGAATTTATACATTTAAAAAAAAATTAAAGAAAAACAACATTAAAATAAAGATAAATTTAAAATAAAAAATAAAGATTAAAAATTAAAATATAATTATAACACTAAGAGAAAAATATCAAAAGAGAATGTAAATCGGCATTTATAATGATATATGTGTTTGTGCGTGTTGCGTGTTTTATATATTTTTTTTGTGTTGCGTGTATATGTTTTATTCTTTTATGTTATAGTATTTTGGTAATATTGTCTTTTTGTTCTTTAATCCATTTTTTTATTTTGTGTTTGAATTTATTTTTATTTTTTATTTTTTGTAATATTTATATTATGTTTATAAAAAGACAATATAAAAAAAATATTTAGTACTCCAGAAATTTTATTGTTTTGCCTCTTTATATATTTAGATTTTTTTTAATAACCTGTTTTCTTATTTAAAATGTAAATACCTACCTACACTTATATAGCATCTAGAAATTATGGAAGTAAATGAAATTGTAGTCTAATTTTTCAACAGTTAAAAGCACATTTCAAAGCTCTGTTTAATAAAATAATTTCGAGAGCCGAAAACCTTTTGAAATAACGTTTCTACAGTTATCGTATGGTTTACTTACATATGTTTGGTAGCTTCCAGCCTCATCGCAAATAAATCCGGCAGTGCTTCAATATATTAGTGAAAAATGTTATAAAATGTGAGCTGTCGAATATACGCCACAAGTCAAGCGCTCGGTATAATATTTCCTCTTGAATTCTTAGAAAAACATGTTATTCTTAGGATATGATCATACAACTTGAAAGTAATGATTCTCGCCTGAGAGTGCCTTTCCGTGAACGTTCAAAATATACTTTCACGGAAAGATTTCTTTATAAGGGCGCGTCCACATCCAAGCAGATCTCCAGCATTCATTACCTATGATAAATTATCTTTATTTATCCAGCGTAGGAGCAAGAAAATATGCACTAGACTGTAGGACAGCTTCAGTGATACATGAGACGGGGTTTTTGACTACCACCAGTGTCCATAATTTTTTTTTTCCATATCTTAAATTGCGCTTAGCTTACTAAAGTTATTGTACCTATATCTTAAATTATAATATGTATATTTATATTTTATTTTAAATAAGAGAAATCTTAGACAAACGGCAATACTTCCTACAACTAAATGTAAAAAAAACAATAGGACAGTTCAACCATGAATATCTCGGAGTTAATTTTTTTAACTCATTACCAGAAAAAATTAGAAACATGAATGCAAATATAAAAGAATTCAAAAGCCACCTTAAAATAACTTATAACAATAACTTATATATAAATAACAATAACTTCGCTACGAATTCTGTGTTCGAAAGAATACATAGGTTGGGCAATGAACTAAGTGATGTCGCTGACATATTTAATTTAAACTTCGATACATTTAAAGCCAAATTAGTCCACCACTTTTTAATTGTAAATAATGTATGAGAAATCATTATATTTTATTTCGATTTTCTATTGTTTGTTTTATGCTGTTGTTAAAAATGAAATTTGTAATTTTTATGAACTTAAAAACCCAATAGGGCGTCAATAAATAAATAAATAAAAATAAATAAATAAAAAATATTCCGAAAACTTGAAAAACTGAATCATATCAAATTTAAACCAATATAACAACACTCCCCATACACACAAACCCTGCTTATTTATGGGGGTACATCAAATACATATATTATATTATGTAATTAATAACTGCATTATATTGTTTAATGTAATTCGTGTATTTTTTTTATTAATAAAAAAATATATATATTTATATATATTTTTTTTAAGATTCCTTCGGACGGTGTTAGTTTTAGGATCCATCAAACATTGACACGAACTTTCCACTGACTAAAGGAATATCTGAAATGTTTTGAAATATAAATTTTTACATTAACCCACACAGGAGGAGATCTTGATGAAAATCATTACCCTCGTGACCTATGTCATCTTTGTGGATGCTGTACGGAGGGTTTTTGTTTAATAATAGGAAGGAAAAGAAGTTTTGGGGAGGAAAAAGGTACGAATGGTGGGCGCCCCTGAGTTAATGTCTCTATACAAATTATAAAACAAATAAATAAATAAAAATAGGAATCTGAAAGTCAGTGTGTCCAGGAATGACAGACGTACGAACCGATAACTCCCACTGCGGTGCAAGCCAACGAGTCGAGAAAGTCCGGCTGGAGAGGTCACAGGGCCCCTCAACAGGTTCCCTGAAAAACTTTTAGCAAATTACGAATTTATTATAACGGGTTCAAGAAAATCTATTTTTTTCGCATTTCGTCATGATATACATATTTATTAGGGTAAATGCACGTGTTCCGATGTGGGCAGACGCATCCTCCCCCCAGACCAGGACAAATTTTACCCTATGAACGCAGGAACCCCTGCGACGCGACTTATGGTGAAGGTGTTGGTTTTTCAATAAATAGTTCCCGGGGCAGCGGTACCCATATCAGTCTCCCAATTTGAAACTTTACTCACAACCTTTTCTTCCTCCAACTTCACAACATTATCGTTCATAGTAAGTACCAATATTGGTAAGAGACCATTATCCACAAAATGACTGGAAATCCAAGCATCCATAACCTTACCATTCTTCTCCCTAACTGATTTCCATCTTCTTTACCCCCTAGAGAGCCTTAGCTCCACTCAATACTGACAGTGAGATATTTCACACAAAAAATAGAAACTAACCATCACTTAACAATACTACAATACACTAAAACACACGTACACGGTTGACATTTGTCACATGAGAATGGGTCGTTTCTGCCTACTACCCGTTCTTGAAACCAATGGCTCGGCTGTCAAACGATTTGCCGGCCTCTGTGTTTCCTTCCACTTACAACAATGGTTTGGGCATGTAGAGCGAATGAGCGAAGAAAGGAGTGTAAGGAGAATATACGATGCAAATGTGAATGGTAGCAGAAGTCGGGGACGCCCGAGGAAGACATGGCACGACCAAGTGAATCAGATACTTGAGTCGGGCCATGTCAAGAGTCAGAACAATAGAAGAGTATGTATGAGACGATGTATGAATGTGAATGAGGCAAGGAGTGTGTGCCAGGACCAAGTTGTTTGGCGGTCCGTCCTCTCTGCCTACCCCTGCGGGGAAACGGCGTGATGGTCAGTTAGTTAGTTAGTTAGTACAACATAATCACTACTTTCTCTCCACAGACAGCATCCACAAAGATGACAAATGCCCCGAGGGAAATTATTTTCCTCTAGGTCTCCTGTGTGTGGTTATGCATAAAAATGATTTTAGCAAATTTTTAATAAAAAATTTAACAAAATACTCTTACTTAAGTAAGTAGTGAGATTTAACGTCAATAATGTTTTGGACGGATTAGAATGTCAACAATGTATATGTATTTATTTAAAAAAAAAATCTTACTCGTTTGTTTTTTTAATATATTGTTTTAAATATACAAATATACCTATTAGTATATATTATTGTATTTTTATTTATTGAAGTGAAACTTCTTTACGCGCGTCATGCAATTTCTAGGACCGGAGTAAAACCGACTCATGACCGAAACGAAAATGCGGGTACCCCCACCACCGATTAAAGTTCATTTGATCTAGTCAAAGTTTTGAAGTAACATATAAATGCTTCTTAGCTCATCTCGACAACTGGCGTTGGTGGTGTAATGGTCAGCATAGTTGACTTCCAAGCAGTTGATCCGAGTTCGATTCTCGGCCATCGCACATTATTTTTTTGTTTTTAACGCCTTTTTCATTCAATATCTTATTTTTTAGTAGGTCAGAACATTTTTTAAAAGAAAATAATATTGCAAAATAATAAAAACACTTATCTCACTGTGATAAAACATTACTCCGCTAGAGCGCGCTTTGCGTTATTGTGTTGGATTAAAATTATTATCTAATCCGTATATTATGATAATTGTATTACATTTATTTAATTAATTTATTTATTTTGATAATATGTAATAATTTACAGAAAAAAAAATTAAAACTATCTCCCTCTGATAAAATATCCGTTCGCTAGAGCGCACTACGCGATCTTGTGTGGGATTCTATTTCTGTACATTGTACATTATTTTTAAAAATATATTATATTTTGGGTGTGATGTAGGTAACATTATAAAACATAACAAGCTCTCATATTTTCAGAACCTACATAATATAATCAATTTATGCGGCTTTGCTTACAGTTGGTGCTCAGCGTGGTTGGCTTTCAATCAGTTAAGCGAGGTTCGATTCTCGGCTGTGGCATTTTTGAAGTGAAACCTTGTTGAGGTGGGGGAGCCGCTCACGAACGTTCTCTCTCTTCTCTTCTTTCCTCTCTCTCAGACACCAGCGAACTGCGCCACGCCAAGCATCAGCTGAAACTAGAAGTTTCACTTCTGTCTTGCGTAGGCTTGACACACCCACTTTTTTTTTTTTGAATACCCGTAGAGCTTTAACAGTCATAAAACAAGTTGAAATTTTACATAATGCAGAAATATAATATTTATATAAAAAAACTGTTATTAGTCCGATTTTTAAATCTGGCAACCCAGAGGAAATGACTAACTACCGGCCTATATCTTTGACATCTAACATTTCTAAAATAATTGAAAAAATAGTGAAAAAGAGACTATTCCTATTTCTAGAAGAAAAAAAAATCTGCATTCTAACCAATATGGATTTAGACCTAATCTAGGAACTCATGATGTAATTGCAAAATTGACTTCTCTAGTTATGGGGAACTTGGATAGACGTCGGAAGTGTCTGGGAATATTTATCGATCTAAAAAAGGCTTTTGATAGTGTGTCGCATTCTAGGCTGATCGCTAAGCTAGAGAAAATTGGACTGGAAGACAAAGCTTTATCTTGGTTCCAGAGTGTGATGTTTTGGACACTCACATAAAATAAACGAAACGAACGTGCTCAAAAAAATTTTTGTTTAGACAACGACGGGAGATTTACTGACAGACAGGCCTGGAGTAAACACATTCACACGGGACAGGGCGCAGGGACGGACAGTCGAGTTTTGAACTTGGGTGCATTGACAGCCCCGAGAAATGGATACAAATCAGAAGTGTTGTTTGAAATTGCAGTTAATTATTGAATTCAAATGGTATTAGAGAATATTGCGGAATATTGAATTAAAGTGAAAGATTATTGATCCGGTGTTTGTGTGAAGTGAAAGTGGTTCGACTCAGTGGGAAAACAATTAATAATAATGACAATAATAATAATTGGATAATTTGTAGAGCGCCGTTTTGTAAAAACCCACCTCAGGGGCGCCAGGTGTTGTGCAATCGCGATTGTGTTATAAAGTTGTGTTGATTTAAACGTGATTTCGTATACAGTTCGAACTAGATTGCTTGTCTTAAAAACATGAAAATAATAAAATAATGATTGCGTTTTTAAAACAGATTGAATGTACTTAAAGGCAGGAAGTGTTTAATCGGGCTAAGTTATTGATTTGGCGAGATGGCATTCTATCCACGGAGACCGAAAACCAGAGAATCAAATAGATTATTAACTGTGGGTTCGAATCCTAACAGATTAGGGAGGTACAATTTTATTTACAGGAATATTTAATTACCCTTTTATATGCGTAGGGAGGAGGTCGAAAATTAAAGTGATTTAGCTATATAGTGTAACCAGGTAAGCTTCACGCTGAGAATGAGAGTGAGTGCCTAACTGGGTGAGTTTTTTATATTATTTATTAAATTTCAGAGGACCCTTTTAAAAAACGGATACAACCGAGGTACAGGAACTAAGTTTACGACACCTGCCGCCCAAATAATGTTATCATTAACAGGGATGTGCTAGGCGAACCGTCAATCAGCTGTGAGCGAGATACGAGTCAACGACCTTTTCATATATAGGACAAGACGCAGGTACAGTCAGTCAAAGGGGGAAGTTTTGCTAGCGTATGCCGTCCCGAATTGAAAGCGATCGGATGCAACCAGACGGAACAAAATGAAAACTTTTCTTCTGTTATTTGACTTTCTAATTTAATACTTTTCATCTATTGTTTGACTTTCTAAGTTACGAATTGGGATGCACAAAAACAAATCTAAAGTCGAAAGAGGGAGATGGTAATCTCCGAAATAAAACTACCAACCGAACAACTTTTCTCAACAGGTACCTTTCGGGAGGTAGGCAGCCTCTTTAAATTAAATGCAAAAATCAAACCAATTATCCGTTTATACCTACCTGAGAGGATAGGTATTCAGTAGGAGTTACCCATACCTAATACACGAGGATGCTAGTAACCTCATAAAATAATTACTAGAACCGAATTTTAAAATACAGACAGTTCTCATCCTAAATTTGGCATTTCGAGTAGACCTTACATATATCTCACATGATAATTGGCTGAATGGGTAGGCACACAACCTATCGTTAAAAAGCGGGCTAAATGTCGACAAGATCGTCGTGTGTTACCTATATATTGACCTAGAAAGGGATGTAAATCCCCGACGACGTGGGAGTTACAACGTTTTCTAGAGGTGGCACGTAACTTAGGACCTTACGTGTCACATTTTCGCGACTAGATTCGTGATAAAGGGATGTTATGGTTTTCCCCTTCTACACTCAGTAAAGTAGTTTATCCTGGAGGTGTTTGAGATTGGGGCAATTCTGAAATTGGTGAAGAGACCTGGTTTTCTTTATTCTGGCGTGAAGGTTGCCGATTTGGAACAAGGGGAGACCCGGCCGGTTGTGATATCCAGACACGCAGATATTGATTGCCTTGTTCGAATTATCATCCATCAGTTTTGTTTGGTAAGCGGAGGAGCCAGTCTTAACTTGAAAAAAATTCATTTCCTTTCCTCTCTTTCCCCTCCCAAAATATATACATGGATGGCGCCGACAACTAACACCGTAAAATTATCGTATGTATATCACATATATAAAATCTAACACTTTATTATACTCACATAACCCTACGATAGATAGAATCGCGTAGCTAGTTGGGGGAGCAGGCGACTTAGAAGATAAGGTTTATGAAATGGTTTTAAAACACAGCGGTAATGGATTCAACTCACTCTATCTCAAAAGAACCGAGGGATACCACACATACATACATAACTAGGATTCTAAACCGAGAAACAAAAAACCAACACAACGTTCGGTGAAGCCTTTTTATACTGAACCGTCACGTGAAATGAGTACGTTCAAGGTCGTACGTCACGTGGACAAACTAGGATGTACACACTTGAAGGGGTGTGTAATAAAGAGAGGAGGAAAGGCTTATAAAGACCACAGGGAGGATATTCCTACCCCGGATATACATAACCAAAGCCTTATGGAAAAGTTTCCTATGGGACTTACAGAAAATTTATCGTAGCAAGAAGAGAAGGAAAAGTTTGAAGTAGAAAGGGCAGATCATTACATCTGATGCCGCAAACCAGGAGAGATAGATTTAAAAGCTGGCTTGAGTTCATTACTGTTGTTGAGAAAAAAATGGATTTCATAAACCTTATTAATTCACATTAACAGCAAAAGAAATGGTACCTATCGTCAAAAATGATAACAGAGACATCGTACTTCAAAGGCAAAATAGAATAAACAGACAGACCCGGAAAACATTGAATTCATTGTGACGACAAAAAACATCTAAAATGTTCATAAACAACGAAGCCAAAGGATAAACAAACATCGAAATCGGATTAATTATAACACAAGAATAAGATAGCTGGGACAAATCTAAAATAAACATTGCATCGGATATCGTGAAATATATGGCATATTTTATACCGTTGATATTAGAATAACTGTAAACAATTATTGTTTATTCCAGATCTAAAAGGCAGAGAATGTTTAAGTCATAAATAACACAGACGGACAAAAAACCATCGGATCACAGCCGAGGACACAAAATAAAAACAAATCAACATGGAAATAAATAACACTCGAACATAATACAAATAACGTATTGAGATGAAACAACACTGTTTAAACAATTAACTCAGAGTTTAAAATAATTCACTAAGTGAACCCTTGTCTTCTGAATATGGAATTCCACAAGGCACAGTAATTGGGCCAATACTTTTCCTTATATATGTCAATGACATGTTCACTCTCCCTCTTAATGGAAGTGTCATCTCATATGCGGATGACACAGTCATCATAATCGAAGGAATAACATGGACAAAAGTGAATATAGCTGCAAATGCTGACATTAACATATTGAAGGAATGGTTTGATGATAACTTACTTAGTCTTAATGTAGAAAAAACATCATATATACCTTTTTATCTTAATGATCCTGACACAGATTCCAATATTAGCGTAATAGTGCACAGTCGTTCGTGTAAAGAAGGAGAATGTAACGATAATAATTGTAAAATCCTGAAGAAAACCCCAGATGTCAAATATCTAGGGATCACTATAGAAAGTAACATGAAATTTAAGAAACATATCGAAAACTGTGTAAAAAGAATTAGAAAACTTACTTACATTTTTATACAATTAATAAATATCCTAAATCTTTGAAATATTAAAATGGTTTACTTTGCTCTTGTACAGTCAGTGTTGCAGTACGGAATAATTGCATGGGGAGGTATCTATAAGAATAATCTGTATTCGATAGTAACAACACAAAAAATGATAATCAAAGTTATTATTAAAAACCAAGAATTTTTCCAACCAACGAACTTTTTGAAAAATTTAAGGTCCTACCGATTTCAAAACTATTTCAAAGAAATGTTGTTCTAAAAGTTTTCAAAGATTCTGAAAGGTGCTCAACGCGAAGTATAAGACCTAGAACAACTGGGAACATGTATGTACCTAGATGCAACACGACAGCTGCACAACACCATCATGAATATATAGGCCCAAAGTTATTTAACGATTTACCGGATACTATAAAAAGTGAGAAAAATTATTTTTAATTTAAAAAAAAACTTTCGTTGTATTTTTACAGAGAAGATTGACTTACTTTTATCGATGATTTTCAGATACATTCTGTTGCTTATTTTCTGTTGCTTATATTGTTGCTTATATTTTTATTGATTTTTCGTTGATTTTTGTTGATATTCTGTTTCTATAATTATATGTAATTTTCTTATTGTACAATATTTTGTAGTATTTTACAGTATTTTTGAAAATTTTCTTTTTCCATTTTTGTAACTATACATATTATTATCTATATATATATAAGCACATAGACTAGCTCCCCAGTTTGACCCGAGAATATTTCTCTACAAATTGGGTAAACAAAAAAGTGATGTCTGATATGAAATGTAATATATTTTTATCTCTTGTGAATATTAACTTTTTTTTCTAAATAAATAAAAAAAAAAAAAAAAATTGTATTTCTGAATATATGTAATAAATATCAGTAGGTACAATAAATACTTTTCAAATTACTTTGCCGTTATACTATCGTGGAATTTGCATTAAGGAGTTCAACGAGACTTTTACTAATAGGTATATTTGTATATTTAAAACAATATATTAAAAAAACAAACGAGTAAAATTTTTTTAAATTTTATCTGACATCGACAAACATCAAAACTACCTGTACCCTGCCATGCGTTGCTGTGGCTCACTCTGCATATGCAGATAGAGAAACAATAGCGCGTTTTGTTTTTACGTCCAACAGATGGCGCTGTTAAAAAAAACATAATTGTACTTTTCTATATAATTTGGGTAAAAAAAACAACGCGTATTCGAATGCAACATTGCGCGTTGTGTCAAAATTTCAAGGCAATCTGTAAAGAACTTCGGAGATTTAAGATTTTGAACACAGCGAACATTTACATTATTATTTATATAGATTATTGAGGTAAATATATCTACAACATCGAAGTATATGTTTCCAATTTTTTTAATTCTTCTCATAGGCGAAGAAGAAGAATTCTTACAATAAGGAGAAGAATTCTTACAATAATATGGTAGGTACATTGTTGGATTATATTCTCTATTGGTAGGTATATCTTGTAACTGTCCTGCCAGAAACATGGAACGAAATTAAATATAGCAACACTGAGATATTCAACATCGAATTAATAATTTTTTTTAAATCGTTATTGTTGCACGGATTTGGATGGAATAGAAGGAGGATTATCATAAATCAAAGAAAACCGATGTAAATATAATTTATTACTTGTCATTAAGGCATTTTGTTTAACTCGTGGTTCTCCTAGTTCATCATTTCTCAGTGTCAATAAAGAATCAAAAAAATATATACGAAAATGAAACGGGACTTGATAACCTCATCTGCTCGGATTTCATTTGATTCGAAGGCAAATAAGGGTCAAGGTTTTATGGACTTGGTTATAGATTTCCCGGAAAGAATAAAATGAACAATACAATTTTATTTATTGTTAGTTTAAGGTTTCAAATTATACGAGTTTCTTTATGAAAACTGATCTTATGGGCGTTTTATGTCACCCTCATTAAACCTCGATTTATACTTTTATTTTAATATGTCATCTTTTTTTAATAAAAAAGTCTGGAAAAACTGTATTTATTTTACTTAAATTAACTTTTGTAGGGGTAGACTTGTATAACGGTGACCTCTAAACTCTTGTGTGCTGTCACAACTGGATATTTTCTAGGAGTAGACTTGTATAACGGTGACCTCCAAACTCTTGTGTGCTGTCATAACCGGATATTTTCTAGGGGAAGACTTGTATAACGATGACCTCTAAACTCTTGTGTGCTGTCATAACTGGATATGTTCAAAACATAATTTCTCTGATTTTAACTAGCTCATCTAGGGAAACTACTTATGGTAGATTATAAACTATTTTTATTATTATTACATAAACACATCACGTGGTAAGACCGTGCAACTTTTTACAAAACATAGTTTTGCAAAAAACAATTGAGTTATTACGAAAATAGAATCAGCTGGCGTACTCCTAAAATTTAGTGTCAGCGACCAAGAAGTTAAGAAACCCGTTTAAATTGTTTAAAAAAAATCAAATCGCACAAGAGTCCCATCTGCTCCTAACCGTCTGGAGCCAGTGAGCCAATGGTATCCCCGATTGGGGTATGTTGGATATAACCAAAAGCACGAAGAAACTATTTTTTCCTACTTATAATATCTATAAGTAAAAATCGATCTTTCAAAAATCAAAAAGGCCGACGTAACGTCTCACAAAAAAAAATCTTTAAAATACTATCTAGGAATACGAAACTACAGGGTTTTCCAATAAGATGTGTTATTTTGATATTCAATTGTAAAAGATCAATGGTTTCGTTGATTGTGTGGCACGTAGCGCCGTCTTGTTGAAAGTAAACATTGTCCAGATTAATACCATCCAATTCAATCATCTCTCGATAGCGCAATCCATTCACAGTAACTGTTGCTCCAGACTCATTTTCGAAAAAGTAAGGTCCAATGACTCCGCCGGACCATAAACCGCACCAAACAGTCACACGTTGAGGATAAAAAGGCTTTTCAACAATAACTCTTGGGTTTTCCGAACCCCAGATGCGACAATTTTGCTTGTTGACGAAGCCACCTAGATGGAAATGGGCCTCATCACTCAAGATGATTTGCATTTGATTCACTCAAGTGAATTTTAATAATTTTGATGCGTTGTTGAAGCGTGTATTGTTTCATTTTTATAAATGGCGTAGTTTCTACTTGTCAAATGTTAAAAAATGACAGCTTCAAAAGTAACATCTACCGAAATAGCGGGCTATTCAAAATAACACCTCTTATTAGAAAATCCTGTACTACCCCTTACTTATAATGTTCGTGTAAGTGTTACACGGCATGTAAGTTCGTGAAAGTGAAAAACTTAACTCATTAGCACGGGTGGCGTAGGTACGACTTAAATGGCGTTAAATTGGGCGTAAGAATCTAATAAAATATACTAGATATTTTTTTAAATTTTAATTGCAATAAAAATATCAAGACTAAGTCATTTAGACACTCGCTTGTACCTAAATTTTCACTTATTCTTGCTGGGACTGCCCCATATAGTGGAATAAACTGCCCTCAATTTTCATATTACTAAATTTAGTAAAAAAAAATCTTTTTCATCTCCGAACCATCTAAGCGTCCCTCTCTTTATCTTGTTCATTACGCTTACATCAGACTTGCATTATTTCCGGATCTCAATATTTTGACACGTTATTGTATTAGCATACAGAGTTATACGCATTACGGATCTCAGTTCTACAGCGTTCAGTCATACATCAGAGTTGGTATCATCGCTCCATTGTGGACTGCTAAAATGGCTTCTGTTGATACCTTTGTAGCAACCACCGCATTGGAGGCGGATTCGCGTTCTTTATCCTTGGTTAGGTACATTTTCTTAGAGTACCTATCCCCCCCATTTTGGCTTTGGCATGGACTGAAACGAGTAGTGATCGTTACGCTGCCATTTCACTCGCTCTGGTTTGTGCCAAGGCTGTAATGAGGCTTGTATATTTTCTAGTTTTAATAATACTTACACATGTAAATATCGTTTTCTTTCCTTATCATATTGGCTTCCATCAATCAAACCATCAGGTTAACACATCTCTGATGTGTTCTTATTTTGAATCACTATGAATGTAAATACGCATACATTATTTTGTACTAACAATCATGCATGCACGGACATTTGAGGGTATAGAATCGTTTTAAGATAAATGTAGCTCCTTTCGATGTGTGCGGCTAAGGAGGTTAGACAATCAGTTTCCTCACACAGCCGTTTGGAAAGGGTGGGTTCCTCTCCAATGCACAGAATGCAGTAATAAGAAGGTTATAATAACACACCTCATCTATAAATATTCATACTAGCTTTATTATTTTTTTGCATTTGTTCTTATTTATATCTTTTAATGCTCTACTAAATTATTATATATTTTACTTGTTTATAGCCCGTATGGGTTTACATTTAAAATAAATAATATTCCCTAACCAAGGATGCCTTCAATGTACTTGCTCTGGAAAGATAGAACTCTTGTTTAATATTTAAAAAAACTCCACTTCTGCCTTCATGTTATACGAAGGTCATGTTTCCAACCTGCGTCAGATTTTTTAGTATTCATAAAATAATACGGTAGTTTATTTCATTAAACAGAAACGAATAAACAGAATATTCCCTTCAATTTTATATAGGGGTTAGGGATATATATTATAAAGATGTTTAGCTAGCTTGGTAAAGAATTCGTTAGTAAAATTTGGGATATTATTTTTTTTTTTAAATGGCTATCAAATAATTTTTCCAATAAACTTGGTCCGATTTTAGAACTTTTAAATACCTAAATTACAATCTGAAATATTTAGCCTCGACAAGCAAACAACGTGTTTTTGTTCAGAAGCATTTAGAAGTTTGAAATGTTTTTAATAATTTCAACAAAATTCGTTCTTAACTCTAGTTTGCAAAAAATGCCGAAGAATATTAAGGTTGAAAAGTTGAAATTATAAATAAACAGCTTGGCAAAATATTTCAGATATTTAATTAATTGGAACTAAAAATGTCGATTATTTTGGCAACAAGCATTTTACACTTTTATTGTGTTTATCATTTACTTTTGTATACCAATTAAAGTAGTCTCATTTTAATCGATAATAATAAAAATTATTACTCTCCAAACAATTATACAATTCGTTTTTTTTAGGTTAAATTTACCGTTTTAATGTCTTCGACGTTTAAATTTTTTTTTGTTAAATTTTTTTCGATCACTAAGTTTAAATACATCGCTAAATAGTGTAAAACAAAGTCGTTATCCGCATATGTCTGTTTGTGCGCTCAGTTATTTAAAACTACGCAAAGAATTTTAACTGGATTTTCATATTTCGGAGCTTTCTTTTTGGAGCAAGTAATTTGAGTTCAAAATTTAAAACTTTTTGATCAAATTCAAAATATTCAGTCGATACTATCAGCTGTTTATTTTCTTTTAAAACGGATTGAAAGGTAAACCAGAATCTTAAAGTTTCTTAAGACTAAGGTTTTCGAAAAAAATGATAAAAGTTAAATCAAAACGATTTAACTTTTTTTTAGAATTAATTTTTAAACGATTTAAATTAAATTCATACTTTTTATAATTTTCACGTGTGTGAGTTATTTTAATAAAAGTCCTAGTACTTACAAGAAAATACTATAATGGTACAAGAGAAGGCATGCCGTCACTGGTATTAAAAAAACAGTTTTCAAATTATCTTACTAGTTTAATCTGAGAGTCAACTTGTAAAATTTATGTCAATGTTTAACTGAATTAATTTTGTTAGTAGTTTAATCTGAGAGCCAACTTGTACCTTTTGTGTCAATGTTTAACCCAATAAATTAGCATCATCTAACTTAACCTAGGGACGTCTGAGCTTTTAAGGCTTTACTTTTATAGCAACGGGTTTCCCGAAAAGCCTTTCTAGCACTCGTGCAGGTCTTCCATTAGGAAGTTCGGCAAATCTGCAGAAATTTAAATCAAAGCTAAGGTACGCGTCCCCTTTTCAGAATAATTGGTCATTTAATTTTTCTGAGAAAGAAGAAATTTGGAATTAATTTTTATACAAAAAAAAGTTTTTCAAATATGTTAGAAGGGTGTATTATAATGCAGTTTTAAAAATAATAGTAATTCAGACTACATTCTGATAGACGTTCAATAAAAAAAATCTTGCATAATGAATAACGTTGTTTGTATTAATATTTGTGTACATATAATAACAATGTTCTTAAAAAAATATTTAAAAACACGAAATCAAATAGCGAAAAGCTGCAAAATGATAAAGAGTTCCGTGAAATAATGGTAATTATAACAAAGGAATAATTTGTGCTACGCATTTTTGTGAAAAATCACCTACAGCGGATCACATTTGGCTTTGATCCTGAGGGTTCCTCTTGGAGTCAAAACTCTGTAAAAATACAGTATATTTTAAGTTTTTTTTATTTGTTTAAAGAAACGATTTTTATCTTCTTTTCTCGTCAGTTACATTATATTTGTATTTTATTTCAAAGTTTAAAATACTCATAATATTGCCATTTATAAACGATTCTTATTTAGTTTCCAGATTTGAACACCTGGATAGTTTAGACAAATGCTTTAATTACTTTAGTGTGAGACATTATTTATTCATTTTCGGGAAATCGACAGTTTCCATTTTATCAGTTTGTACATTTTGAGTATATATCAAAAATAAAATTATCTATGTATAGTATACATTGTATACCCTCCTTGTGACTTTACCTCTAAGAAGAGGACAGATAAAAATAATTAAATTTATAAGAAAATTTTAGAATACTAACATCGCTCAAGGCAAGCTGTTGGTATCTAGCATTGCCATACTTTATATCTTTTCTTATTTTATTTCCTACCCACCAATTATCCTTAAATTTCTACCTCCTTATGCTGACTACAAAGTGTGTGTAGTTCGGTTGAAATTCACAATTCATCCTATCAACATCTAAACTGTGTTTGATTACGGAGCCCTCTTGTCAACCGTGTCGACATTGAAAACCATCGAGCTCGCGAGTTTGTGGTTGTGAAAAGTGAACTTCAATAAACCAGCGGAAGAAGATAAAAATGTTAAGTTGGCATTCCAGATTTCCTTTCTTCTAACTGTGCGACGCTTTCTTCCGTCCGTTTCCAACACAAGCAAAAAACACATTTATTTTATGGAGCTTATTATGGTGGTAATTTAAGATGTCATATTAATACAAGATATCAATCATGCTATAAAACAAGACAGGATATAACATTCAATAAGTTCAATAAAGAATTATATGAAACAACGAAAACAAAAATTTACTCATGACAATAATAATTCAGAAAACATTTTTTTTTAAGTTTACATGCCAGTAGTCACGGTTGACATTTATTTATTTCCACTCGTTAAAACATAAAACGGGTGCTTTTTATGCTATAATAGTAAATTCAAACAATGAAGAAGTTAAATTGAACTCCTGATAAGTGTTTAATATTTTCGAGTAATGTAGGTATATAATTAATTAATGTATTGTTTATTGAGTTCGTTTTGAAACAATGACATTTTTGATCTCATTGCAATAAATTAATATTTTAAAAGTGCAACTTATTAATCTTCTTCTTCTTTATGTGCCGTATCAGGTCCAACCGACGTTGGCGATCACTCTGGAAAATGTCTCTTTGTCTTGCGCTGCCCGGAATAGCTCCTCCACATTTCTAATACCGGTCCACTCTCGTATATTTCGCAGCCAAGACATTTGTCTCCTACCAGGCCCTCTGTCTTGCCTTTCAATATTAACTGGAGCAGGTGATACTTCTCCCCTCGAAGTACATGACCCAGATATGAAATTTTCCTGATTTTTATTAATCTAAGCAGTTCTCTCTGCTCTAGCCCGCCTGAGAATTTCTGTGTTGGTGATCATGTCGGTCCATGGGACTTTGAGTATTCTCCGGTGAAGCCACATTTTAAAAGCCTCTAACCTGTTCATGGTATTTACTTTCAAGGTCCATGTTTCACATCCATACAACAAGAACGACCACACATAACATTTTAGCATTCTCTGCCTTAGTTTTAAGCTGATATTATCATTGCAGAAGAGGGATTTCATTTTAATGAACGTAGTTCTTGCTGCTTCAATTCTGCACCTAACCTCTACATCTGGGTCAAGAGTCTCCGTGAGAATACTGCCGAGGTATCTAAATCTTTCGACCTTTTCGACATTGCAACCATTTAACTGTATCACTGATTCAGAGTGATCTAGTCGTCCAAATGTCATCCATTTTGTTTTATTGACGTTGATTGTTAGGCCCAGTTGCTCACCAGCATTATTAACAAGATTTAATAGGTCTTGGAGGTCATCGATACAGTCAGCTAGTAATACAGTATCATCTGCGTATCTTATGTTATTAATGACAACTCCGTTGATCTTAAGACCCTTCTCAGTATTACTTAGGGCTCTTTTAAAGACATAGTTGGAATAGAGATTAAACAATAGTGGCGACAGGATACAGCCTTGTCGTACTCCACGCTGAATGGCAATCGCATTAGATCTCTCATTCCCATGTCTTATTTCTGCTGTTTGGAACCAATACAGGTTTTTTATGAAATTCTGGTCTTTGGTGTCAACGTTACAATCCGCAAGCATTTTCATTAGGTCAGCATGTTTTACCCTGTCAAATGCCTTTTCGTAGTCAATAAAACAGGCAAAAACTTCCTTTCTTTGGTCACGACACTTTTGCAATAGTACATCGATAGACAATAATGCCTCACGCGTTCCAAACGCATTTCTGAAACCAAACTGAGTGTCATCCAAGTCCTGTTCGCACTTATTGCGTATCCTGGCATGTATTATTTTAAGGAATAATTTAAGGACATGACTCATCAGGCTTATTAATCGATAGTCACTGCACTTCTCAGGGTATTGTTTTTTAGGCAATGTCACGAAGGTGGATTTTAGCCAACCTTGGGGTATATTCCCTGTGTCGTATATAGAATTAAATAACCTCAACAGGTAGTCAACATTTTCATCATTAAAGAGCTTCAACACCTCTACTGGAATATCGTCTGGTCCACACGCTTTTCTATTGTCTGTAAGTCTTTATCGCATGAAGAATTTCTGATTTTAAAATCGATGGTCCATGCAATTGATCATTGGGAATATTAATGTCAGGTCTAATATCTTTGAATGTATCATGAATATACTTTTCCCATGTTTGTAAAATATCTTTTTCATCCAATATTAATTTATTGGAATCGTCAACTAAACATGATGGAGTAATTCTTCTAGAAGTGCCTGTAATTTCCTTTAATTTTTTGTGAAGTTTGAATGCATTGTGACTACGACTGTACGACTCTAGTTCTTCACACTGTGACTTCATCCATTCTTCTTTGGCTTTTTTAATTTCACGTCTAATCGTTCTTTGTAAGTTTTTTATATTGTGTCTCATTATGTTTGTGTTTACATCTCTCATCCATTCATGTTCAAAATGTTGTCAGTCATCCAATTCTTTTTTCTAATTTGCTTATCAGCTTTCAAATTTGCATCACAGGTTTCACGTATAACTGACTTAAGGTTATCCCATTGTGTTTGTATTTCTATCGATGGATCACAAGGGAGTAGCCTAATATTATCGTTCAAAGTCTGAAATACCCTATTTCTGACCACTTCTTCATGGAGTTTCGAGATATCCATTTTAATTTTGGTTTTGGGCTTTTTTATTTGTTTTAAGCGTAAAACAATATCGGCAGTTAACAAAACATGGTCATAACCAATGTCCGCACTAGGGTACGTGGTGACTCTCTTTACGGAGTTCCTGAATCTATGGTCTACTAACACATAGTCAATTTGGTTCCTGACCATATCATAGATTGTTCCATCCTGAGGTGATCTCCACGTATAAAGCCTTCTTTTCGGGAGTTTAAATCATGTATTTAATACAACCATATTTTTATCCTGGCAGAATTCATATAGTTTATCACCTCTTTGATTGCTTATGCCTTAGCCATATTCACCAACTATATGAGAGCGGCGACCTTCACCAATTTTGGCATTTAAGTCTCCAATGACAAAATTGACTTCTCTTCCTTTCAAACTTTGCAATGTACTGGCTAGTGAGTCATAAAAAGATTCCACATCACCATCATATCTCACTTCCGCTGTTGGTGCATACACTTGAATAATATTAATGTTGATGGGTTGACAGTGTAATTGTAATAATATTATTCTGTCCGAGATGGGTACAAAATTCTTAACAAATTTTACATACTTCTCCGTGACAAATACAGCAACTCCGTTTCAACGGTTTCTGTCCTGTGGGTCACTTCCTGAGTAGTATAGATTTCCCTTCTCATGTTTGTGTATGCCGCTGCCAGTCCATCTCAGTTCACTAATTCCAAGAATATCTACTTTTAATCTTTCCATTTCCTGTATTGCATTATCCAATTTACCGCTGTTTAAACTTCTTACATTCCATGTTCCCAGTCTTATTTTTGAATTCACTATTTTGAGCCGGGAGATTCTTCGCACCCCTGGCCCATTTAAGGGCCGCCCGGGACTCGGGGCCATTGGTTGGTTTCTCTCCATAGTGATATGCTGGGAAAAGATACTGGAGTGGTTTTCCATTGCCTTCTCCATGGATTTTAACTGTAGGGGTTACCTTCCCTTAGCTGAGCTGATCCGGTTTTATGGCGCCGGAAACTCGCAATTCGCCCTCTTCTTATCAGCTACGACCATGATGTTAGGGTCAGTGGTCATATTGCCCGGGACTCGCGGGATCATAAAGACCACTCTAGGACGCTAAGGAGTAGGACTTACTGGAAATGTTGCTGATGTTATTGCAAGATGGCGTATCACGGTATTTTATAGGCCCACATCCCCCAGCAGGAAAATGTTCCACCGTGGCCTTTCCAGTCATTGAGCCCTCAACTTATTAATGATAAAATAAAATACAGTTATCCTTTTACAATACTTTTATTCCCAGTTTTTTAAAATAGATTTTTTGTTCCAAATATACAGCAAATATATGCTAAAATATATTATTAAAACTATTAAAAAATACTGAATCCTCTACATTACCGTGTATTTATCAAACAAGGTCAAATCACAATGACATAAAAAAATATTCCAGGTCATAAAGACACATTCGGCATAGAAATTATATTTATTTTGCGACAAAACTTCACAAAATCCTTCCCCGTGATATAAAGCGAATAGAAAATTTGAATGGTTACAAATCAAGAATCAAAATCTGGCTGAAAGAGATTAATGAAAAAACTCTGAAAAAACATTAAAAACGAAAGAAAACTAATGAAACACAAATAAATAACTTTAGTTCACCTCAGCACAGACCACCCTAGTGAGGAGGACTGTAGGAAGGAGTACAATTTACTATACATATACTTGATATCTTATTTTGTATGTACAATGTTTAAATAGTCGCTATAATAAAAAAAAGTAAAAACATAATATTGCATTGTAATTAATCGTATCGTGTCCTTTGATGAATCACGATTCCAGCATTATAAAAATCAATATTATATTTTTATTTTCATTACGTGATATAAATGACGGTCAGGAAATAAATAAACATCAATCGTAAAACTAAGTTGACAACTAACAAACACGCTTAACCCTGATCCCGAGAAAATAATAATCTCATCATGCCCTTGGGGGCGACTCTCGTTTCTCGCCTTCCGTGAAAAGTTTCCTTGCAACTTTCACAACACGTAATAGAAAACATCTGAAATCACGTAAGGAATCGTGAATTTTTCACGGGGGCTCGCGCCGAGTGAGGGGTGGCGGTGAAGTGTACGGGTGGCAAGGAGAAGAAGAAGGGTGTGTGAAATGGGAAGGGGAGGGGCGGACGTGGGCAATGAGCTCCATTCCGGGAGTCACGTGACCCGCCTGGTGGTGACGTCACCCACACTACCCTGATCGATGGGGTAAGCCTCACGAGTGCGGGATGGAAGAGGATGGCAGTCGGTCCATTCTTGTCACCATCAAAATATATAAACCTTATTTTCTCACAAAAATTTATGCGGGAGAAGAAAAAGTTAGTCTGAAATACGGTAAAAATACATTTAAAAAGAAAACTGGTTGTTTTGATTTTAGTTTTTTTTTATTTACTTTTTAACATTAACATTTTTCAACATCAAGTTTATATTATGTTCTTTATATTTTTCTGCACGCCATGGAAACATCGGTGGGAGGTACTAAAAAAAATATTGACGAGAGCTTAGTATCTTTTCTTTATTGGATTAATATAAGAACTTTCCCGAACTTACAGATGTGACAACTACTGCGAAGGTCCACAACACTGTCAAAAGCGTGCACCTAAATTTGTAATTGAAAAGTCAAATTTTGATCGAAACAAAGGGAATGATAAATTGTGGAGCATTAATGTAAAAAATAAGAGAGAGATCTAGATAAGGAGGGAGATTGAAGTCTGCAGAATTAAATCTTTTGTGAAAATTTACAAATTTTCGAAACGAAACGGCAAAGTTTCGTAAAGCAGATAAAAATGTGTAAAAATTTGTTGTCTAGTGAGATCAACGGTTTTCTCAGTGGGAAACTCAGAAATTTATTGATTAAGAATTACGATGGTTAATAAGATGGTTTGGGCTTGTAGAGCGGATGAACGAAAAATGAGAGTAAGGAGAATATATGATGCAGAAATAAATAGTAGAAGAAGTCGGCGACGCCACAGGAAGACATGGGACGATCAAGTGAATCAAATACAACTAGAGTTATATCAAGAGTCAGACTAACTAAGGGAAGAATATAAAACGATAGTGCGAATGTCACATCTATTTAACTTTATATTCTAAATACAATCAACTATCAGACACACTCACTAGCCAATAGGGTGCATGATCTAGGCAACAAGTTTGGGGGTACAGTTGATATATATTTACTGACACCATTTATAGAAATAAGCGTTATCTATTTCAGAACTTTGTTGAATCTTACAATAATAGTAGCGTTGATAAATTAGTTTTATAGTATTGTTCTGGTATCTGTTTTATGATATATTACTGCTACATGTTTTACTAATATTGCTTCATATTTAGATAATCAGTTTAATGTTATTTCATGATAACATTAGAATTTTCTGCAGCTCACTAGGTATATATAGTATGTTCTTAAAATCCATGTAAAAGCCCAGCTGGACGTAAAACAAAATAAAAAAAACATACCTATGTGAAATTAAATAAATAATTTCGTACTTTTGATTTTAAATATATATATTTTAAATCATGTCTATTATCTTTCACACGTGTTCTTAATTTATTCAAGCAGTATTATTAGCTTTAGTTTAAATATAACATTATGCCAAGAGTGGTAGTAAATAGATGGTCTTATCATAAAGAAGATAAAATAGATGGCCTTCGATATTTTAGCGATAGAGAGAGAGATAATAGATGTTGCATTAAAGTGATTTATATACTCTTCGAAAAATACTTGTTTATAAAAAGCTTGGTATTAAACTGCGTAATTTATTATACTTAAGTAGTAAATTGAACCGTTTTTTGTAATATTTATCTCAGAAATTGGTTTCAAGTCAGAAAACACGTTAAAATATTACTACAAGTTAAGAATTTTGCAAAGATTTATGTTAAACGCTAGCCAATGAGATGTTCAAGCGTGCCGCAGATGACAAAAAGGAATTCAGATTGTTCGTTGCCCATTTTTAATACGAAGATCGGCAGCCCGTTGTCTAATTACTGAAGACAGTGTATTTTCAACACTGCTATATAACCATCGTCTTAGTGTTGAAACAAAGGCATTTAAAAAAATACTTTAAGGGTAAATATAGCATACGTTAGAATCTACGCGATGGCGTTAATTTAATTATTTTACTAAAATACACTTTTTGCAAGTTATACTTTAACATATTGATAGGAATAATTTGTTCACGCCCGTACATATGCCATAAGAATATGAATAAATAGTTTTCTTTAAGTTATTGAATAATAAAAGTCTTTTCTTTTAAGAAAAGCACACAAATGCATCATTGGATTGAATCACGATACAATAATGTATTTGTATGTCTTTGTTTGGGACAAAACTATTTATTCGTTTGCATATTGCGTTTACACCGACGTAAACAAACAATTCATCTTAAATTTTTTTATTTTTTTTATTTAGGAAAACCAACAGATTTTTTACATTATTAAATAATAAACTTATAAAAAATACATATAATATCTAATGATAGGTTTTCACTTAAAATTTTAATTACAATAACAAACTAAGGGTCCAGTACCCGTGAGCAAAAAATATTTACAGAAAATACTAAATAAAGTAAAAATAACACCGGATATAAGAACACAAGTAAATTCCAAATGTCAATTTTATCCTCACACAACACCAATAATCACCAATATATGTATATACCTACAACCAAACTGAACAGATGTTTATAAAATGAATCACTTGTAACTGGACAGGGTTCATATCAACAACATGATAACTTGCAGTATGTTATTAATTATTATTTAAAAATAGCCAAGGTATCTTTTTTAAATGTTCCTAAACTACACAAAAATATGTAAATATAATTAAAAAAATTATTGTATAGGGTACAAGCTCTGAATATAAAAGCG
The DNA here is from genome assembly GCF_061612785.1 of Hesperophylax consimilis. Lineage (NCBI taxonomy): Eukaryota > Metazoa > Arthropoda > Insecta > Trichoptera > Limnephilidae > Hesperophylax > Hesperophylax consimilis. Next base: position 19,981,290 of record NC_142845.1, read on the forward strand.
TTTTGTCTGAGATTAGTAGAACATTTTTGAAGATGAAAAAGTGATTTATCTCTAGTTCTAAAGCTCGGGACTCTAAAATTAATCTCAGACAAAAGAGGCGAACAATCAATAAGGCCATTGATAATTTTAAAGAGATATATTATATCTGCGGAGTCTCTTCTAGTTTTTAATGGCTTTAGTCCATAATATTCCATCGAGCTTTTAATCCCGTGGTTACCAATATTCATCTTAAAATTTAAATGATTGACAATTTTTTTTGGATGGCTTCAATGCGCTTTACATAAATATTATATTGAGGATTCCATATGGGAGAAGCAAATTCAAGATGACTGCGAACATAAGAAAAATACAATATTTTAAGTGTTTGAATATTATTGAATTCTTTTCCAATACGGAATAAGAATCCTAACATTCTAAGGGCTTTCTTCACAATCATATCAACATGCGACTCGAATGTAAGTTTACTGTCAAGCAGAACACCTAGGTCACGAATTTGTGTAACCTTTTTAAGTACTTTACTGGCTATGTGGTAGTTATGTTCAAATTTTATTTTGTTTCTAGTGAAGGTAATAACATAACATTTTGAGGTGTTCATGTTGAGATGATTGATAATACAGTAGTCATCAAGTCTATAAATATCTTCTTGTAATTTATAACAGTCAATAATAGAATTAATAGGAAAGAATATTTTCATATCGTCGGCGAAGAGTAGAATATTTGCATAATTAAAGCATTTTATAATGTCGTTGATGAAAATTGTGAACACCAACGGTCCCAGGTGAGATCCTTGGGGCACACCTGAAGGTATATTTACAATCTCAGATATGAAGCCATTAATAGTTACTCCTTGAGTGCGCCCATTAAGATAGAAGACCAGCCATCGGTACAAATCCCCGTGAATTCCCAGAGCTAGTAGTTTAGATAAAAGAAGACTGTGATCAATTTTATCAAATGCTTTAGAGAAGTCTGTATAGATTACGTCAACTTGGATTTGATCATCCATAGATTTTGAAATATTTTCAGTTAAAATTGCAAGATTAGAGACAGCTGATCTTTTTTTTATGAATCCATGTTGGTTAGCAATTATTACAGACTGGACACAGTCATACAGTTGTTCATGAACAATTTTTTCAAATATCTTACTGAATATCGGTAATTTAGATATTGGAAGATAGTTCCGGACTTCATTTTTCGCCCCAGACTTAAATACTGGTGTAATATGAGCACACTTCCAGCGATCCGGAAAGACACCTTTTTTCAATGAGGATTGAAAGAGCAATAATAGGGGCTTCGAGATTACCTTGCAACTTGCGAAAAGCTTTTATTAATTAAATAATTAGATTAACGCCATCTATGAACGCGTATAGCGTGCATTCCGTTTACCCTTAATATTCCATGTTTTTCAGAGTGATACAAATTGGTAGCAGTAAGGGGAAAATTCAATCTTTGTCAGTTTTTGTTTCCAAAACTGACGTATTGAATACCAAATCCCAAATACCAATCATAATCCAAATTTTCTGTTCTTCGCATCGAAAAAAGCATGTTTCTAATGTTCTCTTATTTAATAACTAAAAACCAAAATTGTATCCTGGATTATAAAATTTATTGTAGGTAAGTAGGTACATAAAAACCATTTATTTTATGGAATTTTTTTAAAATTTCAAATAAGGATTTATGTGCATTATTTTTTCAAAGAAACGTTACTTTCTAAACGACATTTATTTTTTCAAACTTTCTTAAGGCAATCAAATAATATTTGTATCATACGTGTCTGTCCCCCTACCGTATACAGTATCTGTACAAACTTTATAACTGTCTCGTCCAGTACATAAAAAAATGCGAATAAGTAAGTCCAAATAACCACGAAGATTTCACATTTAAAAAATAATCTTTTCCCAACGATTGAAATGGCCACTATCTTAAAACAGAAATAGAAAGAAGAATCAAATTTACAGACAGACGAAATGCGAAATGGTAGAGTTGAAACAAGACTTCATTCAACATGTTCTGTCAAATACATTGAAGATTTTCAACATTTCTCCGATATTAATGTGGAAAACAGCCAGAAAAGTGCCACCCTTTGGGGCGGAGGTAAAAAAAGGTAGCCTGATTTTGACTGGAAGAGAAAAGCTTTTTACGTTTTCAGCACTTCAGAATAAATGAAGACAAAATGCTTTTTTCGGGTCGTCCTTAGAGAGACAATGTTTTTTTGATGAGCACAGTTCTACTAGGCTTTACTACTTGTTAATAATAGCTATAATGTACTAGGTAAATAGTTGATATTTGGGTTTGTGTCAAGTTCAGAGATAACAGGAGGCGTGAGAGTCGATTTATGAAAATGGGATGCTATATTTATCTAGTGCACGTTTTCCTTGCTGGCTGTTCTTGTTGTACCATGAAATATTCTAACACATATTTTGACCATGTACATCTGATATAAGCGACGGCTATTCTGCATTTTTTGTCGGTTAAATTATACAATGAAATATATATAGCTCAGTAAATGTCAAACTATTTACACCGATAATAATGTAGGTACTTTGGATGTAGATGCGAATATATCATTTATCAAACGGTGACCTACAAGCTCATACAAACCAATTCATTGCTTTCATTACGAATTAAATACCAAATTTTCTAACTTAGAAAATATTTTTTTAAAAACTCACAGCAATTATTTAAAAGGGTAGCAAGAATATTTTTATTTTTATTGTCAGAATAATTTAATGGGTAAAATTGAGTCGAAATTGATCAGATAACCTCCTTGCTGGGGAAGTTCTCTGACTATAGAGATAATTTGACCATATCATCTTACACCACTTTAACATCGATTGAGAGCTACTAACATTATCTTCATTATATTTACGCATATTTTTATTGGCTGCTATCTTTATGTATAATTTCAAGTGTTTTGGCAAAATATATAGGTACGTCGCACATTAAACAAAAATGGATATATTTATCGAAGAGACTATCTAGACTGCATTTAGATGGATATGAATCTTGCAATTGTACATAAAGGTAACAGCCAATAAAAAAAACTTGATTTAAGAAAATTAAGATAGGGTTGGTAGTTCGTATTCAAAGCATGATTGAAAAAAATAGTGTCGGATTAGCTTAGTTGGTAAAGCAGCGCCCGGCAAGATGAGTTCAAATCCTAGATGCCTATTTTTTTACATAAATATAGGAGCTAATAAAATATGCGCTATGAAAATTAAGGTCTCAGTTAAAGTATGAAACAATTAAAATGACGTAAGCGTATTTGGTCGTATTAGCTCAGTGGTCAGAACACTTCCTCGGCAAGGATGAGGCCCCTTGATTCAATTTCTAGATGCGACTGAATCTTTTTCTGTCTTTTCTGTATCACATTTTAGGTTTGAGAGTCACATTGTATAGATTTATTTATTGAATTCTCGAACAATGTTTTACTACGGAGATCTTTTTATTATGTCTACTGCATTCATTTTAATACTTAAACCACCCCTTACCATCAACATGGTTGATATCACATCAAAATTGCTTCAATTTTGAAGATTTTTTTCCTTTCAAAGATTTATACGAAGAAGTTACAAATGAGGCCTTTATAAAAAAAAAATTACATTAGTTCAACACGGGAGGCTCGGAGGAAAATAATTTCTCCCAACACAGTAAGTAAGCAGACGCATCCTCCGGCAAGATCTAACAATCCTCACCGAATTAACCCGGGGAACCCCTGCTAAGTCGCCAAATCTAGCCAAACACTCGGAGAGACCTATGACAGAAGCGTTGGTTATCCAATGAATGGTTACCGTCGCAGCGATACCCATTACCACCTCCAAAATTTTTATATTTGATACTTCAGTATTCAAAGTTTCTGTTTAAATTTCTATATACTCGTAGTATTGTTAGCAACACACCGGTGGAATTAAGCAGTCAAAGCTGCACGTGTCTGCTGTAAACTTATCTCCCAAGGATAATGGCGCATATTAGTCAAGAAGGGTTACTAAAAACCGAACTTGGTTTCTTCAAAAAGGATAAGCATGTTTCGCTGAAACCTTTTCTAGTGCAGTAGCTAGTTTTGGGGAATAATCTGATAGCAGACGGATGGGCGCTTGGTTTTTGCATTTCAATGATTTATTTATTAGATAAACCTTTTTAAATGCGCCATTCTTTAGGTGACTTGTATGGCTATTTTGTTTAATTTGTGAACATAAATAATTACGAAAATTTACATGAAGGAAACAAAATGTACTATTTTGAGGGTGGAATGGACGGATTTTCACGATTTTTGTAAAAGTTTGCTCTAGAAAATCTGGACTCTCAAAAAAATATTACTGATTGCCACATAACAACCTTTAAGGATAGATCTCAACAGATTCTTAAATAAAAGTGCATTTATAAAATCGCATAAAAATTATAGACATGTTCTTCAAGATTTATTGGAGTCACAAATTTTGTATGCGAATAAATTTGTGGTTTTATTCACACGATGGACCGTTTTTAATATTTGACACAACTATTACGGTAGCTGTGATCAACAGTTAGATTTATTGGAAAGAGATTCTGACTAACCCCTGGTTTTTGGGATTATACTGCACAAGCTTCCGTAAAAGACTACATTATACACACTGCGAGAGCACTAAACATTTTCAGTGCATGCAGCTACATTTTCAATGGCCACATCGCAATATCCATTATTATATTTTATATACAACTTCACGAGTAAACGCGATGTTCCACTAAAGACCGGGCGGAGCTGCATCTCGCTACGTGTACGTGTCATGATAAAGATTCATATCTGTACTGTAGAAATAAAAGTTAAAAATTTCTCTTAAAATGTTCCCCATGGAACTTTACTTTCAAGTAAAATCACACAAGAACGTGACATAAGAACGCGAGGTAACGACGTAGAGTCGGTGCTACTCGCAGCTCGGGGCCAACCCTGAGCCAAACGGCGCATCGCGCCAGTAAAATTTTGACGCCCCTTGTGCAAACCAGTAAACGCCTATATAGGTGATAACTGTAATCAATAATATTCCTGATAACTTACGCGGTTTTAGTGAAAAATAATCTCAAAGGGTGTTTTTTTACGACTGTTAAGTGGTATTATCAGAACCTTGGCGCCTTGACAATTTGGCGCCCAGAGCGAAGTATTCAAATTGCGCCCGTGTAGAGCCGGCCCTGCGCAGCCAGTTCAAGCAAGAAACCGTGGAATTGGGTTTATTATGACGGTAAAAGCACTAAGTATAGTAGTTGGTATTAAAATAGTTCACGTAAGGATATGCAAAGTTCGAGTACGAAGATGCAGAACACTTTGAATAAGTTTGAGTTGGGTATTAGGGTAAAGCGCACGCTGGGTCATATATCACAAATTACCTTTATAAATTATTGGTTACGAGCGCAGACCCGTGAAAAAAATACGGGATAATTTAATTGTAGGATAAGTAAAGCTGAAATTATTTATATCATATTGTCTTTCAAAAACAAACTATTTTCATTTTTACTATTTATTCTTTTATATTTATCTTATAAGAAAAAAAACGGCTCATGTAATTCAAATACGTAATGTCAGAAATTAACCTTTCCAATGAACACCGTTGGCGAAACTTAAAAATCGCTAGATAAAAATATAAAATCAAATAATATGGAATTATGAATTAAATAACAACGAATAATGTTGTCCTGTGTGGTCGAGAGGTAAGGTTCTCGACTAGAAAGAATGAGGTCACGGGTTCGCATCCGGGCGTGCGCATATAATTTTTATTTAATTAAATGTTCTTTACACAAATTACTCATTTTGAATAATATATAGTAGTACATTTCCGTCACTTTCCAGAGTGGAAGACATTTTCAGTATCGCCCTGGTGTAAGACCACTATTCAGAATTGAAATGGCTTAAGCCGTGTTTGGTAACCAAACCTGAATAGCCAAATACTCCCCCCCCACAATCTTCTTGTTTCCAATATTCTTCCCCTCCCCATTACCTTCAGCCTCACAACATACCCCAATCGGGAATGCCATAGTCGCACTGGCTGCAGACGGTTGGGAGCAGTTGGGACTCCTGTGCGGTTTCCGATAAAATTGAAGCAATTTTTTTTATATTGGATTGTAGGTCAGTAGTAGGTACCTTCTTTACCGCTTGTCTTCACACAATCGTGAGTATCTATGTTGAAAATTTCAAAACAAACATTACGCATGAATATTCACATCACAGACAACCGAAATTAGTGTGTTTAATCATTACTACGGTACCAATTTAGTATTTTTAATAACCGTTCCGCAAGAGCAATGTTTTCTGATTACGATATTATTATTATAAAATGATCAGAACTTCACTTTAGCTTGAAATAATACTGAATGTGTTTTTAACAAAGCGGTACTAATCTAGCCACACACATATTATAACAAGGGGAGGATGTATTATTGTTTTAACCATAATTATTCCAACCATTAAAACCGTAATCTAGATATAATAATAAATGCATTAAATCTAGCTAATGCTAGTGTGTAATGATGATAAGAGGTGTTGGTTGCCATAGTTTGTCCCATTTATTTATTTTTAAATGATTTAAAAAAATAAATAAATTATAAACCTACAAATATGGGATTAACTTTGAAAAATAGGTGTATTCATTGGCTTTATACTAAATCCAAAATCAAACGCCTGGAAAACACAATAACCCATTGCCCAAGTGGAGTTTAATAATTTTTTTTATGTATACTACTTGCCGAGTAAGTATATAGTTGATTCCTTAAAATATATTTCTATTTCGATTTACAAGTAAGTTCCAATTATTTCAAGAGATAACATAACACATTTTTTACGTGCATTTTAATATGATTATTTTTTTTAAAGTGCAATTATGAATACCAATGCTAACTAATAACTGCTAAGCCGAGGCGTAGTACACGTTATGGTTTGTGAAGAAATCAAAAAGTTTTTTAACGAGATTGTACAATGTTTTCTGGAGACTTATATATTAGAACCTACCTGGAAGTTCAAGCTAGCTTTGTTTTTTTGCTTAACCATGGTTGTAGACTGCGAACTGGGTACGGCTTTGAATGTAGACTCACCAAAACTAACGACTTGGGTGCAGCTGAATTAACTGCCAGTACAAACAGCTCATTACAGTTTTGAGAATGCGCATCACACAAAAGCTTGAGTTTCAAGCCGCATAAGGGAAACCGTTGTGCAGCTTAGTATTTTTTGCTGTTCTAGTGAATAAGGTAAATATGGTTTTAGAGAACGTTTCTGCAAACTTTATTAACTATCAAAAACACAAACAAAATTATTTTGTTGGAAGTTTACACTAAATAAATCGTAAAAATGTTTTTGAAAATGGTAATAAAGTTTTAACATTAAACTGGGTGAGAAAAATTATGAGTTTTTTATTTATTTTATTTTTGGAAGTTAAACAAAGAACAATGGTACACTTAAATAGTTTGGACGTTGTCCTCGTTTACTTTTATCGTGTTTCAACAGATATTTACCAAAAAATTTAGCAATGAGTTTGGAAATTCATTTTTACCTAAGGTCTAGATAAAACACTTGCTCGCCATTTAGGTTGACAACTTTCGCGGTAGAGCGAAAAATATTATCTCTATGGCGTGGCTTTGATTTTTTTAACACGCCATTGGTGACGTTTGTGTTTGTAAGACCGGGTGATTAAAAAAAGTCGAATAAGTTTTTTACCCGCCATCGAATTGTGTTGTGATTTCGTGCACTTTCCTCATTGCGGGTCCTCTTACGTACTCCTTAATTTGTTTAATTTTGATTTCAAGCCACGAACGCACTTCATGGAGTTTTGGCGCCAACCCGGTGCGTGAGATCAGGGTCTAATTCAAATAGTCACTACTAAGTCAAATAGTCACAGTTCGTTTATTTTATTTTTTATGTCTATGTATTTATTTTGATATTTATGTGAGATTAATCAAGCCGTATGATTATTACTAAACCGAAAGACAAGATGACACCAGGGTCACAGATTACGTAAGTCAAATAGTCACAGTTACATTTTTTTATTTTTCACTTTTTTAAGTTTATGTTTTTATTTGTACATGTTTGTTTGATTATTATTAATCCGAAAGACAAGATGAGACACAGACTAAATAAGTCAAATAGTAAAAGTTCATTTTTAATTTAATTTCTTATTTATTTTTATGTCTATGTATTTATTTTGATATGTATGTAAGATCATTATTAAACCGTATGATTATTATTAAACATAAAGACAAGATATACTTACTACCATTGCATAAAAGGTTTGTGTCTTTAACATGTAGTGCCAATATGCACTAGCTGCTTGGCTCTTGAAGAAGACTAATTTTCCAGGACCATTGTGTATTTTTTTGGAAGGATAACATTTTTTGTTTGTTTTCTGAAGTTAATTATTTCATAAAAATTAAGATTGCTAAAAGTTTTTATATTTTATAAGCATTTAAAAAAAACTAGATAATTTATAGTATTCCAAGTACATAATTGTTTATATTATTACACGAAATGTGATTTATGAAAAATCTTTATTTATTGATAAAAAAACATATCTCTTTAATATTTGACCAAGTAAAGTAGCATAGAGTATTGCTTATTAGTAAAATCTTAGGTTGAAAAACCCGGTGAGTCGGACCGGCATCATCGAAGGTGTAAGTCAAATTCACCTCACAAGTGGCGGAATAAATACTTACAGCAACATGCATTTCTAACACCTTTCCGAAGTCTAACTGAATACAAAACGCAAAAGGCGTATCTACCAATTTGTTTTTTTTAACGCCATAAAATACGGAAAACTTCCCTCCTTTCATTATAACCCTTTCGTACATTTTCATATTTAGCGAGTTGCTGTCATGCTTCCAGCTCTGTTAATAAATAATGTACCTTGTCATTAAGTCCTTCCAGAAGAGCTTTGTTCTTTACAGGTGACTTCGAGCCTCCTTTGTGACACCTCTGGTGACCCTGTACTGAGCCACATGTCCCGAGTCCTGAGTTCTGAGTCTTCCAACCACCCCTAGCCCCCTGTGACCTCTGCAGAATCTACTCTGTCTGGACCATAATTGTATTATTTTATATTTTTAGGTGAAACACGTATCTGTTGGCTAAAAGGACATCGTATGAACCAAAAGTCCTATGGGCTGAATCACTTCCAACCGCTAAAAGCAAACTAATGGATCATTGTATGGAACGTAGACATCCTGCTAAAAGGTTTTAAATTGTAAATATCGATGTGACGTTAAGGTATAACTATGTTTCTCCATTTATTTTTACTTTACCTTCACCCAAATGTTCCCAAAAAAACTAAACTTCCATTCCTACCGTAAATATTATTTATTTTGTAGAATTTTCCATGAGACAACATCCTCACCTTTATAGGATAATAATTGCCCAAAACCCTTAAATGCGTTATTTTTAGATAAAAAGTTAATTTTATTATTTATATTATGCTCTTTGTGATCAGTTAGGATGAAAAATATTTTTTTAAATTTCAAATACTTTCATTTTTCATAAACATGATATTTTTTAAGAACACAATGATGAAATGAATAATAAACAACTGAATACATTTTTTTACAAGAACAGTTGTACAATGTATGATTGTTTTGTTTTGTTTCAACATTCACAGGCACGTAAAAAACAACTTCACAAAAGTTTCCAAATTTGTGTTATGTGGGACGTTCGGCAAATTACGAAAAAGAGTTTAATAAAAAAAAATAATAATAATAAAATTAAAAAAGAAACATACTTAGGTTTTCAAAAAAATATACGTAGTTTTTTTTTTGCAATAATAATAATGTGCTGTCTGGTGATATTTTGAATCTCTATAAATTCGTAGACCAAATAAAGGTTTGTTGTGGTAATCACAAGATGAATTTAGGGGTTAGTTAAATGTTATTTTTTATGGATAAGTACATAAATTCAGAATTGCATTCAAAGCTATAAATGATTTAAGAGTGAAGTCATTGTGTAGATTTTTACTATGTTATGAAAGAATGACAAACAGTCCCGGGTTACAAATAACCTGATTTATATTTAAAAATCTCCAACTTCAACCACAGTTTACTTGACTTATCATTCGAAGAATTAACCACGTTACGTCTGGTTGGGATAAAACGCGACGCCAACTTAGCCACTGCCTAAAATCAAGCTTCAATATGAATGCGAAAATCTATGAAAACTATTCAGCTTATATTTTATCCAAATCTTATATCCAAGGACCCAATTTGTATAATTATTTAAAAATCTTATGATATGTAACAAAGCTCGGAGCGTGATACGGAATCTATGTATAGATCTGATAGTATTCCACAATGTATACAATGCTTAGGTATTCTAAACATTTGTTACACTTTTCCAGACTTTTCTGCGCGTTATAAATAAAACCTACCGCCATTAATCTCTTGGTCCACAGCATATCGAGTGTTAATAAATAAATCAACGTCAATCTACTACTGTGAAAAGTCTGCTAAGATTTACGGACCTCGTTAAAAATTCTTTGATTTACCATCGAAACGTGCTGGACAGGGTTAGATAAGAAAAATAACCCAACGCATATTGAAATGCACGTGTTTTTTTGGAAAAAGTGTGGATTTTAACCCGACCCAACCCTCGCAGTCCGTAGGGTCCCTTGAGATCTCGGCATTAGTTCTTGCGTAGGGCAGCTTTTACAACTTTATTTTCATACGACGTGATGCCTTGGGAAGGGTAGGTTTAGTGTTTGGAAACCGAAGGTTGTCGTTTGTATACAAATCTTATTGAATTTTATTTTCGAAGGTGTTATACAAAACTTACCCATAGCCTCGACGCCATTGTGAACAGTAATAATCTAATGGGTTTGGATTTTTTTAGGTATTATCCGCGAATCCATTCAAACTTTGAATGAATTTGCGTCGCCAAGTGGAGAACATCGAGGTAAGAATATTTTATTAAATATGTTTTAATCGGAAAGTGTGATGAAGACATTTTTATGTGAAACATCTTTTGGGGTGGGGGTAAAACCGACTCTTGCTTAGTAAGCATGGCTAGACGGGATGACGCTTCATTCCGCCTGCCTGACTCGTCGGCTATTTCCGCCCGGCCGCCAAAACGGAGTAATTCCTTTTTGGCATGACCAAACTAATTCTTTGAAGAAGAATGTCAGTTGCACATCAAAAACAATCCAAGGGAATCTAGTACCAGATATAGAACTACAAACGATGCAGTATTCTGAAGATAACATTAAGTCTAAAACTTTAGTCTCATATTTCAGTTATTATCAGCCAATAAATTGTCACTTTATTACCATCATACACAGCATCGACTGCTACAATCACTGAAGCGAAATAAACAACTGTTGATTAATCGCTTAGTGTAAATGTATATATTTTAAATGTGTAATACATTTCTTTTTGTATATATCAATTAAAATCAACTTCGATGTGTCACATCTTCAATTTGGTAGGCGGGAATGGGTACCGCCGCCCTGGGAACCATTTTTTGGATGACCAACACCTCTGCCACAGGTCACCCCAAGTGGTTCGCTACGTTTGGTGACTTAGCAGGGGTGCCCGGGTTCATGGGTTAAGGTTTGCCCAGGTCTTGGTGGCAGATGCTTCGGCCCACCTTCTGCGTGGCGGGCCGGTTGGGAGATGCTGGTGGAGGGAGACCCTTTACAACCGGTTACCGCTGTCCGGTCCGCTCGATAGTACAGGGGCCCGACCCTCAGGCTCACGACTAAGGGTGGGCTGCCCCATCAGCGAGTGAAAAAACCCTGCCACTGCTGTTGTGCCGGAGGGGACCCAGCAGCAGCGTTTGGGGCGCATTGGATGCCCTCTCCAGCCGGACTCTCCCAGCCTATCGCCTAGCACCGCAGTGAGTGGGCTGGAACCAAACGCTCATCACTCCTGGACAGCCTGAACCCCATATTCCTACCCACCCCTCATACCTTTCCATTCCAGACCTTTCTTTCACTTCATACCCTTAAAAAAGAAAAACAAAATTAAAATCATGAATATACATAAAAACAAACTTAACATCATTACAGCGGCGAGTAGCAGGCGTCCCCGGTGCGGGCCAAAACTGTTGGTAAATTTTGCCAACATTAGCGGTCTGCACACTAATTTAAATTCAGTTCATCACCATCTTTTGTCCCAACGTCCCAACCTTCTTTTCCTATCCGAAACTCAGATAGCCGAGCCGCCAGACTCCTCCTATCTGGACTGCCCGGGCTTTACCCTTGCAAGCAAGTTCCGATTCAAAGGAGGAGTCTGCCTCTATAGTCGAGCTGACGTCAACTGTGTACGACTATTGAGTCTGGAAAACTCCAGATTCGACGTAATGTGGGTGCGCGTCAATCTTGCCAGTACGGCAAGATTCTACGCATGTCTATACCGCTCCCCGAACCATAGCGAATCAGACACTTCCGAGCTCTTCAAACATTTAAGAGATACTATTGATGATCTCTTGCCCCGCTACCCTTCGGCCGAGTTTATTGTTCTGGGGGACTTCAATGTTCATAACGAACCATGGTTGAAGTTCTCTGGCCCAACGGACTCGGCTGGCCGACAGGCGGAATCCTTTGCCATTTGCTACGGATTAGAGCAACTGGTTCAGGAGCCTACAAGGGTTCCTGATGTCCAGACTCACCGTTCCAATCTGTTAGACCTATTCTGAACTACTGTGCCACACGGTTATAAGATTGACGTCACAGCGCCTCTGGGATCATCTGACCACTGCCTAGTGACGACATCAATCCCCGTTAGCCTCAGACCAACCAATGAGAGGCTGAGGAGAAAAGTGTGGCACTATAGGTCAGCAGATTGGTTCGGTATGCGGGCCCATTTCAACGCTTTTCCGTGGTCAGCTGTTTGTTTTCGGACTTCGGACCCTTCAAGATGTGCCCAGGAGATTGGTGAAGTCATCAAATCGGCGATGGATGGCTTCATACAATCGACTACTAAAGAAACTGGTGTGGGCTCAAAGCCGTGGTTCAGTCGACAATGCTCCGAAGCAGTTCGACGAAAAAACGCGGCTTACCGAGCCTACAACACATCTCGAACGCCCGAAAGCAGATCAGCATACAACAAATCGGCAAAGGAATGAAAGAGAATCATTAATAGGTCAAAATTTGAACACATTCTGGAAATTCTGGTCCCTTGCGAGCTCAATAGGTCGGAATTTTTGCAAACCCAGTTTTCCACCTCTTACCAGACCTGACGGCTCACTAGCAAACACCGCCACCGAAAAGGCTAACTTATTAGGGAAAATGTTTGCGGAAAACTCGACCCTCGATGACGGAGGTGCTGTTCCGCCGTCGGTTCCTCACTGCGGCTTCTATATGAAAAAGCTGAGGATCCGGCATCGGGATGTAGTCCACGTTATACGGGGGCTCTATGTTAACAAAGCTAGTGGACCTGATGGAATACCTGCCCTGGTATTGCAGAGGTGTGCTGCGGAAATAGTTCCAGTTTTGACAAAGCTCTTCAAAATGTCCCTGAAGTGTGGCACTGTGCCCTCTGGTTGGAAAAAAGCGGTCATTCACCCTATTCCCAAGAAAGGTGACCGCTCCAACCCGGCCAACTACCGCCCCATAGCGATCACATCAGTTCGGTTCAAAGTGATGGAACGTGTGATCAACGACAAACTGCTCACATACCTCGAGAAGAACAAAATTATCAACGACCGTCAATACGGATTCCGGCGGAACCGCTCGTGCGGTGATCTTCTCGCGTATGTGTCGCATGTTTGGGGGCGGTGCCTGGAACGTCACGGTGAGACCCAAACGGACGCACTAGACATATCCAAGGCCTTTGACCGGGTCTGGCACCGAGGACTTGTCAACAAATTGCCTTCTTACGGACTCCCCGCATCCCTGTGTACGTGGATTGCTGACTTTTTAAGGGATAGGTCGATTCAGGCAGTTGCTGACGGTTTCACCTCATCCTCACACTCTTTAAATGCTGGCGTCCCACAGGGATCGGTTCTGTCTCCGACTTTGTTTTTGTTGCACATCAATGACCTTTTGACATGTGCACCAATTCATTGCTACGTGGATGACAGTACAGTTCATGATAGCTTTTTGTTTGACAAGCCCCCAAAGGGCACACAAACTCCATCGGCTCGGAGGGCTTTGAAGCAGAGAATGGACGGTTATCTCGAGAGTATTTCCTCCTGGGGTAAAAATAATCTCGTCGAATTTAATGTTTCAAAGACCCAATCCTGTCTGATTACGTCTAAAAGGGATCTAAATGATAATCTAGTCTCCTTCAACGGAAGCAATCTTCCGAACAGGCCTTCCATTGATATGCTTGGTGTATTTATAAGTGACCAGCTCAGGTATGGAGGCTCCATCGAAGCCAGAGTAAAGTTGGCCTCTCAGAAGCTGGGCGTACTGTACAGGGCCCGCAGATACTTTAATCTTACACAACTGCTGACCCTATACAAATCGCAAGTGCGCCCTACTGTCGAATTTGGCAGCCATCTCTGGTCCGGAGCCCCTAAATACCTGAAAAAAACCCTTGACTCTGTGCAAAAACGGGCGGTCCGTTTGATAGATTCCCCAATCTTAACAAACGGACTGCAATCTTTAGAGCACAGGCGTCAGGTAGGTATGCTGTCCTTGTTCTATCGGTATTACAATGGAAGATGCTCTGAGGAACTAGCGTCATTGATCCCTTCGGCACCGGTACGTAGTCGGGATACACGCCAAACGCGTGCCCAACATTTGTACACGGTTGACACTTGTCACATGAGAACGGGTCGCTTCTACGATTCGTTCTTAAGTTCAACAGCTCGGCTGTGGAACGAACTGCCGGCCTCTGTGTTTCCTCCCTCGTACAACATGGGACTCTTCAAGACCCATGTTCACTCCTTCCTCTCCACAAAAAGACCCTCCACACAGCATCCCCAAAGATGACATAGGCCCTGAGGGAAATTATTTTCTTCAGGGCCTCCTGTGTGGAGTTAATATAAAAAAAAATAAAAAAAAAAACATCTGCCAAGTATACCGTGACGGCTATGTGGGATTAAACTGTTGTACCAGTATTTAAATTGAATTGAATGTTCTAAATTTTTCTAAGATTTTTATAAAAGCGATTTTTTTTACAACATAAATTGGTAAACATATACCTCATAAATAAACGTTTAAAGATGTACAAGCAATTCTTAAAGTGATTTGTTTTTAGGGTATTATGCCGTGTTGCGCTATCTCCGTCTTTGGCCTAAAGAGGGAGATAGCGCAACACGGCATGATACCCCAAAAACAAATCACTTTAATACTTTTGGCCGTGAAAATCTCCAATCATACCTACAAGCAATTCATTCAAAATGTCAGTTTTTTATTATTATTTTTGGGAATTAAAAGCCACTTTTTAAAAGTGCTTGTGATAAGCCTTCTTTTCATCTCTTTTTTAAAATATTACAGTATATTTCAAATACAAAAATGAATTTTAATTTAGTTTATAAAATAGTATTGGTTTTTACAGAGCATTTAAACTACCTTGGAGAAATTCCGAATTTCGATGAGAAATAAACATTCCAAGTTTATATAAAGATCAATGACAATAAATTAAATACCCCAAGAGAGGACTTGGGCATACTATAACAGAATTCTGTCCAAAAGGTAGCACAAAAATAGCTGCCAAGATGGCTGCAACGCCACACCGTTTCCGTGGCCACTACCCAGTGGCTTGACATTTGGGGGAAATAACAGTTATTTCTACTTGAAATACTACACAGTATTTAAGTATAATAATTTTTCTGGCGAGCTTAGTATGTAATCAATTTTCAAAACGTAAAAACGTAAGTTTTCATACTATCTATTTATTTTAAAAAAATACATTACATTATATGGAAGGAAGCTTTTGACTGTCCAACTAGGAAAGTTTCCCTTTTTAGGATAGTCAAATTAACAGGTTTTAAATTATCGTACATGTACGCAATTACAATTACATAGCAGTAACATTACATAATACATAATAGTTACACAATTACATAATAGTAACACTATATTGTTGAATAACAATTAAAAATTGAGATAAAATAAGTATGTAAAAGGGAAGATACATCTAGGTGTTCGTGATAAATAATTATCAGATTACATTTTAAGTAATATTTCGGAATCAGTCCTGCCTAGATCTAATAACCATTTTGTTATTTTTGGACCGAACGATGACAATTCACAGAGTTTCAGCTGGTATTATTTAATTATTTTTCACTGTGTAACCTTATAAACATAATTATACCGATATCTAATATTGTGGACACTGCTTTATCCATCCTGTTCTGGTGAAAAAATGTTCTTCAAAATGTTTTGACCACCGACAAGTTCTTAAGATAGTCACCATAAGATCCCTGAGGGGTATGTGTAGTTAAACCATGTATGATCGTGTGAGAAATGTGGAGATCCGCAAAGAGTGAAAGGCTGATGTAAGCGTAATGAGTAATGAGTAAGATCAATAGAGGGACGCTAGATGGTTTGGGCATGTAGAGCGAATGAGCGAAGAAAGGAGTGTAAGGAGAATGGTAGCAGAAGTCGGACAGGCCGAAGAAGACATGGCACGACCAAGTGAATCAGGTACTCGAGTCGGGCCATTTCAAGAGTCAGAATAATAGAAGAGTATGTATGAGAAAATGTATGAATGTGAATGAGGCAAGAAGTGTGTGCCAAGACCGAGTTGTTTGGCGGTCCATCCTCTCTGCCTACCCCTGCGGTGAAACGGCGTGATGGTTAGTTAGTTAGTTAGCTATATTTGTTTTTAAGCTAATATTTTATAATTAGCCGACTGACAGTTCGCAAGAAATAGACTAAGAATTAGAAATAGACTAAAACAATGGCCTAACAAACTATCAATAATGGCCTAACAAACAATTAACAATTGCCTAACAAACTATCAACAATGGCCAAACAAACTATCAACAATCGCCTAACAAACTTTCAACAATGGCCTAAAAAACTATCAAAAATAGACTAACAAACAATTAGAATTTGACAATGTAGTTTTTAAAAAAAGAACAAAGGCTTTAAAAGATTTAAACTATTTTACTCTCTATCTAACAAGGGATGCGCGATGACAAGAGAAGAGTGCAACCATGCGATGCTAATAAGTAATTTAGTTGTTTCCTCTCTCTCTGTATTATTAGGGCACTTCCTGTTATTCTCTATTCAATGCAACGGATAAACAACCCTCTTTGGCTGGATAAGCAATGTAAATATCTTTCCGTGAACTGTTTTATGTCAGTTCATATATTAGTAAGGTTTTCAAATATATGGTTTTTTCACAAAAAAAAACATAACAAGCATGTAGAAAATCATGTGGTTTGGTTTAGTTGGGATATGAAAAAAAAATAGTACCTACCTACATATAAATAATGTGCCAGGAAAAAAGTTTCTAACATAAAAGTTCTTATTTTGATAAGATCTTCCGATCATCTGCTTCAGTTCAACTCAAGCGGGTCAACCACAAGAAATTATTAACATTAGAATACACCATTGTTACGACACTATTACATGTAAATGCAATACCTTAGAATGTGTGGACAATATAAGATACCTAGGAATTATCATTGATAAATTTCTGAGATGGGACAAACACATAGCCTTTACTTCCACAAAGGTCAGGAAACTTACACATCTGTTTATAGCAATAAGAAATATTCTATGTCTAAATGATTTGAAACGAATTTACTTTGCAATGTGCAATTCCATACTAGACTATGCTTCCTTAGGTTGGGGAGGTTGTGCTAAAACCATACTCGATCCCTTAGCTAAATCCCAGAAATCGCTTATAAGAGTCATACTGAAAAACCTTTCAGGTACCCCAGCGATTCATTGTTCGCAGAGTTTCGTGTTCTTGATGTAAGACAATTATATATGAGGAAAATCATATTACATACTCAAAAACAGAGGCACTACTTAGCTTCCGTAAACCACAGTCATAATACAAGACATGCAAAAAAAAACTCAACAGTTCCGCCCACCACTTCCTCATCTTTAGCACAGAGACAATTCTCATACTTAGGCCCTAAACTGCTCAATCTCATACCTGATGCATGGAAGGCAAAGAGTACTAATATTCTGCTTATGCAGGTAAACAATTGGCTTCTGGTCTTGGGGAGAGCTGAATGCGAGAATATGCTAAAAAACAGTAATTAAATTGTAAATTTTGTTTTCTTTACATTCTTCTTTACATTTTAACTTATATTGGTACTATATTAGCATTACAGGAACTGTATTTTTACATAAAGAAAGTTCGAAAATTGTTCAATTCTTCGTGATATTTTTCCTTAAAGGAAAAGTTCCTTCTTTACTTTCATTTTTTATTTTTTGTTATTTTTCATTTCCTTGTTTTATCTTTTAATATTTCTTTAGTTTATTATATCAGCTAAACAATAGTAAAAAAAAAAAAAAAAAAAAAATGTCGTGGTATAACTGAAAGTATACTAGATTATGAATATACATTTGTATTACTTTACCAACAGAATTTCTTCAATTCAGTTTCATTTTCAAATTCATTTTCTTGTTTTTATCTATTAATATTTCTTTAGTTTATTATGTCAGCTAAACAATAGTAAAATATGTCGTGATATAACTGAAAGTATTCTAGAATATGAATATACATATGTATTTTTTTTAACAACAGAATAGTCAACACTATAATTTACTATAATTTTACATGTAAAAACATTATCATATTGGAATGTCCTAAAACGGGCAATCGCCTAGTTGGACATTTTAAGTTCATTAATTGTATTATGTAATATTT